>NC_141691.1:2096140453-2097340453 GCF_964263255.1 Lissotriton vulgaris | reverse complement strand
CACTACCATCTCGTAGCTCCGTCGTGGCCATTCCACGAGCAATCATGGCAGCCGCTCCCCACCAGAAGCCTGCGGGAGTCGGAGGCCCCCAAGACTTTTGTAGAATCTTCACGGCTGAGGGGACGCTTTTCGAGAATGGGACCCAAGCCCTAGCAGACAAGCGTCCGAGTTCCAAGGTGTCCCAGGGCCATTTTAGTGGACCAGGCCCAAAACCGAAGAGCCGGCCGCCATTTTGAGAGTCCTGTGGCAGCCGCCTATCGCTGCAGCGCACGAGCGGGCGCATCTCAACTACATGGTGAGCGAGACGCTGTAGTCGCAAGAGCGGGCGGTAAACAGCTGAATGGCGGAAGAGGCACAGTGTAGCAAAAGCGGGCGGAATGGCAACTAAAACGATAAAGGGGCGCCCCACTACAGCTTGTTTTCAGGTCAAACGGATTGTGGGACAAGGTCCAGAATTGAAGAGTCATCAAAAGGCAAAAAGTTCCGCCGGACCCGGGAGCCGGCCGCCTATGTCGGGGGCGATCTCAGGCTACACCAGTGCTATAAGACTTGGGGAGGGTGTCGGAGCCAAGCGTCTTCTCCGAGTCCATGGCCATCACACCGCCCCTCAGGGGCCTCCGTCAAGCTGTTTAGGAAGGTAACATATCACATTGTTTTCTAATGCAGTCAGGTCCACAAACGACACTCACTTACTTTGAGAATAGTGAAGCTGCAGTAGGTGGAAATAACCTTCAGACAGTGTTACAAGCACTGCTCAGAACTCTTAACTATGGCACCCAACATCCAGAACTTATGCTATTTGAGAATGGTAGTGACATCGAAGCATCTCAGGGACCAAAACCATTAACGTACTTTCACGTATGAAAATCTTACTTGGGGAGGGGGCAGGAGCGAAGCGCCCCCTCCCAGTCAGCGCCACCACACCGTATGTTGAAAATCTGAAGCCATCGTTCTACAAAGTCAACCAAACTTGGATTGAAAAATCTAGAAAAATGTACAAACTGAAAACCAGTTTTGGTCTGCATAGCATCAGTAGCAACGCTTGAGTCAGCTTTGTGTCAAGCCGCCATTTTGATTCAACAAAGCACAGGCATTGAAAAAGGCTGAAATTCAGAACTCTAAACTATGGCACCCAACATCCAGGAGCTTGCCATCCGGATCTTGGAGCCTTGTGCTGTTTTCGATCTATTCACACATCGGTCCACTACTGACATCATCTTATAAACCAACATTATGTAAATAGTTTTTTAATAAAATGTTTTACCCTGTTTCTTTGCTGGTGTGTTGTCTATATTTTTAATATTTGCATAGGGTTTGTCGTTATTTTGTGCGGGATGGGTGATGGAGCCGAGCTGTCTTGCAGCCCTCATGGTGTGGAGCTCAGTTCATCTCACTATTTTCGTATTTCTCATGAAGGGTTGTTCCTAATATTTCTATTTTAGCGAGGTCAAAAAGTGATCCAATTAGTGGCCTACTGATTTTGCTCGATTACTTTTATTTTTTTACACGATTTTTCACTATCTGCAAAGACTAAACAGAGTATTGCGACTTTGTGCTTGTTTGTAAATAGAGAATGATCCAAAGAGAACCAATTCTAAAACAGTAAATGCTTGGACAACAATCAATCAAATGGAGAGACAAGGAGGCACGACGGATTACAACGGGGGTAAAGGCCTGCGTTAACTACCCTTCAGTATCTGCAAAGAGAGAGTACTACTAAGACAAAAGAGGGGAGGGGGGGGGGTGCAGCGTTCAAAGCACATCAGCGTGCATAAATACGAAAATGTTTTTATCTATCACGTACTTGACATTTTAAAGCTTTTCATATTTGCTATTAAAAAACCAATGAAATTCACAGAAAAAACCATAGGTTATAGTGGATATATAGTTAGGAATTTGCATTTAGAAAACCTTGAAAATTCAATGAAAAAACCATTGGTTTTAGGCCATATATAGTTAGGAATTAGCATTTACAAAACCTTATTTTACTCGCATAAAACCATTGAAATTCCATATATAGTTAGAAGCGCTAACTATATATCGCGCACCCGCAATCCACTGCTGATGATGTCACATATTACATCATTCATGACATGGTCAGTGACATCACTGATGACATCACTGATGACATCTCAAATGACATCACTGATGACAACTCAAATGACATCACTGATGACATCTCAAATGACATCACTGATGACATCACTGATGACAACTCAAATGACATCACTGATGACATCTCATTTGTCATCACTGATCACATCACTCATGTGATAATACAATGAAACTCTTCAGACTCTAATATAACCTTACATACACTCAGTATAAACAGACACTCACAGACTGTCACTCATCCATGGAGTTACTCACACACCTAGTCAGTCATGCAAAGAATCAATCACACCTCCATTTCCTCAACTATAAAGTTATACACATCTTACTTATTCAAACATATAATAACACATATTTATTCTCTTATATAATCCCTGATACAAGCTCACAGTGATCGATACAGCCACTCACACATTCACTGGCTCTTATGTTCAGTTATTTATATATCTCAACTCTCACATGTATTGTGTTTTACATACGTACTTACTTGCACATGTAGCAATGAGAAATCCATTCACTCACCAACACACCCATGCATAGTCAACCGCCCATATAGCTATTTCCACATGCACTCTTGAACTCATACTCCTAGTGAATCAACTGCTTACACATCTATGCACAGAGTCACGCACCTCCCAGCCACCCACACACACACTCAGCCTCCCATTCAAATACTTGGGCAACGAATCAATAACCCATATGGCCACTCTTATAGCTACTGATCAACACATGCAGCAGCTTACACAACAACAAACATACTGATGCACAAATTAAGACAGTTAAGTCACTAACCCATGCACTCAGTGAGACACATTTAATCACTCACTCATACAGTCAGTCATGCACCTACTAAATTCTTCATCCAGACACTTATACATCCACTCATTCTTCAATATGTGAAACATATTTAAACTTTACAGACACATACAATCACTGGATGTTGTGATCAGTGATGTCATCAGTGATGTCATTTGAGATGTCATCAGTGATGTCATCAGTGATGTCACTGACCATGTCATGAATGATGTAATATGTGACATCATCAGCAGTGGATTGCGGGTGCGCGATATATAGTTAGCGCTTCTAACTATATATGGAATTTCAATGGTTTTATGCGAGTAAAATAAGGTTTTGTAAATGCTAATTCCTAACTATATATGGCCTAAAACCAATGGTTTTTTCATTGAATTTTCAAGGTTTTCTAAATGCAAATTCCTAACTATATATCCACTATAACCTATGTTTTTTTCTGTGAATATATATATATATATATACACATATATATATATATATATATATATTACCTACTGGCTATCGCCAGTAGGTATATATAGTTAGGATTAATTCCCTATGGGATTTTTGAAAATTCTATGTCTAATAACTTTGGCGTTTGTGAACGGAATCAGCTGAAATTGTCAGGAAAATGGCACATTTTGTTTCTGAGCAGCCCCTGAAAATTTGGTGGGGTTTCGTCAAGGGGGGGCTGAGAAAAAAGGGGGGTCCCAAAACGCGTTTTTTACATTGAGTTTTCCATAGGGCGGTTGGACTCACTTTTAGCTCGAACGGCTGAATGGATTTGCACGAAACTTGGCAAAATTGTAGGGACTGTTAGCCCGATGTGCCTTTGCTAGGTCTCAATATATGTGCTTCAGTGGATTTTGAGAAATTAACGTTTAAATCAAGATATATATCTGTAACAGCGCTCCGGGCAGCGATCCGGTCCGCTTACTTTTCGCGTTTCGGAACTTTGCGCGCAGAAAGCTGATTGGCTCTCCGGTGTCTGCCAACATTCTAAACAGTCCGGAGCGGCCGCCATCTTGTCTCTCGGTAGGATCGAGAGAGAAGAAGAGGTGAAAAACGAAGGGGGAATTTAATGAAAGGGGGCAAGGTATCCCCCTCTTGACCCCCTAGGAATGTTGTTGGGGTTATTAAAGGGTCCCGTGGGGAAAAGAAAAAAAAAATGATTTTTCACGGTAGAAGCGCTTCACGGGCCGCGAACTGGGCCACAAACTGGTAGCGAAACCGGAATTCGCCATTTTGTGCTTCGTTAATTAAATTACTAGGTATAAGGGGGTGCGGGAGAAGTATCCTAATCCCCTATGTTTCCTGAGGGTGGCTGAGGAGGCTGATATATGTTGATACATCTCTTCCAGCGGCTGTGCGTGAGCTTTTTTTTTTTTTGCTGCGTGACAGTCCGGAGCGGCCGCCATCTTGTCTCTCGGTAGGATCGAGAGAGAAGAAGAGGTGAAAAACGAAGGGGGAATTTAATGAAAGGGGGCAAGGTATCCCCCTCTTGACCCCCTAGGAATGTTGTTGGGGTTATTACAGGGTCCCGTGGGGAAAAGAAAAAAAAAATGATTTTTCACGGTAGAAGCGCTTCACGGGCCGCGAACTGGGCCGCAAACTGGTAGCGAAACGGGAATTCGCCATTTTGTGCTTCGTTAATTAAATTACTAGGTATAAGGGGGTGCGGGAGACGTATCCTAATCCCCTATGTTTCCTGAGGGTGGCTGAGGAGGCTGATATATGTTGATACATCTCTTCCAGCGGCTGCGCCATCTTGCCTTTTTTCCAATGCCACAATTTTGTTGTGCACGGCAGCCATTTTAGATGCCAGGCTGGTCCCAGGCTATCACCTACCCCTGCGGATGTAGTTTATGGCCCCAGCTGTAGAGAATTCAGACATGCCAACCCTCCCGATTCAGGCGTGTGACTACTGATTTCAGTGCTAGTCTCCCGCCTCCCGATTTCTGCAAGCAAAAACCCGGGGGCATATTACGAACAACTAGCGATAATTTTTGTCTCTAACTTGTTTAGAGACAAAAATTATCGCCGCACATCGGCGATTTTTATCGCAGATAAACCTTGCTATTATCGCAGAAAAGTCAGCGTTATTCATGTATTATCGAGCAAATGCTCTTAGCCATGTTATCCACCTCCCATTGGATAACATGGCTAAGAACTGCTCAGGGCAGGTGTTAGATTTTGGAGTTATTCGCGCTTAGCGCGAATATCTCCAAAAGTTGGTAATAGGAGAAAGCGATGTTAGGGACTGTTTCCAGTCGCTAACATCTTGGCACGCCACTTTGCATGTTATTAGTGATAAGTATCACTGACATGCAAAGCGGGGCCCAAGATGGTCGCTATCTCCTTTTAGCTGTCACTAACTGGTGTTAGCGACAGCTTGGTAATAGGGAGATAATTTTATCTCCGCTTTCATGGCTTTTAAAGCCAAAAAAGCGGAGATAAACCCCCTTGATAATATGCCCCACGATTCCTTGGGGGTTTCAGCTGACAGGGCTTGGTATTGTGTTACATGGTAGTTTTTCCAGGAAACGTCAGAGGGTCGATGCAGGGGTTCTAGAAGAGGTGATAAACCATTTAAGCCTCATGAACAAGCGCATGGTCTTTTAAAGATTTGTGAAGTACTCGGGGCGGCGGTGTGTGTGTGCCCTCTTTCAGGAGCGGGCGGGGGGGCACTGCCAGCAACTTGCCAGGTCAGGTAGTGTTCAACACGTGCATCACCCTTTCTCTGCCTGCTATTGCGCTCCATGCTTCAGAAAGGTAAGAAAAAGAACGTGCATTTGAGTTTGAAATGTCCGATCCTGCAGCAGCACACTTCCAAAGCCCACACATGACAGTAACCCGATTCAAGGCCCCATTCACCCGTTTTTAAAAAAATAGATAACACTCCAACAAAGTAAGATTATAAAATTTTATTAACTTTTAAATATAACGAACGGAACAAAAACTAAAAACATTTAAACATTTTTCAACTCAAAAAGCAACAATGGTTAGAAGCTGTCTTTTGCGCGAATAGTCCCAAGGCAGCACAACGTGCAGAGTTCTGGACGGCACCCAGGTGATGTCGCCTGGGTGCCGCACTGGTTTTGGGATCCTACAATGCAGCACAGAAAAACAGCGTGGGGCATCCCGGGTGGTGCGGGGGGAGGCCTCGTCAGTAGCGGTCTGTTGTGCGAATAGTCCCAAGGCAGCAGAACGCGTTGAGATGTTGATGGCACTTTGTCCAGTGTCCCATGGCTGACACAACATGTACGACAGGCACCCAGGTGATGTCCAGTAAACTGCCGCACTGGTTTTGGTATCCTACAATGCTGCTCCGAAAATTGGCGTGCGGCGGCCCGGGGGGGGGGGCGTGGGGGAGGCGGCGTGAACGGGCCTCCCCAGGTGGCGGCCATCTAGCTGAGTTGCGCCCGCTCTTGCGGCTACAGCGTCTCGCTCACCATGTTGTTGAGTTGCTCCCACTCTTGCAGTGCAGCGATAGGCGGCTGCCACATGGCTCTTAAAATGGCGGACGGCTCCTCGGTTTTGGGCCTGGTCCACTGAAATGGCCCTGGGACACCTTGGAACTCGGACGCTTGCCTGCTAGGGCTTGGGCTCCATTCTCGAAAAGCGTCCCCTCAGCCGTGAAGATTCTACAAAAGTCTTGGGGGCCCCCGACTCCCGCAGGCTTCCGGTGGGGAGCGGCTGCCATGATTGCTCGCGGAATGACCACGACGGAGCCACGAGATGGTGGTGCTCTCATGCTGATGCCAGCTTCAGTCTGAATGATCCAGAAACAAGGTGGGGCTTTCATCGTTTGGGAAAAAAAAATGTTCTAAACCAATGAAAAGTGTTATTTTTAGGTCATATGACCAAGACTTCCATCTTTAGGAAACCAAAAGTAAAATGAACCAATGAAAAGTTTTATAAACAAGTCACATGACCTGTTATGCGGCATAGGGCTACAAAAAGCGTAGAAAATCCGTTGGCACGTGAGGCGGCGTCAGTAGCAGACCGATGTGCGAATAGGCCGAAGGCAGCACAACGCGCCGAGATCCGGATGGCACCGAGGTGGTGTCCAGCAAATTGCCGCACTGGTGTGGCCATCCTACAATGCTGCGCCGAAAGACGGCGTGTCCAGCTGAGTTGCGGTCACTGTTGCGGTACAGTGACTCGAACGCGCCGAGATCCGGATGGCACCGAGGTGGTGTCCAGCAAATTGCCGCACTGGTGTGGCCATCCTACAATGCTGCGCCGAAAGACGGCGTGTCCAGCTGAGTTGCGGTCACTGTTGCGGTACAGTGGTTCGAAGGCGCCGAGATCCGGATGGCACCGAGGTGGTGTCCAGCAAATTGCCGCACTGGTGTGGCCATCCTACAATGCTGCGCCGAAAGACGGCGTGTCCAGCTGAGTTGCGGTCACTCTTGCGGTACAGTGAGTCGAACGCGCCGAGATCTGGATGGCCCCGATGGTGTGTCCAGCAAGTTGCCGCACTGGTGTGGCCATCCTACAATGCTGCGCCGAAAGTCGGCGTGGGGTGCCCCGTTGGCTTATGAGGTGATGTCAGTAGTGGACCGATGTGTGAATAGGTCGGAACCAGCACAAGGCGCCAAGATCCGAATGGCAAGTCCTGGACGTTGAGTGCCTCAGTTGAGAGTTCTGAGCAGTGCTTGTAAGACTGTCTGAAGCTTATTTGCACCTGCTGCAGCTTCACTATTGCCCTGGTGTGGCCAAAGGTCGCACATGACATAGGCGGCCGGCTCCCGAGGTCCGGCGGAACTTTTTGCCTTTTCCTTTCTGCTTCTTTTCCTACAATCCGTTTCATCTGAAGACACGACCAGGTCCCTGAATGTGTGCAGGGGGACGCAATTGATTGAATGAAAATGGTGGCTTGACACAAAGCTGACTCAAGCGTTACTGTTGATGCTATACAGACAAAAATTGGTTTTCAGTTTGTACATTCTTCAGGTTTTTTTTTTCCATCCAAGTCTGATTGAGAGTTTGTAGAAAAATGGCTTCAGATTTTCCACATACTACGCTTCAACATTCTTCCTAAATGTAACAATGTGAAACTCACTAGGAGAACGGCTGTTTCTGTTTCCTTTCAAAATGCTGCCAACAATATTTTCTGAATGGAAGACACCATCTTGTAGCATAAAGGGCCGAAAGGGGTTCTGGTCTGGCCGATGGTTGGTGGAGACATTTTGACTATATCTTGGACCTGCCCGGCCTCGCCCAAAATGGCGCCGGTATAAATGGGACTCGTAACTCCTTGCCCGCAAATGTATATCTAGAAAATGTTATTGTAAGTGGCCCTGTCGTATTTTAATTACAAAATGTACATCCACCGATTCCGCAACTGTTAGACACCTTTGTTCTTGCAACCTAATGGCCCGCTCGTTACGTTCTTCTACAGTGTAAATGTCTCCTCATCATATACGATTTCAGTTTGCTCCGTGGCCGGCCCACGTGGTTATAGGCCCGTATTTGTATACTGACATTTTCACAATAAAGGTTTTTAAAACAAAACACCGTAGTAGTATTTACATTGGTAAAGTTTTTACTTTTAGTCACTGTTTTCGAATCAGTAAAAGGCATGTGAAATAAAGCAGTCCAATTACATGACGGATAAAAGGTATAATATGTAGGAACGCAGTAAAGATAAATGGTCAAGGGCAGTTGTGTTTTTCATGTCTGCAACATAAAGTGATCGATAAGAATCTGATAATCAGGCGTATCGGCGACTAAGACAGCAGGCCGAATCTCTTTTACTCAACGGCTCCGTTATGGAAGGAAGAAACGCCCTTTTTCTCGAAAAAGGAATATATTTTACTTGCAAGACAGTTGTAAATTTTCCGGGAAAGTACATTAGCCTGGAATATTATAACATATGTTTGAAAAAAAAATATTGTTCGAAAACAATAAAAAGCGTAATTTTTAGGTCATATGATCAAGCTTTTCATCATTAAATTAACAAAAGTAAAATGAACCAATGAAAAGTTTTATTAACAAGTCACATGACCTGTTATGCTTACGTTACGCGCTGCGCGCCGCGCCTCGGATCACTTCCGGGTGCGCTAACGCGGCGTGTCATATAACGCATTACGCGACAACGTAGGTCAAGAATATAGTCAAAATGTCTCCACCAACCAGAGTTCGGAACACAACCCCTTTCAGCAGTCCAAAAAGTTCTGTTAAATGACAACAGAGGGGACAGGCAACAAGAACCATCAGTCAAAGAGGGGAGGGCAAGTTCTTCTCTTCCGGGTCATGTTGGGGCGCTACCGGAACTGATCGAATTGGTAGTCTACAGTGTTTCTGGATGTTTCAGACTAAAGCTGGCGTCAGCATGAGAGCACTACCATCTCGTAGCTCCGTCGTGGCCATTCCACGAGCAGGCATGGCAGCCGCTCCCCACCAGAAGCCTGCGGGAGTCGGGGGCCCCCAAGACTTTTGTAAAATCTTCACGGCTGAGGGGACGCTTTCGAGAATGGGACCCAAGCCCTATCAGGGAAGCGTCCGAGTTCAAAGGTGTCCCAGGGCCATTTTAGTGGACCAGGCCCAAAACCGAAGAGCCGGCCGCCATTTTGAGAGTCCTGTGGCAGCCGCCTATCGCTGCACCGCAAGAGCGGGAGCAACTCAACTACATGGTGAGCGAGACGCTGTAGTCGCAAGAGCGGGCGATAAACAGCTGAATGGCGGAAGAGGCACAGTGTAGCAAAAGCGGGCGGAATGGCAACTGAAACGGTAAAGGGGCGCCCCACTACAGCGTGTCTTCATGTCAAACGGATTGTGGGACAAGGTCCAGAATAGAAGAGTCATCAAAAGGCAAAAAGTTCTGCCGGACCCCGGGAGCCGGCCGCCTATGTCGGGGGCGATCTCAGGCTACACCAGTGCTATAAGACTTGGGGAGGGTGTCGGAGCCAAGCGTCTTCTCCGAGTCCATGGCCATCACACCGCCCCTCAGGGGCCTCCGTCAAGCTGTTTAGGAAGGTAACATATCACATTGTTTTCTAATGCAGTCAGGTCCACAAACGACACTCACTTACTTTGAGAATAGTGAAGCTGCAGTAGGTGGAAATAAGCTTCAGACAGTGTTACAAGCACTGCTCAGAACTCTTAACTATGGCACCCAACATCCAGAACTTATGCCATTTGAGAATAGCAGTGACATCGAAGCAACTCAGGGACCAAAACCATTAACGTACTTTCACGTATGAAAATCTTACTTGGGGAGGGGGCAGGAGCGAAGCGCCCCCTCCCAGTCAGCGCCACCACACCGTATGTTGAAAATTTGAAGCCATCGTTCTACAAAGTCAACCAAACTTGGATTGAAAAATCTAGAAAAATTTACAAACTGAAAACCAGTTTTGGTCTGCATAGCATCAGTAGCAACGCTTGAGTCAGCTTTGTGTCAAGCCGCCATTTTGATTCAACAAAGCACAGGCATTGAAAAAGGCTCAAACTCAGAACTCTGAACTATGGCACCCAACATCCAGGAGGTTGCCATCCGGATCTTGGAGCCTTGTGCTGCTTTCGACCTATTCACACATCGGTCCACTACTGACATCATCTTATAAACCAACGTTATGTAAATAGTTTTTTAATAAAATGTTTTACCCTGTTTCTTTGGTGGTGTGTTGTCTATATTTTTAATATTTGCATAGGGTTTGTCGTTATTTTGTGCGGGATGGGTGATGGAGCCGAGCTGTCTTGCAGCCCTCATGGTGTGGAGCTCAGTTCATCTCACTATTTTCGTATTTCTCATGAAGGGTTGTTCCTAATATTTCTATTTTAGCGAGGTCAAAAAGAGATCCAATTAGTGACCTACTGATTTTGCTCGATTACTTTTATTTTTTTACACGATTTTTCACTATCTGCAAAGACTAAACAGAGTATTGCGACTTTGTGCTTGTTTGTAAATAGAGAATGATCCAAAGAGAACCAATTCTAAAACAGTAAATGCTTGGACAACAATCAATCAAATGGAGAGACAAGCAGGCACGACAGATTACAACGGGGATAAAGGCCTGCGTTAACTACCCTTCAGTATCTGCAAAGAGAGAGTACTACTAAGACAAAAGAGGGGAGGGGGGGGTGCAGCGTTCAAAGCACATCAGCGTGCATAAATACGAATATGTTTTTATCTATCACGTACTTGACATTTTAAAGCTTTTCATATTTGCTATTAAAAAACCAATGAAATTCACAGAAAAAACCATAGGTTATAGTGGATATATAGTTAGGAATTTGCATTTACAAAACCTTGAAAATTCAATGAAAAAACCATTGGTTTTAGGCCATATATAGTTAGGGATTTTCATTTACAAAACCTTATTTTACTCGCATAAAACCATTGAAATTCCATATATAGTTAGATGCGCTAACTATATATCGCGCACCCGCAATCCACTGCTGATGATGTCACATATTACATCATTCATGACATGGTCAGTGACATCACTGATGACATCACTGATGACAACTCAAATGACATCACTGATGACATCTCAAATGACATCACTGATGACATCACTGATGACAACTCAAATGACATCACTGACAACATCACAGATGACATCATTCATGTGTTAATACGATGAACCTCTACAGACTCTGATATATCCTTAGATACACTCAGTGAAAACAGACACTCACAGACTGTCACTCATCCATGGAGTTACTCATACACCTAGACAGTCATGCAAAGAATCAAACACACCTCCAATTCCTCAACTATACAGTTATACACACCTTACTTATTGAAACATATTCTAACACATATTTACTCTCTTATACAATCCTTGATACATGTTCACAATGATCCATACAGCCACTCACACATTCACTGGCTCTTATGCACAGTTATTTATATATGTTAACTCTCACATGTACTGTGTTTTACATATGTACTTACTTTGACATGTAGCACTGAGATATCCATTCACTCACCAATACACTCATGCACACAGTCAACCGCCCATATAGCTGTTTCCACATGCACTCTTGAACTCATACACCTAGTGAATCAACTGCTTACACATCTATGCACAGAGTCACACACCTCCCAGCCACCCACACACATACTCAGTCTCCCATACAAATACT
The DNA here is from genome assembly GCF_964263255.1 of Lissotriton vulgaris. NCBI lineage: Eukaryota > Metazoa > Chordata > Amphibia > Caudata > Salamandridae > Lissotriton > Lissotriton vulgaris. Next base: position 2,097,328,450 of record NC_141691.1, on the reverse strand, counting down.
TGAGCAACCAATCAATAACCCATATAGTTATTCATATAGCTACTGATCAACACATGCAGCAGTTTACAGAACAACAGATATAATGATGCACAAATTAATACAGTTTAATCACTAACCCATGCACTCAGTGAGACACATTTAATCACTCCCTCATACAATCAGTCATGCACCTACTAAATCCTTCATCCAGACATTTATAAATCAATTACATTTCTGGATATGTACTGCTAGAGCTTCATAGGTTGTTTGGGGCATATTTATAAGGCATTTGAGTGTCTATGATGTTATTTTTCCCATTTAAATTGAAGAGCTTTCTCAGTGGGGCAAGTTCCTTGTAAATATGCTCCCGCCTGTGCTTGGCAAATTTAGATTTTGGTTCTTGGAGTTACATAGCCATGTTAATAGTGACCCAAAAATGGTGCAAGGGCAATCAAAAAACGCTTTCATGTGTCTTCAGGACATTTTAAGTCATTTCCTCTTGAATGTAGTTATACAATTGATTTATATGTTGTGTTTAAAAACGTTTTTTGAAATCAATTACATTTCTGGATATGTACTGCTAGAGCTTCATAGGTTGTGTGGGGCATATTTATAAGGCATTTGAGTGTCTATGATGTTATTTTTCCCATTTAAATTGAAGAGCTTTCTCCGTGGGGCAAGTTTCTTGTAAATATGCTCCCACCTGTGCTTGGCAAATTTAGATTTTGATAATTGGAGTTACATAGCCATGTTAAAAATGACCCAAAAATGGTGCAAGGGCAATCAAAAAACGCTTTCATGTGTCTTAAGGACATTTTAAGTCATTTCCTCTTGAATGTAGGTATACAATTGATTTATATGTTGTGTTTAAAAACGTTTTTTGAAATCAATTACATTTCTGGATATGTACTGCTAGAGCTTCATAGGTTGTTTGGGGCATATTTATAAGGCCTTTGAGTGACTGTGATGTTATTTTTCCCATTTAAATTGAAGAGCTTTCTCCGTGGGGGAGGTTCCTTGTAAATATGCTCCCACCTGTGCTTGGCAAATTTAGATTTTGATTCTTGGAGTTACATAGCCATGTTAAAAGTGACCCAAAAATGATGCAAGGGCAATCAAAAAACACTTTCATGTGTCTTAGGGCATTTTAAGTCACTGAGGAAACACAGGTGATGTGATTGTGAAATGAGGAAAAGAAACTCTACATTTTTCAATTACATCACTAGTGTTTCCTAAGTTTACGATTGACATTGTGTAGATGAAGTTTAGGTCTGTCCACGGACACAAAAGAGGTCTGGCCTTTGTTCAAGAGTGAAGTGGACATGACTTACTTCATTGGTAGGCCTTCACATGTATTATCTCCTCTGTATTCTTCAACAAGCGTAAATCTCATCTGCAACCGTGAGTAGGCCTCACCTGAAACAAACCTCTGGATAGGCCACACCTTATCGTCATCCTGAATCACTCATTTAAAATGTTAGGGACAGATTTATGATAGGTGTATGCCTGTTTTGTACCACTGTGCGTCACTTTTGTGACGCAGTGGTGGTGCAAAAGATTTGCTATGTGGCCACATATTTACAACTTGATGCATCTAGGCAGATGTGTCATGCTGTAAAGTCCTGTGCCACATGAAACCTGTGTGTAGTGTCTTTATTAAAATAATCAAATATGCTCATAAAATTAGTTCAGATTCACATATAAAACAACACAGGTAAAATGTAGAAGCATTCAATTTCTTTACTAAATTTGCCAGTGCACTAAAAATTGTTCTATGTTAAAATAATAAGTAGGGTGTTAAGTTTTTGATGACTGTTATTGATTTACTGTTTGGTAACAGTGGTTAATAACATGTTTTATTATATTTTACCACAGATTCAACTGCAGATCATTTAAAAATTTGAAAATGCCAACTAAGAATCGAATTAGAAAGGCTACAAAATGTCAAAGACAGCAGGTTCATCTATTACTGCAGCAGTCCTCTACAAAAAAAACTTGTCAAGTCACCAAGAAAGCTCCGGGTAAGACCACAAAATCATTCATAAGAAATATTTGTAGTAAAAAAAGTATTTCTACAGAAAATGTTTCAGTCCAGAAAAAGAGAAGCAATTTAAACGGAAAGGAAAGACCAATCAAAAATGTTACTGCTAGAGCAAGAGATAACTCTGTGCATGATAGTAGAAGGAAACAACAGTTTAGGGACATGTTATTTGGTGGCAAACACATCATTGTTTTCGGAGATCTTCTGCAGCTGACACCAGTGAAAGGACAACCTGTGTTCAAAATGCTCACGCATGAAGATACCAGGAAGTGCCTAGGGAGCATTGGCAATGTCAATATATGGTTAAACTTCAATTATGCGAACTGCATGAAAATATGCGTCAGGCAAAGGATGATGATTACAAGAATATTCTACAAGATGTTAGAATTGGAAAAGTGACTGAGCATGGGAAAGAAGCTTTACAAGCACGATTACTGTCAAATTTATATCCAGAACAAGACGTTGTGCCTGAGAATATTTTTCAGAAAATTACTGAGAAGAAATCCGGAGTATGTTTGATGCCAACTCTTGCAGAATGTGCCATCTTCAACAACAAAATGTTGCATTTAGAAAAGCAAGAGATTATGAAACTGGAAGCTATTGACAGAATAGAGCATATGGGATCAACAATTATTTTGTCTGAGAATTTGAAATCAAAATTGGATTCATTAGAGAAGACTATATCTAAAACTGCAGGTTTTGAAAAGACTTTGAATGTGTGCTTAAATTGCCGAATCATTTTGAGAAGGAATTTACATGTTGAAAGAGGTCTGGTAAATGGATCAATGGGTAATGTTGTTGATTTTGAGAAATACAGAAGTAGAGATGGAATTGAATTTTTAAAAATTAAATTTGATGGCATTGAGGAAGTACAGCTAATTGGTTGTTGCTCTGCTAGGTTTTTGCTTGTTAAAGACTTATATGTTCGCCGTAAGCAGTTTCCTGTTTGCTTGGCATATGCGGTGACAATCCATAAATCGCAAGGTTTAAGTGTAGACAGTGCATTGGTGAATATTGGCAGTTCTGTGTTCAAGGAGGGTATGGCATATGTGGCATTGTCACGAGTTAGAAGTTTATCGGGATTGTACTTGATTGACTGTGATGTCACAAACATTTGTGCGGATCTAGATTGTGTAAAGGAATACAATATGTTAAGAAGAGAGTATGTGCCACATTTGCCTCAATATCCTTTGTTTGAGAAACGTGTGGTAGGCCGGAAACGAAGAAATATCAGTAATAGTAGGGAGGTTGTAGCAAAAAGCCCAAAAGTCGATGAACCGAAAATTGTAAGCAGAAAGAAAATGGATTCTGTTGAAGATGTTGTCGGTTTTCAATTTGAAAACAGTCTGGTGTTAACTGCTATGCTAATGTAGTTGTTAATGTTGTCTTTTCACTAGAGACTTTAAAAGAACAGATTGTGATCAATTCGGAAGAAAGTTTATGCTGTTTGTTGAATTCTGTGTTAGAGAAATGTAGCACTGATAGAACAAAAGTAGAAAGTGTGTCTGAAGTTCGTTATCTGTTAGACGAATGTTCAGGTCAAACCGAATTCTCTGAAAATATTCAGCAGGATTGCCAGGAGTTTTTAATGTGTATGCTTGATGTATTGCAAGATGAGGGTGTAGATGTAGATTACCTGTTTGGGCTTTCTTATCATTGGCAGCATGACTGCGAGAACTGTAGGGTATCAAGTACTACTAGTGTAGACTCAGAAAGATTTATATATTTAACTTTGCCAGACAGTAAATCAGTGTCCTTTAATAAGCTAGTAAAAGCAGCTGATCACAACATGGAGTGTAGCCAATGTAAATCTGAAATGATGTCAACATTATTTATACGAAGATATGGCCAGTATGTCATTTTAATGTTCCAACGATGTAGGCCTGATGGAACAAAATTGACAACTTTAATAAAAAATTTTGTTGCTTCGCAGTTGTCAATATCAGGAAGGACTTTTGTAACTGCAGCAATTATATATCATGACGGTCCTTCAACAACATCAGGACATTACACAGCTTATTTAAAGTCTAGAAACGGCTGGTCATTCTGCAACGATTCTGTTATAACTTTCAAAAAAAAATTGACCTTAAAAATTCTTACCTGGTGTTTTTAAAACCAAAATTTTAGGGAAAGAATCTCGGGATGTGCTCTGAGGAATTTCAAGAGGTTCATGGAGTAGAGGGAATGTAAGTCTGCAATGCTGTCTAGATTATTGGTCAAAGCTTTTGATTCTAATGTCATTTGAAAAATCCAACTATATAAACCTGATGCAAGTAAGTCTGCTTCATAGTAAGCAGTATCAGTGTCATAGGAAAAGTAGAACGTGAGTGAGCAAGAAGGGTAAGATATTAGTAGTTCAGGATTGTGAAAGTAATCTTAAACGTTTTCTTTCTGAAACTTGGGAAAATAAAAAATGACGGAATTCCAAGAGTTGTAAATCGCTCTAACATGATTTGGCCTTGTGGAAACATGTGGTAGAATGTGAGAAGTCTTTTATCGTATGTAACATATTTTTCAAAACGATAGAGGTTTTCTTTCAGAAAGTGGCGGGCTGAAAATATTAATAGCACAACAGAGTGTAAGCTGTTCATAGGACATCCTTCAATGTCATGGAAAGTAAGTTAATTTTAAGGAGTTTTGAATTCTGATTTCTTATGTTGTATGGGTTTTTTAAACACAATCATTTTGATTGTGTTTTTTTTTCCTTGCTGTTACATGATGAATCCCTTTAAGTCACTGATTTTAGTGAAATTTGATACATTCTGAGAACAGCAAAAATAAACCATTTAACATGTATAATTATTTTTCTACTTTTTGTACTTATGATATACATTTAAAAATGTGAGGTAGACATGGAGAAACTGAGGCTTCTGTAAGTTTTAAAGTTAATGTATACAGTGCTTCACTTCTGGGTACTGTTTTATTTTGAAACCTGAATAGGCCTCACCTCAAACAAACCTCTGGAAAGGACACATCTTATTTGCATCCTGAAACAATCATTTAAAATGTTAGGGACAATTTTATGATGGCTTTACATCTCTTTTGCGCTGCCATTGCATCACTGTTGTGAGACATCAGCAGTGCAAAAGATGCACCATGTTCCAAAATAGGCCTCACTTCATCAGCATCAAGATACTGTTAGTTTAAAATATATATCTTTAGGACTATGTAGGGGGCCTAGAGAAGCAGAGGCTTCTGTAAATGTCAAAGTTGTTGAAAAACTGTTTGTCCTTCAACTTTTTCCCTTGTCTTTTCTAATTTTTAAATACATGTTTTAATATTTTTCAAATGTTTGTTCTCTCTTTCACAGATTGAAAGTATGAAAAAAAATTGAATAAGTTAACAAGAATTTTAAGGTAAATGTTTTCTACTCTTTTCGTTACATTTCTATCACATTCACCTAATATAGGGCTTCAGACTATAGAGCTTTAAACAAAGTTTAACTAAATGTGGAAATTTGGAGCTGTGCCCGTGGCTTTTAGTTCAATGCGCAAGTGCATTGACCTAAAATGTGTGTGCACATTACCAAATCGCCGTCTGTTCCCTCAGGCGCACTCCTCCCACACCTTTGAAGTGAAGATTAGCTTCACTTCAAAGGCCCCGGCTGCTTTACACCCTCATTCTGCTGTCCCGCTCTGTCCCCTCCCCTGTCCGCCGTGTGCATTTCTCGTCCCCCCCCTCCCCTACAGTAACGCCACTCACACATGCAACGCCACTCACACACGCAACGCCACTCACACACGCAACGCCACTCACACACACAACGCCACTCACACACACAACGTCACGCACACACACTACGCCACTCACACACGCAATTCATCCACGCAACGCCACTAATCCACGCAACGCCACTCATCCACGCAACGCCAATCATCCACACGCCAATCATCCACGCAACGCCACTCATCCACGCAACGCCACTCATCCATTTGCAAAACCAAAAGGACAAACTCTTCTATTGTGAGACCTATTGCATTTTCAATGCTTTCTTTTAACATTACTCTCTGTTTACTTCCCTTGTACTTACTCCTTTATTTTTTTAAAAAAAAATTTGGGGTTAGCTCCCCGTTCGCGTACCGGCGAGCGAACCGGAAAGCGAACTAAAAAAAAAACAGCTTGCCTGAGTGTTACACTTTCTAGCATTTTTTGTATAAAGGGGAGGTAGTTCTGAAAAGAACTTTTTTTTATGTTTTTGTAGTTTTATATATTTTTTTCTTTTTTGAACATTATTTGTTTTTTTTGTATTTTTTGAACAATTTTATGTTTTTTTTGTTTTTTTTGAAAGGGAAAGAACAAAAAACAGGCATTGAAAAGGTCTCAACAGGAGCAAAAAAAAAATTATTGCTTGGGGCGTTTAGAGCATTGGTGTTTTTCAAATGCTAAATTTATTAATTTAACACTCATATTAGCACATGAAATTAAAGTGCCACAACATAAACAAGTAAACTTCATATGAACAATTTTTTTGGGGATATTTGGCACTGTTTCTCGTGCCTCTGCAACCGTCAGAGAAATATCAGCTGATGTCCTGGCCACAGAAGTTGGAGGGTTCTCTTGCAGGTCACGCATATCTGCCCGGCTATAATTTAGTGGATGCCACCTCTGCATATGACGGTGCATAGTGTGGTTCCCATAACTGTTCAGTGCCCCTGGATAATTCATCTTGGCATATAAGGCACGTAACATAGCGTGCATTAACTTTTTTCTTTCCTGCTGGAATAGAAAAAAACTGCCAGATAAAACTATTTTTGTAATGAGATACCCGGGGTAACTCTTTCAAAAATTGTGGTGCCTCTTCTTCCTCTTCCTCTTCTGGATCCTCTTCCTCCTCTGGGTTTCCAAGGAGCTGTGGAGGTGGTCCACTCTTCTTATGAGGAGGTGGTGGTGGTGGTGGTGGGGGTCCAGCAGCTGAAGCTACTACTGAAGCCATTTTTTTCACACAGCAAAATAGGTCTTCCTTTCTCAAAGTTGAAAGTCAGAGTGAGAAAAAAGGTGGGGGCTTTCATCATTTGGGAAAAAATAGTTCTAAACCAATGAAAAGTGTTATTTTTAGGTCACATGACCTAGTCTTACATCATTAGGAAACCAAAAGTGAAATGAACCAATGAAAAGTGTTATAAACAAGTCACATGACCTGTTCCGCTTATGTTACGCGCTGCGCGCCGCGCCCCGGATCGCTTCCGGTTCGCGGTCCGGAGCACTTCCGGGAGCGCTAACGCGGCGCGTCATAAGACGCATTATGCGACAACGTGATATGTCGCGCTTCCGCGACGCGTCACGATGTTGATTTCTAATGCGGCAGTTTCGCAAACGGAACGTTTACCGCTTAGCGGACCGGGTCGCAGCATCAAATTGAGCTAACGAAAAGCTTCCCGGTTCGCGAACCGGCAGCGAAACAAAAAAAATAATTAAAAAATATATATTATTAAAAACATTAAATTACAAAAATTTTAAATATATTTTTGAATTAGAATAAAAATACATTTTACAGCTTTTGATATTTGCTATTAAAAACCATTGAAATTCACTGAAAAAACCATAGGTTATAGACCATATATAGTTAGGAATTAGCATTTGCAAAACCTTGAAAATTCACTGAAAAAACCATAGGTTATAGACCATATATAGATAGGATTTAGCATTTACAAAACCATATTTTACTCACACAAAACCATTGAATTTTCATATATAGTTAGTTGCCCTAACTATATATTGCGCACCCGCAATCCACTGCTGATGATGTCACATATTACATCATTCATGACATGGTCAGTGACATCACTGATGACATCACTGATGACATCTCAAATGACATCACTGATGATATCACTGATGACATCATTCATGTGATAATACGATGAACCTCTTCAGACTCTAATATAACCTTAGATACACTCAGTGTAAACAGACACTCACAGATTGTCACTCATCCATGGAGTTACTCATGTACCTACTCAGTCATGCAAAGAATTAATCACACCTCCATTTCCTCAACTATACAGTTATACACAGCTTACTAATTCAAACATATTCTAACATATTTTTACTCTCTTATACAATCACTAATACAAGTTTTCAATGATCTATGCAGCCACTCACACATTCACTGGCTCTTCTGCACAGTTATTTATATATGTCTACTCTCACATGTACTGTGTTTTACATATGTACTTACTTTGACATGTAGCACTGAGATATCCATTCACTCAGCAATACACTCATGCACACAGTCAACTGCCCATGCAGCTGTTTCCACATGCACTTTTGAACCCATACATATAGTGAATCAACTGCTCACACATCTATGCACAGAGTCATACACCTTCCATCAACTCACACACATACTCAGTCTCCCATACAAATACTTGGACAAACAATCAATAACCCATATAGTTACTCATATAGCTACTGATCAACACATGCAGCAGTATACAGAACAACAGATATAATGATTCAGAAAATAAGACAGTTTAGTCACTAACCCATGCACTCAGTGACATACATTTAATCACTCTCTCATACAGTCAGTCATGCACCTACTAAATCCTTCATCTAGACACTTAAACATCCACTCATTCTTCAATATGTAAAACATATTTTTACTTTACTGCAACATACAGTCACTGGATGATGTCATCAGTGATGTCATCAGTGATGTCATTTGAGATGTCATCAGTGATGTCACTGACCATGTCATGAATGATGTAATATGTGACATCATCAGCAGTGGATTGCGGGTGCGCGATATATAGTTAGGGCAACTAACTATATATGAAATTTCAATGGTTTTGTGTGAGTAAAATAGTGTTTTGTAAATGCTAATTCCTAACTATATATGATCTATAACCTATGGTTTTTTCAGTGAATTTTCAAAGTTTTGCAAATGCTAATTCCTAACTATATATGGTCTATAACCTATGGTTTTTTCAGTGAATATATATATATATATATATATATTACCTACTGGCTATCGCCAGTAGGTATATATAGTTAGGATTAATTCCCTATGGGATTTCTGAAAATTCTATGTCTAATAACTTTGGCGTTTGTGGACGGAATCGGCTGAAATTTTCAGGAAAATGGCACATTTTGTTTCTGAGCAGCCCCTGAAAATTTGGTGGGGTTTCGTCAAGGGGGGGCCGAGAAAAAAGGGGGGTCCCAAAACGCGTTTTTCCCATTCATTTTTCCATAGGGCCTTTGGCCTCACTTTTAGCTCGAACGGCTGAATGGATTTGCACGAAACTTGGCAAAATTGTAGGGACTGTTAGCCCGATGTGCCTTTGCTAGGTCTCAATATATGTGCTTCAGTGGATTTTGAGAAATTAACGTTTAAATCAAGATATATATCTGTAACAGCGCTCCGGGCAGCGATCCGGTCCGCTTACTTTTCGCTTATCGGAACTTTGCGCGCAGAAAGCTGATTGGCTCTCCGGTGTCTGTCAACATTATAAACAGTCCGGAGCGGCCGCCATCTTGTCTCTCGGTAGGATCGAGAGAGAAGAAGAGGTGAAAAACGAAAGGGGAATTTAATGAAAGGGGGTAAGGTATCCCCCTCTTGACCCCCTAGGATTGTTGTTGGGGTTATTAAAGGGTCCCGTGGGGAAAATAAAAAAAAATATATTTTTCACGGTAGAAGCGTTTCCCGGGCCGCGAACTGGGCCGCAAACTGGTAGCGAAACGGGAATTCGCCATTTTGTGCTTCGTTTTAATTGTTTAGAGATAAAAATTATCGCCGCACATCGGCCACAATGCATGAATATCGTTGAAAAGTCAGCGATATTCATGCATCATCCAGCAAATGCTCTTAGCCGTGTTATCCACCTTCCATTGGATAACATGGCTAAAAACTGCTCTGTGTGTGAGCTTTTTTTTTTTTTTTTGCTGCGTGACGTTTGTTAACGTTCGATTCGATGGAAATGAGGAAGTGTTGACCACCATTTTGTCACTGCGAGTAAATATTTTGTTATAAATGAATCCTTATTGATAAACATTGTCTGCGCCATCTTGCGTTTTGTCCAATGCCACAATTTTGTCGTGCACGGCAGCCATTTTAGATGCCTTGACCAGGGCCACTCTCAGCACGCCGCCGATTCTCAGCATGGCTCCCCACCCTCGCACGCATCTCCCCCACGCAATGGTCACCCCCGCTCTCTCATGCATGGGCTATATACTTCCCCCCATCTGCGCTGCTCTTCTCTGAGAATCACACCCTGTGCCCGCCCGACACCTCCCTTTCACCCTATTCACTACCGCACCCTCTGACACTCCTCTTCCTCTGTGTCCGATTGTCCAGGCCGGACCCAGGCTATCACCTAGCCCTGCGAATGTAGTTTATGGCCCCAGCTGCAGAGTATCCAGACATGCCAACCCTCCCGATTCAGGCGTGAGACTACTGATTTCATTGCTAGTCTTTCGCTTCCCGATTCCTGCAAGGAAAAACCCGGGGGCATATTACCAACAACTAGCGGTAATTTTTGTCTCTAACTTGTTTAGAGACAAAAATTATCGCCGCACATCGGCGAATTTTATCGCACATAAACCTTGCTATTAGCAATGTTTATCGCAAATGCGATAAAAAACGGCCGCAATGCATGAATATCGCTGAAAAGTCAGCGATATTCATGCATTATCCAGCAAATGCTCTTAGCCATGTTATCCACTTCCCATTGAACAAGCGCATGGTCTTTTAAAGATTTGTGAAGTACTCGGGGCGGCGGTGTGTGTGTGCCCTCTTTCAGGAGCGGGCGGGGGGGCACTGCCAGCAATTTGCAGGCCAGGCAGTGTTCAACACGTGCATCACCCTTTCTCTGCCTGCTATTGCGCTCCATGCTTCGGAAAGGTAAGAAAAAGAACGTGTATTTGAGTTTGAAATGTCCGATCTTGTAGCAGTACACTTGCAAAGCCCACACATGACAATAACCCGATTCAAGGCCCCATTCACCCGATTTTTAAAAAAAATATAGTACTCCAAGACAGTTACATTTTAAAACTTTATTAACATTTAAATATAACGAACGCAACAAAAACTGTAAATATATTTAACCATTTTTTGAAATTAACCAGAACTATAACGATAACAACAACAATAATATAACTTTAATGCCTAAATTACGCAAACATTTAGCTAATCTGCTAAAGGGGGGAGTCGCAATTTCTTTACAATAATCAATAATGAAAAATCCACATCAATAGGGTTGCCCGTTTTCTCGATGCAGCACTATAGTGCAATATACACAGCACCTGGGGTGTCAAGAGTGAACAGGTCTTTCTTTGTTCCTTAAGATGTTATCTCCGAGAATGCTGATGCATTGGTGTCTGTACACTTCTTTGTCAATTCTGTCAAGATGATAACTGCTTTATAAACAGACGATATCTTTGTTTAGTCAATAGTGTTAAGTGTGTCTGAAACTACAGTGCCCTTCTGTTTTTTTTTCTTCAGGCTCTACAGAGTTTTGTGTGTTGTTCTTTTGAGCGACAATTATTCCAGAGGTTTCAGGTTCACTTGTTTTGTCCTGCAGTGAGTTAACAGCTTTAGAGAGTTCATGTTTATTTGCTATGTCCTGCTGTTCGTCAACTGCTTCAGAGACGTCAGCCTCATTTTTTATGTTTCAGTAGATCCTGGACCTGCCCGGCCGCGCCCAAAATGGCGCCGGTGTAAATGGGACTCGTAACTGCTTGTTCTGTACTGGTTGCCCAACCTTGATATCACGAGATACATATGCAGTTTTGAAGCACATGGCGGAGGCTTGTCTGCTGTAGTGGGGCGCCCCTTTATCGTTTCAGTCGCCATTCCGCCCGCTTTTGCTACACTGTGCCTTTTCCGCCATTCAGCTGTTTAGCGCCCGCTCTTACGGCTACAGCGTCTCGCTCACCATGTAGTTGAGTTGCTCCCACTCTTGCGGTGCAGCGATAGGCGGCTGCCACAGGACTCTTAAAATGGCGGCCGGCTCTTCGGATTTGGGCCTGGTCCAGTAAAATGGCCCTGGGACACCTTGGAACTCGGACGCTTGTCTGCCAGGGCTTGGGTTCCATTCTCGAAAGCGTCCCCTCAGCCTTGAAGATTGTACAAAAGTCTTGGGGGCCCTCGACTCCCGCAGGCTTCCGGTGGGGAGCGGCTGCCATGATTGCTTGCGGAATGGCCACGACGGAGCTACGAGATGGTGGTGCTCTCATGGTGACGCCAGCTTCAGTCTGAAACTTCCAGAAACAAGGTGGGGCTTTCATCGTTTGGGGAAAAAAAATGTTTTAATCCAATGAAAAGTGTTATTTTTAGGTCACATGACCTAGTCTTACATAATTAGGAAAAGAAAAGTAAAATGAACCAATGAAAAGTTTTATTAACAAGTCACATGACCTGTTATGCTTACGTTACGCGCTGCGCGGCGCGCTCTGGATCGTTTCCGGGAAGCTGCGCCTTGCGCACTGGAGCACTTCCGGGTGCGCTAACGCGTCGCGTCATATGACGCATTACGCGACAATGCAGGTGCAGAATATAGTCAAAATGTCTCCACCAACCAGCGGTCGGAATACAACCGCTTTCAGCAGTCCAAAAAGTTCGGTCAAATCTTAAGAGCGGGAGCAACTCAACTACATGGTGAGCGAGACGTTGTAGTCGCAAGAGCGAGCGGTAAACAGCTGAATGGCGGAAGAGGCACAGAGTACCAAAAGCGGGCGGAATGGCAACTAAAACGGTAAAGGGGCGCCCTACGACAGCGTGTCTTCAGGTGAAACGGATTGTGGGACAAGGTCCAGAATGAAAGATTCTTCAAAAGGGAAAAAATTCCGCCGGACCCCGGGAGCCGGCCGCCTATGCCGGGGGCGATCTCAGGCCTCACAAGGGCAACACGACTTGGGGAGGGGGCAGGAGCCAAGCGCCCCCTCTCAGTCCGCGCCATCTCACCGCCCCTTGGGGGACTCCGTCAAGCGGTTTAGGGAGGCACCGTATCACATTGTTTTCCAATGCAGTCAGGTCCACAAATGGACCCCACTTACTTTGAATAGTGAAGCTGCAGCAGGTGCAAATAAGGTTTAAACAGTGTTACAAGAGCTGCTTAGAACTCTGAAGTATGGCACTCTACAACCAGGACTTATGCCATGTATGTAAGGCAGTGATATGGAAGCAAGTCAGGGACAAAAAGCATGAACGAACATTCACGTATGAAAATCTTATTTGGAGAAGGGGTAGAATCCAAACGCCCCCTGCCAGTTCGCGCCACTACACCGTATGTGGAAAATCTGAAGCCATCATTCTACAAACTCTCAACGCTTGTTATCAGTGCATGAGTTTCATGCTCGATCGATTGAGCTAGCCGGATCGGGCAATAAAAAGTATAAAATAGTTATGTAAATAGTTATTTAATAAAATGTTTTACTCTGTTTCTTTGCTGGTGTGTTGTGTATATTTATAATATTTGCATAGGGTTTGCCGTTATTTTGGGCGGTGTGGGTGGCGGAGTCGAGCTGTTTTGCAGCCCTCATGGTGTGGAGCTCAGTTCATTTCACTATTTTCGTATTTCTCATGAAGGGTTATTCCTAATGTTTGTATTTTACCGAGGTCAAAAAGAGATCGAATTAGTGGTCTACTGCAGACATGCCAACCCTCCCGATTCAGGCGTGAGACTACCGATTTCAAGGTTAGTCTCCCGCCTCCCGATTCCTGCAAGCTAAAACCCGATTCCTCGGGGGTTTTAGCTGACAGGGTTTTGTATTGTGTAAGGTGCTAATTCTTCCAGCAATATTCAGAGTGGCGATGCAGGGGCTCTGGAAGGGGTGAAAAACCAACAAAGCGTAATTAACAAGGCAATGGTCTTTTAAAGATGTGTGAAGTACTGGGGCGCTGTGTGCGCGCGCGGGGAAGCTATTACAGCCCGGGCTGCCACACAGGAGGGGGAGGAGGAGTAAATGCACTGCCAGCAACCTGCCAGGCCAGTGCACAACACTTGCATCACCCTCTCTCTGCCTGCCATTGCGCTCCGTGCATCTGAAAGTTTAAAAAAACACGTGCATTTACGTTTCAAATGTCCGATCCTGCAGCAGCCACTTCCAAAGCCCATACATGCCCGTAACCCGATTCAATGCCCCATTCTCCCGATTTTTTTTTTTAATTCTCCCACTTTGCTCTTCTGAAATGTTGGTATGTATGGTCTACTGATTTTGCTCGATTACTTTAATTTTTTTACACGATTTTTCACTATCTGCAAAGACTAAACAGAGTATTGCGACTTTGTGCTTGTTTGTAAATAGAGAATGATCCAAAGAGAACCAATTGTAAAACAGTAAATGCTTGGATAATAATCAATCAAATGGAGAGACAAGCAGGTACGACGGATTACAACAGGGGTAAAGGTCTGAGTTAACTACCGTTCACTATCTGCAAAGAGAGAGTACTACTAAGAGAAAAGAGGGGGGTGGGGGGGGGGGCAGCGTTCAAAGCACATCAGCGTGCATAAACACGAAAACGTTTTTACCTATCACGTACTTGACATTTGACAGCTTTTGATATTTGCTATTAAAAAACCATTGAAATTCACAGAAAAAACCATAGGTTATACTCCATATATAGTTAGGAATTTGCATTTACAAAACCTTGAAAATTCAATGAAAAAACCATTGGTTGTAGGCCATATATAGTTAGGGATTTGCATTTAGAAAACCTTATTTTACTCGCATAAAACCATTGAAATTCCATATATAGTTATAAGCGCTAACTATATATCGCGCACCCGCAATCCACTGCTGATGATGTCACATATTACATCATTCATGACATGGTTAGTGACATCACTGATGACATCACTGATGACATCTCAAATGACATCACTGATGACATCACTGATAACATCTCATTTGACATGACTGATCACATCACTGATGATATCATTCATGTGATAATACCATGAACCTCTTCCGACTCTAATATAACCTTAGATACAATCAGTGTAAACAGACAGTCACTCATCCATGGAGTTATTCACACACCTAGTCAGTTATGCCAAAAATTAATCACACCTCCATTTTCTCAACTATACAGTTATACACACCTTACTTATTCAAACATATACTAACACATATTTACTTTACTCTCTTATACAATCTCTGATACATGTTCACAATGATCCATACAGCCACTCACACATTCACTAGCTCTTATGCACAGTTATTTATAGATGTCAACTCTCACATGTACTGTGTTTTATATATGTACTTAATTTGACATGTAGCACTGAGATATCCATTCACTCACTAATACACTCATGCACAGTCAACCGCCCATACAGCTGTTTCCACATGCAGTTTTGAATCTATACATATAGTGAATCAACTACTCACACATCTATGTACAGAGTCACACACCTCCCAGCCACCCATACACACACACTCAGTTTCCCATACAAATACTTGGACAACCAATCAATAACCCATACAGTTACTCATATAGCTACTGATCAACATATGCAGCAGTTTGTAGAACAATAGATATAATGATGCACAAATTAAAACAGTTTAGTCACTAACCCATGCACTCAGTGAGACACATTTAATCACTCACTCAATCAGTCAGTCATGCACCTAGTAAATCCTTCATCCAGACACTTATACATGCACTCATTCTTCAATATGTAAAACATGTTTTAACTTTACAGAAACATACAGTCACTGGATGTTGTCATCAGTGATGTCATCAGTGATGTCATTTGAGATGTCATCAGTGATGTCATCAGTGATGTCACTAACCATGTCATGAATGATGTAATATGTGACATCATCAGCAGTGGATTGCGGGTGCGCGATATATAGTTAGCGCTTATAACTATATATGGAATTTCAATGGTTTTATGCGAGTAAAATAAGGTTTTCTAAATGCAAATCCCTAACTATATATGGCCTACAACCAATGTTTTTTTCATTGAATTTTCAAGGTTTTGTAAATGCAAATTCCTAACTATATATGGAGTATAACCTATGGTTTTTTCTGTGAATATATATATATATATATATATATATATATATATATATATATATATATATATATATATATATATATTACCTACTGGCTATCGCCAGTAGGTATATATAGTTAGAATTTTTTCTCTATGGGACTTTTGAAAATTCTATGTCTAATAACTTTGGCGTTTGTGGACGGAATCGGCTGAAATTTTCAGGAAAATGGCACATTTTGATTCTGAGCAGCCCCTGAAAATTTAGGGGGGTTTCGTCAAGGGGGGGCTGAGAAAAAAGGGGGGTCCCAAAACGCGTTTTTTCCATTCATTTTTCCATAGGGCGGTTGGACTCACTTTTAGCTCGAACGGCTGAATGGATTTGCACGAAACTTGGCAAAATTGTAGGGACTGTTAGCCCGATGTGCCTTTGCTAGGTCTCAATATATGTGCTCCAGTAGTTTTTGAGAAATTAACGTTCAAACCAAGATATATATCTGTAACAGCGCTCTGGGCAGCGATCCGGTCCGCTTACTTTTCGCTTATCGGAACTTTGCGCGCAGAAAGCTGATTGGCTCTCCGGTGTCTGTCAACATTCTAAACAGTCCGGAGCTGACGCCATCTTGTCGCTCGGTAGGATCGAGAGAGAAGAAGAGGTGGAAAACGAAAGGGGAATTTAATGAAAGGGGGCAAAGTATCCCCCTCTTGACCCCCTAGGAATGTTGTTGGGGTTATTAAAGGGTCCCGTGGGGAAAATAAAAAAAAAATGATTTTTCACGGTAGAAGCGCGGCCGCGAACTGGTAGCGAAACGGGAATTCGCCATTTTGTGCTTCGTTAATTAAATTACTAGTTATAAGTGGGTGCGGGAGACGTATCCTAATCCCCTATGTTTCCTGAGGGTGGCTGAGGAGGCTGATATATGTTGATACATCTCTTCCAGCGGCTGTGCGTGAGCTTTTTTTTTTTTTTGCTGCGTGACAGTCCGGAGCGGCCGCCATCTTGTCTCTCGGTAGGATCGAGAGAGAAGAAAAGGTGAAAAACTAAGGGGGAATTTAATGAAAGGGGGCAAGGTATCCCCCTCTTGACCCCCTAGGAATGTTGTTGGGGTTATTAAAGGGTCCCGTGGGGAAAATAAAAAAAAAATGATTTTTCACGGTAGAAGCGCTTCACGGGCCGCGAACTGGGCCGCAAACTGGTAGCGAAACGGGAATTCGCCATTTTGTGCTTCGTTAATTAAAGTACTAGGTATAAGGGGGTGCGGGAGACGTATCCTAATCCCCTATGTTTCCTGAGGGTGGCTGAGGAGGCTGATATATGTTGATACATCTCTTCCAGCGGCTGCGCCATCTTGCCTTTTTTCGAATGCCACACTTTTGTCGTGCACGGCAGCCATTTTAGATGCCAGGCTGGTCCCAGGCTATCACCTAACCCTGCGGATGTAGTTTATGGCCCCAGCTGTAGAGAATTCAGACATGCCAATCCTCCTGATTCAGGCGTGTGAGTACTGATTTCAGTGCTAGTCTCCCGCCTCCCGATTTCTGCAAGCAAAAACCCGGGGGCATATTACGAACAACTAGCGATAATTTTTGTCTCTAACTTGTTTAGAGACAAAAATTATCGCCGCACATCGGCGATTTTTATCGCAGATAAACCTTGCTATTATCGCAGAAAAGTCAGCGATATTCATGTATTATCGATCTAATGCTCTTAGCCATGTTATCCACCTCCCATTGGATAACATGGCTAAGAACTGCTCAGGGCAGGTGTTAGATTTTGGAGATATTCGCGCTTAGCGCGAATATCTCCAAAAGTTGGTAATAGAAGGTAGCGATGTTAGGGACTGTTTCCAGTCGCTAACATCTTGGCACGCCACTTTGCATGTCATTAGTGATAAGTATCACTGACATGCAAAGCGGGGCCCAAGATGGTCGCTATCTCCTTTTAGCTGTCACTAACTGGTGTTAGCGACAGCTTGGTAATAGGGAAATAATTTTATCTCCGCTTTCATGGCTTTTAAAGACAAAAAAGCGGAGATAAACCCCCTTGATAATATGCCCCACGATTCCTTGGGGGTTTCAGCTGACAGGGCTTGGTATTGTGTTACATGGTAATTTTTCCATGAAACGTCAGAGGGTCGATGCAGGGGTTCTAGAAGAGGTGATAAACCATTTAAGCCTCATGAACAAGCGCATGGTCTTTTAAAGATTTGTGAAGTACTCGGGGCGGCGGTGTGTGTGTGCCCTCTTTCAGGAGCGGGCGGGGGGGCACTGCCAGCAACTTGCCAGGTCAGGTAGTGTTCAACACGTGCATCACCCTTTCTCTGCCTGCTATTGCGCTCCATGCTTCGGAAAGGTAAGAAAAAGAACGTGCATTTGAGTTTGAAATGTCCGATCCTGCAGCAGCACACTTCCAAAGCCCACACATGACAATAACCCGATTCAAGGCCCCATTCACCCGTTTTAAAAAAAATAGATAACACTCCAACAAAGTAAGGTTATAAAACGTTATTAACTACTAACTTTAACGAACGGAACAAAAACTAAAAACATTTAAACATTTCTCAACACAAAAAGCAACAATGGTTAGAAGCTGTCTTTTGTGCGAATAGTCCCAAGGCAGCACAACGTGCAGAGTTCTGGACGGCACCCAGGTGATGTCGCCTGGGTGCCGCACTGGTTTAGGGATCCTACAATGCTGCTCCGAAAATTGGCGTGGGGCGTCCCGGGTGGGGCGGGGGGAGGCCTCGTCAGTAGCGGTCTGTTGTGCGAATAGTCCCAAGGCAGCACAACGTGCAGAGTTCTGGACGGCACCCAGGTGATGTCGCCTGGGTGCCGCACTGGTTTAGGGATCCTACAATGCAGCACAGAAAAACAGCGTGGGGCGTCCCGGGTGGTGCGGGGGGAGGCCTCGTCAGTAGCGGTCTGTGTCCAGTGTCACATGGCTGACACAACATGTACGACAGGCACCCAGGTGATGTCCAGTAAACTGCCGCACTGGTTTTGGTATCCTACAATGCTGCTCCGAAAATTGGCGTGCGGCGGCCCAGGGGGAGGGCGTGGGGGAGCCGGCGTGAACGGGCCTCCCCAGGTGGCGGCCATCTAGCTGAGTTGCGCTCGCTCTTGCGGCCACAGCGTCTCGCTCACCATGTTGTTGAGTTGCTCCCACTCTTGCAGTGCAGCGATAGGCGGCTGCCACATGGCTCTTAAAATGGCGGACAGCTCCTCGGTTTTAGGCCTGGTCCACTGAAATGGTCCTGGGACACTTTGGAACTCGGACGCTTGCCTGCTAGGGCTTGGGCTCCATTCTCGAAAAGCGTCCCCTCAGCCGTGAAGATTGTATAAAAGTCTTGGGGGCCCCCGACTCCCGCAGGCTTCCGGTGGGGAGCGGCTGCCATGATTGCTCGCGGAATGACCACGACGGAGCCACGAGATGGTGGTGCTCTCATGCTGACGCCAGCTTCAGTCTGAATGATCCAGAAACAAGGTGGGGCTTTCATCGTTTGGGAAAAAAAAATGTTCTAAACCAATGAAAAGTGTTATTTTTAGGTCATATGACCAAGCCTTCCATCTTTAGGAAACCAAAAGTAAAATGAACCAATGAAAAGTTTTATAAACAAGTCACATGACCTGTTATGCGGCATAGGGCTACAAAAAGCGTAGAAAATCCGTTGGCACGTGAGGCGGCGTCAGTAGCGGACCGATGTGCGAATAGGCCGAAGGCAGCACAACGGGCCGAGATCCGGATGGTACCGAGGTGGTGTCCAGCAAATTGCCGCACTGGTGTGGCTATCCTACAATGCTGCGCCGAAAGACGGCGTGTCCAGCTGAGTTGCGGTCACTGTTGCGGTACAGTGACTCGAACGCGCCGAGATCCGGATGGCACCGAGGTGGTGTCCAGCAAATTGCCGCACTGGTGTGGCCATCCTACAATGCTGCGCCGAAAGACGGCGTGTCCAGCTGAATTGCGGTCACTGTTGCGGTACAGTGACTCGAACGCGCCAAGATCCGGATGGCACCGAGGTGGTGTCCAGCAAATTGCGGCACTGGTGTGGCCATCCTACAATGCTGCGCCGAAAGACGGCGTGTCCAGCTGAATTGCGGTCACTGTTGCGGTACAGTGACTCGAACGCGCCGAGATCCGGATGGCACCGAGGTGGTGTCCAGCAAATTGCCGCACTGGTGTGGCCATCCTACAATGCTGCGCCGAAAGACGGCGTGTCCAGCTGAGTTGCGGTCACTGTTGCGGTACAGTGAGTCGAACGCGCCGAGATCTGGATGGCCCCGATGTTGTGTCCAGCAAGTTGCCGCACTGGTGTGGCCATCCTACAATGCTGCGCCGAAAGTCGGCGTGGGGTGCCCCGTTGGCTTATGAGGTGATGTCAGTAGTGGACCGATGTGTGAATAGGTCGGAACCAGCACAAGGCACCAAGATCCGAATGGCAAGTCCTGGATGTTGAGTGCCTCAGTTGAGAGTTCTGAGCAGTGCTTGTAAGACTGTCTGAAGCTTATTTGCACCTGCTGCAGCTTCACTAGGTCCGGCGGAACTTTTTTCCTTTTCCTTTCTGCTTCTTTTCCTACAATGCGTTTCATCTGAAGACACGACCAGGTCCCTGAATGTGTGCAGGGGGACGCTATTGATTGAATGAAAATGGCGGCTTGACACAAAGCTGACTCAAGCGTTACTGTTGGTGCTATACAGACAAAAATTGGTTTTCAGTTTGTACATTCTTCAGGTTTTTTTTTTCCATCCAAGTCTGATTGAGAGTTTATAGAAAAATGGCTTCAGATTTTCCACATACTACACTTCAACATTCTTCCTAAATGTAACAATGTGAAACTCACTAGGAGAACGGCTGTTTCTGTTTCCTTTCAAAATGCTGCCACCAATATTTTCTGAATGGAAGACACCATCTTGTAGCATAAAGGGCCGAAAGGGGTTCTGGTCTGGCCGATGGTTGGTGGAGACATTTTGACTATATCTTGGACCTGCCCGGCCTCGCCCAAAATGGCGCCGGTATAAATGGGACTCGTAACTCCTTGCCCGCAAATGTATATCTAGAAAATGTTATTGTAAGTGGCCCTGTCGTATTTTAATTACAAAATGTACGTCCACCGATTCCGCAACTGTTAGACACCTTTGTTCTTGTCACATAATGGCCCGCTCGTTACGTTCTTCTACAATGTAAATGTCTCCTCATCATATACGATTTCAGTTTGCTCCGTGGCCGGCCCACGTGGTTATAGGCCCGTATTTGTATACTGACATTTTCACAATAAAGGTTTTTAAAACAAAACACGGTAGTAGTATTTACATTTGTAAAGTTTTTACTTTTAGTGACTGTTTTCGAATCAGTAAAAGGCAAGTGAAATAAAGCAGTCCAATTACATGACGGATAAAAGGTATAATATGTAGGAACGCAGTAAAGATAAATGGTCAAGGGCAGTTGTGTTTTTCATGTCTGCAACATAAAGTGATCGATAAGAATCTGATAATCAGGCGTATCGGCGACTAAGACAGCAGGCCGAATCTCTTTTACTCAACGGCTCCGTCATGGAAGGAAGAAACGCCCTTTTTCTCGAAAAAGGAATATATTTTACTTGCAAGACAGTTGTAAATTTTCCGGGAAAGTACATTAGCCTGGAATATTATAACATATGTTTGAAAAAAAAATATTGTTCGAAAATAATAAAAAGCGTAATTTTTAGGTCATATGACCAAGCTTTTCATCATTAAATTAACAAAAGTAAAATGAACCAATGAAAAGTTTTATTAACAAGTCACATGACCTGTTATGCTTACGTTACGCGCTGCGCGCCGCGCCTCGGATCACTTCCGGGTGCGCTAACGCGGCGTGTCATAAAACGCATTACGCGACAACGTAGGTCAACAATATAGTCTAAATGTCTCCACCAACCAGCGTTCAGAACACAACCCCTTTCAGCAGTCCAAAAAGTTCTGTTAAATGACAACAGAGGGGACAGGCAACAAGAACCATCAGTCAAAGAGGGGAGGGCAAGTTCTTCTCTTCCGGGTCATGTTGGGGCGCTACCGGAACTGATCGAATTGGTAGTCTATAGTGTTTCTGGATGTTTCAGACTAAAGCTGGCGTCAGCATGAGACCACTACCATCTCGTAGCTCCGTCGTGGCCATTCCACGAGCAATCATGGCAGCCGCTCCCCACCAGAAGCCTGCGGGAGTCGGAGGCCCCCAAGACTTTTGTAGAATCTTCACGGCTGAGGGGACGCTTTTCGAGAATGGGACCCAAGCCCTAGCAGACAAGCGTCCGAGTTCCAAGGTGTCCCAGGGCCATTTTAGTGGACCAGGCCCAAAACCGAAGAGCCGGCCGCCATTTTGAGAGTCCTGTGGCAGCCGCCTATCGCTGCAGCGCAAGAGCGGGCGCATCTCAACTACATGGTGAGCGAGACGCTGTAGTCGCAAGAGCGGGCGGTAAACAGCTGAATGGCGGAAGAGGCACAGTGTAGCAAAAGCGGGCGGAATGGCAACTAAAACGATAAAGGGGCGCCCCACTACAGCTTGTCTTCAGGTCAAACGGATTGTGGGACAAGGTCCAGAATTGAAGAGTCATCAAAAGGCAAAAAGTTCCGCCGGACCCCGGGAGCCGGCCGCCTATGTCGGGGGCAATCTCAGGCTACACCAGTGCTATAAGACTTGGGGAGGGTGTCGGAGCCAAGCGTCTTCTCCGAGTCCATGGCCATCACACCGCCCCTCAGGGGCCTCCGTCAAGCTGTTTAGGAAGGTAACATATCACATTGTTTTCTAATGCAGTCAGGTCCACAAACGACACTCACTTACTTTGAGAATAGTGAAGCTGCAGTAGGTGGAAATAAGCTTCAGACAGTGTTACAAGCACTGCTCAGAACTCTTAACTATGGCACCCAACATCCAGAACTTATGCTATTTGAGAATGGTAGTGACATCGAAGCATCTCAGGGACCAAAACCATTAACGTACTTTCACGTATGAAAATCTTACTTGGGGAGGGGGCAGGAGCGAAGCGCCCCCTCCCAGTCAGCGCCACCACACCGTATGTTGAAAATCTGAAGCCATCGTTCTACAAAGTCAACCAAACTTGGATTGAAAAATCTAGAAAAATGTACAAACTGAAAACCAGTTTTGGTCTGCATAGCATCAGTAGCAACGCTTGAGTCAGCTTTGTGTCAAGCCGCCATTTTGATTCAACAAAGCACAGGCATTGAAAAAGGCTGAAATTCAGAACTCTAAACTATGGCACCCAACATCCAGGAGCTTGCCATCCGGATCTTGGAGCCTTGTGCTGTTTTCGATCTATTCACACATCGGTCCACTACTGACATCATCTTATAAACCAACGTTATGTAAATAGTTTTTTAATAAAATGTTTTACCCTGTTTCTTTGCTGGTGTGTTGTCTATATTTTTAATATTTGCATAGGGTTTGTCGTTATTTTGTGCGGGATGGGTGATGGAGCCGAGCTGCAGCCCTCATGGTGTGGAGCTCAGTTCATCTCACTATTTTCGTATTTCTCATGAAGGGTTGTTCCTAATATTTCTATTTTAGCGAGGTCAAAAAGAGATCCAATTAGTGGCCTACTGATTTTGCTCGATTACTTTTATTTTTTTACACGATTTTTCACTATCTGCAAAGACTAAACAGAGTATTGCGACTTTGTGCTTGTTTGTAAATAGAGAATGATCCAAAGAGAACCAATTCTAAAACAGTAAATGCTTGGACAACAATCAATCAAATGGAGAGACAAGGAGGCACGACGGATTACAACGGTGGTAAAGGCCTGCGTTAACTACCCTTCAGTATCTGCAAAGAGAGAGTACTACTAAGCGGTGGGAGCGTATTTACAAGAAACTTGCACCATGAAGAACGCTTTCCATTTAAAAAGGAAAAATAACATCATAGACACTCATATGCCTTATAAATATGACCCAAAATAACCTATGAAGCTCTAGCAGGACTTATCCAGAAATGTAATTGATTTCAAATAATTGTTTTTAAACACAGCATATAAATCAATTGTATACCTGCATTCAAGAGGAAATGACTAAAAATGTCCTTGAGACACATGAAAGCGTTTTCTGAAATGCCCTAGCACCATTTTTTTGACATTATTGACATGGCTATGTAACTCCCATAATCAAAATCTAAATTTGCCAAACGCAAGTGGGAGCGTATTTACAAGAAACTTGCACCATGAAGAACGCTTTCCATTTAAAAAGGAAAAATAACATCATACACACTCATATGCCTTATAAATATGACCCAAAACAACCTATGAAGCTTTAGCAGTACATATCCAGAAATGTAATTGATTTCAAATAATGACTTACTTCATTGGTAGGCCTTCACATGTATTATCTCCTTTGTTTTCTTAAGTGAAAATCTTATCTGCAACCATGTGTTGGCCTCACCTCAAATAAACAAAACAGGCGATGGACTGAATGAGGATCAATGACACACATTCACCCCAGTCCAAAGATCTGGGCCTAAACAAACCTTTAGATAGGCCACACCTTATCGTCATCCTGAATTAATCATTTAAAATATTAGGGAGAGATTTATGATTGTTGTATGCCTGTTTTGTACCACTGTGTGTCATTTTTGTGATGCAGTGCTGGTGCAAAAGATTTGCTATGTTAAATAATAAGTAGGGCATTACGTTTTTGATGACTGTTATTCATTTACTGTTTGGTAATAGTGGTTAATAACATTTTTTATTATATTTTTCCACAGATTCAACTGCAGATTTTTTCATATTTTGAAAAATGCCTACGAAAAATAGAATTAGAAAGGCTAGAAAACGTCAAAGACAGCAGGATGATCTTTTATTGCAGCAGTCCTCTTCCCCAAATACTTATCAAAACACCAAGAAAGCTCCGGGTAAGAGCACAAAATCATTCTTAAGAAATATTTTTAGTAAAAAAAGTATTTATCGCAAAAATGTTTCAGTTCAGAAAAAGAAGAGCAATTTAAATGGAAAGGAAAGACCCATCAAAAATGTTACTGGTAGAGGAAGAAATAACTCTGTGCATGATAGTAAAAGGAAACAACAGTTTAGGGACATTCGAAAACGAATGTTCCGTAACAGGATAATAGTTAATTTATTAAAAAATATTAAGAAAGGCCAACAGAAAGTGGCATTTTATAAGAAGAAGAAAAATGTAGAGAAAATTATTGATCATGCTTTTGAAATTAAGCGAAAGTTGTTTATTTTGGTAATCAATAGAATTAGGAAACTAAGCAAGGTAATTTCTGATTTCAAAACAAACAGTAGATGGAAGAGAGTAGTAAATCGTAGTAACTTTTGTGAAGTTTTTTCCGGAGAATGGATGCATAGTTCAAGTTCTGAGGCATTTTTTAATGAGGAGAGTTATTTTCAGGATAATGATTTGGTGTTTGCAGTTGACACCAGTGGTCGAGCTTATGAAGTGAAGGATGGTTGTCCAGTTGAAAAAGAAAAACTTGTGACAACAGAGACAGAAGAGGCGCTAAGTGATGAGGTTTTAGGAAGACGTCCTAAGGGTCCTGTGTACATTTGGAAGTGTAGTTCTATTTGCAGTGTGCGACAGGTTTCCATCAATTTGCTTTGTGATTTTATACGGGCATTTAATAAGAAAAGTTTGAAGCAGAAAATGAAGTTGTTGCAAGATTTAGATCCTTGCAGAGTGAGACAAATGACAGGTTTGCGTGGTCATTCACTGGCTTGTCTTTCCAGGAGAGTATGCCAGAGTGTTTTTCATCATTTCAGGATGCTAGCAGTGCATCATAATAAAGTGAGAAAATTAGTGAGAATGTTGTATTATGCTAAGAGTCCAGCAATTATGCTTAAACAATTATGTGCTGCTCTTTTGCATGGTTCTGAAATAGATGTGAAGAATATTTGTGAAGAAATTGAGTTTTGTTACTTTAGTAGTAAAGATGAGAATGTTCAAATTGACCCTGAAGTAGAGGGTAATGTTGAAGATAATGTACAGGTTTCCAGTACAGATAATTTTCAGAAGGAAATTGCCACGTTTCAGATGAAATCAAGTGAGAGGCCTAATTTCACTTGTGTATGTTGTCGACGCACTTATTATAAGAATCAGACTAAGGTAGTGGATTTATATGCAAAAAGTGAAAGGGAAAATAATAGTGAATGGAAGGATTTTGCAACATACTTGATGGTAGAAAATTATTTTGATTTGGGATCGGATCAACGTGTGTGTACTTATTGTTGTAATAAATTAAACCAAAACCAGATGCCTGCTAGGGCAGTTCATAATAATCTGGAATTGGTTGAGATTCCTTCTGAATTGAAGGATTTAAATAATTATGAATCTATTTTGATTCAAAGTATCCATCCCTTTCAGGCTATTGTAAGAATGGAGCCAAAGACAGGGAAGTTGCCTCCAGCAGATTTACAGAGAGGATTAAAGGGAAGAGTTGTTTATTTGCCTCTAGATTTGAACAAAAACATTAACACAATTGGAGTAGAAAAAGTGGAAGAGGAACCTCTGGTTATCTTGGTTAATGGTGTTCCGACAAAGAATAAGAAAATATGGCAAGATTTAGTGGATGTTAGGAAAGTCAAAAAGGCAACATTGTATTTGAAGAAAAATAATAAGTACTATAAGAATGTATATGTTGCAGAAGAGGAAGTAAGTGATGAAGAGGATAGCGATTTGTGTGCTGGCCAAATTGAGAAAGTAGAGGCCTCTAAATATATAGTGTTCATCCTTTGCATTCCAAGGAAGTCATGGGGAATGCTATTGAGTTGTTTCAAATGAAACAAGCCAAAGGGAGTCCCATTAGTGTTTGGGAGGAAAGTTTGGAAGCTCGGTGTTTCCCACAGCTATTTCCCACAGGTCGAGGAGTAAGATATGATGAGCGTTCTCATCAAATTCCTGCGTCTGAATACCGGACTTTACGATTGTATGCAGAAGATCCTAGGTTTCGTCAATGCATTCCCTATTTGTTTCATCTCCTGTTTGAAAGCGATCTGTCTGGACTGTCATATGCAGTGAACCACATCTTAAAAAGTGGTATACAGATGCGAAATATCTCGGCAAGGGACTTTATGCATAAAGTCAATGTCCAAGACAGTATTTTGGATTCTCACTTAATTAATCTCATGGCGTGTCAGCGTGGTACTAATGAGTACTGGTACCGTCGTCATGGTGATTTAAAATGTATGCTGAGGAACTTAGGAACTCCGACATGGTTCCTCACTCTGAGCTGTGCCGAGTATGGCTGGGAAGACCTACTTGAATTTCTACAAGAGGCAAATGGAAATATTGAAAACATTGAATTCAAGACACCTGGAGAACTGTGTTCTTTGGATCCTGTGAATGTATGCAGGTACTTCAATCACAGATTTGAAGCTATGATGTCTTTCATCACAAATAAGAAGAATCCACCTCTTGGAGAGGTGTTGGAGTTCTTCTGGAGAAAGGAGTACAAAGCAAGAGGTGCTCCTCATATACATATGTTGTTGTGGATCAAGGATGTACCTAAATTTGGAACAGATTCGGATGACTTAGTGATGAATTTCATAGAACAGTATTCTACGTGTGCTGTTCCAAACGCAACGGAGAAGAAAAGCCTAAGAGAACAAGTTCTACGTTTCCAAAGCCATCGTTGTGGAAAGTACTGTCGTCGTAAATTCAGAGACAAGGACAAGTTCTACACCAAATGTCGTTTCAACTTTCCACGACCGGTGATTTCTAAAGGAAGAGTGAACAGTTTGATGTCTTCACTGCGACATAATGTGACGAGGAAATCACCCAAAAATACATACAATTTGAAAAGGAACGAAGAGTCCAAGTACATTAACGATTACAACCCAGTGATTTTGTCCATGTGGAATGCTAACATGGATATACAGTTTGTGGGTGACAACTGTACGGCTGTGGCTCGGTATGTGACATCTTACATCACCAAAAAAGAAAAGACAGAACTGAAGGATATGTGGGAGGACATTTCCCATGAAAAGAGCCTCAGCAAGAAGTTGTACAGTTTCAGTCTGAAGATGTTGTCGCATCGAGAAATCGGAGCTTACGAATGTTCAGATCGATTGTCTTCAGCAAGTCTCTATGCCAAATCCAGGAGTATTGTTTGGGCGAGTCTTGGTCTTGCTGCAACGCGAAATCGAGTTCTAAAACCTGTCCGGGAAATTGAATATTTGGCAGAAAAGGAACCAAACAGTACCGACATTTTGAAGACCAACATGTTGGATACATATTATTCAAATCGAAGCAGTCACCTTGAGAATGTTTGTCTATATGAGGTTCTACAAAATTATATATTCAAGAGGAACATCAAAGAAGATATTGAGAAAGGAGTGTATGCTGTAATTGGAAGTGAGGGATGCCTGGTCAAGCAAAGAAAATGCCAATTAGTAAACCATCGAAAATTGAGTGGCGAATCTCCAGAAAAAAAGGAGTTTTTCTATTTAGCACCTTTGCAACTTTTCAAGCCTTGGCGTGCAGAAGAGAAACTGCTTGGAGATTTCCTCTGTTACGAAGACTCTTTCACTGCTGCTAAGGAGACCATAGAATGTCCTGCTTTTCCCAAATATCAAGAAATGCTATCTTTGGAAATTGAGCAGGAAGCAACGATTGCAGCCGAGATTGCCAGAGACAGTTCTCAGGACAGTCAGAGTTCTGTTTCATTGAGTCAAGATCCACTTGGAGGACCTATTATCGAAAATGAAGCTGCCACTGCTATGAATGAAGTGGAAAGAGCAATGGCACATGCTCAGGAGGATTCAGTTAACTTAGAAGACTTGGAAAAACAACTCAACGTTGAGCAGAGGAAAATATATGATGAAGTTACCAAGCAAATTGAGCATGGATTAAATCATGAGAATAAAGAGTGCTCATGTACATCGTTGAAGCCTGTCCCACTGTATGTGAGTGGAGAAGCGGGAACTGGAAAAAGTTTCCTCATTAAAGCAATTTCATGCTATCTGCAGGAAAGGACTGAGTCATCGCTGTCTTGTGTTGTCACCGCTCCTACTGGACTTGCAGCACATAACATTGGAGGAGCATGACAACAAATTACAATACCACAAGTTATCTGGGGATGCTTGCTGTGAAGTTTCAAGAGTCTTGAGGAAAATGAAACTACTTATCATTGACGAAGTAAGCATGGTTTCCAATGTCATGCTTGCCTTTGTGCATTTGAGAATGCAAGAAGTACTTAAAACTGAATATGATGTGTTATTTGGTGGCAAACACATCATTGTTTTCGGAGATCTTCTGCAGCTGACACCAGTAAAAGGACAACCTGTGTTCAAAATACTCACGCATGAAGATACCAGGAAGTGCCTAGGGAGCATTGGCAACGTCAATATATGGTTAAACTTCAATTATGCTGAACTGCATGAAAATATGCGTCAGGCAAAAGATGAAGATTACAAGAATATTCTACAAGATATTAGAATTGGAAAAGTGAGCGAGCATGGAAAAGAAGCTTTAAATGCACGATTACTTTCAAATTTATATCCCGAACAAGAGATTGTGGCTGAGAATATTTTTCAGAAAATTACTGAGAAGAAATCCGGAATATGTTTGATGCCAACTCTTGCAGAATGTGCCATCTTCAACAACAAAATGTTGAATTTAGAAAAGCAAGAGATTGTGAAACTTGAAGCTATTGACAAAATAGAGCATATGGGATCAACAATTATTTTGTCAGAGAATTTAAAATCAAAATTGGATTCATTAGAGAAGACTATATCTAAAACAGCGGGTTTTGAAAAGACTTTGAATGTGTGTTTAAATTGCCGAATCATTTTGAGAAGGAATTTACATGTTGAAAGAGGTCTGGTAAATGGATCAATGGGTAATGTTGTTGATTTTGAGAAATACAGAAATAGAGATGGAATAGAATTTTTTAAAATTAAATTTGATGGCATTGAGGAAGTACAGCTAATTGGTCGTTGTTCTGCTAGGTTTTTGCTTGTTAAAGACTTATATGTTCGCCGTAAACAGTTTCCTGTTTGCTTGGCATATGCGGTGACAATCCATAAATCGCAAGGTTTAAGTGTAGACAGTGCATTAGTGAATATTGGCAGTTCTGTGTTCAAGGAGGGTATGGCATATGTGGCATTGTCACGAGTTAGAACTTTATCGGGATTGTACTTGATTGACTGTGATGTCACAAACATTTGTGCGGATCTAGATTGTGTTAAGGAATACAATAGGTTAAGAAGAGAGTATACGCCACATTTGCCTCAATATCCTTTGTTTGAGAAATGTGTGGTAGGCCGGAAACATAGAAATATCAGTAATAGTAGGGAGGTTGTAGCAAAAAGACCAAAAGTCGATGAACCGAAAATTGTTAGCAGAAAGAAAGTGGATTCTGTTGAAGATGTTGTCGGTTTTCAATTTGAAAACAGTTCTGGTGTCAACTGCTATGCAAATGTAGTGGTTAATGTTCTCTTTTCACTAGAGAGTTTAAAAGAACAGATTCTGTTGAATTCAGAACAAATTTTATGCTGTTTGTTGAATTCTGTTCTCGAGAAATGTAGCACTGATCGAACAAAAGTAGAAAGTGTGTCTGAAGTTCGTTATCTGTTAGATGAATGTTCAGGTCAAACAGACTTCTCTGAAAATAATCAGCAAGATTGTCAGGAGTTTCTAATGTATATGCTTGATGTATTGCAAGATGAGGGTGTAGATGTAGATCACCTGTTTGGGCTTTCTTATCAATGGCAACATGACTGCGAGAACTGTATGGTATCAAGTACTACTAGTGTAGACTCAGAAAGATTTATATATTTAACTTTGCCAGACAGTAAATCAGTGTCCTTTAATAAGCTAGTAAATGCAGCGGATCACAACATGGAGTGTAGCCAATGTAAATCTGATATGATGTCAACATTATTTATACGTAGATATTGCCAGTATGTCATTTTAATGATCCAACGATGTAGGCCTGATGGATCAAAATTGTCAACTTTAATAAAAAATGTTGTGGCTTCTCAGCTGTCAATATCAGGAAGGACTTTTGTAACTGTAGCAATTATCTATCACGATGGTCCTTCAACAACATCAGGACATTATACAGCTTATTTAAAGTCTCGAAACGGCTGGTCATTCTGCAATGATTCCGTTGTAACTTTCAAAAAAAAAATTGCCGTTTGACCTTAAAAATTCTTACCTGGTGTTTTTAAAACCAAAATTTTAAAGAAAGAATTTTGGGATTTCCTGTGAGGAATTGCAAAAGGTTCATCAAGTAGAGGGAATGTAAGTCTGCAATGCTGTCTAGATTATTGGTCCAAAACTTTTAATTATAATGTCAATTTAAAAATCCAACTATATAAACCTGATGCAAGTAAGTCTGCTTCATAGTAAGCAGTATCAGTGTCATAGGAAAAGGAGAACATGAGTGACAAAGAAGAGTAAGATATTAGTAGTCCAGGATTGTGAAAATAATCTCAAATGTTTTCTTTTTGAAAGTTGCGAAAATAGAAAATGACGGGATTTGATTGGAAGAATTACAAGAGTTGCGAATCGCTGCAACATGATTTGGCCTAGTGGAAACATGTGATAGGATGTGATAAGTCTTTTCTTGTTTGTAACATATTTTTCGAAACGATGGAGGTTTTCTTTCAGAAAGTGGCGGGCTGAAAATATTTATAGCACAACAGAGTGGACGCTGTTCATAGGAGATCCTTCGACGTCATTGAAAGTAAGTTAATTTTAAGGAGTTTTGAATTCAGATTTCTTAGGTTGTATGGGTTTTTTAAACACAATCATTTTGATTGTGGTTTTTTTCCCCGCTGTTACATGATGAATACCTTCAAGTCACTGATTTAAGTGAAATTTGATACATTCTGAGAACAGCAAAAATAAACCATTTAACATGTATAATTAATGTTCTGCTTTTTGTACTTATGATATACATTTAGAAATGTGAGGTAGATATGGAGAAACTGAGTCTTCTGTAAGTGTCAATTTTAATGCTTACAGTGCTGTACTTCTGGGTACTGTTTTTAAAAAAAAAAGAAATAGGACTCACCTCAAAGAAAACTCTTGAAAGCACACATCTTATTTGCATCCTGAAACAATCATTTAAAATGTTAGACACAATTTTATGATGGCTTTACATCTCTTTTGCGCTGCTATTGCATCACTATTGTGAGACATCAGCAATGCAAAAGAAGCACCATGTTCCAAAATAGGCCTCATTTCATCAGCATGAAGATACTGTTTGTTTAAAATAAATATCTTTAGGATTGTGTACGGGTCGTAGAGAAGCAGAGGCTTCTGTAAGTGTCAAAATTGTTTAAAAACTGTTTCTTCTTGAACCTTTTCCCTTCTTTTTTCTAATTTTTAAATACATGTTTTAATAT
Organism: Lissotriton vulgaris; assembly: GCF_964263255.1. Classification (NCBI taxonomy): domain Eukaryota; kingdom Metazoa; phylum Chordata; class Amphibia; order Caudata; family Salamandridae; genus Lissotriton; species Lissotriton vulgaris. The sequence goes on along the minus strand of NC_141691.1, from coordinate 2,097,296,140 downwards.
TTTTGGAAATGTTTGTTCTCTCTTTTACAGATTGAAAGTATGAAAAATTTTCTTTAAAAGTTAACAAGAATTATAAGGTAAATGTTTTCTACTTTTTTAACCCGCATTCCACTGCTGATGATGTCACTGACTATGTTATGAATGATGTAATAAGTGGGCATGTTTTACTACAATGGTAGGTCTTCACATCTATTATCTCCTCTGTATTCTTCAACAAGCATAAATTTGATATGCAACCCTGAGTACGGTTCACCTTAAACAAACTTTTAGAGAGGACACACCTTATCGTCACCCTCAACCAATCATTTACTCTATCACATTTAACATCTATTAGTTATACTGCTTCATTTCTTTAATCTTTACTTTCCTGTGTTTGCTACTTCTCTCATTCCTTTCTCTATTACTTAATTATTCTACTCCTTCCAGTATTTTTCTCACTCCCTCTCTTCTCATACTTCTTCATTATTATTCACTCATTCTGTCTCTATTAATGTTACTGTTTCTGAATGATCTCAAAAAATTTTTAAAACAAGAACAGTAAGTATAAGGAAACAGACATTTATGTTACAAGAAAGACAGCTATAGGAAGTAAACAAAAGATACTGTTACTCGCAATCCACTGCTGATGATGTCATTGACCATGTCAAAAATTATGTAATATATGACATGATCAGAAGTGAATTGCTGGTAACAGTATCTTTTCTTTACTCTCTATAGCTGTCTTTCTTGTAACATGAATGTCTGTTTCCTTTCCTTATACTTACTGTTCTTTTTAAAAAAAAAAATGTTTGGTTCGCTCCTGGTTCGCGTACCAGAGTGCGAACTGGGAGCGAACTAAAAGAAATAGAGCTTGGCAGAGTTCCAAAAATTCTACCAATTTTTTTTTATAATGGGGAGGTAGTTCTGAAAAGAACTTTTTTTGGTTTTTGTTGTTTTACATTTTTTTTATTATTTTTCTGAACATTTTTTATATTTTTTTGTTTTTTTCTGAACATTTGGTATTTTTTTTTATTTTTTGGGGGGAGGGGGGAAACAAAAATGATTCATTGAAGAGGGCTCAACAGGGGCAACAAAAAAAAGAAGAATTTATTTTTTGGGGCGTTTTGGACATACATGATTTTTGATTGCTCTTATTATAAGAGTAATGCTACTTTCTCGGTAGCATAATATTTTATTGCACCACACGCACACTTGTTTCACTTCCCCCATGTCCATTTGAATATTCGGGATCAACTCCCTTGCCTCTGGTCCCGATACTTCTGGCACGACAGATCTTCTTGCTATTGCCGGGGGATTTTGTTGTTCGTTGCGAAGCTGAGCAGCACTATAATTATTTGGGTGCCACCTACTCATGTGCCTGTGCATTGTAAAATTTCCAAAACTATATTTTTTGTCCGTCCCCCTTGAAAGGCGATCATCACAGATACGGCAAAAGACATATCTTGCATTGACTTTCTTTTGCCCTGGTGGAAATTAAAAAAATTGCCAGATGAAATTTTCCTTTCTGTTGTACCTCCTGGGCTCCTCAGGCAAAAATTCAGGCTCTTCCTCCTCTTCCTGATCTTCCTCTTCTTCAAAGATTGGTTGAGTAGGTGGTCCTTTTTTTCCATGAGGAGGTGGAGGTGGTGGTGGGGGAACACTACCAGAAGCAACAACTGAAGCCATTTCTCTAGAATGTAAAAGGGTCTTTCTCTCACCAAGATGAAAGTCAGAGTGAGGAAAGAAGGAGGGGTTTTCATCATTTGGGAAAAGCAAAAGTTCTAAACCAATGAAAAGTGTTAATTTTAGATCACACGACCTAGTATTACATTATTAGGAAACCAAAAGTGAAATGAAGAAATGAAAAGTGTTATTACCGAGTCACATGACCTGCTGTCTTTACGTTTCGCGCTTTGCGCCGCTTTCCGGTCCGCTTCTGGGTCCGCTAACTTGGAGCGTCGGATAACGTATTACGCGACTCGCGCACCAAGTCGCGGCTTTAAATTGAGCTAACGGGAAGCTGACCGGTTCGCGGACTAGGAGCGCAACAAAATTTTTTTTTTTTTAAAAATGTATAAAAAACATGTAAAATATATTTTAAGATTTAAAGAAGAATACATTTTACAGATACAAATATTAGCTTTCATAAAACCATTGATATTCAATGAAAAAACCATAGGTTATAGTCCATATATAGTTAGGAATTTGCATTTACAAAACCTTGAAAATTGAATGAAAAAACCATTGGTTATAGAACATATATAGTTAGGAATTTGCATTTACAAAACCTTATTTTACTCGCATAAAACCATTGAAATTCCATATATAGTTAGATGCGCTAACTATATATCGCGCACCCGCAATCCACTGCTGATGATGTCACATATTACATCATTCATGACATGGTCAGTGACATCACTGATGACATCACTGATGACAACATCCAGTGACTGTATGTTTCTGTAAAGTTAAAATATGTCTTACATATTGAAGAATGAGTGGATGTATAAATGTCTGGATGAAGGATTTAGTAGGTGCATGACTGATTGTATGAGGGAGTGATTAAATGTGTCTCACTGAGTGCATGGGTTAGTGATTAAACTGTATTAATTTGTGCATCATTATATCTGTTGTTCTGTAAACTGCTGCATGTGTTGATCAGTAGCTATATGAGTAACTATATGGGTTATTGATTGGTTGCCCAAGTATTTGTATGGGAGACTGAGTATGTGTGTGAGTGGCTGGGAGGTGTGTGACTCTGTGCATAGATGTGTGAACAGCTGATTCACTAGATGTATGGGTTCAAAACTGCATGTGGAAACAGCTGTATAGGTGGTTGACTGTGTGCATGAGTGTATTGGTGAGTGAATGGATATCTCAGTGCTACATGTCAAAGTAAGTACATATGTAAAAGACAGTACATGTGAGAGTTGACATATATAAATAACTGTGCATAAGAGCCAGTGAATGTGTGAGTGGCTGTATGGATCATTGTGAACTTGTATCAGTGATTGTATAAGAGAGAAAATATGTGTTAGTATATGTTTGAATAAGTAAAGTTTGTTTAACTGTATAGTTGAGGAAATGGAGGTGTGATTGATTGTTTGCATGACTGACTAGTTGTGTGAGTAACTCCATGGATGAGTGACAGTCTGTGAGTGTCTGTTTACACTGATTGTATCTAAGGTTATATTAGAGTCTGAAGAGGTTCATTGTATTATCACATGAATGATATCATGAGTGATGTCACCAGTGATGTCATTTGAGATGTCATCAGTGATGTCATCAGTGATGTCATTTGATATGTCATCAGTGATGTCATTTGAGATATCATCAGTGATGTCATCAGTGATGTCACTGACCATGTCATGAATGATGTAATATGTGACATCATCAGCAGTGGATTGCGGGTGCGCGATATATAGTTAGCGCATCTAACTATATATGGGATTTCAATGGTTTTATGCGAGTAAAATAAGGTTTTGTAAATGCAAATTCCTAACTATATATGTTCTATAACCAATGGTTTTTTCATTGAATATATATATATATAGAGAGAGAGAGAGAGAGAGAACCAATGCTGACCTCTTTAGAAATCAGCGAGACACATGCTCCGGGCTCAAATGAAGGATTTATTTGGCAAACATGCAGTCTCTTCCTGAAGTCTGTGAAACGCCATGGCAGACGCGTTTCTGTCCCTATTGGCCGTCATCAGTGCCAGTCCCACAAGAAAACAAAATTTCAAGCGCTCCAGAGACCACTTCAATATCAGCAGTCCCTTGGCTCCTCCTCCTCCAGGTGAGTGTAATAACAGCGTTGCACCTCCCAGGAGCACTGCCTGATCGAAACTGCAGTCCACCGATGTCACTGACCATGTCATGAATGATGTAATATGTGACATCATCAGCAGTGGATTGCGGGTGCGCGATATATAGTTAGTGCAACTAACTATATATGAAATTTCAATGGTTTTGTGTGAGTAAAATAAGGTTTTGTAAATGCTAATTCCTAACTATATATGGTCTATAACCCATGGTTTTTTCAGTGAATTTTCAAGGTTTTGTAAATGCTAATTCCTAACTATATATGGTCTATAACCTATGTTTTTTTTCAGTGAATTTCAATGGTTTTTTAATAGCAAATATCAAAAGCTTTAAAATGTGAAGTATGTGGTAGGTAAAAACATTTTCGTGTTTATGCACGCTGATGTGCTTTGAACGCTGCCCCCCCCCTCCCCTCTTTTCTTTTAGGAGTATTCTCTCTTTGCAGATAGTGAAGGGTAGGGAATGCAGGCCTTTGCCCCCGTTGTAATGCGTTGTGCCTGCTTCCCTCTCCATTTTATTGATTGTTATCTAAGCATTTACTGTTTTAGAATTGGTTCTCTTTGGTTCATTCTCTATTTACAAACAAGCACACAGTCGCAATACTCTGTTTAGTCTTTGCAGATAGTGAAAAATTGTTAAAAAAACAAAAGGAATCAAGCAAAATCAGTAGGCCACTAATGGCATCTCTTTTTGACCTTGCTAAAATAGAAGCATTAGGAACAACCCCTCATGAGAAATACGAAACTAGTGAGAGAAACTCAGCTCGACACCATGATGGCTGCAAGACAGCTCGGCTCCGCCGCCCACCCCGCCCAAAATAACGACAAACCCTATGCAAATATTATAAATATATACAACACACCAGCAAAGTAACAGGGTAAAACGTTTTATTAAATAACTATTTACATGGCAGCCTGCAAATGCATGCCGCCATTCCCAGGATTTCTCCCCGACTACTCTGTGGCCTATGAGATGGATCAGTATGGGCAAATATACACTTGGGGATTCACAAGCAACAACAAGCCTTTGTATTTGGGGCTCAAAATCAACAACAGTGACAGAGAACAGAAGCGAACTAAGCACTCAGTGGCTACGTTTAAACGTAACATAATCTCCCCAGAGGTTCATCACCTTACACAGACATGCACTCTGATCTCCTTGGCCTCAGTCAAACATCAATAGTAAGATTTTCATAGGTGAGTGTAGGTTCATGGTTTTCCATCCACAGACTAAAAGCCTGGAGTGGGACTGAAAGAACCATAACTAGGTAAGAAGGAAGGCAGAGGCTGTAGGAAGGACTCTGGATATGGTATGTTGCTTGGTCCCTGAGTTGCTTCGATGTCACTGCCTTGCACAAACGGCATACGTCCTGGATGTTGGGTGCCATAGCTGAGTGTTCCGAGCTGCGCTTGTAACACTGTCTGAAGCTCATTAGCACCTGCTGCAGCTTCACTATTCTCAAAATAAGTGGGGGCTGTTTGATGACCTGACTGCATTGGAAAGCAAGGTGCCTCCCTGAACCGCTTGATGGAGGCCCCCGAGGGGCGGTGTGGTGGCGCGGACTCGGAGGGGGCGCTTGGCTCCTGCCCCCTCCCCGAGTCCAAGTCTTGTTGCCCTGGTGTGGCCTGAGATCGCCCCCGACATAGGCGGCCGGCTCCCGGGGTCAGGCATAACTGTTTGTTTTTTGGTGACTTTTCCATTCTGGACCTTGTCCCACAATCCGTTTGACCTGAAGACATGTCCTGCGGTGCCCTAGTCCGACCATCACATATACCTGCGCCAGGAGATGGCGTAGGGTGCACTAGAAGGGAGAGGCAGCGCGAACGACCCTCCCCCACCTCCTCAGGTGGAGGTTTCTCAGCTACACCCCAGCGCTTCACTCGGCCAGCTGACTTGCGCCCGCTCTTGCGGCACCGTGCCTCGCTCGGCCAGCTGAATTGCGCCTGCTCCACACCTTGTCCCACAATCCGTTTCACCTGAATACACGTCCTGCGGTGCCCTGATCCGACCATCACATATACCTGCACCAGGAGACGGCGTGGGGTGCACTAGAAGGGAGAGGCGGCGCGAACGAGCCTCCCCCACCTCCCCAGGTGGAGGTTTCTCAGCTACACCCCAGCGCTTCACTCGACCAGCTGACTTGCGCCCGCTCTTGCGACACAGTGCCTCGCTCGGCCAGCTGAATTGCGCCTGCTCTTGCTATTACAGCGTCTCACTCGCCATCCAACCGAATTGCACCCAATCTTGCGGTACAGCGACAGGCGGCTGCCACGGAGCTCACAGAATGGCGGTCGGCTCCACAGACTTGGGCCTGGCCTGCAAGGATGGCTCAGGGCAACCCTGGAACTCAGACGCTTGACTGCTAGGGCATGGGCCCCATTCCCAAAAGTGTCCCCTCAGCCTTGAAGATTCTACAAGAGTCACTGGGGCCCCCGACTCCCGCAGACTTCCGGTGGGGAGCGACTGCCATGATTGCTCGCGGAAAGGCCACGACGGAGCCACGAGATGGTGGTGTTCTCATGCTGACGCCAGCTTCAGTCTGAAACATCCAGAAACACTGTAGACTACCAATTTGATCAGTTCCGGTGGAGCCCCAGCGTGACCCGGTAGAGAAGAACTAGCCCTCCCCTCTTTGACTGATGGTTCTTGTTGTAGAATCTTCACGGCTGAGGGGACGCTTTCGGGAATGGGGCCCATGCCCTAGCAGGCAAACGTCCGAGTTCCAAGGTGTCCCAGGGCCATTTTAGTGGACCAGGCCCAAATCCGAAGAGCCGGCTGCCATTTTGAGAGTCCTGTGGCAGCCGCCTATTGCTGCACTGCAAGAGTGGGCGCAATTCAACTGGATGGTGGGTAAGACGCTGTAGCCGCAAGAGCGGGCGCAACTCAGCTGGATGGCGGGTAAGGCACTGTGCAGCTAGAGCGGGCGCAACTCAATTGGATGGCGACTGAAATGCCAAGGGGCGCCCCACTGCAGCTGAGGTGCCTCCACCTGGGGATGCAGCGGGAGGCCCGTTCACGCCGCCTCCCCCCCCCCCGGGGCGCCCCACGCCGTTTTTTGGCACAGCATTGTAGGATGGCCAGACCAGTGCGGCAACTTGCTGGACCCCACCTCGGTGCCGTCCGGATCTCGGCGCGTTGTGCTTCCTTTGGCCTATTCGCACAACGGTCCGCTACTGACGGCGCCTCACAGGCCGACGGATTTTGTAGGCTTTTTGTAACCCAAAGCCGACTAAAAGACAGGCCAAAGCAGCCCATTGTTGCTACTCCGGGGAGGGAGGAGCAAGGACAGTGTCAAACGGACGGTGAATGCTTTGAGATGGATGTTGCAGCAGGCTGCCATGTAAATAGTTGTTTAAAATGTTTTTTTTTTACGTGTTTACTTTGTTGGAGCGTTGTATATATTTATAAGTTATTAAAGTGTTATAAACCTACTACTTTGTTGGAGTGCTATATATTTGTAATGTGGCAACAAGCACAAAGATATTACTGTATAACCAGAAAAAGACATAGTCCAATTGTGCGTGATCTAGTCCAATCTGGTGATGCCGATAGTGGGTATCAGCAGACTTTCATTTGTATAGGGTTTGTCGGTTATTGGGCGGGGTGGGTGGTAGGGCAGGCATGCTTAGGCAGCGAAGGCGGCGGAGCCGAACTACCTCGTGGCCATCCCGACCGCGAGCTTGGCTCCTCCCCCTGGTTTCATACTTTTGCTGAGGGCTATTTCCTGGTGTTTATTGTTTTAGCAGGGTCAGAAAGGATCCTATCAGTGGCCTACTGATTTTGTTCGATTCCTTTCGTTTTGCAATAATTTGCTTGCGAGGGTAGGGAGCCGTGCTGAGGATCGGCGGCGTGCAGAGAGTGGGTCTGGTCAAGGCATCTAAAATGGCTGCCGTGCACGACAAAAGTGTGGCATTGGAAAAAAAGCAAGATGGCACAGACAATGTTTATCAATACGGATTTATTTTCCACAGAGAGAACGGGGGAGGTCAGAGAGGGGGGTGTTCGTAGCGCCAGGGAGACGCGCTGGGGACCGGCGAGGGGCAGAGGGGCCATAGCGCTTTCAAAATGGCTGCTGCTTGCTAGAGCGTACATGCCTGAGTGGGGACAAGGTGGCGCCGATTATGTTGACATCGCAAACCAGATTTTAACACTTAGACATGAAAGTGAAAACTGCACTATTGCTCCCCCCCCCCGACTGACGCCCTCCTTTGCCTCAGCTTGGATCATCATTTGCTAAAGTGTTCAAAGACCCCACCGTGAGTATAAGCACAACCGGGGCCTTACTGCACACCCTGAGAAAAACTACGCAGAAAGGCAATCTCTACCTTTTCCCTTTTCCATGTTCCAACGCTTTGAAATAAACAATATATTTACTCGCAGTGACAAAATGGCGGTCAACACTTCCTGATTTCCTTCGAATCGAACGTAACAGACATCACGCAGCAAAAAAAAATTCCGCTCACGCGCAGCCGCTGTAAGACATGTATCAACATATATGAGCATCCTCAGCCCCCCTCAGAAAACATATGGGGTCAGGATATGTCTCCCGTGCCCCCTTATACCCATTTCCCACATTGTTTTCCCTCCATCTTGTGATTTAATTAAAACGAAACGCAAAATGGCGAATCCCCGTTACGCTACAGGTTTGCGACCCGGTTCGCGTACCGGGAAGCGCTTCTACCGCGAAAAATCAATTTTTTTTTATTTGCCCCACGGGACCCTTTAATAACCCCAACATCATTCCTATGGGGTCAAGAGGGGTCTACCTTTCCCCCTTTCATTAAATTCCCCCTTCGTTTTTCTCCTCCTCTTGTCTCTCGATCCTACCGAGAGACAAGATGGCGGCCGTTCCGGACTGTTTAGAATGTTGACGGACACCGGAGAGCCAATCAGCTTCGCAAAGTTCCGTTACGCGAAAAGTACGCGAACCGGAGCGCTACCCAGGACGCTGTCACAGATATATCTGTTTTTTAAAACGTTAATTTCTCAAAATCCACTGGAGCACATATATTGAGACCTAGCAAAGGCACATCGGGCTAACAGTCCCTACAATTTTGCCAAGTTTCGTGCAAATCCATTCAGCCGTTCGAGCTAACCGCCCTATGGAAAACTCAATGTTAAAAACGCGTTTTGGGACCCCCCTTTTTTTCTCGGCCCCCCCTTAACGAAATTCCCCTAAATTTTCAGGGGCTGCTCAGAAACACAATATTCCATTTTCCTGAAAATTTCAGCCAATTCCGTCCACAAACGCCAAAGTTATTGGACATAGAATTTTCAAAAATCCCTAGGAAAAAAATCCTAACTATATATACCTACTGGCGACCGCCAGTAGGTAATATATATATATATATATATATATATATAGGAGGAGCAGGTACCCAGGTCGCTTGAGGTGGATGGTGAAAAGGGCTGCGTGATCAGGTGGTGTCGTTATATAGACGACCTGTTCATAATTTGGCAAGGATCGGAATATACAGCCAAGGCCTATATCGACGCCCTCAATATGAATGACATGAATCTAAAATTCAGTGGCTCCATAAGCAATATCTGCGTGGACTATTTGGACCTAAAAGTCTCCATAATTGACAACAATATAGAAACATCTCTTTTCCGCAAAAGCACAGCGGGGAATTCAGTATTGTACGCCACTAGCAACCATCGAACAGCGTTGATACAAAGCATTCCCTATGGAGAGCTACTCAGGCTCAAACGTAACAGCTCCAGAGATTCAGACTTCAAAATTGCAGCATCTGCATGCATCAGTAGATTCCAAAAGAGAGGATATGCAATGACAACTTTATTGAGTGCATTAAATAAAGTCAATGCTCTGCAGAGATCAAATTTACTGGTGGACAAGAATCATTCTTCCATTGATGAGAAAACCGAAATGGGTAAATTCCGGCTGGTAACCCCCTATTCGGCGGAAGCAAATTTCTTGAAATGTATGCTTAGAAAGAATTGGCATATATTGAATACCGACAGCTGTATCAAAGATGATATTCCTGATTACCCCTTGGTAACTTTTAAGAAATCCAGATCTCTAAATGATATGTTGGTTCAGAGCCATTTGAAGAAAATTGAAAGGAAATCTAAGACACTCACAGACTTAAAGGGTTTCCATCCATGTCATCACTGCAAAGCCTGTGCACATAGCAAAAGAGTGAAAAATTATGAGATACTGAAAACAGGAATAATAAAAAAATCAATGAACAAGTATCTTACCTGCAATACTTCTTATGCAGTATACTGTCTCAAATGCCCGTGTGGATTGATGTATATCGGGAGCATGATTAAACCCTTAAAATTAAGGATTTTAGAACATTTAAGGGCAATTGACTAGAACGATAAATCCTATCCTGTTGCCCGACATTTTCAGGACAAACATTCCAGTAGCAGACACCAACTACAATATTTTGGAATAGACTACATACCTGAAAATACTAGGGGAGGAGACAGATTAAACAGGCTGAGAAGACTTGAGTCTCGATACATTATAGACTTAATGACCAAACATCCCAATGGTTTGAATGCAGGGGAAGAACTGGCATCAAATATTGGATTTTGAAATCTAACTCACTCGAAGTTTATACAAAAAAAACACAGAGCTAATATGTATTGAAGCAGAGTTATTTTTTCTATACAAACAGCAAAGAGTAAAGAATGAATTTATCCGATTTATTGGCTTTTTTCCAGTATGTTAGAAGAAGGAACTATATGTAAAGAAGTATATAGAGATATGCGGATAAGGTTACCAAATGACAAGTATTATGTGTAGTTTTTCTAATGATCCTCAACTATTTTTGAAACATGATGAATAATTGTAGTATTATATCCATGCAACCCTTCGATAGTGTGAGTTTTTTAATTACTGTAGTAAACACTGTTATTCATAAAGTAAAACAATGGCAATACAATTGTTAGTCAAGGGAGAATTGCCGATCCACGGCTTGTTCTGTCTCGTCACCAACATTGTGAAAGTACAAACAGTCACGTTGACACATAGCTAAAGAATCGAGTATTAGTGAGCTTTGTAAATTCTAGAATGTGCCAAGATATTCTAGCCGATACACAGCGTGATAACGTGACTGTAGCAACATATACGCAATTGCTAAATTCTAACTTTTTGCGTATATAAGTCTGGTTTACAATTCCCACCACTATGCTCAAAATAACTGGGAAAGTAAATATGAGTGTATTGTGGTAATAAGCCGTTATAATGTGTACTGAAACAATGTATGATGCCCACTATGAACAACATCCAATATGGTGTATGAATTTTAGTCCCTTGTTTGTTTTTGCCACGCAATCACGAGAGAACACTACTAAAAACATGGCGCCCACCATCAATGTTTGTAACATTGAGGAAGGCGGAGCGCCAAAACGCGTCTGTTGCGAACTTTAAATTAAACCATCTAAGAACTACCTCCGGAGTGCGTGGTTTCTTTCCTTTGGTAAACCTGATGGAAACTGTGAGCTGGATATATTTATATATATATCGCCAGTAGGTATATATAGTTAGGATTTTTTCCCTATGGGATTTTTGAAAATTCTATGTCTAATAACTTTGGTGTTTGTGGACGGAATCGGCTGAAATTTTGGGGGGTTTCGTCAAGGGGGGGCCGAGAAAAAAGGGGGTCCCAAAACGCGTTTTTCCCATGTTAATTTCCATAGGGCCTTTGGCCTCACTTTTAGCTCGAACGGCTGAATGGATTTGCACGAAACTTGGCAAATTTGTAGGGACTGTTAGCCCGATGTGCCTTTGCTAGGTCTCAATATATGTGCTCCAGTGGATTTTGAGAAATTAACGTTCAAAACAAGATATATATCGGTAACAGCACTCCGGGCTGCGCTCCGGTCCGCTTACTTTTCGCGAAACGGAACTTTGCGATGCGAAGCTGATTGGCTTTCCGGTGTCTGTCAACATTCTAAACAGTCCGGAGCGGCCGCCATCTTATCTCTCGGTAGGATCGAGAGAGAAGAAGAGGTGAAAAACGAAGGGGGAATTTAATGAAAGGGGGCAAGGTAGACCCTTCTTGACCCCCTAGGAATGATGTTGGGGTTATTAAAGGGTCCCATGGGGAAAATTTTAAAAAATTGATTTTTCACGGTAGAAGCGCTTCTCGGGCCGCGAACTGGGCCGCAAACTGGTAGCGAAACGGGAATTCGCCATTTTGTGTTTCGTTTTAATCAAATTACTAGGTATAAGGGGGTGCGGGAGACGTATCCTGATCCCTTATGTTTTCTGAGGGTGGCTAAGGAGGCTCATATATGTTGATATATGTCTTCCAGCGGCTGTGCGTGCGCCATCTTATCTCTCGGTAGGATCGAGAGAGAAGAAGAGGTGAAAAACGAAGGGGGAATTTAATGAAAGGGGGCAAGGTAGACCCCTCTTGACCCCCTAGTAATGATGTTGGGGTTATTAAAGGGTCCCGTGGGGAAAATAAAAAAAAATTGATTTTTCACGGTAGAAGTGCTTCTCGGGCCGCGAACTGGGCCGCAAACTGGTAGCGAAACGGGAATTCGCCATTTTGTGTTTCGTTTTAATTAAATTACTAGGTATAAGGGGGTGCGGGAGACGTATCCTGATCCCTTATGTTTTCTGAGGGTGGCTGAGGAGGCTCATATATCTTGATACATGTCTTCCAGCGGCTGTTCGTGAGCATTTTTTTTTTTTTTTTGCTGCGTGACGTCTGTTAACGTTCGATTCGATGGAAATCAGGAAGTGTTGACCGCCAATTTGTCACTGCGATAAAATATTTTGTTATAAATGAATCCTTATTGATAAACATTGTATGCACCATCTTGGCTTTTTTCCAATTTCACAATTTTGTCGTGCACGGCAGCCATTTTAGATGCATTGACCAGACCCACTCTCTGCACGCCGTCGATTCTCAGCACGGCTCCCCACCCTCGCAAGCATCTCCCCCACGCACTGGTCACCCCCGCTCTCTCTCTCATGCTTGGGCCATAAACTTCCCCCCATCTGCGCTGCTCTTCCCTGAGAATCACACCCTGTGCCCGCCCGACATCTCCCTTTCACCCTATTCACTACCGCACCCTCTGACACTCTTCTTTCTCTGTGTCCGATTGTCCAGGCCGGTCCCAGGCTATCACCTAGCCCTGCGGATGTAGTTTATGGCCCCAGCTGCAGAGAATCCAGACATGCCAACCCTCCCGATTCAGGCGTGAGACTACCGATTTCAGTGCTAGTCTCCCGCCTCCCGATTCCTGCAAGCAAAAACCCGATTCCTCGGGGGTTTCAGCTGACAGGGCTTGGTATTGTGTTACATGCTAATTCTTCCAGGAAACGTCAGAGGGCCATTTAAGCCTCATTAACAAGCGCATGGTCTTTTAAAGATATGTGAAGTACACGGGCGGTGGTGTGTGTGTGCCCTCTTTCAGGAGTGGGCGGGGGGGTGGCACTGCCAGCAACTTGCCAGGCCAGGCAGTGTTCAACACTTGCATCACCCTTTCTCTGCCTGCTATTGCGCTCCATGCTTCGGAAAGGTAAGAAAAAGAACGTGCATTTGAGTTTGAAATGTCCGATCCTGTAGCAGCACACTTCCAAAGCCCACACATGACAATAACCCGATTCAAGGCCCCATTCACCCGATTTTTTAAAAAGATATAGTACTCCAACAAAGTAGGATTATAAAACTTTATTAACTTTATAAATATAACGAACGTAACAAAAACTGTAAATACATTTAAACATTTTTTGGCAAAAAGAAGCAACAATGGTCAGTAGCTGTCTTTTGTGCGAATAGTCCCAAGGCAGCACAACGTGCTGAGTCCTGGACGGCACCCAGGTGATGTCACCTGGGTGCCGCACTGGTTTTTGGTTTCCTACAAAGCAGCTCAGAAAAACAGCGTGGGGCGTCCCGGGTGGTGCGGGGGGAGGCCTCGTCAGTAGCAGTCTGTTGTGCGAATAGTCCCAAGGCAGCAGAACGCGCTGAGATGTGGATGGCACCCAGGTGATGTCCAGTAACATGCTGCACTGGTTTTGGCATCCTACAATGCTGCTCCGAAAAACGGCGTGGGGCGCCCGGGGGGGGCGTGGGGGAGGCGGCGTGAACGGGCCTCCCCAGGTGGAGGCTCGTCTGCTGTACTGGGGTGCCCCTTTACCGTTTCAGTTGCCATTCCGCCCGCTTTTGCTACACTGTGCCTCATCCTCCATTCAGCTGTTTATCGCCCGCTCTTGCGGCTACAGCGTCTCGCTCACCATGTAGTTGAGTTGCGCCCACTCTTGCGGTGCAGCGATAGGCGGCTGCCATTGGATTCTTAAAATGGCGGACGGCTCTTCGGATTTGGGCCTGGTCCACTAAAATGACCCTGGGACACCTTGGAACTCGGACGCTTGCCTGCTAGGGCTTGGGCTCCATTCTCGAAAGCGTCCCCTCAGCCGTGAAGATTCTACAAAAGTCTTGGGGGCCCTCGACTCCTGCAGGCTTCCGGTGGGGAGCGGCTGCCATGATTGCTCGCGGAATGACCACGACGGAGCCACAAGATGGTGGTGCTCTCATGCTGACGCCAGCTTCAGTCTGAAACATCCAGAAACAAGGTGGGGCTTTCATCGTTTGGGAAAAAAAAATGTTCTAAACCAATGAAAAGTGTTATTTTTAGGTCATATGACCAAGCCTTCCATCATTAGGAAACCAAAAGTAAAATGAACCAATGAAAAGTTTTATAAACAAGTCACATGACCTGTTATGCGGCATAGGGCTTCAAAAAGCGTAGAAAATCCGTTGGCACGTGAGGCGGCGTCAGTAGCGGACCGATGTGCGAATAGGCCCGAAGGCAGCACAACGCGCCGAGATCCGGATGCCACCGAGTTGTTGTCCAGCAAGTTGCTGCACTGGTGTGGCTATCCTACAATGCTGCGCCGAAAGTCGGCAAGGGGCGCCCCGTTGGCCTGTAAGGTTGCGTCAGTCAGTGGGGGCTGTGCGTCTCCCCCAAGATGGAGGCTCCTCGGCTGCAGTGCGGCGCCCCTTAGCGTTTCACTCGCCGTCCAACTGAGTTGCGTCCGCACTTGCGGCTACAGTAGGCCGAAGGCAGCACAGCGCGCCGAGATCCGGATGGCACCAAGGTGGTGTCCAGCAAGTTGCCGCACTGGTGTGGCCATCCTACAATGCTGCGCCGAAAGACGGCGTGTCCAGCTGAGTTCCGGTCACTCTTGCGGTACAGTGACTCGAACGCGCCGAGATCTGGATGGCACCGAGGTGGTGTCCAGCAAATTGCCGCACTGGTGTGGCCATCCTACAATGCTGCGCCCAAAGACGGCGTGTCCAGCTGAGTTCCGGTCACTCTTGCGGTACAGTGACTCGAACGCGCCGAGATCCGGATGGCACCGAGGTGGTGTCCAGCAAGTTGCCGCACTGGTGTGGCCATCCTACAATGCTGCGCCGAAAGTCGGCGTGGGGTGCCCCGTTGGCCTATGAGGTGATGTCAGTAGTGGACCGATGTGTGAATAGGTCGGAACCAGCACAAGGCGCCAAGATCCGAATGGCAAGTCCTGGATGTTGAGTGCCATAGTTGAGAGTTCTGAGCAGTGCTTGTAAGACTGTCTGAAGCTTATTTGCACCTGCTGCAGCTTCACTATTGCCCTGGTGTGGCCAAAGATCGCCCATGACATAGGCGGCCGGCTCCCGAGGTCCGGCGGAACTTTTTTCCTTTTGCTTTCTGCTTCTTGTCCCACAATCCGTTTCACCTGAAGACACGACCAGGTCCTTGAATGTGTGCAGGGGGACGTTATTGATTGAATCAAAATGGCGGCTTCACACAAAGCTGACTAAAGCATTGCTGTTGATGCTATACAGACAAAAATTGGTTTTCAGTTTGTACATTCTTCAGGATTTTTTTTTCCATCCAAGGCTGATTGAGAGTTTGTAGAAAAATGGCTTCAGATTTTCCACATACTACTCTTCAACATTCTTCCTAAATGTAACAATGTGAGACTCACTAGGAGAACGGCTGTTTATCTTTCCTTTCAAAATGCTGCCAACAATATTTTCGGAATGGAAGACACCATCTTGTAGCATAAAGGGCCGAAAGGGGTTCTGGTCTGGCCGATGGTTGGTGGAGACATTTTGACTATATCTTGCACCTGCCCGGCCTCGCCCAAAATGGCGCCGGTATAAATGGGACTCGTAACTCCTTGTTGTGTACTGGTTGAACAACCTTGATATCACGAGATATGAATGCAGTTTTGATGCTCATGGCGGGCGGGGACGAGAATTGATTGAATATTTCGACATCCCTATTGATATTAAGTTCTGATGTGTTATTGATTACTGTACTATTGAAAGTTCGAATTAACGTCACCCATGGTACTTGCCCGCAAATGTATATCTAGATGATTTTTTTGTAAGTGGCCCTGTCGTATTTTAATTACAAAATGTACGTCCACCGATTCCGCAACTGTTAGACACCTTAGTTCTTGCAACCTAATGGCCCGCTCGTTACGTTCCTCTATAATGTAAATGTCTCCTCATCATATACGATTTCAGTTTGCTCCGTGGCCGGCCCACGTGGTTATAGGCCCGTATTTGTATACTGACATTTTCACAATAAAGGTTTTTAAAACAAAACATGGTAGTAGTATTTACATTGGTAAAGTTTTTACTTTTAGTCACTGTTTTCGAATCAGTAAAAGGCAAGTGAAATAAAGCAGTCCAATTACATGTCGGATAAAAGGTATAATACGTAGGAACACAGTAAAGATAAATGGTCAAGGGCAGTTGTGTTTTCCACTCCTGCATCATAAAGTGATCGATAAGAATCTGATAATCAGGCGTATCGGCGACTAAGACAGCAGGCCGAGTCTCTTTTACTCAACGGCCCCGTCATGGGACGAAGAAACGCCCTTTTTCTTGAAAAAGGAATATATTGTACTTGCAGGACAGTTGTAAATTTTCCGGGAAAGTACATTAGCCTGGAATATTATAACATATATGTTTTAAAAAAAAAAAGTTTGAAATCAATAAAAAGCGTATTTTTTAGGTCATATGACCAAGCTTTTCATTATTAAAATAACAAAAGTAAAATGAACCAATAAAAAGTTTTATTAACAAGTCACATGACCTGTTATGCTTACGTTACGTGCTACGCGCCGCGCCCCGGATCACTTCCGGGTGCGCTAATGCGGCGTGTCATATAACGCATTACGCGACAACGTAGGTCAAGAATATAGTCAAAATGTCTCCACCAACCAGCGTTCGGAACACAACCCCTTTCAGCAGTCCAAAAATTTCTGTTAAATGACAACAGAGGGGACAGGCAACAAGAACCATCAGTCAAAGAGGGGAGGGCAAGTTCTTCTCTACCGGGTCATGTTGGGGCGCTACCGGAACTGATCGAATTGGTAGTCTACAGTGTTTCTGGATGTTTCAGACTAAAGCTGGCGTCAGCATGAGAGCACTACCATCTCGTAGCTCCGTCGTGGCCATTCCACGAGCAAACATGGCAGCCGCTCCCCACCAGATGCCTGCGGGAGTCGGGGCCCCCAAGACTTTTGTAGAATCTTCACGGCTGAGGGGACGCTTTCGAGAATGGGACCCAAGCCCTATCAGGGAAGCATCCGAGTTCCAAGGTGTCCCAGGGCCATTTTAGTGGACCACGCCCAAATCTGAAAAGCCGGCCGCCATTTTGAGAGTCCTGTGGCAGTCGCTTATCGTTGCATCGCAAGAGCGGGAGCAACTCAACTACATGGTGAGCGAGACGCTGTAGTCGCAAGAGTGGGCGGTAAACAGCTGAATGGCGTAAGAGGCACAGTGTAGCAAAGGCGGACGGAATGGCAACTAAAACGGTAAAGGGGCGCCCCACTACAGCGTGTCTTCAGGTCAAACGGATTGTGGGACAAGGTCCAGAATAGAAGAGTCACCAAAAGGCAAAAAGTTCCGCCGGACCCCGGGAGCCGGCCGCCTATGTTGGGGGCGATCTCAGGCTAAACCGGTGCTATAAGACTTGGGGAGGGGGTCGGAGCCAAGCGTCTTCTCCGAGTCCGTGCCATCACACCGCCCCTCGGGGGCCTCCGTCAAGCGGTTTAGGGAGGTACCATATCACATTGTTTTCAAATGCAGTCAGGTCCACAAACGACCCTCACTTACTTTGAGAATAGTGAAGCTGCAGTAGGTGGAAATAAGCTTCAAACAGTGTTACAAGCGCTGCTCAGAACTCTGAACTATGGCACCCAACATCCAGAACTTATGCCATTTGAGAATGGCAGTGACATCGAAGCAACTCAGGGACCAAAACCATTAACGTACTTTCACGTATGAAAATCTTACTTGGGGAGGGGGCAGGAGCGAAGCGCCCCCTCCCAGTCCGCGCCACCACACCGTATGTTGAAAATCTGAAGCCATCGTTCTACAAACTCAACCAACCTTGGATGGAAAAATCTAGAAAAATGTACAAACTGAAAACCAGTTTTGGTCTGCATAGCATCAGTAGCAACGCTTGCTATCAGAGTGCATGAGTTTCATGCTCGATCGATTGAGCTAGCCGGATCGGGCAATAAAAAGTATAAAATAGTTATGTAAATAGTTATTTAATAAAATGTTTTACCCTGTTTCTTTGCTGGTGTGTTGTATATATTTTTAATATTTGCATAGGGTTTGTCGTTATTTTGGGCGGGGTGGGTGATGGAGCCGAGTTGTCTTGCAGCCCTCATGGTGTGGAGCTCAGTTCATCTCACTATTTTCGTATTTCTCATGAAGGGTTGTTCCTAATATTTCTATTTTAGCGAGGTCAAAAAGAGATCCAATTAGTGGGCTACTGATTTTGCTCGATTAATTTTATTTTTTTACACGATTTTTCACGATTTTTCACTATCTGCAAAGACTAAACAGAGTATTGCGACTTTGTGCTTGTTTGTAAATAGAGAATGAACCAAAGAGAATCAATTGTAAAACAGTAAATGCTTGGATAACAATCAATCAAATGGAGAGACAAGCAGGCACGACGGATTACAACGGGGGTAAAGGCCTGCATTAACTACTCTTCACTATCTGCAAAGAGAGAGTACTACTAAGAGAAAAGAGGGGAGCGGGGGGCAGCGTTCAAAGCACATAAGCGTGCATAAACACGAAACAGTTTTTACCTATCACGTACTTGACATTTGACAGCTTTTGATATCTGCTATTAAAAAACCATTGAAATTCACAGAAAAAACCATAGGTTTTAGGCCATATATATTTAGGAATTTGCATTTACAAAACCTTGAAAATTCACTGAAAAAACCATTGGTTATAGACCATATATAGTTAGGGATTAGCCTTTTCAAAACCTTATTTTACTCACACAAAACCATTGAAATTTCATATATAGTTAGTTGCACTAACTATATATCGCGCACCCGCAATCCACTGCTGATGATGTCACATATTACATCATTCATGACATGGTTAGTGACATCATTTTGTGCTTCGTTTTAATTGTTTAGAGACAAAAATTATCGCCGCACATCGGCCACAATGCATGAATATCGCTGAAAAGTCAGCGATATTCATGCATTATCCAGCAAATGCTCTTAGCCATGTTATCCACCTTCCATTGGATAACATGGCTAAAAACCGCTCTGTGCGTGAGCTTTTTTTTTTTTTTTTTTTTTGCTGCGTGACGTTTGTTAACGTTCGATTCGATGGAAATCAGGAAGTGTTGAACACCATTTTGTCACTGCGAGTAAATATTTTGTTATAAATGAATCCTTATTGATAAACATTGTCTGCGCCATGTTGCGTTTTTGTCCAATGCCACAATTTTGTCGTGCACGGCAGCCATTTTAGATGCCTTGACCAGGGCCACTCTCTGCACGCCGTCGATTCTCAGCATGGCTCCCCACCCTCGCACGCATCTGCCCCACGCAATGGTCACCCCCGCTCTCTCTCTTATGCATGGGCCATATACTTCCCCCATCTGCGCTGCTCTTCTCTGAGAATCACACCCTGTGCCCGTTCGACACCTCCCTTTCACCCTATTCACTACCGCACCCTCTGACACTTCTCTTCCTCTGTGTCCGATTGTCCAGGCCGGACCTAGGCTATCACCTAGCCCTGCGGATGTAGTTTATGGCTCCAGCTGTAGAGTATCCAGACATTTCAACCCTCCCGATTCAGGTGTGAGACTACTGATTTCAGTGCTAGTCTTTCGCTTCCCGATTCCTGCAAGGAAAAACCCGGGGGCATATTTCCAACATCTAGCGGTAATTTTTGTCTCTAACTTGTTTAGAGACAATAATTATCGCCGCACTTCGGCGAATTTTATCGCACATAAACCTTGCTATTAGCAAGGTTTATCGCAAATGCGATAAAAAACGGCCGCAATGCATGAATATCGCTGAAAAGTCAGCGATATTCATGCATTAGTCAGCAAATGCTCTTAGCCATGTTATCCACTTCCCATTGAACAAGCGCATGGTCTTTTAAAGATTTGTGAAGTACTCGGGGCGGCGGTGTGTGTGTGTCCTCTTTCAGGAGCGGGCGGGGGGGCACTGGCAGCAATTTGCAGGCCAGGCAGTGTTCAACACGTGCATCACCTTTTCTCTGCCTGCTATTGCGCTCCATGCTTCGGAAAGGTAAGAAAAAGAACGTGCATTTGAGTTTGAAATGTTCGATCTTGTAGTAGTACACTTGCAAAGCCCACACATGAAAATAACCCGATTCAAGGCTCCATTCACCCGATTTTTAAAAAAAATATAGTACTCCAAGACAGTTACATTTTAAAACTTTATTAATATTTAAATATAACGAACGCAACAAAAACTGTAAATATATTTAACCATTTTTTGAAATTAACCAGAACTATAACGATAACAACAACAACAACAATAATATAACTTTTATGCCTAAATTACGCAAACATTTAGCTAATCTGCTAAAGGGGGGAGTCGCCATTTCTTTACAATAATCAATAATGAAAAATCCACATCAATAGGGTTGCCCGTTTTCTCGATGCAACACTATAGTGCAATATACACAGCACCTGGGGTGTCAAGAGTGAACAGGTCTTTCTTTGTTCCTTAAGATGTTATCTCCGAGAATGCTGATGCATTGGTGTCTGTACACTTCTTTGTCAATTCTGTCAAGATGATAACTGCTTTATAAACAGACGATATCTTTGTTTCGTCATTAGTGTTAAGTGTGTCTGAAACTACAGTGCCCTTCTGTTTTTTTTTCTTCAGGCTCTACAGAGTTTTGTGTGTTGTTCTTTTGAGCAACAATTATTTCAGAGGTTTCAGGTTCACTTGTTTTGTTCTGCAGTGAGTTAACAGCTTTAGAGAGTTCATGTTTATTTGCTATGTCCTGCTGTTCGTGAACTGCTTCAGAGACGTCAGCCTCATTTTTTATGTTTCAGTAGATCCTGGACCTGCCCGGCCGCGCCCAAAATGGCGCCGGTGTAAATGGGACTCGTAACTGCTTGTTCTGTACTGGTTGCCCAACCTTGATATCACGAGATACATATGCAGTTTTGAAGCACATGGCGGAGGCTTGTCTGCTGTAGTGGGGCGCCCCTTTATCGTTTCAGTCGCCATTCCGCCCGCTTTTGCTACACTCTGCCTCATCCGCCATTCAGCTGTTTACCGCCCGCTCTTACGGCTACAGCGTCTCGCTCACCATGTAGTTGAGTTGTTCCCACTCTTGCGGTGCAGCGGTAGGCGGCTGCCACAGGACTCTTAAAATGGCGGCCGGCTCTTCGGATTTGGGCCTGGTCCAGTAAAATGGCCCTGGGACACCTTGGAACTCGGACGCTTGTCTGCCAGGGCTTGGGTTCCATTCTCGAAAGCGTCCCCTCAGCCTTGAAGATTGTACAAAAGTCTTGGGGGCCCTCGACTCCCGCAGGCTTCCGGTGGGGAGCGGCTGCCATGATTGCTTGCGGAATGGCCACGACGGAGCTACGAGATGGTGGTGCTCTCATGGTGACGCCAGCTTCAGTCTGAAACATCCAGAAACAAGGTGGGGCTTTCATCGTTTGGGGAAAAAAAATGTTTTAATCCAATGAAAAGTGTTATTTTTAGGTCACATGACCTAGTCTTACATAATTAGGAAAAGAAAAGTAACATGAACCAATGAAAAGTTTTATTATCAAGTCACATGACCTGTTATGCTTACGTTACGCGCTGCGCGGCGCGCTCTGGATCGTTTCCGGGAAGCTGCGCCTTGCGCACCGGAGCACTTCCGGGTGCGCTAACGCGTCGCGTCATATGACGCATTACGCGACAATGCAGGTGCCGAATATAGTCAAAATGTCTCCACCAACCAGCGGTCGGAATTCCACCGCTTTCAGCAGTCCAAAAAGTTCGGTCAAATCTTAAGAGCGGGAGCAACTCAACTACATGGTGAGCGAGACGTTGTAGTCGCAAGAGCGAGCGGTAAGCAGCTGAATGGCGGAAGAGGCACAGAGTACCAAAAGCGGGCGGAATGGCAACTAAAACGGTAAAGGGGCGCCCTACGACAGCGTGTCTTCAGGTGAAACGGATTGTGGGACAAGGTCCAGAATGAAAGATTCTTCAAAAGGGAAAAAATTCCGCCGGACCCCGGGAGCCGGCCGCCTGTGCCGGGGGCGATCTCAGGCCTCACCAGGGCAACACGACTTGGGGAGGGGGCAGGAGCCAAGCGCCCCCTCTCAGTCCGCGCCATCTCACCGCCCCTCGGGGGCCTCCGTCAAGCGGTTTAGGGAGGCACCGTATCACATTGTTTTCCAATGCAGTCAGGTCCACAAATGGACCCCACTTACTTTGAATAGTGAAGCTGCAGCAGGTGCAAATAAGGTTTAAACAGTGTTACAAGAACTGCTTAGAATTCTGAAGTATGGCACTCAATAACCAAGACTTATGCCATTTATGTAAGGCAGTGACATGGAAGCAACTCAGGGACAAAAAGCATGAACGAACATTCACGTATGAAAATCTTATTTGGAGAAGGGGTAGAATCCAAACACCCCCTGCCAGTTCGCGGCACTACACCGTATGTGGAAAATCTGAAGCCATTATTCTACAAACTCTCAACGCTTGTTATCAGTGCATGAGTTTCATGCTCGATCGATTGAGCTAGCCGGATCGGGCAATAAAAAGTATAAAATAGTTATGTAAATAGTTATTTAATAAAATGTTTTATTCTGTTTCTTTGGTGGTGTGTTGTGTATATTTATAATATTTGCATAGGGTTTGCCGTTATTTTGGGCGGTGTGGGTGGCGGAGTCGAGCTGTTTTGCAGCCCTCATGGTGTGGAGCTCAATTCATTTCACTATTTTCGTATTTCTCATGAAGGGTTATTCTTAATGTTTGTATTTTACCGAGGTTAAAAAGAGATCGAATTAGTGGCCTACTGATTTTGCTTGATTACTTTTATTTTTTTACACGATTTTTCACTATCTGCAAAGACTAAACAGAGTATTGCGACTTTGTGCTTGTTTGTAAATAGAGAATGATCCAAAGAGAACCAATTGTAAAACAGTAAATGCTTGGATAATAATCAATCAAATGGAGAGACAAGCAGGTACGACGGATTACAACAGGGGTAAAGGTCTGCGTTAACTACCGTTCACTATCTGCAAAGAGAGAGTACTACTAAGAGAAAAGAGGGGAGTGGGGAGGGGGGGCAGCGTTCAAAGCACATCAGCGTGCATAAATACGAAAACGTTTTTACCTATCACGTACTTGACATTTGACAGCTTTTGATGTTTGCTATTAAAAAACCATTGAAATTCACAGAAAAAACCATAGGTTATACTCCATATATAGTTAGGAATTTGCATTTACAAAACCTTGAAAATTCAATGAAAAAACCATTGGTTTTAGGCCATATATAGTTAGGGATTTGCATTTAGAAAACCTTATTTTACTCGCATAAAACCATTGAAATTCCATATATAGTTATAAGCGCTAACTATATATCGCGCACCCGCAATCCACTGCTGATGATGTCACATATTACATCATTCATGACATGGTTAGTGACATCACTGATGACATCACTGATGACATCTCAAATGACATCACTGATGACATCACTGATAACATCTCATTTGACATGACTGATCACATCACTGATGATATCATTCATGTGATAATACCATGAACCTCTTCAGACTCTAATATAACCTTAGATACAATCAGTGTAAACAGACAGTCACTCATCCATGGAGTTACTCATACACCTAGTCAGTTATGCCAAAAATCAATCACACCTCCATTTTCTCAACTATACAGTTATACACACCTTACTTATTCAAACATATACTAACACATATTTACTTTACTCTCTTATACAATCTCTGATACATGGTCACAATGATCCATACAGCCACTCACACATTCACTAGCTCTTATGCACAGTTATTTATAGATGTCAACTCTCACATGTACTGTGTTTTACATATGTACTTAATTTGACATCTAGCACTGAGATATCCATTCACTCACTAATACACTCATGCACAGTCAACCGCCCATACAGCTGTTTCCACATGCAGTTTTGAATCTATACATATAGTGAATCAACTACTCACACATCTATGTACAGAGTCACACACCTCCCAGCCACCCATACACACACACTCAGTTTCCCATACAAATACTTGGACAACCAATCAATAACCCATACAGTTACTCATATAGCTACTGATCAACATATGCAGCAGTTTGTAGAACAACAGATATAACGATGTACAAATTAAAACAGTTTAGTCACTAACTCATGCCCTCAGTGAGACACATTTAATCACTCACTCATACAGTCAGTCATGCACCTACTAAATCCTTCATCCAGACACTTATATATCTACTCATTCTTCAATATGTAAAACATATTTTAACTTTACAGAAACATACAGTCACTGGATGTTGTAATCAGTGATGTCATCAGTGATGTCATTTGAGATGTCATCAGTGATGTCATCAGTGATGTCACTAACCATGTCATGAATGATGTAATATGTGACATCATCAGCAGTGGATTGCGGGTGCGCGATATATAGTTAGCGCTTATAACTATATATGGAATTTCAATGGTTTTATGCGAGTAAAATAAGGTTTTCTAAATGCAAATCCCTAACTATATATGGCCTAAAACCAATGGTTTTTTCATTGAATATATATATATATATATATATATATATATATATATATATATATTACCTACTGGCGGTCGGTAGTTATAGTTTTAGATTTTTTTCAATGTTAAATCTCAAAATTCTATTTGGAATAACTTTGGCGCCGGTTGACGAATCTGCCTGAAAATTTCCTCAAAATGGCCTCTTCGAGCTATGGTCCTTCCCTGAAAGGTTTGGGGGGATTCGTCAAGCGGGGGTTGAGATAAAAGGGGGGTCCCAAAACGCGTTTTCCCCATGTTAATTTCCATAGGGCGGTCGACCTCACTTTTAGCCCGAACGGCTGAATGGATTTACACCAAACTTGGCAAAATTGTAGGGACTGGTTGCCCGATGTGCCTTTGCTATGTCTCAATGTATGTGCTCCAGTGGATTTTGAGTAATTTAGGTTCAAAAAAATATATATATCTGTAAGCGCGCCCCGGTACGCGCACCGGGGTGCGTACCGGGCGCGCCACGCGACTTGCGCACGGATTGCTGATTGGCTCACGGGTGTCTGTAAACATTCTAAACAGTCTGGAGCTGCCGCCATCTTGTGTCTCGGTAGGATCGAGACATGAGAGGTGGCCAAAACAAAGGGGGAAATTATCATAAGGGGGCAGAGTAGACCCTCCCTGACCCCCTAGGTTTGATGTGGGGGCTTTAAAAGGGCCCCGCGGGGCCAAAAAAATAATAATTTTTTTTCCCGATTTTTTGTGGGGGAAGCGCCCGGTACGCGCACCGGGGAGCGGACCGGGGAGCGTACTATGGGGAAAAAAGAATGACACTTTTAAAAATTGTATATTTATTATTTGTTCTTTATGTTGTTTTTTTTATTTAAGTACCAACATGTAGGTACCAATGCAGAGTCTATAATTTAATATACACCGTTTCCTTTGTAGATATCTTGCATGTTGTTACAGAAGTTAGTCTGTCAAGAAAGCAGAAACAACATGAAGGCAGGAGATGATAAAGAGATGTTAAATACACATTGGAGATAATATAGTGGGAGAAAGGAAGTAACTATGAGCAAACTTACTATGTAACACAAAAAAGTTGCACAGTATACTATAAGTCTCACTTTATATTTTAAACATTTTTGATCTACTTAATGAATTACATATAAAATGAATAATGGCTCGAACAATTTTTGATTATTACATATAAATGTATTCTTCTGATTCTTTTTCATAATTTAATAAAACTTCTAATAATATATTATCTGGAATGTCCTCATTTGTATTCTGTGATTCCATTGATTCCACACACTGAACTAATTCATGGTCCAGAGACTCATCCATAAAATCAAAGTCATCATTTTCAGCAATTCTTTCTCGTGTGTTGTGTTCCAAAACAATTTCAAAAGAAATATCCTGTTCTCCTTCCATTTTGTTGCTGTAAATTGCATTAAAAAAATACATCAGTAGAGATAGGGCACTGTTGGGTTTAAGTTCAGACAGGCAGTTTGGATTTTTTAACAGTGAAGCTATCTTTGGGTAGTGTATGGTATTAGGCTGGAATTTGAAATATATAAAAGTGTATGTGATAAAGCCTAAGTAAATTTATAATAATACAAGGGAAGCCTAACTCAATCTATAACTATAACAGAGAAGCCTAGCTCAATCTATTTCTATTACAGTGGGATAGTATATAAGTAACAGAATATTTTTTCTCAAATTAACTGAAAGTGCACAACATACTTCACTTTTCCAAATAACAACTTACCTTTAAGAAAGCAGTTGAAGTTGTCAGTGTAATTTCTTTTCAAATGTACTTCAGGAAGTAGTAGTCAAAATGGCGGTGTTTCCTTCTCTTTTGTTAATATATATTCATGTACATAACCAATCAAATGTCAGGAAATAATCATAGAAAATGTAAGAAACTTTTTATTTGGCTGTCAATTCTAACACTTCGTATGTGTTTTGGTCATGTAATTTACCTCAGGATATTTAGACAGGTCTGCAGCTTAAATGTCTCAATGGAATTTCACCAAATTTGGGCAAATGGTAGGGACTGCTATGTAGTAGGGCCTATTCTATATTTGATGAAAGTGTCTCCAGTGGTTTTTCTGTAAATTACTTTCCCACCTTTTTTTATGGAGCACCTACCGGTGCGCGCTCCGGTACGTGCACCGGCAGCATTACGGGAGTCCTCCATTTTGTGTTTCGGTACAATCGAGACAGAACAAACAACGTTGGGAATGGGTAGAAGGGGGCACGGTAGACACTTCCTGACCCTCTAGGTTTTCTGAGGGGGGATTAGGACGCTCATATAGGCCAAAAAGTTTTTTAAAAAAGTGAAAATTTTGCGGGGGTAGCGCCCGGTACGCGCACCGGGGAGCGTACTTTGGTGAAAAATAGTGAAAAAAGTTAGAAAAAGAGGTAGGGTAGTTCTGAAAAGAGCTTTTGGGTTCTGTGGCTGACTTAGGTACCTACAAGTAGGTTCCAATGCACGGTCTTAAATTCAGGAGGAATATTCTATTCCCCTCATCTGAGAAGTGCACACCATCTCCTCTGTTGCATGTTGTATCGCAAGTTAATATTGTATATTGAACCCACAGTCTCTCATGTAAGCAGAAACAGATTTATTCACATGTTTCCGTGCTTTCTCAAATTGTGGACAAAATTGGTTGGACCAGTTCCATTTCTGTCTTTGGCATATATTGGAATATACCAAGGCAGTTTGTGGAAAAAGTGTCATCAATTGATCAAAGGTGTCCTTTAAAAGCATTTCCAGACCAACCCCAGTCATAGTGCCCAAATCATTTCCACCACAGTGCACTATTAAGAGGTCAGGGTTTGGCAGATGCAAAAAGGTTTTCACCAATTCTATCAATTGATGACATCTCAATCCTCTCTGGCCAATCCACTTAATTTCCACATTTGATAAATCAAGGTTGTGATAATTTCTGCTTGCTGCATACCTTTGAGCCCAGTGGATGTAGCTATGTCCAATAAATCATACAGAATACATGATATGAGAAGGTTCTGGTGCAGTCAGATGAAGTGTGGGAATGAAATGGTAGTTGGAACAGTAGGAGTTTAGAAAAAAATAATTGTGGAGTTTCCCTGCTGTTGAATCACAAGCAATGATTGGTGGATTCAGTTAGTTGAAAACAGAAAGTTAGGGTGCATTGTTGTGTTGTGTGTAAGAAGCAATTTGAATGGTTAAGAAAAAGTTACTAAAAGCAATAGTGCCCTGGATAAGCTGGTGTATTGAGAGGTCAAACATCCTTGCTGACTTAATTTGCAACATTGTAGAATAACCTTTTAATCCTGAGAGTTCAGTTAGGAGGGAGTTGCTATGGTAACAGATAGAAAGGTCTGAGAGGGGGAAGGGTGTTGGTTTGAAAATAGTGAGGGAAGACTTTTAATTGGTTGAAATAAGGCATTTGTGTGTAAAGATAGAGATTTTCTATGCCAGTCTTGGTTTCAGTGTATTGAGTGCACACCTTTTGCTCTGCTAAAGAAAAATTGGTGTGTGTGTCTTACACTGTTTTCAATCTCCCAAAGCATTTGTAAAGGTAAGTAATGATTTATTTAATTTAGATAGAGACTTTTTTGCTCTATGGAGAATATTTGGGAGCAGATAGTTATGTTTCAGTACTGAAATTGTATGCGTGTACATAGGTCCTGTGTTGTCTTTCTAAAACGTTATTCAAAAAACGATTTTGGGTGCAAATGAATGGTATTTTCATTTGGCCCTTATTTATGATTGCCTTGTGCAGTCGGTGCATCACTTTAAACATGGGAAATAAGTGACGCTCTTGTGGCGCAAGGCCTTCATAAATAAGGCCCTGATTTTTTTTGTTGTTGGTTTGTGTTTTTGCTTTTTGATAATACTAGCTATGAACATTCGCAAAATAGAGGATTTGTATTTTGGGAAACAGTGAGGTTCCAAAAGTGATATTGAGTGGTTGTACATAGGTTCTGCACAGTTTTTCTAAAATGTTATTCAAAAAACGATTTTGGGTGCAAATGAATGGTATTTTCATTGTCCCTTATTTATGATTGCCTTGTGCAGCCGGTGCATCACTTTAAACATGGGAAATAAGTGACGCTCTTGAGGCCCAAGGCCTTCATAAATAAGGCCCTGAGTTTGTTGGCTGTTGATTTGTTTTTTTGATTTTTGATAATACTTATTATGAACATTTGCAAGATAATGGATTTGTATTTTGGGAAACAGTGAGGTTTAAAAAGTGATATTGAGTGGTTGTATATAGGTTCTGCGCAGTTTTTCTAAAATGTTATTCAAAAAACGATTTTGGGTGCAAATGAATGGTATTTTCATTTGGCCCTTATTTATGATTGCCTTGTGCAGCCAGTGCACCACTTTAAACATGGGAAATAAGTGACGCTCTTGTGGCGCAAGGCCTTCATAAATAAGGCCCTGAGTTTGTTTGCTGTTGGTTTGTTTTTTGACAATGCTTGCTATGAACATTTGCAAGATAGAGGATTTGTATTTTGGGAAACAGTGAGGTTTCAAAAGTGATATTGAGTAGTTATACATAGGTTCTGCGCAGTTTTTCTAAAATGTTATTCAAAAAACAATTTTGGGTGCAAATGAATGGTATTTTCATTTGGCCCTTATTTATAATTGCCTTGTGCAGCCGGTGCATCACTTTAAACATGGGAAATAAGTGACGCACTTGTGGCGCAAGGGCTTCATAAATAAGGCCCTGATTTTTTTTGCTGTTGGTTTCTGTCTTGCTTTTGGATAATAGTTGCTATGAACATTTGCAAAATAGAGGATTTGTATTTTGGGAAACAGTGAGGTTTCAAAAGTTATAATCAGTGGTTGTACATAGGTTCTGCGCAGTGTTTCTAAAATTGTATTCCAAAAACGATTTTGGGGGCAAAACAATGGTATTTTCATTTGGCCCTTATTTATGATTGCCTTGTGCAGCCGGTGCATCACTTTAAACATGGGTAATAAGTGACGCTCTTCTGGAGCAAGGCCTTCATAAATAAGGCCCTGAGTTTGTTGGCTGTTTATTTGTTTTTTGCTTTTTGATAATACTTATTATGAACATTTGCAAGATAGTGGATTTGTATTTTGGGACACAGTGAGGTTTCAAAAGTGATATTGAGTGGTTGTACATAGGTTCTGGGCAGTGTTTCTAAAATGTTATTCCAAAAATGATTTTGGGTGCAATTCAATGGTATTTTCATTTGGCCCTTATTTATGATTGCCTTGTGCAGCCGGTGCATCACTTTAAACATGGGAAATAAGTGACGCACTTGTGGCGCAAGGCCTTCATAAATAAGGCCCTAATTTTTTGTGTTGTTGGTTTGTGTTTTTGCTTTTTGATAATACTTGCTATGAAAATTTGCAAGATAGAGGATTTGTATTTTGGGAAACAGTGAGGTTTAAAAAGTGATATTGAGTGGTTATACATAGGTTCTGCACAGTTTTTCTAAAATGTTATTCAAAAAACGATTTTGGTTGCTAATGATTGGTATTTTCATTTGGCCCTTATTTATGATTGTCTTGTGCAGTCAGTGCATCACTTTAAACATGGGAAAAAGTGACGCTCTTGTGGCGCAAGGTCTTCATAAATAAGGCCCTGAGTTTGTTGGCTGTTTATTT
The DNA here is from genome assembly GCF_964263255.1 of Lissotriton vulgaris. Lineage (NCBI taxonomy): Eukaryota > Metazoa > Chordata > Amphibia > Caudata > Salamandridae > Lissotriton > Lissotriton vulgaris. The sequence goes on along the minus strand of NC_141691.1, from coordinate 2,097,265,667 downwards.
GTTTTTTGCTTTTTGATAATACTTATTATGAACATTTCATGATCAGCCATATCACTCTGCTGAACCGTCTCCAGAACATCGGAGTTTCGGGAAACGCACTAAGGTGGTTTAGGTCCTTTCTGGCCGACAGATCCTTCCAGATCTTTGATGGTAACACAACATCTACCATCAAGCCTCTCAGCTGTGGAGTGCCGCAGGGCTCATCGCTGAGCCCTGTACTGTTTAACGTCTATATGAAACCGCTAGCTGGGGTAGTAGAACCGTACGGCATTAAAATCGTGTCGTACGCCGACGATACCCAGCTGGTGGTTTCACTGGCCCAGGAGAACGGTGGACAAGCCTCGGCCGGCCTGCTGAAATGCCTGGAGAGCGTGAGGGAGTGGATGACTAACTCCTCCCTCAAACTGAACGGTGGGAAAACTGAACTCATGCTCTTAGGCCCACCCTCACCACTACCTTTCTCTTCCTTATGGCCTGCTGGTCTAGGGGCACCTCCCACCCCTAAGGACAGTGTCAAGAGTTTGGGAGTCTGGTTAGACCATAAACTCTCCTTTTCCACTCAGGCCACTAAGTTGTCTGCCACCTGTTTTGGCCTTTTAAGAACACTGAGGAAGGTCCTTTCACTTTTACCTCTGGATGCCAAGAAGGTGGCAGTACAAGGCCTTATCCAGTCCCGTTTAGACTCAAACAACGCCCTTTATCTGGGGGCGCCTGAGATGACTCTTCGAAAGCTGCAGGTGGTACAAAATTGTGCAGCACGTACCATACTCCAAATCCCACGGTCTCAGTCCGTTAGACAGGGACTGAAAAGCCTACACTGGTTACCGGTGAGACAGAGAGTGGCTTTTAAGGCTCTGTGTATCACACATCGAGCTTTTTGGAAGACTGGATCAGCAATCAACACCAGCCTTGTTATCCCTTACCACCCTAACAGGAACCTCCGGTCTTCCGGTACTTTTCTGGCAGTGGTGCCCAGAGTAAGGAGAGCTAGGTCAGGGGGCAGGATGTTCTCACTGAACGCCGCCAAGCTGTGGAATTCACTTCCCGTTGATCTTCGATCCACACCCGACCTACTCCCTTTTCGCAGGAAACTGAAAACCATACTATTTAGGAAGCCCTCTTAGTTCCTCCTGTGCTCCGTCTCAGCTCTGTCTAATCTTAGCGCTTGGACGCCCCTGGGCCGCAACCGCGTTTAACAAATCGAAAAATAATAATAATAATAGTGGATTTGTATTTTGGGACACAGTGAGGTTTCAAAAGTGATATTGAGTGGTTGTACATAGGTTCTGGGCAGTGTTTCTAAAATGTTATTCCAAAAATGATTTTGGGTGCAATTCAATGGTATTTTCATTTGGCCCTTATTTATGATTGCCTTGTGCAGCCGGTGCATCACTTTAAACATGGGAAATAACTGACGCACTTGTGGCACAAGGCCTTCATAAATAAGGCCCTGATTTTTTGTGTTGTTGGTTTGTGTTTTTGCTTTTTGATAATACTTGCTATGAACATTTGCAAGATAGAGGATTTGTATTTTGGGAAACAGTGAGGTTTAAAAAGTGATATTGAGTGGTTATACATAGGTTCTGCGCAGTTTTTCTAAAATGTTATTCAAAAAACGATTTTGGGTGCAAATGAATGGTATTTTCATTTGGCCCTTATTTATGATTGCCTTGTGCAGCCGGTGCATCACTTTAAACATGGGAAATAAGTGAGGCACTTGTGGCGCAAGGCCTTCATAAATAAGGCCCTAATTTTTTTTGCTGTCGGTTTGTGTCTTGCTTTTGGATAATAGTTGCTATGAACATTTGCAAAATAGAGGATTTGTATTTTGGGAAACAGTGAGGTTTCAACAGTGTTAATCAGTGGTTGTACATAGGTTCTGCGCAGTGTTTCTAAAATGTTATTCCAAAAACAATTTTGGGGGCAAATCAATGGTATTTTCATTTGGCCCTTATTTATGATTGCCTTGTGCAGCCGGTGCATCACTTTAAACATGGGAAATAAGTGATGCTCTTGTGGCGCAAGGCCTTCATAAATAAGGTCCTGAGTTTGTTGGCTGTTGATTTGTTTTTTGATTTTTGATAATACTTATTATGAACATTTGCAAGATAATGGATTTGTATTTTGGGAAACAGTGAGGTTTAAAAAGTGATATTGAGTGGTTGTATATAGGTTCTGCGCAGTGTTTATAAAATGTTATTCAAAAAACGATTTTGGGTGCAAATAATGGTATTTTCATCTGGCCCTTATTTATGATTGCCTTGTGCAGCTGGTGCATTACTTTAAACATGGGAAATAAAAGACGCTCTTGTGGCGCAAGGCCTTCATAAATAAGGCCCTGATTTTTTTCGTTGTTGGTTTGTGTTTTTGCGTTTTGATAATAGTAGCTATGAACATTTGCAAAATAGAGGATTTTTATTTTGGGAAACAGTGAGGTTCGATAAGTGATATTGAGTGGTTGTACATAGGTTCTGCGCAGTTTTTCTAAAATGTTATTCCAAAAACGATTTTGGGGGCAAATCAATGGTACTTTCATTTGGCCCTTATTTATGATTGCCTTGTGCAGCCGGTGCATCACTTTAAACATCGGAAAGAAGTGACGCTCTTGTGGCGCAAGGCCTTCATAAATAAGGCCCTGAGTTTGTTGGCTGTTGATTTGTTTTTTGCTTTTTGATAATACTTATTATGAACATTTGCACGATAGTGGATTTGTATTTTGGGAAACAGTGAGGTTTCAAAAGTGATAATCAGTGGTTGTACATAGGTTCTGCGCAGTGTTTCTAAAATGTTATTCCAAAAACGATTTTGGGGGCAAATCAATGGTATTTTCATTTGGCCCTTATTTATGATTGCCTATTGCAGCCGGTGCATCACTTTAAACATGGGAAATAAGTGATGCTCTTGTGGCGCAAGGTCTTCATAAATAAGGCCCTGAGTTTGTTTGCTGTTGATTTGTTTTTTCTCTTTTTGATAATACTAGCTATGAACATTTGCAAAATAGAGGATTTGTATTTTGGCAAACAGTGAGGTTTCAAAAGTGATATTGAGTGGTTGTACATAGGTTCTGCACAGTTTTTCTAAAATGTTATTCAAAAAACAATTTTGGGTGCAAATGATTGGTATTTTCATTTGGCCCTTATTTATGATTGCCTTGTGCAGTCAGTGCATCACTTTAAACATGGGAAATAAGTGACGCTCTTGTGGCGCAAGGTCTTCATAAATAAGGCCCTGAGTTTGTTGGCTGTTAATTGTTTTTTGCTTTTTGATAATACTTATTATGAACATTTGCAAGATAGTGGATTTGTATTTTGGGAAACAGTGAGGTTTCAAAAGTGATATTGAGTGGTTGTACATAGGTTCTGCGCATTGTTTCTAAAATGTTATTCCAAAAACGATTTTGGGGGCAAATCAATGGTATTTTCATTTGGCCCTTTTTTATGATTGCCTTGTGCAGCTGATGCATCACTTTAAACATGGGATATAAGTGACGCTCTTGTGGCGTAAGGCCTTCATAAATAAAGCCCTGAGTTTGTTTGCTGTTGGTTTGTTTTTTGCTTTTTGATAATACTAGCTATGAACATTTGCAAGATAGTGGATTTGTATTTTGGGAAACAGTGAGGTTTCAAAAGTGATATTGAGTGGTTGTACATAGGTTCTGGGAAGTGTTTCCAAAATGTTTTTCCAAAAACGATTTTGGGTGCAATTCAATGGTATTTTCATTTGGCCCTTATTTATGATTGCCTTGTGCAGCTGATGCATCACTTTAAACATGGGATATAAGTGACGCTCTTGTGGCGTAAGGCCTTCATAAATAAAGCCCTGATTTTTTTGTTGTTGGTTTGTGTTTTTGCTTTTTGATAATACTAGCTATGAACATTTGCAAGATAGAGGATTTGTATTTTGGGAAACAGTGAGGTTTCAAAAGTGATATTGAATGGTTGTACATAGGTTCTGCGCAGTTTTTCTAAAATGTTATTCAAAAAACGATTTTGGGTGCTAATGAATGGTATTTTCATTTGGCCCTCATTTATGATTGCCTTGTGCAGCCGGTGCATCACTTTAAATATGGGAAATAAGTGACGCTCTTGTGGAGCAAGGCCTTCATAAATAAGGCACTGAGTTTGTTGGCTGTTGATTTGTTTTTTGCTTTTTGATAATACTTATTATGAACATTTGCACGATAGTGGATTTGTATTTTGGGAAACAGTGAGGTTTCAAAAGTGATATTGAGTGGTTGTACATAGACTCTGCGCAGTGTTTCTAAAATGTTATTCAAAAACGATTTTGGGTGCAAATCAATGGTATTTTCATTTGGCCCTTATTTATGATTGCCTTGTGCAGCCGGTGCATCACTTTAAACATGGGAAATAAGTGACGCACTGGTGGCACAAGGCCTTCATAAATAAGGCCCTGAGTTTGTTTGCTGTTAGTTTGTTTTTTGCTTTTTGATAATACTTGCTATCAACATTTGCAAGATAAAGGATTTGTATTTTGGGAAACAGTGAGGCTCCCAAAGTGATATTGAGTGGTTGTACATAGGTTCTGAGCAGTGTTTCTTAAATGTTATTCAAAAAACGATTTTTGGGGAAAATCAATGGTATTTACATTTGGTCCTTATTTATGACTGCCTTGTGGCACCGGTGCGTCTCTTTTAACATGGGATGCACTGGTGGCGCAAGGCCTTCATAAATAAGGCCCTAAGTTGCTGTGGTATAAACTTTAATATGTTGCAAATTAGTGTTTATATTGTTTTCTTTTTGTCATTACTTTGTTGTTTGCTAATAGTGGTCTTTAATGTGTTATTTTTTTCAGAACCACAGATTGAAATCAGCATTTTAAAAGCAAGCAAATATGCCATCAAGGCAAAGGAATAGAAAAAATACCATACGTAAAAAATCAAAATCATCAAAGGAAATACAAGAATCTTCTACAACAAGTACTTCAAAAAACACCAGAAAAGCTCCTGGTAAGACAATTAAGTATTTTCTTCACAATTTATGTAGATCAAAAAGTAATGTTAATGGTCATAAGAAGATCTAGAAGCAGAGAACAAATTTAAAAAGGGAGGAGAGGCCCTCAAAAAATGTCTCTATTGGAGCAGGAGATAAGACTATGGATAGCAATAGAAGGTTAAATCAATTTAGGGACATTTGTAGACGAATGTTTCGCAATAGGGTAGTTTTAAATTTGCTAAAAAATTAAAAGAAACGTAAACAGAGAGCTGCTTTTTACAAGAAAAAGAAAATTGTAAAAAAGATTGTTGATCAGGCTTTTGAAGTTAAGAAAAAATTATTCATTTTAGTAATCAATAGAATTAGAATACTTAATAAGGCAATTGATGTTTTCAAATCGAACAGTAGATGGAAAAGAATTATTAATCAGACTAATTTTTGTAAAGTATTTTCTGGAGAATGGATGCATAGTTCAAGTTCTGAGCCATTTTTTAATGAGGAGAGTTACTTTCAGGAAAATGATTTGGTGCATGCAGTTGACACCAGTGGTCGAGCATATGAGGTGAAAGACGGTTGTCCGATGGAAAAAGAGAAACTTATGTCTAGAGATGCAGAAGAGGTGTTAGGTGATGAAGTTTTAGGGAGATGTACTAAGCGTCCAGTGTACACATGGAAATGCAGTAGTATTTGTAGTGTGCGACAGGATTCAATCGATTTGCTTCGAAATTTCTTACGTACATATAGTAAGAAAAGTCTAAAATAAAAAATGAAGATCTTGCAAGAGTTAGATCCTTGCAGAGTGAGAGAAAGCACAGGTTTGCATGGGCATTCACTGGCTTGTCTTTCTAGAAAAGTATGTCAGAGTGTTTTTCATCATTTTAGGATGTTAGCAGTGCATCATAATAAGGTGAGGAAATTAGTGAGAAGGTTGTATCATGCAAAAAGTCTAGCATTTAAGCTTAAACAGTTAAACAGTGCTCTTTTGCATGGATCTGAAGTGGATGTGAAGACTTTGTGAAGAAATTGAGTTTTGTTATTTTGGGAACAAAGAGGACAATGTAGAAATGGATATAGTATTGGATGGTAATGTGGTAGACAATGTACAGATTTCAAGTACAGAAAAGTTTGACGAGGAAATTACCAAGTTTAAGGTGAAATCAAGTGAAAGACCTAATTTAACTTGTGTGTGTTGTCGATGGACTCATTATAAGATTCAGACTAGGTTAGTTGATTTATATGCAAAATGTGAATTGGAAAATAATAGTGAATGGCAGGATTTTGTAAGTTATTTGTTGGTGGAGAATTATTTTGATTTGAGTTTTGAACAGTGTATTTGTAATTATTGTTTGAAAAAATTAAATGAAAATAGAATGCCTGCTAGAGCTGCTCATAATAATCTTCAGTTGATAGATATTCCTACTGAATTGATGGATTTAAATACTTATGAATCAATTTTGATTCAATGTGTCCATCCTTTTCGAGCTATTGTTCGCATGGAGCCTAAGATAGAGAAATTACCTCCTACAGATTTACAAAGAGGATTAAAGGGAAGAGTTGTTTATTTGCCTCTAGATATCAAGAAAAATATTGATACAATTGGTGTAGAAAGAGTAGAAGAGGATCCTCTGGTTATTCTAGTTAATGCGGTTCCGACAAAGAGTAAGAAAATCTGGCAAGATTTAGTGGATGTTAGGAAAGTCAAACAGGCAACGTTGTATTTGGTCAAAAACAATGAGTACTATAAAGATGTAAGTGTTGGAGCAGAGGAAACAGCTACAGAAGACAACAGTGATTGTTCAGTTGGCCAAATTGAAAAAGTTAATGTGTCTAGAAGTGAAGAAATATATGAACATTATACTGTTCATCCTTTGCATTCCAAAGAAGTAATGGGGAATGCAAATGACTTGTTTCAAATTAAAGCAGCAAAAGGAAGTTCCATTAGTGTATGGGAAGAAAGTTTGGAAGCTCCTTGTTTTCCACAGTTATTTCCAACAGGTCGTGGTGGACGATATGACGATCGACCAGTTAAAATTCCTGCAGCTGAATACCGGACTTTAAGATTATATGCTGAAGATCCAAGGTTTCAGCAATGCATTCCGTATTTGTTTCATCTACTGTATGAAAGTGATTTGTCTGGGCTTTCTAATGCAGTTAATCATATATTGAAAAGTGGAGCTCATCTGCAAAATGTTTCAGCAAGGGACTTTTTGGAGAAAGTCAATGTGCAAGACAGTGTTTTGGAATCTCAGCTAATCAATCTCATGGCATGTCAGCGTGGAACAAATGAGTATTGGTTCCGTCGTCATGGGGAATTGAAATGTATGCTAAGAAACTTAGGAACTCCTACTTGGTTCCTTACTCTTAGCTGTGCTGAGTATGCATGGGACGACTTACTTCAATTTCTACGAGAGGCAAATGGAAACATACAAAATATAGAATTGAAAACACCTGGAGAACTGTGTTCTTTGGATCCAGTGAATGTTTGCAGATTTTTTAATCATAGATTTGAAGCTATGATGTCTTTTATTACCAACAAAAAAAATCCTCCCCTTGGAGAGGTTTTGGATTTCTTTTGGAGGAAGGAATATCAAGCGAGAGGTGCTCCTCATATACATATGCTGTTATGGATTAAATATGCACCCAAATTTGGATTAGATTCGGATGAAACAGTGATTTGTTTCATTGAACAGTATTCAACACGTGCTGTTCCAAAAACTACAGTTTAAGGCAACAAGTTTTACGTTTTCAATCTCATCGTTGTGGAAAGTACTGTCGTCGAAAATTTAAAAACAAGGAAAAGTACTACACGAAATGTCGTTTTGCGTTTCCACGACCAGTGATTTCTAAGGGAAGAGTAAATAATTTGATGTCATCTCTACGACATACTGTGACGAGGAAATCTCCCAAAAATACATATAATTTAAAAAGAAACGAAGAGTCCAAGTACATCAACGACTACAACCCAGTGATTTTGTCCATGTGGAATGCTAACATGGATATTCAGTTTGTTGCTGACAACTCTATTGCTGTGGCTCGATATGTGACAGAAATGAAGGAAATGTGGGAGGACATTTCACATGAAAAGAGTCTAAGAAAGAAATTATACAGTTTCAGTCTGAAGATGATGTCGCATCGAGAAATTGGAGTATATGAATATTCTGATCGGTTATCATCACCAAGTCTCTTTGCCAAATCAAGAACAATCATTTGGGTGAGTCTAGGTCTTGCTGCAACACGAAACCGAGTTTTGAAATCTGTACAAGAAATTGAATATTTGGCGGAGAAAGAACCAAACAGTACAGATATTTTGAAGACAAATATGTTGGATACATACTATCCAAATAGAAGTACTCACCTTGAGAACACTTGTTTATATGAAGTTCTGCAAAACTACAGTTATAAGAGGAACATCACAGAAGATATCAAAAATGGAAAATATGCTGTCATTGCGTATGAAGGATGTCTAGTGAAGCAGAGAAAAGGCCATTTGATTAATCATCGAAAATTGAGTCGCGAAGCTCCAGACAAAAGAGAATTGTACTATTTAGCTCTTTTGCAACTCTTTAAGCCATGGCGTACAGAAGAGGAACTACTTGGAGATTTTTTGTGTTATGAAGACTCTTTTAAAGCAACTAAGGATACCATATCTGCAAATGTTGAACAAAGAAATAGAGCAAGAAACCACAATTGCTGAAGAGATTGCTAGAGACAGTTCTCAAGACGGAGTTCTACTTCATTGAGCCAGGATCCACTAGGAGGACCAATTATCCAAAATGAAGCTGCAACTGCCATGGATGAGGTGGAAAGAGCTATGGAACAAGCTCAAGAGGATTAGAAGATTTGGTAAAGCAACTAAACGTTGAGCAGAAAAAGATATATGATGAAGTCACAGAACAGATTGAACATGGATTCAGACATGAGAAAAAAGAGTGCTTATGTACATCATTTGAGCCTGTCCGACTGTATGTAAGTGGAGAAGCGGGGACAGGAGAAAGTTTTCTGATTAAAGCCATTTCAAGTTATCTGCAGAAAAGAACTGAGTCACCGCTGTCTTGTGTTGTAACTGCTCCAACTGGTCTGGCTGCACATAACAATAAAGGGATTACTCTACATCGTTTATTGATGCTGCCAGTTGAGCATGATAATAAATATCTGGAGATGCGTGTTCTGAGGTTTCAAGAGTCTTGAAGAAAATGAAACTTCTTATGATTGATGAAGTAAGCATGGTCTCAAATCTAATGCTTGCTTTTGTGCATTTGAGAATGCAAGACATTCTTAGAACAGAGTATGATGTGTTATCACTATAAGTGATTGTTTAAGAGAGTAAGTATGTGTAAGTTTCCTTAGAAGGTGGTAGTGTGTGTATAGCTGTATATGCAAATAAATGGATGTTCAATAGTTTATTTGCATGTGTGGTTATGTGTGTGAGTAACTTTTGGATGACTGTCGGTGTGTAACAGGATGTATAGGTGTTTCACTACATATGATGAGTGAATATATGTATGAGTGACTATATAGAACTGTTTGTGAATGAGTGGATGTGTATATAGATGGTGGTATTACTGAATTGGTTGTTGTAACTGGTATGGGTATCTCTATTTTTTTGAAAATGTTATTTTTTATTTTTGAATATGTATTTCAAGGGTTACATTACACTGAAAGGAGGTCTGTCACTCTGTCACAAGGATGGTGTCATCAGTGATGTCATGAGTGATGTCACTGACCATGTCATGAGTGATGTAATATGTGACGTCATCAGCAGTGCATTTCAGGCGCGCTAGTTATAGTGAGTCCAACTAACTATGATGTGGGAATTTCAATGGTTTTATGTCAGTAAAATTTCCAGCTAACTATAACTGGTGTCAAACCTATGTTTTTTTCAGTGAATTTAATAGGTTTTTTAAATGCTAATTCCTACCTATAACTGGTGTGAAACCTATGGTTTTTTTAGTGAATTTTATAAGTTTTTTAAATGCTAATTCCTAACTATATAAGGCCTGAAACCTATGTTTTTTCAGTGAATTTCAAAGGCTTTTTTAATGCTAATTCCTAACTATATAAGACCTGAAAGCCCACCAGGAATCTCCAGTATGCGCCAGGGGACTGCATTGCAGAGAGGTGTAATGAAGCCATGCCCCTTTTTACACCTCTCTGCAACGCAGCCCTGTGCATGTTTGAAGAGGGGGTACTAATTCCCTTGCGTACTTGGGGCCCCGGGGGCCAACTAGCCCACCTTGAACCTCCAGTATGAGCCTCGGGGTCTGCATTGCAGAGGTGTAATGAGGCTATGCCCCTTGTTACACCTCTCTGCAACGCAGCCCCCTGCTGCGTTTGCAGAGGGGGAACTAATTCCCCTTGCATACTGGGGGTCCCTGGGGGCCAACTAGCCCACCAGGAGCATCCAGTATGCGCCAGGGGGCTGCACTGCAGAGAGGTGTAATGAGGCCACACCCTTTTTACACCTCTCTGCAACGCAGCCCTGTGCATGTTTGAAGAGGGGGAACTAATTCCCCTTGCATACTAGGGGTCCCTGGGGGCCAACTAGCCCACCTGGAACCTCCAGTATGCGCCAGGGGGCTGCATTGCACAGAGGTGTAATGAGGCTATGCCCCTTTTTCAACCTCTCTGCAACACAGGCCACTGGCGCGTTTGCAGAGGGGGGACTAATTCCCCTTGCATACTGGCGGTCCCTGGGTCATATCTGCCCAAACACCAATATTCCGAACAATTGAAAATGACTTTTCTTGAGAAACATTTGGATTTGGATTATCATGTCCTATACTTTGGAATTTTTGAAAGACTGACTTTGAGGATGCTATAAATTACTCAAGTCTGCCCGAATTGTGTGGGTAAAATTGATACCTAGTCACTTTGAATAAGAATGTACTTACGTCTCATCTAACATTTGGAAGAAATATCTAGTTATATGACAACTGGATACCGACATAACTTAAAGGAAATAAGAACGCCCTGAAGAAGTTCTGTTGTACAGAACGAAACGTTTCGGCTGGCTGTGGTACATAAACTTAAGAAAAATAAAAGCATTTAAATATACACCAAGATTCAGCGCTTCAATAAAGACTCTAAGTGATATGATTTGATTGGATTTATTGTGCAAGTGGTGCTGTGCCAAACTTTGGAATATTCTCCACTACTCTCTACTACTTACTCTCTCCTACTCCACTACTCTCAAATACTCACTCTCTACTACTCATTCTCTACTACTCTACTACTCTCTACTACTCTCTCTCTACTACTCATTCCCTACTATTCACTATCTACTACTCTCTACTACTTACTCTCTACTCTCTCTCTCTACTACTCACTCTTTACTACTCACTCTCTACTACTCTCTACTACTCACTCTCTACTTCTCACTCTCTACTACTCTCTACTACTCACTCTCTACTACTCTCTCTCTACTACTCACTCTCTACTACTCACTCTACTACTCACTCTCTACTACTCTCTACTACTCTCTCTCTACTAGTCTTTACTACTCACTCTACTACTCACTCTCTACTACTCTCTCTCTCTTCTACTTACTCTCTACTACTCTTTACTACTCACTCTCTACTACTCACTCTCTACTACTCTCTGCTACTCACTCTTTACTACTCAATTCAATTCATTATGTCTTTATTTCGAATAAAATTCATAAAAGATGACATACAATACATAATATATATAAAGACTACTGCAGACATGCCCCCAATTGTCTAAAAATAGTGTGGCAAACAAACAACATGTGATCATATCATAGCAGTTAATTTAAAACAGTGTTCAATTTCTTTGTACGGATCAGCCACGCCCAACCCAGAAATTTAGCTACACAAATCACAGACATTTCAGTTCTAATATCACGTAATTTCTGCAGGGCTTCACGATGTCCCCCACAATCAAAAGTTATACATATGGGTTTCAGCCATTTAAATCGAGGGGATCGATATGCTCGACATGCAAAAAACAAAATGGCCAATGCTTTCTACCTGGTCGGGACACCAAAAGCATTTATTGCTTGCATTCTTCGCCCACTTTGTAGTGAAGGAATTGATGGGCAATGTGCCTACCCGAAACTGATGATACAGTTTACGGTCTAGGGTTTTGTAAATCAAGCCCCAGTAGGGCTCGAGGGACGGAGTTACCTTATGTGTTAGAAAGAGTCCCGTTAAGTTATTGTCTGAGGAATGGGTGACCAGTATAGATTTTTTCGTGGCCCAGAAAAGATCCTTAAACTCTTGTTTTGAAGGAAACCTGGAGCACCCAGGATTTATCCACAGCTCAGGGAGGCCCATTGAATACAGTATTTGTTTGACTTCCCTGAGCCATGGGATTCTATGAGCACCCCACAGTGATTTAACCTCATCCAATTCATGGGCGAAGAGGCTAAGCTTTGGAGTCATCCAGAGCCGACGCCAGAGTGCCACTAGACGAAACTGTACCATCTCGTCTAAAGGTCTGCAACCTAGGTCTAATAGCAGTGGTTTAATGGGTGAGGATTGTGGAAGCCCTACCAGGTTCCGTAGGAACCTATTCTGTGCTGTGGCCAAGACTGAAAAGTCCTTGTAACCCCATATGTCAGCTCCGTACAGGGTTGCTGCATTGACCTTGGCCTCATAAATTTTTAGTGCTGGAGTGATGCGTTTAGTCAAGGATTTTTTTTGTTCCTGCAGTAAGCAGCCCGTAAGGCGGACACATTTGAGTTTTAATGCCTCCAACTGGGGGTTCCAACTAAGTTGATGATCAAGGGGCACACCCAGATACGTCATGACCTTGACCTGTTCAATTGGGACACCGTTCAGAGTAACCAAACTTTTGATTGTTTTTTTTTTTATTAAGAACCATAAATTTCGTTTTATCAACGTTGATCAGCAAGTCATTGTTCTTTCAGAACTCAGCAAACCTATTCAGGGCTGCCTGTAACCCGCTCCGGGGTTTAGAAAGGAGCAGGGTGTCGTCGGCGAAGATTAACATAGGATATTTTGATCCGCCCAGGGTAGGTGCATCAGTCTGTGTATTGTTAAAAAATGTAACTACCTGGTTGATGAAGAGGAGAAACAGGGTAGGAGCCAATACGCAGCCCTGGCGCACCCCTCGTTGGACTGGAAAGCTGTTGGTCACCTGACCCTGCCTACCCCACCTTACCTGAGCGAAATTATCCTCATGTAGACGCCTGACTAATTCCAGGAGTTCTACAGGAAGGCCCATAAGTTTAAGAGCTTCCCATAGTTTCGCCCTTGGAACTAAGTCGAAAGCCGACTTTAGATCAATGAATGCGGCATAGATAACCCCTCCACCCAAGAAGACCACCTTCCAATAGAGCATGGTGAGTCGAAACACCTGGTCTAAGGTGCTGGTGCCTGATCTAAACCCTGCCTGCATAGGGGAAAGTATATTGTTCTGCTCAATCCACCCCTGAATTCTTGCTAGGGCCATTCTTGATACTATTTTTTGGATTGAATCGATCAGGCTTATGGGGCGATAGTTATTTGGCAATGATCGATCCCCTTTTTTATATAGTGGCAGTATGTCAGCCCCTTTCCAAGATTGAGGAATCCTTGCCCCTGCTGCGATAGTGTTTGCCAATAGGGTGATGTATGGGACCCATAAATCAAGGTTCAGTTTAAAAAGGTCCGCTGGTATGGCGTCTAGTCCTGGGGCTTTACCAGACTGGACAGAACCTAGGGCATGTACCGTGTCTGAAACGGAAAATGTGAGTCTATCCCCGGGGATTATTGGTATTGCCCCCACCACAGGCTCGGTTGCCAGTTCCTGCTCGGCACTCGTGTCTTTAAATTGTGCAGAAAAAAATTCCACCCAGTCCAGAGCAGAAACATGGTTGACCGGTATTTGGGAGTCAGGGTCCCTACCCATCTAACTGTCTCACAAAATCTCACTTGATTAGATGACTCACAGGCTTTAAGGAGATCTAACCAGTAGGAGGCGTCCCAGTCCCTCTTAGCTGCCCAAAGGACTTGTTTATAAAACTGCCTAGCTTTCCTAATATCAGGAGTAATCCTGGATTTAACAGCTGCTATTAATTTACTGTGAGCTTCTCTGCAGCTCTTGTTATACCATCTTTTGTGTGATTTAACTATCTTATTGTTAGATGGCTTGGTGAGGAGATTTTTGAGATCCGTAAAACACTTCTCATGAAGATTAATGGTTAGGGAATCGGCTCCACCAGAGGGGGATAAAGCAGTCATCCTGCCCCTTGTGTCTAAGACCAACTCCTCTATTTTACGGATAAGCTCTGGGTCAGCTATGACCCTAGACCATTTAACTCGTCTTCTGTTGTCACACAAAACTAAATCGGACGTTAGGCAGGTTGTTTCCATTTGGAGATCACCCAGTCCGGGAAACCTGAGCCCCAAAGAGAGGGGATTGTGGTCACTCTCTGGCCTAGTCTCTACCACCATATCTATCACATGTGACCAGGATTCTATATTGACCAATATATAGTCAATACGGCTTGCGCTGGTCCCATTATCAAAAGTTGGTTTCCCTAAATTGTCAGACGGAGTGCGGCCATTCACTGCCCGAAGCCCCCACTCCAGGCAGAGTCCCAGCCAGTGGAGGGCTGCCTCCGTGCCCCTGACACCCTTGCTTATAGCTAGCGGGGGGAAATTCCAGGCAGTATCTTCATCAATTCCCACATCTTCTGCCAGACTAAGAATGGGTTCAAATGAGGAGTTCAGATCACCTGCTACTATAACAAGATGATCGCCTTTGTGCTTCTTCAGAAGACATTCTAGATCATTCTGGACTGGTTGCTTCCTCCCACCCTGACAACCTCGGGCGTAGATATTAATTAGGAGGATGTCCTTGCTGTTATCCTTACTCAGGCTGATACAAAGGAGGTCGGCATTCTCTACCAGGATTTCCTTAACACGGAATCCCAGGGTATTTCTAATCCACACAGTGAGTCCTCCTGAAGCCCTACCTCTGAGGCCCTGTGTGGCCGGTTTGAAATAGTTCAGGTAGCCTACTCTAAATAGAGGGACGGTTGTCCAAGTTTCCTGGAAAATGACGATGTCATATGTGTCAATAAACTCGACCCAGTCATCGTTATCCAGGCGACCTCTTAGTCCTGCAATATTCCATGAGGCCACCCTGATTTTATCTACTGGGCTACTAAGTGGGATAGTCTGCGGTAAACCCAAGGCCCCTGTCCTGATCATAGTAGGAGTATTAACATGATCCAGGGTTGTGCTAGAGCCTTTGGGAGAGGTTGAACAATCCATACAGGTTACTGGGGGGGTGGGCGGAGCAGTCGCCTGAGGGGGAATGAGTTCCGTGGAGTGCATTAAGGCGTCAACCCCCCCAAGTCAATCAACCTCATCCAAACAACCGAACATATTAGAAGTGGAAGCCCCTTGCCACCAGTTGTTTTGGCTTTGCCAGCCATCCCTTCGTCCTTTCCGTCTAGTATTTTGGACTGTTGACCAGGTCCCCTCCATCTCAAACTGCTGCCGAGGTGGGTAGAAAAAAGTGAGAGGTCTGACGACAATAGAGGGGTCGTCATCACGTGGGGCCCATGAACAGAGATGCTGGGCTGTGTGGGGATCTGCAAAAGATACTACTATACAATCACCAGCAATGGACTTATGTGTAGGGCCTACCCAAGGTACTCTACGTACCATTAGTACCCGACTTCTTTGATGGTTAGGGAGCTGTTTATTTACATTGAGCCAGTAAATGACCTTATTTTTTAAAGACCAATGGTTCTCTTGGGTTTCTGGACCCAGGGCAGGCACGCCAGCTAATACTATGACATAAGGCCCAGCTTCTGGTGGCAGATCAATAAAACCCCCACGAAAATTCGGTCGACTGGATTGCTGAGGAAGTGTGTTCATGGTTGCTGGCTGATTAGGCTGGTGTGGAACAGCTTGTGGCCTTGGTTTGGAAGGTGCTATACTTTGGGGGGGACGGGCGCTTGGGACTGTAGATCTTGGAATAGTAGCAGTGGGGTTACAGACTTTTGTACGGGGTTTGGGTATAGGTTTGGGTTTTGGGGGTGCAAGGCCGGAGGTTCTAGCACCTGAGCCTGAGGGGTACAATCCTCACCCTGGGAAAACTTAGCTTCCATTTGTTTAAGACTAAGGCTAGCCAAAGTGACTATAGTCTTATCCATTTCTAGTAAGTTGTTTTCTATACGGGAAAGTCTAAGTTCCAGGGGAGTAAGTAGCAGTTTTAATGTGTCCCAAACGATTTTGAGAAATTCTTCATCACCCCCCCTATCCTTCCCTGTCTCACTGAACCTACCCTCAGTTGGCTTTTCCTCGATCTTATCTGGAGAGGCCCCCATTGTAAGGTCTAACACAACACTGCATGAACCAGGGTCGTTTTCCTTTCCCAGGGTGCAAATGTTAGTTTTAGAGGCTTCTTCATCGACCCCATGTGTGACCAGCGGTCGTCTACTATTAAAGAACTGGGACCTCACAATTTTAGCCTTTTTGCGAGCATAGGTGGATCTAGCAAGACATTTCCTTTTGTGAGTGGTAACTTTCTTAGCACTTACTGCTGGTTTAGACAAATCGGATTTAGTGGGGAAGCCTATACCTGCCTCAAGGACATAAGGCGCAGACTCCTCGGTGGGCTTTAGAGGTGGTGGTGTTGGAATAAGAAGGGGCTCAGGTATAGATATGGTTGGAACATGATGGATATCTGCCGACGTGAACAATGGGCGAGGGCCTGATGTACGATCTGGAGTTAAAGCTGAGGCAATGTTCCCTAAGGATGATTTTTTGGAGGAAGCTAGGTTCAGGGAAAGCCTTTGTGCAGCTTCTAATTCCAAGGATACCCTGTGTTGCATTTTACTGATTTCCACATCAATGGCCAAATTGGTCTTGGTGAGGAAATCATCTAGGGTTCCATTGGGCTTATTAGCTCCCTTAGCAGTTTTGCTGCGGCTACCCCGCGTGTACATTGTGGGAATAAGGGTGAACAAAGTGGCAGGAATGGAATATATCAACAACAACAAGCCAAGGGGGGTGGCCCAGCCCAGACCTCTCAGACCTCGAACGACCTCAAACGGCCCGCTCTTAGCCCGGTCTTCGCCCCGAGCTGCGTCCCGCGCTGCGGGAGGACTGATCTTAGTTGTAGTGAACATAGAGGGCGGTGGGCGGGCCAACAGGGAGAGCGGACCGGAAGCTCTCACACGGTCACGCAGGGACTCCTGGGAAATGGAGTCCCTGCAATGCTCGCAGCCCCGCTGTAGCCACTAACCCGAGTCCTCCACTGTTCCTTCTCCGCTCTCAGCAGCGTCCAAAGTCCTGCCCCACACAAAGGCGGCAAAGCGGCACCCGCGGAGCGGGTGCGGCAAGGTTCCCTTGGCAGTCGAAGTGTTGTCTCTGAAAAGCTAGCGCCTTCAGGTAAATGCGCTTAGAAGGAATTGGCCTCTTTACTACTCTCTACTACTCACTCTCTACTGCTCTCTACTACTCACTCTACTACTTACTCTCTACTACTCTCTACTACTCACTCTCTACTACTCTCTACTACTCACTCTACTATTCACTCTACTACTCTCTACTGCTCACTCTCTGCTACTCTCTCTACTGCTCTCTACTACTCTCTACTACTCACTGTCTACTCTCTGTTACTCACTCTCTACTCTCTACCTCTATAACTCTCTCTACTTCTCTCTCTACTAGTCTCTACCTCTCTACTGCTACGTCTCTACCTTTACCTCTCTACCTCTCTACCTCTCTCTACATGCACACATATACACATATATATATGCATATATATGCATATGCATTTATATATATATTCACTGAAAAAACCATAGGTTTCACACCAGTTATAGTTAGCTGGAAATTTTACTGATATAAAACCATTGAAATTCCCACGTTATAGTTAGTCGGACTCACTATAACTTGCGCGTGCAATGCACTGCTGATGACATCACATATTACATCACTCATGACATGGTCAGTGACATCACTCATGACATCACTGATGACACCATCCAGTGAATATGTGTCTTTCTGAAAAATAAATATTAGTGAGTTATGTTTAAATATTTAAATACATTTATTAGTGTTTCACTTTGTGTATAAGTGGCTACATGTGTTGGTAAGTAGCTACATGCGTATGTATATGGGTTATTTGATATTTTTATTAGTATCAGTATGAGTGTCTATATAGTTTGGTGGAGGTATTACTTAGCACATAGATGCATGAGTGACTGACTCTTTGTTTGTATGTGTTTTGAAGACAGCATATGTACAGGACTGTATGGGTGGATGAGTGTCTATATGTGTTTGTTAGTGAGTGAATGACTGTCTCACTAGTGTCTTTATCAGTAACTACATATGTTTTAACCTAGTATATATGAATATTGATGTATATAAGTGAGTATATGTGAGAGTAAGAGATTGTAAGATTTCCTGTTTAAATAAGTATGTGTTTCTATAAGTGATTGTTTAAGAGAATAAATTTGTGTAATTTTCAATAGAAGTAAGGTGGAAGTGTGTGTATAACTCTATATTCAAATAAATCGTTGTTCAATAGTTTATTTGCACGTGTGAATATGTGTGTGAGTAACTTTTGGATGAATGTCGGTGTGTAACAGGATGTATAGGTGTATCACTTCATATGATGAGTGAGTATATGTATGAGTGACTATATAGAACTGTTGGTGAATGAGTGGATGTGTATATAGATAGTGGAATTACTGAATTGCTTGTTGTAACTGATATAGGTATCTCCTTTTTTTATTTAAATTTCAGTTTCTATTTTTGAATATGTGTCTCAAGGGTTACATTATAGTGAAAGGAGGTCTGTCAATATGTCACAAGGATGGTGTCATGAGTGATGTCATTGACCATGTCATGAGTGATGTAATATGTGATGTCATCAGCAGTGCATTGCACGCGCAAGTTATAGTGAGTCCGACTAACTATAACGTGGGAATTTCAATGGTTTTATATCAGTAAAATTTCCAGCTAACTATAACTGGTGTGAAACCTATGGTTTTTTCAGTGAATTTAATAGGTTTTTAAATGCTAATTCCTAACTATAACTGGTGTGAAACCTATGGTTTTTTCAGTGAATTTCAAAGGTTTTTTTAATGCTAATTCCTAACTATAAGTTTCACTTTATAAATAAGACTGTTAGCACTCTAGTTGTTCTTTTTAACACTCTGGTACATTCTCTCATTGGGCTACAGTTGGGCTACATCTAGTTGAATTTTGGGCTACATTTTCAATTTTTGATCTCTGGTGGCCATCTTTGGGCTACATTGGGCTACTTTGGGCTACATTTGGGCTACATTTTGGCTCTAACATATATTAAGCCCAATGTAGCACAATACATATTTTTCTAAAGTTAATGTTTTTTACAAACCACTTCAGAATAGGGCTACCTGTCCCTACAATTTTCCCAATTTTTTTTTTTAAAATTATTTTGGGGAGCGCTCCCGGAGCGCGCCCCGGGGAGCGCCCCGAAAAGCGTATTTTTACAAAGCGCCCCGGGGCGCGCTCCGGGGAGCGCCCCGTGAGAGCCAATATCGCAAACGAAAACATGATCGTGACGTATCGCGTAGCCGCGACCGCGTGATACGCACGGCGTAAGCGCACCCGGAAGTACTCGAGCGAATACGATCGCACAACGTAAACTTCCGACGCGCTTACGCTGCGCGACCCGGGGCGCGCCCCCGGGCGCGCCCCGGGCGCGTAGCGTAAGCGCGTCGGGTCATGTGAGCAGAAAATAACACTTTTCATTGGTTCATAACAGTTTTGGTTTCATAATGATGAAGCCCCTGGTCTTGTGACCTGAAAATAACACTTCTCATTGGTTCAGGACAGTTTTTTTTTCTAAATGATGAAAGACCCCACCTTTTTTCCTTATTCTGACTTTGTCCTTTGACTGAGGAAGACCTGTTTGTTGCTCTGTCTACTTTTTTGCTCTTTGAGTAATATTTTGTACTATAAAATGGCTTCATTAGTAGCATCAGCTGGTGCATCTGCCCCACCACCACCACCACAACAACCAAGAGGACCAGCTCCAAATTATATTGGTGGTCAAGAACAGGAGGAGGAAGAGGAAGAGGAAGAGGAGGAGGGGAGAAGAAGATGGCTGCCTGAAGAAAACACACCTTATAAACCCAAACCACACTTCATTTGGCAGTTTTTTTCAATTCCAGAGGGGAAAAAAAAGGTGAATGCGCCCAAAGTCACTTGCCTCATCTGCAATGATGAACTTTCACGGGGCAACCCAAATAAGAAATATTCTTTTGGTAACTATACCATGATTCGGCACATGACAAGAAAGCATCCAAACAACTACTCTCGTGCAGAGTTCCGGGAACTGGCCAGTAACCTCCCCCATTCATCAAGGACCCCCTCCCAAAGAAACCAACCCACTTCCTCGGAACCAGAAACATCAGAGGTGATGCCTTGCATTCAGCCGAGATTTGCTGATTTTCAAATTACTTGCACTGCTTGTGGCAAACTTATCTCCTATGGGGAACAAAGTGTGAAACTCATCGTCCTTGCAGGTGATAATCACAAGTGCCCCAAAAAGAAGTAATTTTTTGGGTTTTTTGTTTTTTTGCTCCAGTTGAGCCAGTTTCAATTCCCTTTTTTTGTTTCTCCCCCCAAAAAAATACAAAAAAATATATAAAACTGTTTTGAAAAGCCAAAAAAAGTTCAAAAAGTTCAAAAAACACAAAAAAATATAAAACAACAAAAAGAAGAAAAAAAAAAGTTCTTTTTAGAACTACCTCCAATTTCTAAATCAAAACTTCATTTTTTAAACACTCTGTCACCTTTTTTCATCATAGTGCGCTCCCAGGGCCGCTCCCCGGTGCGCGCACCGTGCGCTTCCCCCGCGCAAAACGAAAAAAAAAAAAATAATTTAAATGCCCCGCGGGGCCCTTTTATAGCCCCCACATCAAACCTAGGGGGTCAAAGGGGTCTATCCCTGACGCCTTATGGTCAGTTCCCACTTTGTTTTAGCCACCTCTTACGTCTCGATTTTACCGAGACACAAGATGGCGACCGCTCTGGACTGTTTCGAATGTTTACAGACACCCGAGAGCCAATCAGCTTTCCATGCGCACCTCGCGTGGCGCGCCTGGAGCGCTCTCCGGTGCGCGCACCGGTGCGCTGCTATAGATATATATATTTTTTTGAACCTAAATTACTCAAAATCCACTGGAGCACATATCTTGAGACATAGCAAAGGCACATCGGGCTACCAGTCCCTACAATTTTGCCAAGTTTGGTGTAAATCCATTCAGCCGTTCGGGCTAAAAGTGAAATCGACCGCCCTATGGAAATTAACATGGGGAAAACGCGTTTTGGGACCCCCCTTTTATCTCGGCCCCCCCTTGACGAATCCCCCCCAAACTTTCAAGGAAGGACCGGAGCTCGACGAGGCCATTTTCAGGAAATTTTCAGGCAGATTCGTCAACCGGTGCCAAAGTTATTCCAAATAGAATTTTGAGATTTAACATTGAAAAAAATCCTAACTATAACTACCTACTGGCGACCGCCAGTAGGTAATGTATGTGTATGTATATATATATATATATATATATATATATTCACTGAAAAAACCATAGGTTATAGACCATATATAGTTAGGAATTCGCATTTACAAAACCTTATTTTACTCGCACAAAACCATTGAAATTCCATATATAGTTAGTTGCACTAACTATATATCGCGCACCCGCAATCCACTGCTGATGATGTCACATATTACATCATTCATGACATGGTCAGTGACATCACTGATGACATCACTGATGACATCTCAAATGACATCACTGATGACATCACTGATGACAACATCCAGTGACTGTATGTTTCTGTAAAGTTAAAATATGTCTTACATATTGAAGAATGAGTGGATGTATAAGTGTCTGGATGAAGGATTTAGTAGGTGCATGACTGACTGTATGAGTGAGTGATTAAATGTGTCTCACTGAGTGCATGGGTTAGTGACTAAACTGTCTTAATTTGTGCATCATTATGTCTGTTGTTCTGTAAACTGTTGCATGTGTTGATAAGTAGCTATATGAGTAACTATATGGGTTATTGATTGGTTGCCCAAGTATTTGTATGGGAGACTGAGTGTGTGTGTGGGTGGCTGGGAGGTGTATGACTCTGTGCATAGATGTGTGAGCAGTTGATTCACTAGATGTATGGTTTCAAAAGTGCATGTGGAAACAGCTGTATGGGCGGTTGACTGTGTGCATGAGTGTATTGGTGAGTGAATGGATATCTCAGTGCTACATGTCAAAGTAAGTACATATGTAAAACACAGTACATGTGAGAGTTGACATATATAAATAACTGTGCATAAGAGCCAGTGAATGTGTGAGTGGCTGTATGGATCATTGTGAACTTGTATCAGGGATTGTATAAGAGAGTAAATATGTGTTAGTATATGTTTGAATAAGTAAAGTTTGTATAACTGTATAGTTGAGGAAATGGAGGTGTGATTGATTCTTTGCATGACTGACTAGGTGTGTGAGTAACTCCATGGATGAGTGACAGTCTGTGAGTGTCTGTTTACACTGATTGTATCTAAGGTTATATTAGAGTCTGAAGAGGTTCATCGTATTATCACATGAATGATATCATCAGTGATGTGATCAGTAATGTCAAATGAGATGTCATCAGTGATGTCATCAGTGATGTCATTTGAGATGTCATCAGTGATGTCATTTGAGATGTCATCAGTGATGTCATCAGTGATGTCATTTGAGATGTCATCAGTGATGTCATCAGTGATGTCACTGACCATGTCATGAATGATGTAATATGTGACATCATCAGCAGTGGATTGCGGGTTCGCGATATATAGTTAGTGCAACTAACTATATATGGAATTTCAATGGTTTTGTGCGAGTAAAATAAGGTTTTGTAAATGCGAATTCCTAACTATATATGGTCTATAACCTATGGTTTTTTCAGTGAATTTCATTGGTTTTTTAAAAGCTAACATCTGTAGCTGTAAAATGTATTATTCTTTAAATCCCAAAATATATATAGATATTTATTGATAATTTTTTTTTAATATTTTTTTCTTCGCTTCTAGTTCGCGAACCGGGAAGCTTTCCGTTAGCTCATCTTGATGCCGCGATCTAGTCCGCGAACCGGTCAACGTTACGTTAGCGGAACAGTGACGCGTCGCGGAAGCGCGACATATCACGTTATCGCGTAATGCGTCTAATGACGCGTCGCGTTAGCGCTCCCGGAAGTGCTCCGGACCGCGAACCGGAAGCGATCTGGGACGCGGCGCGCGCCGCGTAACGTAAGCGGAACAGGTCATGTGACTTGTTTATCAAACTTCTCATTGGTTCATTTCACTTTTGGTTTCCAAATGATGTATGACTAGGTCATGTGACCTAAAAATAACACTTTTCATTGGATCAGAACTTTTGTTTTCCCCAAATCATGTAAACCCCTCCTTATTTCCTCACTCTGACTTTCATCTTGGTGAGAGAAAGACCATTTATCTGAAGATCCACAATGGCTTCCATTCTTGCTGCAGCTGGTGCACCCCCACCACCACCTCCACCTCCTCATAAGAAGAGAGGACCACCTAGTCAAATTCTGACTAACAGAGAGGAGGAAGATGAGGAAGAAGAAGAAGAGGAGAGAGAGGAACAACAATTTCTTGATGAGTTGCCCCGGGTTTCTAAACGAAAATCCAGTTTTATCTGGCAGTTTTTCACCATCCCTCCTGGAACAAAGAAAGTGAATGCAAAATATGCCACCTGCCTCATCTGTGACTACAGATTGTCGAGAGGCACAGAAAAGAAGTACAGTATGGGGAACTATACAATGCATCGTCACATGAGCAGGTGGCATCCCAATAACTACAGCCGGGCTGAATTAAGGGATCTTGTAGACAATCCGACGGCAACTCCTGTGGCAAGATCTACATCCACATTGTCTTTGACGGGAAGAGAGGCACAAGAGACTGTGCCCAACATCCAACCTAACTTCCAGCACATAAAGTTATCTTGTGTTTACTGTGGTGAAATGCTATCATATGGCAACATGAGTGTCAACCTCATGAACATTGCATATGAAAATCATAAATGCCCTAATGCACCCAAAAAGTAATTTTCTTTTTTTTGCTCCAGTTGAGCCGTTTTGAAAGCCTGTTTTTGTTGTCTCCCCTCCATAAAAAAAACAAAAAAAACATAAAACAGTTCTAAAAATACAAAAAAATCAAAAAATGTTCAAAAAATAAAAAAAAAATATAAAACAACAAAAACAAAAAAAAACAGTTCTTTTCAGAACTACCTCCCCTTTCAAACAAAATTGCTAGAATGTTTATCACTCTGGCAAGCTCTATTTCTTTTGGTTCGCTTCAAGTTCGCTGACCGGTTCGCGAACTTTAAGCGAACTAAAAAAATATTTTTTTAAAAAAAAGAAGAGTTAGTATAAGGGAAGTAATCAGAGAATAATGTAAAAAGAAAGACAGCTAGAGAGAGTAAATGAGAGATAGTGTCAATGACATCATCAGCAGTGCATTGCGGGTAAAAAGAGTGGAAAACATTTACCTTATAATTCTTGTTACCTTTTTTAAATATTTTTTCATACTTTCAATCTGTAAAACAAAGAACAAACATTTCAAAAAATATTAAAACATGTATTTAAAAATTAGAAAAGACAAGGGAAAAGGTTCAAAAACAAACAGTTTTTCAACAACTTTGACATTTACAGAAGTCTCTGCTTCTCTACGTCACCTACACAATCCTAAACATATATATTCAAAAGAAACTGTATCTTGATGTTGCTGAACTGAGGCCTATTTTGAAACATGATGTTTTTCTTGCACTGCTAATGTCTCACAATAGTGATGCAATAGCAGCGCAAAAAAGATGTAAAGCCATAATAAAATTGTGTCTAACATTGTAAATGATTGTTTTAGGATGCAAATAAGATGTGTGCTTTCAAGAGCTTTCTTTGAGGTGAGGCCTCTTTTTTTTATAAAAAAAAAAACACTACCCAGAAGTACAGCACTCTAAGCATTAAAATTGATATTTACAGAACTCAGCTTACCCATATGTACCACACATTTCTAAATGTATATCATAAGGACAAAAAGCATAACATTAATTATACATGTTAAATGGTTTATTTTTGCTGTTCTCAGAATGTATCAAATTTCACTTAAATCAGTGACTTGAAGGTATTCATCATGTAACAGCAGGGAAAAAAAAACACAATCAAAATGACTGTGTTTAAAAAACCCATACAACCTAAGAAATCTGTTTTCAAAACTTCTTAAAATTAACTTACTTTCAATGACGTCAAACGATCTCCTATAAACAGCATCCACTCTGTTGTGCTTTAAATATTTTCAGCCCGCCACTTTCTGAAAGAAAACCTCCATCGATACGTGAAATATGTTACATAGAAAAAAAACTTCTCTCATTATATCACATGTTTCCACTAGGCCAAATCATGTTGCCGCGATTCGCAAGTCTTGTAATTCTTCCAATCAAATCCCGACATTTTCTATTTTCGCAACTTTCAAAAATAAAATATTTGAGATTATTTTCACAATCCTGGACTACTAATATCTTACTCTTCTTTGTCACTCATGTTCTCCTTTTCCTATGACACTGATACTGCTTACTATGAAGCAGACTTACTTCCATCAGGTTTATATAGTTGGATTTTTAATCGAGACAGCATTGCAGACTTACATTCCCTCTACTTAAAATTTTGGTTTTAAAAACACCAGGTAAGAATTTTTAAGGTCAAACGGCAATTTTTTTTTGAAAGTTACAACAGAATCATTACAGAATGACCAGCCGTTTCCAGACTTTAAGTAAGCTGTATAATGTCCTGATGTTGTTGATGGACCATCATGATAGATAATTGCAACAGTAACAAAAGTCCTCCCTGATATTGACAGCTGAGAAGCCACAAAATGTTTTATTAAAGTTGACAATTTTGATCCATCAGGCCTACATCGTTGCATCATTAAAATGACATACTGGCCATATCTACGTATAAATAATGTTGACATCATATCACATTTACATTGGCTACACTCCATGTTGTGATCCGCTGCATTTACTAGCTTATTAAAGGACACTGATTTACTGTCTGGCAAAGTTAAATATATAAATCTTTCTGAGTCTACACTAGTAGTACTTGATACCATACAGTTCTCGCAGTCATGCTGCCATTGATAAGAAAGCCCAAACAGTTGATCTACATCTACACCCTCATCTTGCAATATATCAAGCATATACATTAAAAACTCCTGACAATCTTGCTGATTATTTTCAGAGAAGTCTGTTTGACCTGAACATTCATCTAACAGATAACGAACTTCAGACACACTTTCTACTTTTGTTCGATCAGTGCTACATTTCTCTAACACAGAATTCAACAAGCAGCATAAACTTTGTTCTGAATTGAACACAATCTGTTCTTTTAAACTCTCTAGTGAAAAGAGAACATTAACAACGACATTTGCATAGCAGTTGACACCAGAACTGTTTTCAAATTGAAAACCAACAATCTCTTCAACAGTATCCACTTTCTTTCTGCTAACAACTTTCGGTTCATTCACTTTTAGTCTTTTTGCAACAACCTCCCTACTATTACTGCTATTTCTACGTTTCCGGCCTACCACACGTTTCTCAAACAAAGGATATTGAGGCAAATGTGGCGCATACTCTCTTCTTAACCTATTGTATTCCTTAACACAATCTAGATCCGCACAAATGTTTGTGACATCACAGTCAATCAAGTACAATCCCGATAAAGTTCTAACTCGTGACAATGCCACATATGCCATACCCTCCTTGAACACTGAACTGCCAATATTCACCAATGCACAGTCTACACTTAAACCTTGCGATTTATGGATTGTCACCGCATATGCCAAGCAAACAGGAAACTGTTTACGGCGAACATATAAGTCTTTAACAAGCAAAAACCTAGCAGAACAACGAGCAATTCTCTGTACTTCCTCAATGCCATCAAATTTAATTCTTATGAATTCTATTCCATCTCTATTTCTGTATTTCTCAAAATCAACAACATTACCCATTGATCCATTTACCAGACCTCTTTCTACATGTAAATTCCGTCTCAAAATGATTCGGCAATTTAAACACACATTCAGAGTCTTTTCAAAACCCGCTGTCTTAGATATAGTCTTCTCTAATGAATCCAATTTTGATTTCAAATTGTCTGACAAAATAATCGTTGATCCCATATGCTCTAATTTGTCGATAGCTTCCAGTTTCACAATCTCTTGCTTTTCTAAATTCAACATTTTGTTGTTGAAGATGGCACATTCTGCAAGAGTTGGCATGAGACATATCCCGGATTTCTTCTCAGTAATTTTCTGAAAAATATTCTCAGGCACAATCTCTTGTTTGGGATATAAATTTGACAGTAATCGTGCATTTAAAGCTTCTTTCCCATGCTCGGTCACTTTTCCAATTCTAATATCTTGTAGAATATTCTTGTAATCTTCATCCTTTGCCTGACGCATATTTTGATGCAGTTCTGCATAATTGAAGTTTAACCATATATTGACGTTGCCAATGCTCCCTAGGCACTTCCTGGTATCTTCATGCGTGAGTATTTTGAACACAGGTTGACCTTTTACTGGTGTCAGCTGTAGAAGATCTCCGAAAACAATAATGTGTTTCCCACCAAATAAGACATCATATTCAGTTTTAAGTACTTCTTGCATTCTCAAATGCACAAAGGCAAGCATGACATTGGAAACCATGCTTACTTCGTCAATGATAAGTAGTTTCATTTTCCTCAAGACTCTTGAAACTTCACAGCAAGCATCTCCAGATAACTTGTTGTATTGTAATTTGTTGTCATGCTCCACCGGCAGCATCAATAGACGATGCAAAGTAATACCTTTAATATTATGTGCTGCCAGTCCAGTAGGAGCGGTGACAACACAAGACAGCGATGACTCAGTCCTTTCCTGCAAATAACAAGAGATTGCTTTAATGAGGAAACTTTTTCCAGTTCCCGCTTCTCCACTCACGTACAGTCGGACAGGCTTCAACGACGTACATGAGCACTCTTTCTTCTCATGACTTAATCCGTGCTCAATTTCCTTGGTAACTTCATCATATATTTTCCTCTGCTCAACGTTGAGTTGTTTTTCCAAGTCTTGTAAGTTAACTGAATCCTCCTGAGCATGTGCCATGGCTCTTTCTACTTCATTCATAGCAGTGGCAGCTTCATTTTCGATAATAGGTCCTCCAAGTGGATCTTGACTCAATGAAACAGAACTCTGACTGTCCTGAGAACTGTCTCTGGCAATCTCGGCTGCAATCGTTGCTTCCTGCTCAATTTCCAAAGTTAGCATTTCTTGATATCTAGAAAAAGCAGGACATTCTATGGACTCCTTGGCTGCATTGAAAGAGTCTTCGTAACAGAGGAAATCTCCAAGCAGTTCCTCTTCTGCACGCCAAGGCTTGAAAAGTTGCAAAAGTGCTAAATAGAAAAACTCCTTTTTTTCTGGAGATTCGCCACTCAATTTTCGATGGTTTACTAATTGGCATTTTCTTTGCTTGACCAGGCATCCCTCACTTCCAATTACAGCATACACTCCTTTCTCAATATCTTCTTTGATGTTCCTCTTGAATATATAATTTTGGAGAACCTCATATAGACAAACATTCTCAAGGTGACTGCTTCGATTTGGATAATATGTATCCAACATGTTGGTCTTCAAAATGTCGGTACTGTTTGGTTCCTTTTCTGCCAAATACTCAATTTCCCGAACAGGTTTTAGAACTCGATTTCGCGTTGCAGCAAGACCAAGACTCGCCCAAACGAGACTCCTGGATTTGGCATAGAGACTTGCTGAAGACAATCGATCAGAACATTCGTAAGCTCCGATTTCTCGATGCGACAACATCTTCAGACTGAAACTGTACAACTTCTTGCTGAGGCTCTTTTCATGGGAAATGTCCTCCCACATATCCTTCAGTTCGGTCTTTTCTTTTTTGGTGATGTAAGATGTCACATACCGAGCCACAGCCATACAGTTGTCAGCCACAAACTGTATATCCATGTTGGCATTCCACATGGACAAAATCACTGGGTTGTAGTCATTGATGTACTTGGACTCTTCGTTCCTTTTCAAATTGTATGTATTCTTGGGTGATTTCCTCGTCACATTATGTCGCAGCGAAGACATCAAACTGTTCACTCTTCCTTTAGAAATCACCGGTCGTGGAAAGTTGAAACGACATTTGGTGTAAAACTTGTCCTTGTTTCTGAATTTACGACGACAGTACTTTCCACAACGATGGCTTTGGAAACGTAGAACTTGTTCTCTTAGACTTTTCTTCTCCGTTGCGTTTGGAACAGCACACGTAGAATACTGTTCGATGAAATTCATCACTAAGTCATCCGGATCTGTTCCAAATTTAGGTGCATCCTTGATCCACAGCAACATATGTATATGAGGGGCACCTCTTGCTTGGTACTCCTTTCTCCAGAAGAAATCCAACACCTCTCCAAGAGGTGGATTCTTTTTATTTGTGATGAAAGACATCATAGCTTCAAATCTATGATTGAAGTACCTGCATACATTCACAGGATCCAAAGAACACAGTTCTCCAGGTGTCTTGAATTCAATGTTTTCAATATTTCCATTTGCCTCTCGTAGAAATTCAAGTAAGTCTTCCCAGCCATACTCGGCACAGCTCAGAGTGAGGAACCATGTTGGAGTTCCTAAGTTCCTCAGCATACATTTTAAATCACCATGACGACGGTACCAGTACTCATTAGTACCACGCTGACACGCCATGAGATTAATTAAGTGAGAATCCAAAATACTGTCTTGGACATTGACTTTATGCATAAAGTCACTTGCCGAGATGTTTCGCATGTGTATACCACTTTTTAAGATGTGGTTCACTGCATATGACAGTCCAGACAGATCGCTTTCAAACAGGAGATGAAACAAATAGGGAATGCATTGCCGAAACCTAGGATCTTCTGCATACAATCGTAAAGTCCGGTATTCAGACGCAGGAATTTGATGAGGTCGCTCATCATATCTTCCTCCTTGACCTGTGGGAAATAGCTGTGGGAAACACCGAGCTTCCAAACTTTCCTCCCAAACACTAATGGGACTCCCTTTGGCTTGTTTCATTTGAAACAACTCAATAGCATTCCCCATGACTTCCTTGGAATGCAAAGGATGAACACTATAATGTTCATATATTTCTTCACTTTTAGAGGCCTCTACTTTCTCAATTTGGCCTGCACACAAATCGCTATCCTCTTCATCACTTACTTCCTCTTCTGCAACATATACATTCTTATAGTACTTATTATTTTTCTTCAAATACACTGTTGCCTTTTTGACTTTCCTAACATCCACTAAATCTTGCCATATTTTCTTATTCTTTGTCGGAACCCCATTAACCAAGATAACCAGAGGTTCCTCTTCCACTTTTTCTATTCCAATTGTGTTAATGTTTTTCTTCAAATCTAGAGGCAAATAAACAACTCTTCCCTTTAATCCTCTCTGTAAATCTGCTGGAGGCAACTTCCCTGTCTTTGGCTCCATTCTTACAATAGCCTGAAAGGGATGGATACTTTGAATCAAAATAGATTCATAAGTATTTAAATCCTTCAATTCAGAAGGAATCTCAACCAATTCCAGATTATTATGAACTGCCCTAGCAGGCATCTGGTTTTGGTTTAATTTATTACAACAATAAGTACACACACGTTGATCCGATCCCAAATCAAAATAATTTTCTACCATCAAGTATGTGGCTAAATCCTTCCATTCACTATTATTTTCCCTTTCACTTTTTGCATATAAATCCACTACCTTAGTCTGATTCTTATAATAAGTGCGTCGACAACATACACAAGTGAAATTAGGCCTCTCACTTGATTTCATCTGAAACGTGGCAATTTCCTTCTGAAAATTATCTGTACTGGAAACCTGTACATTCTCTTCCACATTACCCTCTACTTCAGGGTCAATTTGAACATTCTCATCTTTACTACCAAAGTAACAAAACTCAATTTCTTCACAAAGATTCTTCACATCTATTTCAGAACCATGCAAAAGAGCAGCACATAACTGTTTAAGCATAATTGCTGGACTCTTAGCATAATACAACATTCTCACTAATTTTCTCACTTTATTATGATGCACTGCTAGCATCCTGAAATGATGAAAAACACTCTGGCATACTCTCCTGGAAAGACAAGCCAGCGAATGACCACGGAAACCTGTCATTTGTCTCACTCTGCAAGGATCTAAATCTTGCAACAACTTCATTTTCTGCTTCAAACTTTTCTTATTAAATGTCCGTATAAAATCACAAAGCAAATTGATGGAAACCTGTCGCACACTGCAAATAGAACTACACTTCCAAATGTACACAGGACCCTTAGGACGTCTTCCTAAAACCTCATCACTTAGCGCCTCTTCTGTCTCTGTTGTCACAAGTTGTTCTTTTTCAACTGGACAACCATCCTTCACTTCATAAGCTCGACCACTGATGTCAACTGCATGCACCAAATCATTATCCTGAAAATAAGTCTCCTCATTAAAAAATGCCTCAGAACTTGAACTATGCATCCATTCTCCGGAAAAAACTTCACAAAAGTTAGTACGATTTACTACTCTCTTCCATCTACTTTTTGTTTTGAAATCAGAAATTACCTTGCTTAGTTTCCTAATTCTATTGATTACCAAAATAAACAACTTTCGCTTAATTTCAAAAGCATGATCAATAATTTTCTCTACATTTTTCTTCTTCCTATAAAATGCCGCTTTCTGTTGGCCTTTCTTTTTAATATTTTTCAATAAATTAACTAATATCCTATTACGGAACATTCGAGTTCGAATGTCCCTAAACTGTTGTTTCCTTCTACTATCATGCACAGAGTTATCTCTTCCTCTACCAGTAACATTTGTGATGGGTCTCTCCTTTCCATTTAAATTATTTTTCTTTTTGTGAACTGAAACATTTTTTTGAGCAAAATTTTTTTTACTACAAATATTTCTTAAGAATGATTTCGTGCTCTTACCCGGACCTTTCTTGGTGTTTTGACAAGTATTTGGGGAAGAGGACTGCTGCAATAAAACATCATCCTGCTGTCTTTGACGTTTTCTAGCCTTTCGTATTCGACTTCTGGAAGGCATTTACCAAACTATGAAAGAATCTGCAGTTGAACCTGTGGAAAAATATAATATAAAATGTTATTAACCACTATTACCAAACAGTAAATAAATAACAGTCATCTAAAACTTAATGCCGTACTAATTATTTAACATAGCAAATATTTTCCACCAGCACTGCATCACAAAAATGACACTCAATGGTACAAAACAGGCATACAACACTCATAAATCACTCCCTAATATTTTAGATCATTAATTCAGGATGACGATAAGATGTAGCCTATCTAAAGATTTGTTTAGGCCCTGATCTTTAGACTGGGGTGAATGTGTGTCATTGATCCACATTCAGTCCATCACCTGTTTTGTTTATTTGAGGTGAGGCCAACACATGGTTGCAGATAAGATTTTCACTGAAAAAAACCAAGGTAAAAAAACATGTGAAGACCTACCAATGAAGTAAATCATTAAATGAAAACCAATACATTTCTGGAAATATGCACTACTAGTGCTTCATAAGATGTTTTGGGTCACATTTATAAGTTATTTGAGTATCTAGTATGCTATTTTACGTTCTTCATGGTGCAAATTTATTGTAAATACACTCCCACCTGCGGTTGGCAAATTTAGATTTTGATTATGGGAGTTAGATAGGCATGTTAATAATTTCCCAAAAATGGTGTATAACCCCAAACAACCTTTGAAGCAAATGCTTTTAGCCATGTTATCCACCTCCCATTGGATAACATGGCTAGGAAGTGCTTGCAAATGTGATAAAAAAAGGCCGCAATGCATGAATATCGCAGAAAAATCAGCGATATTCATGCATTTTCCAGCAAATGCTCTTAGCCATGTTATCCACTTCCTATTAAATAACATGGCTAAGAACTGCTCAGGGCCCCATGAGGAACGCTTTCCATTTAAAAAGGGAAAAATAACATCAAAGACACTAAAATGCCTTCTAAATATGAACCCAAACAACCCATGAAGCAATGTGAAAAAAAACTGCCGCAATGCATGAATATAGCAGAAAAGTCAGCGATATTCATGCATTTTCCAGCAAATGCTCTTAGCCATGTTATCCACTTCCAATTAAATAACATGGCTAAGAACTGCTCAGGGCCCCATGAGGAACGCTTTCCATTTAAAAAGGGAAAAATAACATCAAAGACACTAAAATGCCTTCTAAATATGAACCCAAACAACCTATGAAGCAATGTGAAAAAAAACGGCCACAATGCATGAATATAGCAGAAAAATCAGCGATATTCATGCATTTTCCAGCAAATGCTCTTAGCCATGTTATCCACTTCCTATTAAATAACATGGCTAAGAACTGCTCAGGGCCCCATGAGGAACGCTTTCCATTTAAAAAGGGAAAAATAACATCAAAGACACTAAAATGCCTTCTAAATATGACCCCAAACAACCTATGAAGCTCTAACAGTACATATCCTGAAATGTAATTCATTTCAAAATTCGTTTTTAAACACAGCATATAAATCAATTGTATACCTGCATTCATGAAGAAATGACTAAAAATGTCCTTGAGACACATGAAAGTGTTTTCTGCAATTCCCTAGCACCATTTTTGGGACACTATTAATATGGCTAGGTAACTCCCATAATCAAAATGTAAATTTGCCAAGCACAAGTGGGAGCGTATTTACAAGACACTTGCCCCATGAGGAACACTTTACATTTTAAAAGGCGAACATAACATCTTAGACACTCAAATACCTTATAAAAACGGCCACAATGCATGAATATAGCGGAAAAATCAGCGATATTCATGCATTTTCCAGCAAAAGCTCTTAGCCATGTTATCCACTTCCTATTAAATAACATGGCTAAGAACTGCTCAGGGCCCCATGAGGAACGCTTTCCATTTAAAAAGGGAAAAATAACATCAAAGACACTAAAATGCCTTCTAAATATGACCCCAAACAACCTATGAAGCTCTAACAGTACATATCCTGAAATTTAATTGATTTCAAAATTCGTTTTTAAACACAACATATAAATCAATTGTATACCTGCATTCATGAAGAAATGACTAAAAATGTCCTTGAGACACATGAAAGTGTTTTCTGGAATGCCCTAGCACCATTTTTGGGACACTATTAACATGGCTAGGTAACTCCCATAATGAAAATCTAAATTTGCCAAGCACAAGTGGGAGCGTATTTACAAGACACTTGCCCCATGAGGAACACTTTACATTTTGAAAGGTAAACATAACTTCGCAGAAAAGTCAGCGATATTCATGCATTTTCCAGCAAATGCTCTTAGCCATGTTATCCACTTCCTATTAAATAACATGGATAAGAACTGCTCAGGGCCCCATGAGGAACGCTTTCCATTTAAGAAGGGAAAAATAACATCAAAGACACTAAAATGCCTTCTAAATATGACCCCAAACAACCTATGAAGCTCTAACAGTACATATCCTGAAATTTAATTCATTTCAAAATTCGTTTTTAAACACAGCATATAAATCAATTGTATACCTGCATTCATGAAGAAATGACTAAAAATGTCCTTGAGACACATGAAAGTGTTTTCTGCAATTCCCTAGCACCATTTTTGGGACACTATTAATATGGCTAGGTAACTCCCATAATCAAAATCTAAATTTGCCAAGCACAAGTGGGAGCGTATTTACAAGACACTTGCCCCATGAGGAACACTTTACATTTTAAAAGGCGAACATAACATCTTAGACACTCAAATACCTTATAAATATGGCCCAAAACAACCTATGAAGCTCTAGCAGTACATATCCAGAAATGTAATTGATTTCTTAAATCGTTTTTAAATGCAACATATCTGTTTCAGCTTACATAACAGACCATGAAATGGGCTCCATGTATCACAATATCTTGTGTTACTGCATGCCAGAATGTTACACCAAATATGCAATTACAATTCCTCTATGAAACTAATTCCATTAGTATATCACTAGAGACAAAACCACATTTTGTAAACACAGCTTTTTTCATCATTTTCTCCTTAAATCATACTATTCTCTATCTAAATTAAATAAATCTTTTCTCACCTTAGCAAATATTTTTTGAGTTTTGAAAACAGTCTCAGAAATACACCAAATTGTCTTCAGCAGAAGAATAAGGATGCACTCCAAAGGCTGCAGCTATTGAAAGCACAGAAATACAGATATTCATTGCACATATCTCTCATATTAGCCAATCATTCCTCTTCCCTCACTTTTTTCAAATCAAAACCCTTCCCCCCTCTGCCCTATCTGCCTTGTTTCCATAGCAACCACCTCCTGGAAGACCTCTCATGTTTGCAAATTCACACAACAATGTTTCAATTGAACTCTGAACTCTCAGTGCACCTGCGTATCCAGTGCAATCTTTCATTAAATGTTTCTTCCTTGACCATTCAAATTACATCTTTCAAGGAACACATCCATGCACCCTAACTTTCTGTTTTCAGAAATGGAAATGCACCAATCACTGCTAATGAATCATTAGCATTGGAAATCCACAGTTTTTTTTCTTTAGAAACTCCTACTGTTTCAACTGCCCTTTCATTACCACACTTCATCTGACTGCAGCCCAACCTTCACCCACCATGTTTAAGGTCTGGATTGTTGGACATAGTTACATCCACTGGGCTCAAAGGTATGCTGAGAGCAGAAATTTACCTAACCTCAATTTACAAGATGTGGAAATTAAGTGGTTGGGCCAAAGAGGATTAAAATGTCACCAATTGATACCATTGGTGAAAACCTTTATGCATTTGCCAAAACCTGACCTGTTAATAGTGCACTGTGGAGGTAATGATTTGGGCACTTTGACAGGGGTAGGTCTGGAAATGCTTTTAAAGGACACCTTTGAGCAATTAATGGCACTTTTTCCTCAAACTGCCTTGGTATATTCCAATATATGCCAAAGACAGAAATGGAGGTGGTCCAACCAATTTTGTCCACAAATTGAGAAAGCGAGGAAGCATGTAAACAAATCTGTTTCAGCTTACATGAGAGACCATGGAATGGGCTCTCTTTACAACAATAACTTGCGTTACTACATGCAAGATATCTACAGAGGAGATGGAGTTCACTTCTCAGATGAGGGCAACAGAATTTTCATTCTGAATTTAAGACTGTGCATTGGTACCTACTTATAAGTACCTAAATGTACCATAAACCCAAAAGCTCTTCTCAGAGCTACCCTACATCTGATCACTCACAATTATTATTTTTCTCTAACTTTTTTCACTAATTTTCCTCAAAATTCGCTCCCCGGAGCGCTACCCGGTTCGCTAACCGAAAGCTAACCTCGCGGAATTTTTTTAAAAAAAGTTTTTTTTTCCGCACATATAAGCCTCCTCAGCCATGCTCAGAAAACCTAGGGGGTCAAGATAAGTCTACCATGACCCCTTCTACCCATTCTAAACATTATTTGCCCTCCATCTTGTATCTTAATGCGACCGAAACACAAAATGGTGGATTCCCGTGACGCTTAAGGTTCGCTAACCGGGCCGCTTCCCGGAAAGCGGTCCAAAAAAAAGGTGGGAAAGTAATTTACAGAAAAACGACTAGAGACACTCTCACCAAATATACATTAGCTCATACTACATAACAATCCCTTCCATTCTCACAAATTTCATTGAAATTTCATTTAGCCATTTAGCCTGTAGACCTCTCCAAATACCGTGAGGTAAATTACTTCACAAAACACATCTGAAGTGTTGGAATTGACAACCAATGAAAATGTTACTTTCATTTTCTACTTTTATTACCTGACATTTGATTGGTTATATACCTGTATATATATAAAGGGAGAGAAGGAAACACAGCCATTTTGACTACTACTTGTTGTTGTATATATCATTTAGAATATCAATAATAACATCAACTTGTTTCTAAAGGTAAGTTGTTATTTTTAAAACTGAAGTATATTATGCACTATAAGTAAATATGGTAAACTTTTTCAGATAGTTATATACTATCCCTCTGTAAGAGTTAGACATTGAGAAAGGCTTCTTTATTATAATTATGGACTGATTTAGGTTTCTGTGGTATAATTATAAATTTACTTAGGCTTCTTCACAGGCACTTTTTAATAGTACTAATTCACGCCTGAAACCATACAGTGCCCATAGATTACTTCTCTGGTATAAACTCACAAATGCCTGTCTGAACTTAAACCCAACAGTGCCCTATCTCTACTGATATATTTATTTTTTTATGCAAATTACAGCAATAAAATGGAAGGTGAGCAGAATGTTTCCTTCGAAATTGTTCTGGAGACCAACACAGAAAAAGAAATTGAGGACAATGATGACTCTGATTTCATGGATCAATCACGGGACCATGAATTAGTTCAATGTGTGGAATCAGTGGATCATTTACTTCATTATGATGACGGTCAAATGTTTGAACTTATGTTCACTGAACAAGAACACATATCAGACAGTGAAATGCTAGACGTTCTAGTAAATTTCGAAAAACAATCCGAAAAATAAAATTATATGTAATATTAAAAAATTGTTTGAGTCTTTAATCATTTTTATATGTAATTCATAAAGTAGTTAAATGTAAGAAATGTTATTAAATTTTTAAACACAATCACAACAATAAAAAATTGCTGAAAAAATAAAAATATTAAAAAAAAATCAACAAAACCAACAAATAATTAACATACAGTATTAGAAAAGTCTTTCATTCTTTTATCCATAAAGTTCGCTGCCCAGAACGCTTTCCGGTTCGCGAACTTGGCGCTTACCACGCAAAAAAAATGTTTTTAATTTTTTTTTTTTGGACCCTCCTAGGCCCTTTTAAAACCTCCACATAAAACCTAGGGGGTCAACGAGGATCTACTATGCCCCCTTATGGCAATTTCCCCCTTTGTTTTGGCCTCCTCTTGTCTCTCGATCCTACCGAGAGACAAGATGGCGGCCGCTCCGGACTGTTTAGAATGTTGACAGACACCGGAGGGCCAATCAGCTTCGCATCGCAAAGTTCCGATACGCGAAAGGTTCGCGAACCGGATCGCTGCCCGGAGCGCTGTTACAGATATATATCTTGATTTAAACGTTAATTTCTCAAAATCCACTGAAGCACATATATTGAGACCTAGCAAAGGCACATCGGGCTAACAGTCCCTACAATTTTGCCAAGTTTTGGGACCCCCCTTTTTTCTCGGCCCCCCCCTCCACAAAACCCCCCCAAATTTTCAAGGGCTGCTCAGAAACAAAATGTGCCATTTTCCTGAAAATTTCAGCCAATTCCGTCCACAAACGCAAAAGTTATTAGGCATAGAATTTTCAGAAATCCCATAGGGAAAAAATCCTAACTATATATACCTACTGGCGACCGCCATATATATATATATATATATATATATATATATATATATATACATACATTTATAAACATATATAATCTGTATATCTATATAAATACAAATATAAATACATGCATACATATACACATATGCATACAGATGCATGTTATTTACATGAAAGTTTAAAAAACACTAATACAAGCAAAGCTAACAAGCCACTTCATTACAAACAGAATGGCTTTAACTTAAACGAGGGTGAGATCTATTGCATTTTCAATGCTTGTTTACTTTGGTTCCATCCAGAAGGCATTCAGATGTGTCACACATTTGCCATAAATTCTGAATGTTAGCACTCTAGTTGTTCATTAGATCACTGTAGTAAAGCTACTGCTCACCAGGGAAGTCTGCTGCTGGTATTCAAAGTGCATGTTTCAGTCTGCATGTCAGAATTTTTTTAATGGAATAGAAGAGGATTTGAGAAGTCACTCAAAATGATCCCTATTTTTTTCTTTCTGAAGCACTAATCATACTTTCTATGGCAAAATATACCCCCTCATTTTGGTTCTTTTTTAAATTAAATGTTTTAAGTTTTACCACTTTATTCCAATCAAGATGGCTTCAGGTGTGCCATACCTTTGTAATAAGTAGGACTGTTAGCGCTCTAGTTGTTCTTTAGAACACTCTGGGACATTCTGTCATTGGGCTATACTTGGGCTACATCTGGGTGATATTTGGGCTACATTTGGGCTCTTTTGTCTCTGGTGGCCATCTTGGGAGACTGCATGTCAGAATTTTTTAATGAAATAGAATAGGATTTGTTGTCTTTAGAACACTCTAGGAGGCTGCAGTAGAGCACAAAGGAATCAACTGACAGTCTCTGTCCTTGTTGGATGTACATGTTTTACTGAGAATGTCAGACTTCATTCTCACATGACTGAGAAAGATAATGTGAATTTACAGAAAATATGCCTTCAGTTAAGCTTATAGATCCCCTTCCAAAACACTGTGGGAAAATCATGAGATATTAGTTTTCTTTCAAACATGATTCATGATATCACAGAAGAAGGCATTTTCACATGGTAAAATCACCTTAAAACACACCACAATTCCTAAAATGAGTATGGTACCATCAACAAATGATTTATATCGTAACTTAAGTCCTAAAACCCTCTATTAACTACAATACTTTTTAACAAGGTGCTTTCATGTATATTGGTCCCAAGATGGCTGCCAACACTTCTTGGATGAAGTGCTGACAGCCAATCAGATCTGATGTGTGGTTAGGCTCCGCCCAGATATATATATTTTTTTTAACCTAAATTACTCAAAAACCACTGGAGCACATATCTTGAGACATAGCAAAGGCACATCAGGCTACCAGTCCCTACAATGTTGCCAAGTTTTGTGGAAATCCATTCAGCCGTTCGGGCTAAAAGTGAGTCCAACCGCCCTATGGAAATTAAAATGGGAAAATCACGTTTTAGGACCCCCCTTTTATCTCGGCCCCCGCTTGACGAATCCCCACCAAACTTTCAGGGAAGGAGCGGAGCGCAGCAAGGTAAATTTAAGGAAAATTACATGCAGATTGCTCAACTGGCGCCAAAGTTATTCCCAATAGAAAACAATCTTAACTATAACTACCTAATGGCGACCGCCAGTAGGTAATAGGGCCGCGGATCCTCCCGAGCATGTGCTTTATGCTAATTGGCTGTCAACAGTTAGAACTGAGGCACAAGGAACAGAAAACAAACATGCAAAGGGGGCAGGGTAGACGCACCCTGACCCCCTGCTCAGGGGGTCCCACAAGGAACAGCAAAACACACAAGATGATGGATGGAATGTTGCACAATGGCAAAACACTCACCCCAGTCACAGATCTGAGTTTTATCCATCTTTATTTTGCTCACCAAGCCACCCCAGTTCAGACATGGTCATATGCAAATCAGTCTTGAGCCTGTGCCTCAAGGGAACAGTCCAGCCCGAACTGCCAAGCCATGTCTTCCCTGGACCGGAATCAAGCATCTTAGGACCGGTTTATGGCTATCAGCCGTCTTCAGCCGTCTTACACAAGGATGGACGTAGGATCTGATGGAAGGATGGACGTAGGATCTGAGCATCCCACTGCCCAAAAAAAAATCCAAAGCGCAGGCTCCCACGCTTCATTGATAATTAGCCCCCGGGAGAGCCAAGTCCCGGGGGCAATATATCATAGTAATGGGGGCCCAGAGGGACCCCCCAACCCCGGGGACCAACCCGCTGGGAGGGCTCTCAGATCTCCCAGCTCTCAGATCCCCCGCCATCCCCCAGGGCTTTGAAGTATAATGTGTGGGTGGATCCAAGCACCCCCAAGCCCCAGGGACCACCACCCCTGGGGCTTAAAATTAATTATTGTGTAGCGGGAGCACAAGGGGCACTCCGCCCTGGGGAATGCCACCCGTGGACTTTTTTTATTAAATCAACCTGTGGGGGGTTTGAGCCCCTACACACACCACGGGGACTGCCACCTCCCTTGGGCACTAAGCGTTTTAATTTGGGGGTCCATTATGGACCTCCCAGCCCTGGGGACTACCACCCCCTGGGGCTTTCAAAAACTTGGGAGGGGGGCCACATGCCCCCCCTTGGATCCAATGATGGCCCTGGGGATTGCCACCACCAGGGCCCGCTCCTGCAGTGTTCCAGGGTGCCCACCCTGGGACACTGTAGTTTGCAATGAGGCTACCGCCCTGTCATTGCAAACTGCTTTGCTTCACTGGACCCTCAGCATTGAGGAGGAATTAATTCTCCAACCTAAAACACGCCACAGGTCGTGTTTGCAGATATGTCACCTCAGGCCATGCCTCTTCCTTCACCATTGTGCAAACGTACCCGTGGCGAGTTGTAAGTTGGGGAATTAATTCTCTTTTAATACTGAGGGTCCCTGAGGGCCAACTAGCCCACCATGTACCTCCAGTGTGCACCACAGAATTGCGTTGCAGACAGGTGTTCAAACACCACGCAGCTCTTTGGCGCTTACTGGAGATACCTAGTGGGCTACTTGGACACTAGGGACCCTCGGGATTCAAGGAGAATTAATCTCCCAAATTAAAACTGCCACAGTGCACGTTTACACTGTGGTGAAGGGAGGGGATGAGGCCTGAGGTGACATGTGAAAACACACCCTGTGGTGCGTTTTAAGTGGGGTAAATATTTCCCCTTCAATCCTGAGAGCCCCAGGGGGACATTTAGACCACCAGGTGCTTCCAGTAAGTGCCACTGCGCTATGCTTCAGTGATGGTGATAGTAGTGATTTTTAAGGAATATTATTGTATTTTAAAAGTTGACACTTGGAAACTTTTTCAGTTGGAATTAACAATGTTATCCTATGGAAGGAAATTCAATTTGCAGGTAAAACATGTTCATGTTACTTTTGTAATCCAGTGCTGGACTCCTAGGTTCAGCACTAGAACCTCTATCTAAAACATTCAATTAATTACGTTTTTATCGTTGGCATGATTTTTTTGAGAATTTTTGTAAGTTTAAAAAATCAACACAGAAACTTTTTCAGCAAAAAGCAGGCAATGATATCCTATGGAAGGAAATTCAAGTTACTGGTAAGTACGGTTAGAATTACTTTTCAGGATCAATACTGGGCTCAAAGATGCAGCCCTGAAGTCTCTCCTGATAGCAGATGAGTACATCGGAATTCGTAGTTCAGCTGATTTTAGAGGAATATATGTAAGTTTAAAAAATCAACACAGAAACTTTTTCAGCAAAAAGCAGGCAATGATATACTATGGAAGGAAATTCATGGTACTGGTAAGTACGGTTAGAATTACTTTTCAGGATCAGTACTGTGCTCAAAGATGCAGCACTGAGATCTCTCCTGATAACAGGTGTGTAAATCGTAATTCGTAGTTCAGCTGATTTTAGAGGAATATTTGTAAGATTCAAAAATCGACACAGAAACTTTTTCAGCAAAAAACAGGCAATGATAGCCCACAAAGGAAAGTCAAGTTACTGGTAAGTACAGTTAGAATTTCTTTTCAGGATCAGTACTGGGCTCAAAGATACAGCCCTAAAGTCTCTCCTGATAGCCGGTGAGTAAATCTGAATTTGTTTATTGACTGGTTTTAGATGAATGTTTTAAAGTCCCAAAACTACACACTGAGAAGAATTTCCAAGTGAAACCAGTCAATGTTAGTCTAGGGAAGAAAAGTGAGTTATCAGCTTTTAGGTAAGTACTCGACTGGCAGAGTTAAGGTCTGGACATAGACTCAAGGGTCTCCCAGGGTCAGGTAGGTAGTTGGTACACCCTCAGTGGCAGAGGGGCAGTCGGGGGCAGATGTAGTTAGGCCCAATGTTTTCCAATGAGAGGCAGAGGCCTTCGGTTGGTGGCTGCTGGCTAGCAAGCAACGCGGCTGTGGGAGATGGGATCCTTCTCACTTGCTCAGGGCAAATAGGGAAGTGGGATAAGACAAAGGTTGCTCTGCCAGGGGCACATGGGCGCTGGGTGAAGGGGGCTTTTGAGCCACCAGGCGCTCAATGTTATTCAATGGAGAGCATTAAAAGGGAACAAAGGCTGCACGCTCAGGATGGTGGATCTTCTGGAGAGACCAACACTTCAAGATTGTAAGTTGGGATCTTGGAGGTTAGGTAGGCACCCTGGAGTTGGGCACAGGAGGGGGGGCGCTGGGTGCAGAGGTGTCTTTGAACTTTGGGAAATATTATCCTCTGCTGGTCATAGTTGGAGGGGTCCCTGGTTCTGAGTCTGCAGGCGTCATCTGGGTAGTCGAGGAGGGTCCTTGGGCACTGGATTCCAGGTCAGAATTGCTGGGGGGACGTCCTCAGGGTCTTTGTCCACTCAGGCACAGGCAGGGCTTGGTAGGTGCAGAGTGGGCTGGATTTGCGGTTCCTGGCATGCACCAGGCGTGTTGCTGTTTGAGCAGAGCCACTGCTCGTCGGAATCCCAGTCTCAAAGAGGGTCAAGGCAGGCAGGTCCTTCGGGGTTCTTGAGGTTTCTGTCTGCAGGAGACACCAGGATCTAGCAGGTGCAGGTTCAAGGATCAACAGGCCTGTAGGGCTGGGGCCCAGTCAGTTGGTGTCAACCTCTTGTTAGCAGCTGCACAGCAGGTCTTCTTCTTCTTGGTCTTCCCTCTGGTTTCAAAATCAGGATCTGAGAAGGAAGGTTCAGGGTGCCCCTAAATACTAAATCTAGGAGCATTACAGGTAGTGGAAGGGCAGGGACCAAGAGGTGC
Organism: Lissotriton vulgaris; assembly: GCF_964263255.1. Classification (NCBI taxonomy): domain Eukaryota; kingdom Metazoa; phylum Chordata; class Amphibia; order Caudata; family Salamandridae; genus Lissotriton; species Lissotriton vulgaris. Next base: position 2,097,222,032 of record NC_141691.1, on the reverse strand, counting down.
CATATCCTGCTCCTCTCCTTTGGGAGAGGGGCAGGAGCCTATCTCTGATTGGAAAGGACTCTCCATGCTCAAGATGGCCGGGGACCAGAGCTGTGCTTCACCTCGCCTCAACAACCTGAGGGGCAAAGTTGGCACAGGCTGGCACACATCCTTTCCTCACGTAGGGTTTCCCACCAGTCTTCCTGCCAGAGTGGGGGTCAGTACTGGTGGGGGCCAGTTGCTGAGTACACCAAGTGGTCTGAAGAAGCTCACAAAGGCGGTATGCAAACATGCCCTGTGGCGCATTTTAAGATGGGAAAATAATTCATCTTCTATCCTGAGGGCCCCAGGGGGCCAACTAGTCCACCAGGTGCTTCCAGTAAGTGCCACTGCACTGCGTTGCAGAGAGGTGGTCCAGGCCGTGCCACTTTTTACACCTCTCTGCAACGCAGCTCTGTGGCGCTAACTGGAGATACACGGTGGGCTAGTTGGAGCCAAGGGACACTCAGTATTCAAGGGGACTTTATCCCCAGAATTAAAACGGCCACATGGCGTGTTTTCACACGTCAGCACAGCCACCCCTCCCTTCAACAGTGTGAAAATGAGCCTTGTGGCACATTTTAAGAGTAGTTTTAGTTCCCCTGCCCTATTATGTCTAGGTGCTTACAGAGGAGGTCAATCTAATCACAGGGGTACCCCATTGCATAGTGTTCCCTAGCATATGTAGGTGTTTTAACTGTGTTCTAAGTGTCTTTTAGCATAGCACTGGCTCTAGGACAGGTTAATCAGAGTCAGTTACCATCAGTACACATCTGAAAAAATTATAAAAAATACACCAAAACCCAAACTCTTATAAATTCACCCAGACACTCTCCTTGCAGTACTCTAATCATTCAGTCACTACCAAAGTACACCTGCACTGAGCCAGGCCTTAGCAAATGGACTGCTTCAAACGCCTATCTACTATGCATGCTGTCCTCTTACCACCCACACACTTGTCTTTCACACCTGCAATTCCAAAATCAGTTTCCATACACTCCATCAAACACCCTGTCACTCCCCTTGCACTCCTCTAGTGACCCATTCAACACAATGTACTAATCAATTCACTGTGCCAAAACCCAAACACTTATAAATTCACCCAGACATTCTCCTTGCAGTACTTTAATCATTCAGTCAGAATCGAAGTATTCATGCAGCGACCCAGGCCTTGGCACATGGACTGTTTCAAACCCCTCTCCACTATGCATGCAGTCCTCGAACACCAACACACTTGTCTTGCACACCTTCAATTCCCTAGTCTGTATCCATACACTTCCAGCACACACCCTGTCAGTCCCCTTGCATTCCTCAGCTGATTCATTCAGCACCATGTATCATTCCATTTACTGCACAAAAACCCAAGCATGTATGTATTCACCCAGGCACTCTCCTTGCATTACTCTAATCATGCAGTCAGTACCCAAGTACTCATGCAGTGAGCCAGGCCTTAGCACATGGACTGCTTCACCCCATATCTACTATGCATGCAGTCCTCTAACCATCCACACTCTTGACTTTCACACCAATAATTCCCCAGTCAGTATACAAACACTGTGTCACCCCCTTGCACTCCTCCAGTGACCCTATTCAGCACTGTGTACTAATCCATTCACAGCGCCAAAGTCGAACCACTTATAAATTCACCCAGGCACTCTGCTTGCAGTACTCTAAACATTCAGTCAATCAGTGAGCCAGGCCTTAGCACATAGACTGCTTCAAACCCCTAACCACCTACACACTTGTCTATCACACCTTCAATTCCCCAGTCAGTATTCATACACAAACACACTGTCACTACCCATTCACCGAAAAAACATAAGTTTCAGACATGTTATAGTTAGGAATTAGCATTTAAAAAACCTTAGAAATTCATTCAGGGCTGTTATAGTTAGCTGGACATTTCACTTCTGCAAAACCATTGAAATTCCTCAGTTTTAGTTATTTCTGTTAATTATAACTTGTGTGCCCGCAATCCACTGCTGATGATGTCACATATTACATCATTCATGACATGGTCAGTGACATCACTGATGACATCACTCATGACAGCTCATATGACTTCACTGATGACATCACTGATTACATCATCCAGTGAATGTGGTTTGGTTCGATATTTAAATATGTCTTATATCTATAGCAATCTGAATTGCAGAATGAGTGGATATATAAATGTCTGAATGGAAGATTTAGTGGCATTGTGATTGACTGTTTACTTGACTCATTTATAGTGTCTCCCTAAAAACATTCGATAGTGACTAAACTGTTTGAATATCTGTGTTACTTTGTCAGTTGTTGTGTAAACTGCTGCACCTGTTGGTTACTAGCTATGTGAAAGTCTATATTAGGTATTGATTAGTTAACTGAATATTTGTATGGGGGAGTGCATGTGTGTGTGGTTCGGTAGGGGGTGTGTGACTGCCCAAAGATGTGTGAATAGTTGATTCAGTAGGTATATGAGGTTAAGACTACATGTTATAACAGTTGTTTGGGTGAGTGAATATCTTTATGGGTGTGGTGATGAACAACTATATCTCTCAATGGTACATGTCCAACAAACTAGAAAAACAAAGGCATTGTATGTGACAGTTGTTGTATATAAATAAGTATATATAAGGCTCAGTGATTGTATGATTGACTGTATGGATAACTGTATACTTGTAATAGTGATTTTATAACATGCTAAGTATGAGTTACTATATATATAAATAAATGAAGTGGTGTTTGTATTAGTGTGTAGCTGACTAAATGTAAGTATGAACCATTGTTTGCATAAGTGAGTAGGATGACTGCATAACTGAATAGGATGTGTGCTGGTGTGTAATATCGACATAGGTGTATAAGTATATTTGTAGTGTTCTTTTGATCATTGACAGCATGTATGAGTGAATCTATAGGTGATTATATGTGTGTCTGTAGATCTAGGAATAACTGAGTGGTTTTTAGAAACTTGTATTTGTGTGTCAATGGATTCAAATAGGGTACTCTTTATTTTACAGTGAGTGATGAATGGTTATACTAGTGTATGATGAGGTGTTTCTGATTGTCACGACGATGATGTCATCAGCAATGTCATTTGATGTGTCATCAGTGAAGTCATCAGTGATGTCAATGACCATGTCATGAGTGATGTAATATGTGACATCATCAGCAGTGGATTGCGGGGGCACGAGTTATAGTTAGCAGAACTAACAATAACGGAAGAATTTCAATGGTTTTGTACGAGTGAAATGTCCAGCTAATTATAACCGCCCTGAAACCTATGGTTTTTTCAGTGAATTTCTAAGGTTTTTTAAAATGCTAATTCCTAAACTTCAGAAGTTGTGGGGCGCTCCTCTCTGCTCCTATCCTGAAAGTCTTGGGGTGATTCGTGAAGCAGGGGCTGAGAAAAAAGGGGGGTCCCAAAACATATTTTCCGAATGCAATGTTCCATAGGAACCGTTTATCACGATTGTGTAAATCCGTTCAGTAGTTCCTGAGAAAATTACAATTAAAAGTACATTTATATCTATGACCTCAGTGGATCCATGCATCTTGCCTGCACACTAATTGCACCGTCCCGATCACGTGCTGAATGCTAATTAGCTGACAAGTGGTTATTAACATTCAAAACCAGGAAGTGTTGGCAGCCATTTTGTGCCTCGGTAGAAGCAAGGTTGAAGAAGTCAGTGTAGGAAGTGTGGAAAACATATAAAGTGGGTAGGGTAGAACTATCTTGACCCTCTATACCTTCTTAGAGGGTCCCACAACAACTCCCAGGGCCAAAGAAATGGCAAAGTGGGCTTAGGGTGTGCGTACCATGCCGTAAACAAACAAATACCAGGAATAGCGGACTTTAATAATTAGCTACCGGAGGGCCAAATTCCAGGGGCAAAAGTTTTAAATGTTATGGGGTCCCAGAGGGGCTTTCTAACACCGGAGATCGCCACCCTCTGGGGCTAATACATTATTAAGTGGCGGGTGTGGCTCAGCCGCCCCCCCCAGCAGTAAAATAGATGGGTTGAGGGGCTTAAAGGCACGCTAACCCCTGGGGCTTTTTTAAAAATGGTTGAGGGAGCTGAAAGGCCCCTCCAGTCCCAGGGACTGACATTTCTGTTTGATATGGCCCCCTTGTGTGCGTGTGTTGGGTGCACCACTCTAACGAGTAGGGTTCGCGACTCCAAGGGAAAAAAATATATTTTTCAGATATACATGAAGCTTATGTGTTTAAATTTTGGGTGGCTCTAAAAAGAGCCCTTGTGTTTATTGAGAGAATTTTGGTACATAAGAGTAAGTACCTATGCAGAGTCTAAAGTTCAAGAGGAAGACTCTGTTACCCTCATCTGTAAAATATACGCCATACATATTGAAATGCAGATTTTTGTGGTAAATGGACCACATTCTATAATCTTGGAGAAAAGCAGAAACAGATTTATTGACATGTTTCCTAGCTTTCTCAATCTGTGGACAACATTGATTGGACGAGTTCCATGTCTGCATTTGGCATATGTTTGAATAGACAAAGGCAGTTTGGGGGAAAAGTGACATCAATTCTGTAAAGGTGTCCTTCATAAGCATTTCCAGATCTACCCCAGTCAAAGTGCCTAGGTCATTGCCACCACAGTGCACAATTATGAGGTCAGGGTGTTGGAGATGTAAAAAGGATTTAACTAATGGCATCAATTGGTGCCACTTTAACCCTCTCTGTCTAATCCATTTATTGTCTACAATTGATAAACTTAGGTCTTTGTCAAAGGGTCCATTTTCTTCGTACCTTTGGCGCCAGAAAATATAGCTATGCCCCATAATCCACACTGTAAGCATCTTGAAAGGAGGTCTGGATGCACTGAGATAGGCTCTGTAAATGATAAGGCAGTTTGAAAAGTAAGATTTTTCTAAAATGGTGGACAAGATGTAGTTTTGAAAAAAACAATAGAAATGATTGGCTGTTTAAAAACATTGTAGTCTGAAAAGTAGGGTGCATGTTTCTGTTTTTTAAAAGCATATGTCTTATTGATTAAGAAAAACTGTTTGGATGGACATTACATTTGATTAGGTGAAATTTTGAAAAGTCAAGCACACTTGCTGTTTGCATTAGCAACATTGTGTGCTGAACTTGTAACCTGTGTGCTTAGCTCAATGTTGCATGTACTGTTACCATGGTAACAGGCAGTAAGTAGATTGGGGGTAGGGTTTAGACTTAAGTCAATTGGAAAGGGCTGAAATGTGTAACCTATTGAAATGTGTGTTAGATTTTGAATCAATGTGGGAAGGAATATGATTTGATATTTACCTGTATATGTGTGCAGAATGAGAGGGAAACGTTGCCATTTGTTGGTTTTGCTAAGTAGTGCAGTACAGAGATTCTGTTTAGGAAAATCTGGTGTGTTACTGACATTCTTCTTAATCTATAAATCTATTTGAAAGGTAAATTAGTAATTTGTGAAGAGTTTTATGTAGGGTTTTTGTTTTTAAAATAGTTAATATGTTTTCACTGTAAAATTCAGGTAGTCGTGTTGCTTGTCTAGAACTACAAGTGTGCCTGCTGTTAGGATCCTGCATAAACCGCAATTAGCAAGAGTTTTGGTATTGTTCCCCAAGTGTAAATACAATGCTATTGTCAGACTCCCCTCTTCCATGTTCTATTGTCTATTGTCATAGGAAAATGTACCTTGTCTCTGGGTATGCCTTCATTGCAACTCATTGGAGATACGAGGCGAGCCGTTACCACACCGGCTGCTAACATGCGTTAATGCATCTTATCGTCACCTAGTAAATAGGGCGATATCATTTTCGCCGCATTTTTGGCTTTTTTTTTACTTGTACTTGTTAATATGCTGTCAAGTTTGCTATGACAGAGCAGGAACCTCGATTCCGCCTTGCCATAGCAAACAGCAGTGCCAGTGTCCCGGGAGAAGAGACCGCAAGATACAGCAGGAGCCGGCCCTGGGGGGCGGTGTTTCCCAAGGCTTTCGACTGCTCCAGAATGGGGGCCAGGTGGCCTCTCTCCTACAATATAAAAAGTCCCGGAGAGGGATGATCAGTGGGGCTCAGAGGGACCTTTGAGCCCTCTGACCCATTGTTTTTCAAAGCCTCGAAGAGTAGGGGTTCCCGGAGCTGAACGGGGTCTTTAAGGCAGTCCTACCTAAGTGTTTTTCTGGGGAGTACCTTTGTGTCCCGCCCTCACATTTGTAAATATAAATTTAAATCCAGTAATTGTATAGCGCACGAATCACCCCCAAAGGGGTATCTCGGCACTGGAGGCCGTTGGGAAGATTAAGCGAGCTATTGCCCAGAGTCTCATGGTGCTGGGCAGACCCCTGCTGCCGGAGCCGGGCATCGAACCGTGATTCCCAGCACCCAGCATCAGTCACCCTGGCCGCGGCGCCACACCGCTTCCCCAATTTATTTTTTAGCATCAAGGAATGGCTGTCCCCGGGCTTCAGGTCCCTTCTGAACCCCAATGAAATGTAATATTTTTGAGCACGGGATTTGGCCCTCCCCAGGTAGCTAATTTTTAAATAAGCACAAGAGCCCGTTCTTCATTTTTTTTTTTTTTACGCCAAATCAATGCACCCTGCGCACATTTGTCAGTAATTTTTTTAAAAAACACATGCTTTAGGACATAACTGTTTTAAAATCCTATACAATATGCATGTACTGGTCTAATCACCTTTACAGTTGTGTTTCAGGCCTACAGTTCTCTAGTCAGTATACCTACACTACACTCTGTCACTGCTCTTGCAATGCCATAGTTAATCATTCAGTACTATGTTTTTATCCATTCAGTAAAGTAAAACTCAACTAGTTATAAATTCACTTAGTGTCTTAGCTTGAGCTACTCTAATTATTCAGTTAGTATCCATGTACTCATATAGTGAGCCAGGCTTTAGGGAACAGAGTGCTTCAAACTCAAAACACTATGCATGTGGTGTAGTGTTACCACTTTCACATTTGTATTTAAGGTATACAATACCTCTCTCAGTATCTATATAGAATGTGTTTGCATAGTAATAGAAAAGTATAATTCATAAGATTAGTAATATATTTTTATTTATGTTTATTTTTTACAGATATTGTTTATCATCATTAAACAAAAGTTATCATGCCTGAAAAAGGTCAAAAAAGGAAAAGAGAGCTAAAGGATATTTACTTGAAGAAAACTCAACAATTATTGAATTAGCAACATAAAGTGGCCAAAAAGAGAAAATCTTCTGGTAAGATTACTAAGAAGTTTATTAAAAAATGTTTCTAGACTGAAAAATAAGGTTGAAAATGTTGAAAGAAGTGATGATGCTTCAACGAGAATTTTTTTCTCGAAAAAATAGGAAAAGAAAAAAGCAAATGGACAATCAAAAAAATCGACTTTTGTTAAAAGAAGAGAAAACCAGTATAAAGAGATTCAAAAGAAAATATTTTATAATAGAGTAGTACATAATTTGCTAAAAGATTTAAATAAATATAAAAAGAGATCACTATTTTATAAAAAGAAGAAGCATATTGAATCTATTGATGAAAAAGCTTTTGAAGTAAAAAGAAAACTATTCATTTTAGTGTTAAACAGAATTTGATCACTAGATAAACCAATCCATTCAATGAAGGCCAAAGTAAGAGGAAAAGAGTAATTAACAGAAATAATTTTGGTGATATTTTTTTGGGTGAATGGAAACACAGTTCAAGTTCAGAGCCTTTTTTTAATGAAGAGACTTATTTTCAGTCCAATGATTTGTTGCATGCAGTTGACACCAGTGGTCGAGCATATGAGGTTAGAAATGGTTGTCCAATTGACAAAGAAAAAATGGTTCCCAGAAATGCAGAAGAAGTGATAGCTGATGAAGTTCTAGGCAGATGTGCTAAAGCCCCAGTGTACACGTTGGATTGCAGTAGTATTTGTAGTGTACAACAAGAATCTATTGATCTTTTACCTAATATCTTACAAGGATATAGTAAAAAAAAAGTTAAACAAAAGATTAAGATGTTGCAAGGACTAGAGTCTTGCAGAGTGAGAAAAAATACTGGTTTGCAATTCATTCTCTGGATTGTCTTTCTAGAAAAGTATGTCAAAGTGTTTTTCATCATTTCAGGATGTTGGCAGTACATCATACTAAAATGCAGAAGTTAATATTATGCAAAAAGTCTAGCACTAAAGTTAAATGAGTTGAACAGTGCTCTTTTGCGTGGATCAGTTTCAGATGTGAAGAAGATTTGTGATGCTATTGAGTGTTGTTACTTTGGTCTTGAACAAGAGAGTGAAGAAATTCAGACATTAATAGAAGAAAATGTTGAAGAGAATGTTGTACATAGTTGTACAAAAAATTTTTAAGGTGAAATTACAAAGTTTAAGGTGATTTTAGGTGAAAGTCAAATTACGCTTGTATTTGTATTCGGCGAACTCACTATAAAATTCACATTAGGATTGTTGATAAGTATTTAAAAAGTGAAAGAGAAAATAAAGATATGTGGAAGGAATTTGCAACGCATTTGTTGCTATAAAATTTTTTTGATTTGTGTTCTGATCAGCGTATATGTAAATATTGTTATAACAAATTAGATGACAATAAAATGCCTGCTAGACCTATCTATAATAATCTAGAGTTGGTTGCTATTTCTACAGAATTTTTAGATTTAAATACCTATGAGTCTATTTTCATTCGAGTGAGCCCCCGTTTCAGGCTATTGTTCGTATGGAGCCTACAACAGGTAAATTGCCTCCTTTAGATTTACAGAGGATTAAAAGGAAGAGTTGTATATTTACCATTAGATTTAAAGAAAAATGTTGAAACTATTGGTGTAGAGTGTGTAGAAAATGAACCACCAGTGATTCTTGTTAATGGGTTTCCTACTAAGAGTAAGATAATCTGGCAGGTGTTAGTGGATGTTAGGAAAGTGCAGAAGGCAACTTTGTATTTAATAAAAAATAATGAGTACTATAAAAGTTTGTATATCGGAGAAGAAGAAATACTTTCTAGCAGAAGATACTGAAACATCAAGTGGACAAATTGAAAAAGTGGATCTGTCAAGAAGTGAAGAAATCTATGAACATTACTGTGTACATCCACTTCATTTAAAAGAAGTGATGGGGAACACTATTGAGTTGTTTCAAACGAAAAAAGCAAAGGGAAGTCCCATGAGTGATTGGAAAGACAGCTTGGGAACTCATTGGTTTCCGCAGTTGTTTCCAACAGGAAAAGGAGGACGATATGATGAAGGACCTGTGCAACTTCCTGCATCTGAATATCAGACAACAAGATTATATGCAGAAGATCCAAGATTTAGACAATGTATCCCATACATATTTCATCTTTTGGAAGAAAGTGACTTGTCTGGACTTTCATATGCAGTCAATCACATATTGAAAACAGGGGTACATCTGCAAAATGCTTCTGCAAAGGATTTTATGGATAAAGTGCACCTGAGGGATGATAATTTAGAATCTCAGTTGATTAATCTAATGGCATGTCAGCGTGGCACTAATGAATATTGGTACCGTTGTTAGAGAGAACCGAAATGTATGCTATGGAACTTAGAAACTCCTACATGGTTCCTTACCCTAAGCTGTGCTGAGTACGCTTGGGATAATTTACTTGAATTTCTTTGACAGGCAAATTCCAGTACAAAAATATTGAATACAAGACAGCTGGAGTATTGTGTTTTTTGGATCCTGTTAATGTATGCAGGTGTTTTATTCAAAGATTTGAAGCTATGATGTCTTTTGTTTGCAATTAAAAAAACAACTTTTGGAGAAGTTGTGGATTTCTTTTGGAGAAAGGAGTATCAAGCAAGAGGTGCTCCTCATATACATATGCTATTATGGATCACAGATGCCCCAAAATTCAGAATAGATTCAGAAGATACTGTTTTGTCTTTTATTGAAGAATATGCCACATGTGCTGTACCCAGAAGTCTAGAATAAAACAGAAGTCATCGTCTTGAGAATATGTGGCTCTGTGAAGTGCTGCAAAACTACACTTTTAAACGGAATACTACTAAGAACATCAATGATGGAAAATATGCAGTAATTGGTAGCGAAGGATGTTTGGTCAAACAAACTAAAGGGAATTTGATTAGTAACAGCAAACTGAGTTGTGACACTGCTGTTCAAAGGGAATTTTACTATTTAGCCCTTTTTCAACTGTTCAAACTGTGGCGTTCAGAATTGGAACTGCTTGGAGAATTTCAGGCTATGAATATTCTTTTAATGCTTGTAAAGAAACCATACAATGCACTGTATTTGCAAATGATGTGAAAATGTTGAAAGATTAAATTGATCAAGAAGCTACAATTGCAGCTGAAATTTGGAGACAGTTCTCAAGACAGTCAAAGTTCTGCTGTGTTGAGTCAAGAACCACTAGAACAACCAATTGTTGATAATGAAGCAGTAATCACCATAAATGAGGTGGAAACTAAGTATGGGTGAAATTAGCGAATTCACGTTCCGCGAATTCGCAATTCGCAAAATTTGCACGAATATGTTCGCAAGGGTTTTTGCCAGTTCGCAAGGGTTTTTTACAAGTTTGGGAATGCAAACTTGTGTGGTCGCAACGGTAGCAACCATGCTGTTTCTACGTGTTCAGCCTGTTTGCGACCTTGTGGTTCATTGCAGCCACCCTCCAGTTCATCACTGCCACCCTCTGGTTCACCACTGCCACCCTCTGGTTCATCACTATCACCATATGGTTCACCACTTTCACCCTCTGGTTCATCACTGCTATCCTCTGGTTCATCACCCTCTGGTTCACCACTGCCACCCTCTGGTTCATCACTGCCACCCTCTGGTTCATTACTGCCACCCTCTGGTTCGCCACTGCCACCTTCTGGATCATCACTGCCACCCTCTGGTCCATTGCTGCCACCCTCTGGTTTGCCACTGCCACCCTTTGGATCCTCACTGTCCCCCTCTGATTCATCACAGCACCCTCTGGTTCACCAGTGCCACCCTCTGGTTCATCACTGCCACCCTCTGGTTCACCACTGCCACCCTCTGGTTCATCACTGCCACCCTTTGGTTCATCACTGTCCCCCTCTGGTTCATCATAGCACACTCTGGTTCACCAGTGCCACCCTCTAGTTCATCACTGCCACCCTCTGGTTCATCACTGACACCCTCTGGTTTGACACTGCCACCCTTTGGATCATCACTGTCCCCCTCTGGTTCATCACAGCACCCTCTGGTTCACCAGTGCCAACCTCTGGTTCATCACTGCCACCCTCTGGTTCATTACTGCCACCCTCTGGTTCGCCACTGCCACCCTCAGGATCATCACTGCCACCCTCTGGTTCATTACTGCCACCCTCTGGTTCGCCACTGCCACCCTCTGGTTCATCACAGCACCCTCTGGTTCATTACTATCACCAAGGTAGAAAACACACATAAGAGCAGACAAGGTCTGAAAACGGTGTGTAGCTGCAATGGCGGCTGTGAGGCACTAGTGGTGAGTGCATGAGACAAAGGGTTGTAAAAAATTGAGATTATTAGTCACAAAAAGGCTAAAGTAATTCTCATCAGACCACCCATGTGATGGAATTTGCGTCATCTGGGAATCCCTGATCTTCCCATCCCAGGTCCGACCATATAGTGTCGATACGGGAAGAGTTGACAAGAACATAGTCTTGTTGTGACATCCTGAAGTGATGTGAATGAAAAAAGTGCAGTGCTCAAAGAGTATCAAATAAAATTGGCTACCAGGACTCCAAAGAACATTACAATAGAAGTCCAAGTGTCAAAGATTAAAAACACGCCAAGTAGTAAGACTACTCAATGGCGCTATGCAGTACGGTCGACATGTTTCAGCTTTAATAGCAACTAGCCCAGCTTTCTTCAGGACCTTTAACAGAAAAATATCTACTGCAACTACATATGATGTGTTTTGAGTGAAGGATAATCAAAATGTACTGATACAAAGTTACATATATACCAGGAACATGTATACTTAAATGTCCACTGGAGGAAAAGAAAAGTATCTTCTTCCTATAGAAAGAAAAAGAACATAAAAACAGTATGTCAAACAACACGAAGTTTCATACACACACTCACCGTACACACACATAGACCATGCAGACACACCTACAGGAATAGTTTACATTCTGCATTTCAAAAAAACATATTAGTTTGATCACTTAGAGGCATTTCCTCTCAGTGATACTCACCCAGCTTTGTGTGGGTGATAGCCTCACCTCACCCGGCAACCACTCGGGAGTATGAGGCCCCGCTCTATAGTGTAGAAATAAAGGCACAATAAGCACACAGCTCTACAGTGTCCAACCCAATGGTTCTACACATATAACCCAACAAACGTGTGATAGTAAACCAAAAAGTCACACCCAGCACTGACCACCACAAAGATTCCTTCGGGGTACATAGAAATCATACATACTGCGATACTAAACATCACCTAGTTCACTGGTGTAAATGTGTGTCTCTAGGTGACTCCTTAGAAAAATACTCTATACCCTAAACCAATACTGAAGTATTTAAAGAAAATAATATCTGTATTTTCAAAGTGTCTAGGGATAGGGGAGCTGAAGACCTATTGGGGACTCCAGCACTTATGCATAAGTGTTTTTTTTTTTAGAAAAAGCCCCTGAGTGGCTATCTAGGCCACCCATGTCCATGGACTTCTGACCTCTATAGACATATCAAAAAGGTAGGATACCTTGGCCCTAAATCAAATAGAGAAATAGGAGCCATGCCGAGTTCTACTAAACTGGCTAGTATAACGGGGAATAAACATTCCAGTGTCCCGAACAGGACTGTACTTAACTCAAGTGCGAGCACTCTATAACTCACCTATCCGTCGGTGCCTTCGCTGCAGAAACGAGCAGAAGTGGAGGTGAAAGTGGTACCACTTTCACCTCCACTTCCGCTCGTTTTTGATGGGAATTACTTTAGCCTTTTTGTGACTAATAGTCTCTAATTTTTACAACCCTTTGTCTCATGCACTCACCACTAGTGCCTCACAGCCGCCATTGCAGCTACACACCATTTTCAGACCTTGTCTGCTCTTATGTGTGTTTTCTACCTTGGTATAGGGGAGCGAGCAGAAAGGTCATTCATCACTGCCACCCTTTGGTTCAACAATGTCACCCTCTGGTTCATTACTTCCACCCTCTGGTTCGCCACTGCCACCCTCAGGATCATCACTGCCACCCTCTGGTTCATCACTGCCACCCTCTGGTTTGCCACTGCCAGCCTCTGGATCCTCACTGTCCCCCTCTGGTTCACCAGTGCAACCCTCTGGTTCATCACAGCCACCCTCTGGTTCACCGCTGCCACCCTCTGGTTCATCACTGCCACCCTTTGGTTCATCACTGCCACTTTTTGGTTCATCACTGCCACCTCTCTGGTTCATTACTGCCACCCTCTGAATCATCACTGTCCCCCTCTGGTTCATCACAGCACCATCTGGTTCACAAGTGCCACCCTCTGGTTCATCACTTCCAGCCTCAGTTTCATCACTACCACCATCTTGTTCACTACTGCCACCCTCTGGTTCACCACTACCACCCTCCTGTTCACCACTGCCACCCTCTGGTTCATCACTGCCACCCTCAGTTTCATCACTACCACCATCTTGTTCACTACTGCCACCCTCTGGTTCACCACTACCACCCTCCTGTTCACCACTGCCACCATCTGGTTCATCACAGCACCCTCTGGTTCACCCCTGCCACCCTCTGGTTCAGCACTCCCCACTGCCACCCTCTGGTTCATCACAGCACCCTCTGGTTCACCACTGTCACCCTCTGATTCACCACTACCACCCTCTTGGTTACCACTGTAGATTATGGGGGGAAAGCACACCTTCCCAGCCTCAACTGAGATGAATTAATTTGGGGCTGGTTAATGTGTCACTGAATGTAAGCTTCAAGTCTGGCACCTGCTTCCTTAGCTGTAAGTGCTTCCTGTTGCAGTTTAATTTTTTTTACAGGAGCATTGTGCCATACTTATAACTATTCTCTGACCCTGCTTTGAGGGTCAGAGCAGGGTGAGAGAATAGTTGCAAGTAGGCAACTGATCTCTGGAGGGGCCCCTCAGGAAGCACTACAGGGAATGGTTACACATTAACTTGAACTTTTGCAACTGCTTAGTGCCTTCAGTTTAGCAAAATTTGTTTTTCTGCAATTTCGCGAGATTTGCGGGGTGCGGATTCGCTCGAAATCGAATCTGGTTCACCACTGCCACCCTCTGGTTCATCACTATCACCATATGGTTCACCACTTCCACCCTCTGGTTCATCACAGCACCCTAAGGTTCACCACTGACACTCTGTGGTTTACCACTGTCACTCTCTGGTTCACCACTGTCACCCTCTGGTTCATCACAGCACCCTCTGGTTCACCACTGCCACCCTCTGGTTCAATACTGCCACTCTCTGGTTCATCACTGCTATCCTCTGGTTCATCACTGCTATCCTCTGGTTCATCACCCTCTGGTTCACCACTGCCACCCTCTGGTTCATCACTGCCACCCTCGGGTTCATTACTGCCACCCTCTGGTTCACCACTGCCACCTTCTGGATCATCACTGCCACCCTCTGGTTCATTACTGCCACCCTCTGGTTTGCCACTGCCACCCTTTGGATCCTCACTGTCCCACTCTGATTCATCACAGCACCCTCTGGTTCTCCTGTACCACCCTCTGGATCATCACTGCCACCCTCTGGTTCACCACTGCCACACTCTGGTTCATCACTGCCACCCTTTGGTTCATCACTGTCCCCCTCTGGTTCATCATAGCACACTCTGGTTCACCAGTGCCACCCTCTGGTTGATCACTGCCACCCTCTGGTTTATCACTGCCATCCTCTGGTTTGCCACTGCCACCCTCTGGTTCATTACTGCCACCCTCTGGTTCGCCACTGCCACCCTCTGGTTCATCACAGCACCCTCTGATTCACCACTGCCACCCTCTGGTTCAAGACTGCCACCCTCTGGTTCATCACTGCTATCCTCTGGTCATCACCCTCAGGTACACCACTGCCACCCTCAGGATCATCACTGCCACCCTCTGGTTCATTACTATCCCCCTCTGGTTCACCACTGCCAGCCTCTGGTTCAAGACTGCCACCCTCTGGTTCATCACTGCTATCCTCCGGTTCATCACCCTCTGGTTCACCACTGCCACCCTCTGGTTCATCACTGCCACCCTCTGGTTCATTACTGCCACCCTCTGGTTTGCCACTGCCATCCTCTGGCTCATCACTGCCACCCTCTGGTTCACCACTGCCACCCTCTGGTTCATCACTGCCCCTGCCACCCTCTGGTTCATTACTGCCACCCTCTGGTTCACCACTGCCACCCTCTGGATCCTCATTGTCCCCCTCTGGTTCATCACAGCACCCTCTGGTTCACCAGTGCAACCCTCTGGTTCATCACTGCCACCCTTTGGTTCATCAATGCCACCCTCTGGTTCATTACTTCCACCCTCTGGTTCATCACTGCCACCCTCAGTTTCATCACTACCACCTTCTTGTTCACTACTGCCACCCTCTGGTTCACCACTACCACCCTCCTGTTCACCACTGCCACCCTCTGGTTCATCACAGCACCCTCTGGTTCACCCCTGCCACCCTCTGGTTCAGCACTCACCACTGCCACCCTCTGGTTCATCACAGCACCCTCTGGTTCACCACTGTCACCCTCTGATTCACCACTACCACCCTCTTGTTCACCACTGTAGATTATGGGGGGAAAGCACACCTTCCCAGCCTCAACTGAGATGAATTAATTTGGGGCTGGATAATGTGTCACTGAATTTAAGCTTCAAGTCTGGCACCTGCTTCCTTAGCTGTAAGTGCTTCCTGTTGCAGTTTAATTTTTTTTACAGGATCATTGTGCCATACTTGTAACTATTCTCTGACCCTGCTTTGAGGGTCAGAGCAGGGTGAGAGAATAGTTGCAAGTAGGCAACTGATCTCTGGAGGGGCCCCTCAGGAAGCACTACAGGGAATGGTTACACATAACTTGAACTTTTGCAACTGCTAAGTGCCTTCAGTTTAGCAAAATTTGTTTTTCTGCAATTTCGCGAGATTGGCGGGTTGCGGATTCGCTCGAAATCGAACTTGCAATCCGCAAATTTGTGCGAATTTGCGGATTTCTTTTTTTTTGCATGTTCGCCCGTTTTTTTGCTTATTCGCGGACCGCTTGCAGCGCACCGAACCCAAGGATGCCCATGCGGTCGTACATGGGCGCGGCCATCTTGTGCGCGTTGCGTATTTCTGTTTTCTGGGTGCTATTGACAATGTTGCGTTGTGTGCGGCGCGCTATTACGAATTTGCGCGTGTTTTTGCGTACTCGCGGGGGAAAAATTGTTTAGCAACTATGATTATTTGTTTTCGATTTTTTTGTTTATTTCATTGGCCTGAGTAATTAAGTATGAGTGTACTTTACAGAACTGCGTAATGCTAGACACTAAGGGGCAGATTTACATTTACTGGCGCATCCCTGCAAATTAGCAGGGATGCGCCAGTAATTGTGCACCACGCCTCCACCATCCATGGTGCGCCGCATTTACAATGCGGCGCACCATGGGGCAAAAACAACACAGAAGCGTCAAGCATCTGTGCCCTAAAGATAGCGCATTGCTGGAGTTGCGTCGCAACCACAACGCAGCTCCAGCAATGCTCTGGGGTGCCCTATCTCCCCAATGCTGTGTCAAGCCGTACGTTTGCTTCAAGCAGGCGCAGGGTTTTGAGTGACGCAGCATTGGCCTAAAAGTTGCTGAGTGAAATCTTGTAGATTTCATTCAGCCACTTTTAGGAGGTGTTCCTGTGCAGGAACGCACTCCCTTGCGCCGGATTGCCCCCTGATGGCGCAGGGCTTTACAACGTGATGCATGTCCCAGATGTGTCACATTGTTAATATACCCCGCACCATGGCGCCTCTTTAGCGCTGCCGCTGCGTCACAAAAGTCACGCAACGACAGAGCAAAAGAGCTGCAAGGGACTTGTAAATCTGCCCCTAGAGACTCAAGTCCAGTCCTTCCTTAGTACACCTGCCACTAAGAAGAGATAGTGTAGTATATTGATAATTTGAGTGTTTTAATGACTGGTTATGTAGGAGGAAACGTACTTTTTAGAGTTCTCATTGGTCTGCAATCACGATGGACTTTGTCTGTCACTTCGCGTGCTGCGAAGTGCTGCCTGCCAGTCCTAGTCGAAACTTTTTGTAGTTGGTTTAGTGAGTTACATAACTTTTCAAGTCGACGGTCCGCGAATCCAGCAATACTAATATCCTAGTAGACCACACCAGATAGGTCAATAAATGTAGTGCAATTGTTGTCTATTTACTATTTCCCAGAAATAATTTTTTATTGTTCTTTTGAAATGTTTGATTTGGTTGACAACAATCATACATGTTTGGGTCTTTCTTTCATGTTGTACATCAGCTCCCCCCAGGGGCAAGAGGACAGAGGAGGAGGTAGCTGCGCCGTTGGACAAGGACCAGGAAAGCCAGTATCGGTCAGGCGAGGGCTCCTCTGCTGGCCCCAGTAAGTTTTCATGTTAATATTAAAAATTATACTTCCCTACCTTTTAGAGTACCAACTTTTTACTAACGTTCCTCATTCGATTTTTCCTACATCGTATTTGATCTTTTTGTAGACTGTTTCTAAATTCTTATCCTGCCTCTACTATGACTCCCTGAGTTACTACTAGATTATTATTATTAGTCTGTCTGTGTAGCTAACTAAGGTTGCAGAGTTGGCAAAAGGTGTTAAACGAAACACCCATTCTATTCAGCAATAGCTCTATGCACTGAGTGCAGTCCTCTGGGTTGTCCATAATGTCTTTTGAAGTCTTCTAAATGTTTATGCTTTGACAATTCCCAACAATTAACTGTCAATAACCACCAAGAAAGAATAAGATACTTTAAGATAGTTTACTTTTTGATTGGATAGGACAATCCATACGACTATTGTTGCAGGGACAATTCTGCACAAACAGAACTATGGAAACTAAATAGTGCATTGTTTATCAATTATAATAGGCGCAGTTAGACTTTCCACATACCTCAGTCATAACAGAATTTGAACCCCCAATCTCCTTACTGACTAGCTAGTGTGACAGAGTCATTTAGCTCCCTAATTCATCGATGATTGATCCCCAATGATGATTATCCAACCCAGGACATAAGACTACGGAGTCAGAGTCCAGAACTGTCAGAGCCACAGACTCATGCTTGCAAATTGCAAACCCTTTCGCTCACGCACTCATGACTAAAAACCACAGAGTCTATGTACGTTTTAAAGCTTTATTAAAAGTAAAAACATTTATTAAAATCAAGTTCATCATACAACATAAACGGTGGATTGAAAATGGAAAAGTGCTTAGTGATTTCACACATTAATTGTGGGCGAGCCCTCACTTGGTTGGAACTTCAAATCTTCTTTGTGGTGCTGAATCGTTGCTGACTCCGTCCTAGTGATGATGATCTGATGTTGTTCTTGTTCTTAGAAGGGAAGCTTCTGTCTGTTATGAGAAAAATGGTGCATGTTAAAAAGCAAGCATTCATCAGTTATGCCAAAAAGTGTAGCAAGACAAGCAACACCCTTCCCTGAAAAAAAGTGCAATTTTTAGTTTTGACTAGACAGTCACAAATTATTACATTTGTTTGTGTAGTCGTAGTGATATGTTTTCATTCCTAGACAAAATACTAGGGAGTGGTGTATGTGGCATCTAAGAATCTGAAATTTATATTCTAGGCGGAACATCGGCACAACCATCCACCGGTGCCGAGGCCAGCGTGGAGGTGGGCACTCCTGGGGCGGAGGCAGTGCAACAGCCAGCGGAAGCTGCTGTGGGGGATGCCACGGTAGTGGCGGCCAGTGGTAAGCTATTATATTCCTTACTTATTGAGGTAGCACACTGCAGAGTGTGCTCTCTGCACGGGTGTATATGTTGTACAGTACAAGTATACTATACTGTTAAGAAGTCTTACAAATTTAGAACTAAGGTTTTATTAACCAGGTAGTAGCCTCCTCTAAATTGACTTCAACTCAGATGCGAAAGTTTTTTCGAGAATCCAAGTCAGATCAGAGATTAACTTAATGGATGGGATGAACGAAAAGGGAAAGAAGGGTGTAAGTAAGTGTGGAAGGACAAGCGAGTTAAAAGTAATGATGACTGGCAAAGAATGATACGTGTTTTTGAATGCTGCCCGATTTGGCTGGGAATATGATACATGGCCAGTTGAAGGATGAAGCAAGGATGGATGGAAGGAGAAAGGAAAGAGGACTGCCTGGGTGGTTGAAACAGAAACTGTATGTGTGCGCAATATATCCTTTGGTTGAAATTCAAATGCAAGTCAAGCACGGATGCATGGCTTGCAGTTCCCAAAATAAAATGAAAATATTGTTTTCCCGTGAGAAAAAGTAAGGTTTGTCCACTTGAGACATTAAGAAGAATGATTGTCATTTACTTTGAATGGATGGATGCCTGGATCATGGTACTATCTGACTTATAGATAGCATATGTGTATGCAGAGAGAGTAGATGGTCACTGGATGAACTAAGTGTTACTGTGAAGAGCATGTAACACCGCACCCGCACGTCTGTTCCAGTGTAGGAAAGGCAAAGAAAAGAAGTTGTAATTTTTCCGAATACTATCATGAATAGTAGCAGTACATTATATTGCAAGCACAGCATATATCCGGCGATTACGGGGGCCACTCACTACCTCTGTTAATAATTTTAGTACAACTCTGTCATTCATGTGTGGCCTATCAGTGTTCACTCAATAAAAAACAAAGCACCTAAAGTCATCCCATATGTAATCAAAAACATATCCCGTGAAGGGATAGATAATCATATTATTTATCTTCTTCATTTTCCTTTTCTAGTAGTCATTGGCACTGTAGGGTGAAAGTTAAATTAATGAAACAGTAGCCCTTGTAACAGAGTATTCTCAGTGCCACCCGTAATAGAAAAGTAGGAGCTTCACCACCTGCATGTACTGGACTGGTACAGTAACGCAAGCCTGTGTCATCATGGTGTGCGTCTGTTTTTCTCGGGTGCAAGTTGACTGTGCTGGCATTCTGCGGGCTTCCAGAAGTTTACATACCAATTTTGATAAACAAGAGAGAAGAATAAGAATAAGACTGGTGTACTTTCATAGTCAACTCTAATGTAGTGAGTCCATAGTGCTCATGGAATTGATTCCTGAAACTTCCCACTAATGTTAGAGGAAGGATGAGGAAGTGGGAGGTTAGATAGATACTGGCCACAATAGTTATGTACTGTGCTTGCAAGTTCCTAGTTCGACTGTGACACAACTTTCTGCTGAATTATTTTGTGTTAATCTTAAAGAGCATTGGTTACAGACTATGTTTATCTTTCTTCAGATAGATGCTCCTTCCAAACTGTCACGGAAGGAGCTGGCGAAACGGGCCCGGCAACAGAAACTGGAGGCGACTTTTGACGAATATCGGTGGCTGGTGGCCCAGGAGGAGGAGGACACGCAGTCGACCACAACATTAAACAGGGACAGCTGCATCCTCCTCCGTGCTCCCTGGGTCAGCCAGTCAGCGCAGGCTGACCCAGGTATGGAGCTGTGGTACCGAAGCCACCCGCACAGCCAAGCAGCCAAAAAATCTTCTGCCCCCACAGCAGGTGCAAGGCACGCATGCACCGCCTAACCCTCAGGGTGTCCAACCTTGATCAGGAGCAGAAGAAACTGAGAATCCTGCTCAAGAACCTCCACAAGGAGCATGACCACCTGGCCCAAAAAGTACACGCCGGCGGCATTAGAGAAGGAGAGACTGCCCCTTGCCCATTTTTTAAAGACTTTTGGGGGGTGGGAATTGGGAGTTGGGTTTTCTGGACTTTGGGGACTTTTTATTTCATGGACATTCTTTGGGGTTAGGTAGGGGGGTCGGTCGGGTCTTGTGCGATAGTTTATTTTTGTTAGGGATATAAATAATTATTACTTTCAACTTAAACATAGCATACGTGTTTTTACTGAAGTTGAGGGTGGAGGGGGGGGGGTTAACTGTAAGTTTATTTTCCTGAAACTTAAGTGGCTTCTTGATTCAAATTTTGTAAGTAATTGCCCAAATGTTTACAAAAGTAAGTGCCTCTCACAGAGTTAGTGAATTCAATTGTCCTAGGAATTTACCAGTACTACTGCCAGTCTCCCGTCTCTCATACTACTCCATTATTCTTCCTCCCCCCAAACGCTTATCTTACCTGTAATTCATGTTTGAAAATTGGGCTAGGCACAGGGCTGGCTGCATGGCAAATGGCGATTAAGGTTGGCAATCCTGGGCAGTTGAAATGTCATCATTGTGGTGGTACTAGTGGTGGTACTCAGTGGCAGTTGCAGCATATGAAAAAAAAGAAATTGAAACATTGATTTGTCTGAGCGGAGCATTAGAACGGTACGATAGATACTATAGCATGTGACTGTACACTAGAACAGTGCCAAAATGTAGCCTTACAAATGCTAAAGTATTGAAAGTATAACTACTACTTGTGTGGAATTTGACATTGGCTACTACTACAAGAAATAGTACTGAAGGTGAAGGACACATCAGCGTAATCATTTGCCACGTGTAGGAGGAGGATGTTCTTAATAATCAATCCATTTCATGACGCTCATGAAAATCTGCTTTGATTTGCCAATAGTCATGGGTCTGTGTCAAGCTGAGTAAGAATATATCCTTCGATTCCTTCACCAGCCTTGAAATGTAATTCATTTTCAGTTGCTATGACCTTATCCTCCCCAGCAAGTGTGTGGAATTATTGCTGTCATTTACTCATTACTAATAAAAACCACACAGCCCGGGGGAAGAGGGTTAGGGTTTGGAAATTGGATGGGAATGGAATGAATGAATGAATGAATGAATAAATGAATGAATTGTTTTTATTGTTTGGTTACTCAAAACCATTACATAAAAACAAGATACAAGGTTACAAAATTACAAAAGTTGAAACCAAGGGAGTTTGTTCCGCCCAGGGGGCTGGGGTTGCATCGAGTAAGGTTCATATTGAGGCATGGGTCTGCAATGTCACTATGAGGGCTGGCCCTCCGGGGCCATCAGCAGGGATCGTGTCTGGTGAATGAACTTTCCGAAGGAGGCCATGTGCTTTACCGTTGTCAAGGTATAAAGGTAGGTGGTCGCCTCCTTTGCGGTGCGGATTCCTGATTGTCTTAGAATTGGCCTGAGGTCGAGACTGCGGGCCATGCGCAGGGCCGGGCAGCAGAATAGTAGGTGGGCCAGTGACTCACATTTGTACCTGCAAAGCCTGCATTCCCGGACTCCTGAGCCGGCCGTGCTGAAGGCATATATTTCTTTAAGAGGCAGCGGATGTAGTCTATAGTTATTATGAAGAGCTGCACGGCCCAACGCCTGATTGTGATGGTGTTTGGGATTGTGCAGGATGTGTGGTAAGCACAAGGACTCGTGAAAGTCTTTTTTTGCCAGCGACTCCAGGTCCAGTTCTCGTGACCGCGCACACACTTGTTTTTTGATGGAGTTTTTGATGGCGGTGTAGCTGACATATTCGGGATTCCAAGACTCGATGGTGAGATTGGGATGGTCCTTCGCCGCCTTGAGAGTGGCCGACCAGGGGTTCCCTAATTCTCTGAAGATGCAATTCAGCGATGCCTTAAGTGTGTTCTCCTTGGCCGTTGTTGTTAGAAAGTAGTATTTGCTAAGGGCGGCCATCTCTTCCAAGTATTGCTGGTTGAGTGAGAACTCCAAGCGGACGAGAGTGTTTCTGGTACGTCTCAGAAGATGAAATAGTCTCTTGTAGGCTCTGCAGTGAATTTTTTCTAGATCTTTATGCAGCTTGCCTGGAAATGCTTGGAGAGCGTAATTTAGGGCCGGCATTAATTTCGCTTTGAGTACTCGTTGGATGGCCATTGTAGACGGGCTGTATAAGGAGGCGTGCAGCTTGCAAATAGCGTAGGTTATAGTTTTGCCTTTGCCTTGGATGATCTTTAGGTGTGCACTTGAGAGCCCCGACTCCTGGAAACAAATGCCCAAGTAAGTGTACCGCTGAGTGCTTTCCAGCAAAAGGTGGCCAAGCCTCCATTTTAATGATTTTTTCTTTGGGTACTTTCCAAAGAGGATGACTTTGGACTTGGATGGATTTGCTACAAGCTTATTTTTATTGTTGTATGCGGCAAGTGCCGTCAGCGCCTTTTGTAGCCCAATTCTCATATGGTCCAAGAGCACCAGGTCTTCGGCGTATTGCATAAAATGAATTTTTGTCCAGCCGATCTTTGGGATAAGCAGTGCTGCCCCAGACAAGGCTCTCTCCATGTCCGCTGTGTATAAATTGAATAGCAGTGTGGCTAACACGCACCCTTGTTTTAGTCCACGGTCCGTATTGATCTTTGCGGATGCATGGTCCCCCGAGAGTTTGATTCTTACCCACGTTTTATGATACAAATATTGGATCGCCCTCAACAAAGATGGATTGATTTTCCATTGGGCCACCTTTCTCCACAGGATTGCACGATCTACCCCTTTGAACGCCGCCGAATAGTCAATAAAGCAGGCAAATAAGGGGGGCTTTTGCATGTCCGAGCGTGGTGGGCCAGATAGGAAAGTGCAGTGATGTTATCGACTGTGGCGGACCCTGTTCTAAATCCGGTTTGGCAGAATGGGAGGTGACATTCAGCGTTCGTCCAGTCTGTGAGGTCCCTCAAGATGGCACTGGCGTAAGCTTTTCCCTCGATGTCCAGAAGGGCGATCAAGCGATAGTTTGATGGTTCAGATTTAGGGCCTTTTTGTGGATTGGCTGTAGGAGCGAGCCTCTCCATGAGTCTGGGACATCCCCCAGGATCCAGCATTCAGTGTACAGGTGGGTCAGGATTTTTGACCAGAAGTCGATGTTTGCCTTAAATAAGTGTCCAGGAAGGCCGTTGGGCCCCGGGTCACCATTTTGTCTGATGTTTTTTAGAATTTTGGACACCAACAGTTTTCCCGGCGGGGCAGTCATCTCGGTGGTTGGGTCTGAGTCGGCTCCAACGTTAGTTGCTTCATTTTGCTGGGTGACGGGCCGGTTTCGATGTAAAGGGCTTTTACATGGGAGGCCCAGATGGGAGCCTCAAGGGAGTTTTCTCTGTGGTTTGTGCATCTTCCGAGGGTGCTTAAGTAGTGCCAAAACTCCTGCGATTTTCCTGGGCTCAGCAAGTCAAAGATTTTCAGCCATTGTGCTTCGCAGTGATCTCGTTTTGCCTCCCAAACCTTCTTGGAGTGACTTTTGCTGGCCTCTTGAAGTTGTTTCTTCATTGAGCTTGTGCCATGTTTGTGGAAAAGTTGGCGTTTCTTGCTCAGTTGTTTAGTGCTGATTTTGATTTCCGCCTTGTGTCCATATGTAGGTGGAAAGTCCCTGTTGAATGTGCTGTTTGAGGTTCCACAAAGGATCGCAGCCAGGATCCCAGTGATGGCATTCCAAGTGGCTATTGCACCCTTTTTCTGTTCATTCGGTGGCCAACCTGGCTACTGGTTTGCCCAATTGTTGAAAGTTATGATAGAGGTCTGTACCATTTTAATTCTTCTAGGCAGCGTTATCAGTTCTTCGGCATTAGAAGCTCCAATGTATTCGAGCCTGTGGCGAGTGTCCGCTATGAGATTCAATGTGATGGTTATGGCAGCGTGAAGTTTGACATGAGAGGTTGTAGTTTTTTGCTTAGAATGATGTAGTCGATCGTTGTTTGGTTGTTGTATGTAGGACCGACAAAGGACCCTGGGCTGAGGTTTAGGAGGACCGAGTGCGCTGTCGCCAAATCGTGAGTTTTTAATAGATCATTCAGAGCAATGGTGGCCCCAGGCTGATGTCGTAGTGTAGTTGATATCCTTATGTTATGGGTATTGAAGTCACCAAGAATGATGCATTCCAAGGCCGGGTGTTGGAGCATTAAGGACTCAAGGTGGGTTGTCAGCGTGCCCAAGTTGGATATGGGCCCATGTGGCTTATAGTAGAGATTAATTAATAAAAACACAAAGTTTCCATTTGTCACGCGGCAGCCTTTCAGGATGCCTGCCTGGAGATTATCCGTGAGATTAGGAATTACCGCGTATTCCAGGTTAAGTGAGTGCTTTATGTAGACACATATCCCCCCGACGGTCTTCCGAATATGTTAGGCTTTTTTCCAGGTTATCCATATTCTGCGTATCCCCTTAATGAAAGCGGGTGGAGCTGCCAGGATTCTTGTATGCAGATGATATCTGCCTCTTCCATATATGTCAAGGTCTTTTTTTATTAAGAAGCAGTCTCCTGAGCCCTGCGACATTCCAAGTCATGATTTTCAGGCGATCCGGGGGCGATCCCTGTCTTGAGGCTTTTGTTGAGCGATGGTCATATTGCAGAGGGGTGGCCCGAGGCATCGTGGCTGTGTTAGGATCTTGAATTTAGTGCTAGCGGCAGCCAGGACCAATATTTACTTGCGCGTCCCAAGGTTGCGCATGTGCGTGTACCCTGATTCGTGTTAGTTGTTATTTTAATTGGGGTGCTGATGGTTGGACCAGTGTTTGTGGCACCTTTGGACCCCTGGAGGATGGGCGCCACGTGTGGCGCGTCAGTGGTGTGGGCATGCAGGCGTGAGTTCCCTCCAATTTGCTGATCTGTGTTTCCCATCTGGGAGTGTGCGGTTTGAGTTTTTAAGAGGAGTGGGTATTTTTGTGCGCACATAGGTTTTATTTTTATGCCCCAACTTTCCAATAGCTTGTGCTGGCTTTTCAGAGCCTCGGCCATGTGCGGGCTCACAAAGGTTAGCTCCGTGGGTTCGTTTTTTTCCTCCGCATCTGGCGGAAGGAAGGAGATGGTTTCAATGTCTGTAGTTTTTGTTCCCTCCAACCCTGGGATGTTTGCAAAAAGTTTTAGTAGATTGCTGCAGTTGAGAATGTCCCACGTCCCCTGGGAGACATAGTCGGGGTACAACGTTATTTTACGTTCCTGGGGGTGGTTTATTTGACAAACTGAGTCCGCCCCATGGCCGCCTATTTGTGGTATTTGTGCTGTGTCTAGTGGACTGTCCTTTCCATGCCTGTTTAACCCCGAGGGCCCCAATTTCCATGGGTGGGCCTCCATCTATGACAGGCTGGGGGCACTTATGGTGAGTAGCGGGTGTTCAGTTTCCCTCAGGTCTGTAGCAGTCAAAGGCGCTTGCGATGCGCGACCCTTCGCGAACATTGATAAAGCAGCGACCTGAGGGTGGTATCTGTTTGAGTTTACTTGAGTTGCTTCAGCGGAGCTTTGTCCGTGGAAGTCCATTGCTTGTTTTAAGTGTGGTGCTGTTAAGACTGGCTGGGTGGTTGCGAGTGAGGTTGTTGCTGAGTTTGTAGAATGAGTGACTTCGACATTTGGCTCGATTGTTTCCAGTATTTTGACGGTTGCTCCCAGTTTGGTCGTTTCCTGATTCACGATGCGGGTGGACGTCTCATTCTCAGGCTGTAGCCAATCCCGGATGGTTCTGGGAGCAAGAGATTTGTTTTTGTTGGCCTTATTGAGTTTATTTAATTTTTTCTTGTTTTTCCTAGATAGGGTATGGAAGTCTGGGCTGGTTGGTGTGATAATATGCTGGGGCTCGTGGTTTTTTGTGTTGGTCGTGATGGCGTCTGGCCTGCTCGTGCTGAGCATGGATGATGGTGCCTCCCAGGCAGTTTTGTCTTCTTCATTAATTTGTGTAGAGTGGTTTATTGAGTTTCTTAAACCTTCTGATTTTGGAGGGTGCGGGGCTGATTCCTGAGAGATCGGTTCCTTGGTCTTGCCAACTTCATTCTTGAGGTCCTCAATTAGTGTTGTCATGATGTCCGGAAGTTTAACTAAATTGTTCAAGATTGGACTGCAACTACATGACTCGGGCTTAAAGTGTGTGCTGTCCTGTACTCTACTAATCAGGGAATTCAGATGGTCCAGTTTACAGTCAATTCCGGATATTAAGTTTGAGACAGTTTGTAGTATGTTTATCTGGGCATCAAACTTGTCGGAATGCATTATTGCTGCACCTGTCATAGAGATGAGTGTCTCGTTGATCAGAGTTAAATGGTCTGTGATCACTGGGGGGCTCTACCCCCTATCCGAGCTTCTACTCATTGGAGATGGTAACAAGGTCGTTTTATCTTGTTCCCGGGGGCTCTGGTGCGTCAAATTCGAAGGTAAGGGGTGCCGGGCCAGTATTTCTGTGGTTCCTCCTCCTTCATAGATTTCATATGTGTGGCTAGTTGAGTCAGGCATGTGCTCCCCTGTTGCCGGGGTTGCACTACATGTACTGATCAATATTTCAGCCGCGAGCGCCCCATTTAGGATCGAGTTTGAATGAAGAACTTCCGGTGAGTAGTGTGAGGAAGTTGTTGGTCTAGTGAAGTCGGGTGTGGATGTGACCCTGCCCGGGGCCCCTGGCTTGAGGGTTATGCCACCCTGTAGCATAGTTATTATTGGTGATAGGGGCATTCCTGGAGCCCGTGAGGCAGTGGAACTGGGGAATAGGCCGTCCTCTGTGGCTTTGTTGGGCGGAGTGCAGCTTGAAGATCTAGGTGGTGCAGCTGGACTTGTAGCCAGGGGGTAAAAGAAGCTTCTTATGTCTCTGTTTCCTAGGGAGATGTTTGCCCCGGTACTGGGAATAGAGTGAGCTGGATTATAACGCCTCCCATCTTGCCCTACTTGCGACGATGTCGGTGCTGGGAACGCAGTTGGTAATCCTGGGGATGTTGGTGTTGCACCGGTGGCACCAGGTGTTCCCAAGGTTCCTCCCTCCGATAGCCCAGGTCCGAGGTAGAGGCCACCCGCACCTGGGGGGTAGAAAAATTCGGCCTTCCGTCTCCTGGCTGTTCTATGGGGTCGGGGTTTTTCCTGTGCCTGCAGTAAGGATGAATTTCTGGTCCTCATTGTTTTTTTTCCCTGTTTTGGCTGTCACTTTTTTCCTATTGCAAAGTAGACACTGCGAAGTTTCAATGACAATCAATCAGGCCTTGTCCCCGGCGTCTGCGCTCTTCTGTTGGAGGCCACTGAGGGTCTAGCTGGAGCGAGCGGGGCACGCAGGGGGGGACCGCTGGCAAAGTCGGACCTGGTCAGACCAGCCTAGGCCACTGGCCCCGGGCTGCTACTTCGCAGCTACCTCTAACGGCAGCCGCGCTCGCAATCTCTCTGTTCAGCTGAACACTCCATAGTCAATTCAATACAGTTCTATAGGATCTTGCCTTGATTTTGGCTTGATTGTGGTTGAGATGTGGGATGTGGCTGGGGTGAGGGCCTCCCGATAATATTCCAAGGGGCCCCCGTCAAGAAACCTCCGCAGCAGATCCCAGGCACCCCCCGGCGCCTACTTGCTGTTGGCGGTGGAGGTGGCGGTAGCAATACTGTGGAAATGCTGCCTCTGACCGTAGCCGATACCGGCAGCCCCACAGCACACGGTTTTCCCAGTTTTTTGCCTCTCCAAGGCCAATGGTGCAAGGGTATTTTAACTGACAGATTTAGCAGGCAGTGCTGGGGGCTGGCTGGGCTTCTTCAAGAGATTAGCAGCAAATTTTGCTTAAAAAAAATAAATACATTTACATTAGGTAGAGCAGGTGAGGTGCAGCAAGCTAGCTGGCCGAGTCGGTGGATGGGAGGAAGGAGGAGGGGGAGGGGCGGCGGTGATAGTGGTAAGTGGCAGGCAATGTGCAGGCTAATCGCGTTTTGCTGTAAAGTCTATGGGTGTCAGATTCTGCCTGCTACTGCTGCCGCCACACACAGTGTCCACACGCATTCACCCGGGCTCCGCGACCCCCCTCCTTCCATGCTGCCTTGATACCCGGGCTCCCAAGCTGGCGTTTTTCTGCGATTTTCAGACGCGATTTCAGCTGCGATTTCGGCTGCGATTTTCGGCCGCGGTACACTGTACGCTGCTCTTGCTGCCTTGCTCCGCTCCTGTTGCCTGCTGCAGCTGGTTGCTGGACCAAACGTGGTCGAAAACCTGGACTGGACTTCCGAAACTTCACCTTCCGGGCAATGGGCATGGGGTTTTTTGGGAAATTTTTGTTGAGAGAGGAAAAAAAAACACAGCATGGCAAACAACAAATGAAATTAGTTTGAAAAATAGCAAAGTAAAACTATAAAATGGCTGGAGGGATGAATTTAGAAGCAGAGAGCAAAGAAATGCAGAGTCACACTCATAGAAGTTCACAGCAATAACATTACTTAAAAGATAAGTAGAAATTAATGGATACTGTTACTGTTTATTGTTGTACCTGTCTTGTTGAATTTGGGAAGTTGCATGCATCAAGCCATTCCTCTGGTTTGGTACTCCTCTGTTCCATCTGACGCTCCATCGATCAATGTTGGTGACCAGAAGACACCCTGTCCACTGCCTGCCTGGCGGATGCTGAATTGCGGGTTGCTAATGTGAAGCCTGACTTCATCCTTTTTTCCATTGCACAGGGTGAAAGCCGCTCTGTAAATGTTGATGGAAAAACAGGAAGTGATATTAAAACACCACTGAGAAAAATATATAAGGTACGTACGCTGTGTAGTGCAAAAAGTCACACTTTCAGTTTCTAAATGGACAGTACAATAGTTTCGAAAGGGCGTACTCTGGGTCTCATTTTGAAGGATAAATAAGTATGGGCCAATTTTGCGGATCTTTCCCCTCAAGCTAGGTGTAGTGTAAACTATGATTTTAGAACAAAATTAGACCTTCCCAGGAGTGCTCCCAGACCCTTAAACACAGATGCTAAAATGTAGAAAACCCCCAATCAGACCAAAAAAAACGTGCAATACTGCTATCTGTCTGAGGCCTAGTGGAAAATGGTGACAAAACGTACTTTGAAAGTATAGTAGGCCCAAATCCCCCCTTTCCCACCATGGATTTTCTTCAAACCACTTGCAACCAAAATTAGACATTTCTCGACAAGTGCTCCAGGAGTAGACCCCAGAACCCAGTTGCCAAAATCTCAAACACCCCCAAACACATGCAATACTGCTGACCCTAACGAGCCCTAAGTTAAAAGTAGTGTCAAACGCTTTCTTCAGCTAGGCCCTAACTCCCCTTTATATAACAAAACGGTTGGAGTAGGGTCTAAGGAGAAACCATATTTATAGACCCACCAGATAGTCTACACCCCCAAATACATGTAGAGACAAACATAGTGACTGTCAGTGGTCTGTAGAGTAGAGGACTATGTGTCTGAAATGATAAAAGTGTCAAGTGTACAGGAAATGAATCCCATCAGCCCACCCAAATGGTGGAACATCATCATCTGGGATTTTCGTGGAGACTCGTATGGATAGGGAGATACACTCGTTGAAATAGTGTGTTAATCTCCACTTCACTGAGACCACCAGCGATGGATCCAACCATAGAATGAAAGGGAGGGATATAGTGGTGTGGGATAAGTAGTTGTAGTGAGAAAATGTGTAAACCAAAAAAGTGTATAATTTATAATTTCAAGGTGTCAATGTTAAAACAAAGTGTATGACAGTTTGACAAAATAACTGTCAGGAAAAGATGGTATAGTGGTCAACATGTTTCTGCCATTTACTAGGGATATTCCCTTCTGGCTTTCATCAGGACCTAATAATACACGCGCCGGGACGCCACTTTGCTTTGGCAGCTGCGCGCTTTACAAATTAATATAACATAACATAACATAACACTACTGCAAAAAAGGACAGTGCAAAACAAAGTATTTACACCAAGATTAATGATACCGGGTATACTGTTGAGCGTGGAAGATCTCCTACGTCTCTTTATCCGGTTCAAAATCCTATTGGATTCTTTCCTGAAAAATTTACAAGCAAAGAAAAATTGTACTTGTAACAGACACAGAAAATACAATTTCTAACCTAATGTTAGATATCACTCTTACATCTAACTTCAAGAGATAGTTTCAAATAGTTAAAAAGTTTTACGTAACTCACCCAATAATCCTTGGGAGTAAGCCCCACCTCTCCTGGCCACCGCTCTGGAAATGAAGGCCCTGCTCTAAATCAGTGAAAATAATAAAGGTAACAATTCAATGGTAGTGTAGGTTCTGACTCTAGGCGATACCAAACCCCATTTATTCACTGAATTTACTCAATAGTTTTATAGAACCTTGGTATTTAATTTCTGAAACTCCACAGACGGCCTGATCCACTGAGCCCACATCTAACAACGACATTGTGTGTTGATATTCTTAATAATAATGCAACACAGATTTTACCAAACTGCCAACTAAAACTTAGAAGAAAGACAGTCCTGATGTATTGAGAAAAATGGCAGGGTAACACTTCAATAGAGAGCCCTTTGGAAATCCATACATTTTGACAACAAAATGATAAGACAAGAAAAAGACCAGCTGTAAATCTTCAGAGCGCCCAATTTCCTGCTGTCTCTTACCTCTCCGTCGGTACCTCTGGCCTCGTCCTAAGCCAAGGGGGGAGGCACCGACTGAACGAGGAGGTTCGTTTTTTCTAATGTGTAATAGCCAATCGCAATTTGTTGAAAAAACACGTGGTCATGCGGACCAAAACGGACACCACGCATTGCTTGTTACAACGTGTATTAGACAATCGCAATTTGTTGAAAAAACGTGATCCTGCGGACCAAAACGGACACCACGCACTTATGTTACACCCTGGTCCGCTGTTCGACATAAGCATCGAACTAACGTGGGGCGTGCTGCGATCGTTGTCTTTAAATCCTTATTATGGGAAGAATAACCTCCCTACAGTCCAGTGTGCAGACGCCAATGAGGCAAATAGTAAGCACTAAGCGACTTTAAAGAATCAAAGTTTGCAGGATGCGTATGCAGGGTACCAAAGCTATGCCGCTTGCTGTTTAGGAAAAAACAGTAAACAGAGCCCGCGACCACTGATTGGGCAATGCTGTGGCCAATAGCGGGAGGCGGCTCAGACGTTTAGCGTATTATCCTTATCAGCTCTGCCACATGAGCTGATGTGATGTGGCAGCAGAAAATATCACAGTATGTGCCATAGCTTAATCTAATTTAATCTGGCGCTGAGATTTGTACAACCATGCTGCTATTACGTTGTTTGAACCAAGATTAGAAGGATTTGGAAAAGAATTAGAAAAATAGTATCTGCTGATTGGACATTAGCGTAACCTATGGCGGAAGCGGAAATACAAAATACTTTCACCAAGTGTTAAGCAACATGACGAAAGATCGCAGAACGGCTATTAGGCCCTATCGATAATTTACTAGACAGTGTTATTATGATTCTGACGCTTGAGCGTATTACTGTAGAATCATGACAGAAAAAACTGTTACACCCAGATAGACATACCAAACTCTCGAACCATGCCAAATGAACAGGAACAAGGCCAACGTCAGGGAGAAAACCATCCGGGTTAATTATCTGTATAGGAGATATAGATTGACCTACTATGCAGGGAAAAAGACTGGTAGCTGTAATGCGCATTCGTAATGTCTGAGTGCTAACTCACAAAAACCGTCTAGCATGTCCAAGGAGAGTGAATTAGGAGAGCAGTCTGGACAAGAATGTGACTACTATTTATTATTTTATTTTATTTTATTAATTTGTATGGCGCAACAGCTACCCAAGAAGGGTTTCCCGGCGCCTGAGAACACAGCATCATTGATTGGAGAGTAAAGCTGGGTCATTCAGGTTACTGATCCCTCTTTTCGTATGTGAAATGGAAGTGAGTTCCATATAGTGGGACCAAGGTGGGAAAAGGATCTTCCTACCATCCTAGAAAGCTTGAATCTTGGCACGCAGAACTTTTCAGCTGATTGGGACCGTAAGTTTCTTGTAGGGATATAGGGATGTGCTAATGTCTGAAGATATTTCGGGGCAGTACCTGATTTAATTTTAAACATGTAGTTTAAGGCCTTAAATCTGATGCGATTTTCCACCTTCAGCCAGTGCAGTTCGCGTAGGTAAGGGGACACACTGAAATGTTTAGGGATATGGCAGAGAAGTCGAGCAGCCGTATTTTGTACTAGCTGTAATCTTTTTATGACTGCTTTATTTGCCCCCAGATACAAGATGTTCCCGTAGTAAAGCCGAGATGTAATTAAGGCATTGACTACTGTTTTTTGCATGGGGACCGGCAGCATCCACAGAATCTTCCTGAGCCATTTGATAATGGTGAAGCAGAGACCCACTACTTTGCTTGCCTGTTGTTTCATGGACAAGGTATTGTCTAGAATTACTCCCAGATTTCTTGCATGGGGCACTGGTGTTGGAAGATCACCCATCTGTGTAGGCCAGTGTGATATATTCCAGAGCTCTGGATGTTTGCCCAGAAGAAGGATCTCCATCTTGTCTCCATTTAATTTCAACTGGTTAGTTGACATCCAGTTGAAGATGTTCAGGAGACCATTTTTGAGAGAAGACGATGATGAAGATTGGGGTTCAGATAGTGAAAAGACAATTTGTGAGTCGTCTGCATGAGTCATAAAAGTGAGTCCAGCTTTCTCCACTAAATCTGCCAGGGGTCTCAGATATAAATTGAAAAAGAGCGGGCTAAGAATGGAGCCCTGTGGAACCCCATGAGGGGAGTTAAATTGTTCAGAACTTGCAGTGGCAGAAGCTATTTGATAGGTACGTTAGCTCAGGAAGGATCTGATCCATTGCAGTGCTATTCCACTGATTTACATTTTTTTCAAGCGTAGTGAGTAATCTATTGTGTGACACGGTATCAAAGGCTACGCTTAAGTCGAGTAAAATGAGCGCAACCGTTTGACCGTCGTCGAGGAGTTTCTTGATGTTTTCAGAGATTCCTAACAGGGCAGTCTCTGTGGAGAAACCCACTCGAAAACTAGATTGAGTGGGGTAAAGGAGGGCATTGTCATCAGAAAAAAGGGTGAGGGCTGTGTGTACATGTCTTTCCAAACATTTGGAAAATGCTGGGAGGAGTGATATAGGTCTATAATTGGTTAATTGTTCCGGGTCAGCTGTAGGTTTTTTCAATAGTGGGGTCACTATGGCATGTTTCCATAGGGGAGGAACTGTGGCCAGCTCAAGTGATGAATTTAAAGTGTCTGCAATGATTTTAAGGGCAGGTGTTTCCAGAAGTTTTATTATATTGACAGGAATAGGGTCATGTGGAGTACCTGATTTGATCGATTTCAAGAGGGAAGTAAGGGTATCGGTTGTAATGGGCGGCCACTTTTGTTGTGTTTGATTTATAGTGGGATTGTATTCCCAATTCTCCGTAGGGATGGTGTTATAGTTGTTCTTATCAATCTCAACAATTAATTTATCCACTTTATCTGAGAAAAATTGGGCTAAGTCTTGACATTGCTTCTCACTAAGAGGGCGTGGTGGGGCTGTGATCTGCCCACCCGCGATGTCTTTGACCGTGTTAAACAAAGTTTTAGCTTTGTTTGAAGCTCCTGTTATGGTTTCAGCTACATATGTGGCACGTGCTTTTTTACATGCGGTGTGATAAAGATTTCTTGCAGTATTATACCTGTTTTTTTTATCAGGGTTAAAATCTTTGCGCCATGCTCTTTGAAGAGCCTTACACTTGTTTTTTTCCCCTTTTAGTGAGTCGTTGAACCATGGGGCAGGAGGGCGATGTACCTTGCCCTTATGTTTAAGAGTGGGTAAACAAGATTCTACTGCATTGGTAAGCCATAATTGAGTGGCATTAGCAATGCTTTCCATAGTATTGTTCTTTTTGGGCGGATTCAAGACAAGTGCAGAATTCAGTTTGGAAATATCTATGGATTTCCAATTTATTTTAGGCTGGGACGATACCATCTTATGGTTTATGGAGGTAGTAGGTGGAATGAGAGTAAACTTAATGAAAAAATGATCAGACCAACAAACCGGAGTGGAATCTTTCCAGGTAAGTTGTGAGAGATTTGTAAGGATTGGATCTAGTAAATGTCCTGCCTTGTGCGTAGGACCCGAGTTTAGGAGATGGATGTTTAGTGTAATAGGATCTTCTAACAGATTTACACTAGTCGTATTTGATTTATCCTCTAAGTGAAGATTAAGGTCTCCAATAATGGAGAAATTTTTAGACGCCAAGAGAAAAGGGGTGATGTAATTGGCCAAATCAGCAGCCCATTTAGTGCAGCTTCCAGGTGGCCGGTACATAAGGATGCCTGAAAAAGTGAAGTTGGGATTTAAGCAGGTTTTAAAAAATGCAGCTTCACACTCCGGGATTGTTAATGGCTCAAAGGTGCATGTATGTTTTTTGTTGTAAACAATGGCGATTCCACCCCCTATTTTACGGGTTCGATCCATCCTCAAAATCGCATAGTTGGGGGGAAGGGCCGTTGCTATGTCAGGGTCAGAGCCGGCATGCAACCATGTCTCTGTAAGAAATAGCGCAAAGGTTTCTCATCTACTAAAAGGTCGAAAATGTCTAACCTGTGCATAGGCTGGGATCGACAGTTAATACTGTAGAATAGGCAGTTTTCATTTGTGGGGAACAACTGTTTATTTAATTTACTATGCCTCATTCTGCGAGGGGGATATGGTTGGAAGGATGTGATAGTATAATTGCAGTGCGGACAGGCAGCTGTTCCCGTATGCGGAATGGCAAGTAAAGCACAGGTAGCATTTGGTTCAGGGCGCAGAGCCATAATCTGGGCTGGAGATAGTACCTGTATGGGGGTGACTTTAGGAGCATAGTCCTCTGCCCCGTGCCCCGTCCTGGCCCGGACGGGCACAGACGGGCTAGTCTTAGGCGTGTCTTCGGCGCGGGATCGGCGCGGGTGCTGCGCGTCATCGCTGCGCGTCTTAGACATTGTCATCGTTTTGAAGGCTCCGTGCTAGCGATCAGCACCGCCTCCCAGACACTCTACACCAATCAATGGCCGGCCCCGGGAAGAACCCGGAAGAAGGTAGCGCCCTGCACCCTCCACAACAAACAAGCCTAAAGCTTGCGGTGGACCGTGGTAGCAGAGGCGTCAAGAATCGCCAGAGAAAGGTTTGTAGGCTGTGCACAATTTAAAAGGGCAAACAACGATTTTTAAAAACTAAGTACAATGTTCACATGCAAGAGTTAATCAATTACACATAGCGTTTTCAGCGTGCAGCATATAGGTCGTGCTCTCATCATAAATGAAAGCGTGTGTCATTTATTGGCAATCTGTTTAATAATCCGTGACTTTCTGACTTCTTTTGACTTTATTATATTCGTAATATATGGATTCAGATCATAGACCATATCTAGAACTGATGGTATCGTTTATAGGGAGGACAATGAATCTTAGATGGATACCCACGGTATTTCATCATTCAGTCCCTGTGTGTCACTTTTAAGTCTGTAAATCCATTTCTGTTCTCTGACAAAGAGAAACCTTGTAATGTCTACAGACCACTGACCACTGACAGTTTGTCCCTAACTCCCCTTTGCCACCATGGATTTCCTTCAAACCATCTTCAAACACCAGGAACCCCCCCCCAAGCAGGCCCGCGAAAACATGAAAGTGAGCGAAAAGTCTGAAAAGTTAAAAACTTTTTCAGCATGGATTTTATCCAAAACACTTTTATCCGGTATTAGACCTTCATAGCAATGCCCCCAGACCTGTCAACCCAGGCAAAAACAAGTTTATCCCCCCCAAACAGCCAAAAAGAAAAAATGGAAAAATGGGCAATTTGACACATTTCTGCATAGTTCCCAGATCACTCCGTGTGAGCTCGGCCGTGTGCAGCTAGGCCCTAACTCCCCTTTGCCACCATGGGATTTCTTCAAACTTCTTGCAATCAAAAGTATTCATACCCAGCGTTGCTCCAAGACCCCAAAACCCACCCACAAACACCAGGGACCCCCCCCAAGCAGGCCCCCGATAACGCGAAAGTGAGCGAAAACTCTGAAAAGTTAAAAACTTTTTCAGCATGGATTTTATCCAAAACACTTTTATCCGGTATTAGACCTTCCTAGCAATGCCCCCAGACCCGTCAACCGAGGAGAAAACAAGTTTAACCCCCCCAAACAGCCAAAAAGCAAACATGGAAAAATTGGCACTTTGACAAATTTCTGCATAGTTCACTGATCACTCCGTGCGCGCTCTGCAGCTAGGCCCTAACTCCCCTTTGCCACCATGGATTTCCTGAAAAACAAATGCAATCAACATTAGACTGTGCCACCGGTGCTCCCTGACCCCAAAACCCACCCCCAGAAACCTAGAAGCCCCCCAAACAGCACCCCAAAGACTGGCAAGTTAGCAAAAACGCAAAAACTTTTTTACCATGGATTTTATCCAAAACAGTTTTATCCAATATTAGACCTTCTGAGCTATGCCCCCAGACCCTGCAGCCACCCGCCAAAAAGGCAGAACACCCCCAAACAAGCAAAAAGCAAAAATGGGCCTACCTGGAATTCAGTCCAAATGTGTTGTGCAGCTAGGCCCTAACTCCCCTTTTCCACCATGGATTTCCTGAAAAACAAATTAAATCAACATTAGACTGTGCCAGCAGTGCTCCCAGACCCCAAAACCCACCCACAGAAACCTAGAAGCCCCCCAAACAGGAACCCAAATACAGGCAACTGAGCAAAAACGCAAAAAAAATGTCACCATGGATTTTATCCAAAACACTTTTATTCGATATTAGACCTTCTGAGCTATGCCCCCAAACCCCTGCAGCCACCTGCCAAAAATCAGAACACCCCCAAACAGGCAAAAAGTAAAAATGGGCATACCTGGAATTCAGTCCAAATGCTCTCTGCAGCTAGGCCCTAACTCCCTTTTTCCACCATGGATTTCCTGAAAAACAAATGCAATCAACATTAAACTGTGCCAGCAGTGCTCCCAGACCCCAAAACCCACCCACAGAAACCTAGAAGCCCACCAAACAACCCCCAAAAACATGCAATACTGGTATATTCGAAACATGGCAAATTGCGCTGTTCACAAAACATTGCTGTTTTCAGCACTTGCACTTCTTCGATCCTCTTGAAACTCATCTGGACAGTCACTTGTTCCAGCGATTCACAAGAATCTCAGCAAGGCAGAACATAATTGAACCACTGCGCTCTTTGAAGAAGAAGAAGATAAAATGTAATTCCAAAAAGTATATACGTCTTCTTTTTCTAGCAACATTTCATTATTATTCAGTGTGATAATCATATGCTTAGAAAACATTAAACAATTAAAAATAGAAATGATGTTTATAACTAGAAGTAAATACTGAGGTTAACTCTTTACCAGCTCTTTACCAGAGTATATAGCTGGGATTAACGGTTCCTATGGAAAATTTTAAAAACTCCAGCACAGTAACTGTATTAGTAACATTGTGTGGTGAACTTGTAAACTGTGTGCTCACTTAAGTGTGCAATAAACTGTTACTATGGTAACAGGCAGTAAGCAGTTTGGGGGTAGGGTTGAAAAGTACTGGCTGTACAGAAATCGTTATGTTTACCCAGGATCCTCTACATGATAGAGAGGAAAGCAAAGTTAGGCAGAACACGGCGTAGCAGATTAACAAGCCCCTTGCGCCATTTTTGCGTCACTTTTCCCATGTTAAAAGTGATGCAATATTGACGCAAGGGACTTGTAAATCTGCACCTATGTACCATTATGAGCAAAAGAAGTACACAACTCTTCGAATTCTTTATCGATCACAATTAGACAGTGTTGCTTCATGATTCACATTGCACTTCACTAAACACTTTGGGCCTTATTTATGAAGGCCTTGCGCCACCGGTGCGTCACTTTTAACATTGGAAAAAGTGACGCACCGGTGGCGCAAGGCCTTCATAAATAAGGCCCTTTGTGCCTATTTAAATGGGAGACAGGATTGTTTATATTACAAAACTTAGGGGCATATTTACAAGGACGGCGTTAAAATTGTCACCGCTTTAACGGCAGCAAACTACAACTAAAACAGCAATAATGGACTTCAAAATCCTCTGTTTTCTTACCAGAAGATTTTTTCAACATTGCTGTTTGCTATGCAAGAGTGAGAGCCAAGGCTCTTGCCCTGCCAGAGCAAACTTGTGGGCATATTATCAAGGACAGCGTTAACATGTTCTGGTGTAAACCTGGGCTTCTATTGGAATTATCACGAATTCTCAAAAGCCTATTATTAAGCCATTATGGCCGCTTTATCAACTCTTTTCTAACGTTAAAGTGACGATAATTTTAACGCTGTCCTTGTAAATATACCCGCAATATCGCAAGAAATACAGCGATAATTTATGTCTGCAAGTGAAAAGCTTATTAATATAAGACTGTAGACTCAACATATCCCAACGCTGTTGTCATACTTCCCTCTTCCTTTTTATATTCTCATAGAAACACCTACCTTGTCACTGAGAACACCTACATTGCAACTCATTGGAGATATGAGATGAGCTCTTAGCAAACCAGCTGCTAACATGCCTTAATGCATCTTAGCATCACCTAGTAAATGGGACGATATCATTTTCACTGCAGTTTTGGTTTTGTAAAAATAATTGCGGCAAAATGGCGCTTGTTAATATGCCCTCAAGTTTGCTATGACACAACAGGAACCTCGACTCCCGCCCTGCTATACCAAACAGCAGTATCCTGGGGGTAGACACCCCGAGAATCAGCAGGAGCCGCGCCAGGGTGGTGGTGTTCCCCAAGGCTTTTGACTGCTCCAGAATAGAGTCCATGCAGCCCCCTCTCAAATAGGCATGGGCGGAAAATCCGTTCCGCTCGCGGATTTTGCGGATTTTCGGGAAATCCGCAATCTGCGAGATTCGCGAATCTCCCACAAAATCCGCAAATCCGCGAGCAGCGGATTTTGCTCGCACTGCTCGCACTGTTCGCGTGAGTTCGCGTGAGTTCGCGCCCCGCGAATAAGTGCAAAATTGCAGAAATACGATCTTAGCAAAACTGAAAGTAACTACTTACCAGGTTCAAAAGTTCAGGCTCATCATTAGTAGCCATTTCCTGTAGTGCTTCCTGAGGGGCCCCTCCAGAGTTCAGTTGCCAGTTGAAACTATTATGTGACCCTGCTCTGAACCTCAGAATAGTTACACATATGCCACAAAGGTCCTGAATTACAGCTAAGGGAGACAAGCAGGAGCCAGGCTGGAAGTTAAAATCCATTAATCAGCCCCTAATTCATTATTGTCAGTTGGGGCAGGGCAGGTGTTGTAACTAATTTTGCAACAATGAAAGCACTTAGCAAGTGCAAAAGATCACTAATCAGGGCGCACTAAGGAAGCAGGTGCCAGCTAAAAAAATATTCTGTGACACATTAATCAGCCCCAAATTAATTCAGGTCACTTGAGGCAGGGAAGGTGTGCTTTGCTTTGCCGAAAATAATGTACACTGGACAACCAGAGGGTGTGGTGATGAAACAGAGGGTGGCATGGGTGGGCCAGAGGGTGGCATGAGTAGTCAGAGAGTGGCAGTGGTGACAGAGAGTGGCAGTGATGAAGAAGAGTGTCCCAAACAGGCTGGACACGTAGAAACAACAAGTTCGCAAAACTTGCGACCCGACAGGTAAGTTCGCAAATTGCGAAATTGTGAAAAACCCTCGCGAACTGGCAGAAACACGGGCGAACACAAAAAAAAAAAAATCCGCAAATTCGCGGGAATTCGCGGATTTTGCGGATTGCGAATCCGCAAATCCGCAAAATTCGCGAATGCGAGATCCGCAAAATTCGCTCATGCTTACTCTCAAAATATAAAAAAGCCCCATAGGGTGGTAATCCTTGGGGCTTAGATGAATGTTTGAGCACCCTCAACCATTCATTTTGTAGCACCAAGGAATGGCGGTCTCCGGGTTACAGGGCCCCTATAGACCCCCATTAAATATAATATTTTAGACCCCAGGATTTGGCCCTCCCAGGTAGCTAATTTTTAAACAAGCACAGGAGCCCCTGCTTCATTTTATTTTTATCATGGTGGCTCCATGCACCTAACGCACAATTCTCTGTTTTTTCTCCACCCAAAAAATTGTTTTGGGACCCCCTAAGCAGGTCTTGATGATCAAAATATTTCTCCCATGCCCCCTTTATACGTGTTGAACACTTGTCCCACTATATTCTATATCCTCGCTTCTGCCGAGGCACAAACTGGCTGCCAACACTTCCTAGTTTCCAACGTTGACAACCACTTGACACTCAATTAGCGCGTGATCGGGACAGTGCGCTTAGAGTGCGTGCATGATGCGCGGACGCACCAAGTTCATAGATATATATGTATTTTTATTTTTAATTGTAATTTTCTCAGGAACAACACAACGGATTTACACCATTTAAGCAAAAGGCACAAGTCCGAACCAATGACTACCACTTTGCCAAATTTGGTGTAATTCCGTTCAGCCGTTCGGGCTGCAGACGTGATGAACAGTTCCTTTGGAAAATTGCATGGGAAAAACACATTTTGGGACCCCCCGTTTTTCTCTGCCCCGGCTTCAAATGCAATATTTTAGACCCCGGGATTTCTCCTTCCCACGTAGCTAATTATTTAAACAAGCACAGGAGCCTGT
Organism: Lissotriton vulgaris; assembly: GCF_964263255.1. Classification (NCBI taxonomy): domain Eukaryota; kingdom Metazoa; phylum Chordata; class Amphibia; order Caudata; family Salamandridae; genus Lissotriton; species Lissotriton vulgaris. The sequence continues at coordinate 2,097,180,715 of NC_141691.1, read as the reverse complement.
GCTTTGTTTTCATTTTTTTTACGGCGGATCCATGCACCCAGCGCACATTTCTCAGTTTAAAAAAAATATATATTTTTTTTGGTCCCTGGGTTCCTTGTGGGGCCCCCTAAGCAGGTCTAGAGGCCCAAAATATGTCTTACCTGCCCCGTGTATACGTTTGAAACACCTGTTCCACTCATTTCTAGAACCTCGCATCTACCGAGGTAAAAAATGGCTGCCAACACTTCCTGGTTTCGAATGTTGACAACCACTTCTCAGCCAATGAGCATTATGCGTGTTATCAGGATGGTGCGCTTATAATCCGCACAATATGTGCTGATCCACCGAAGCCATAGAAATATATATACACTTAATTGTAATTTTCACAGGAAATACTGAACAGATTTACACCACATAAGCAAAAGGCAAGAGTCTGAACCAAGGACTACAACTTTGCTAAATTTGGTGTAATTCTGTTCAGCCGTTCGGCCTGCAGCCGCGATAAAAGAAACGGTAGCGATGGAAAATTACATGGGGAAAACACGTTTTGGGACCCCCTTGTTTCTCAGCCCCCTCTTTACGAATTACCCCAAGACTTTCCAGATAGGAGCAAAACAGAGTGGCCCACCAGTTTTTTTAAATTTTACGAAGAATTGTCAACCAGCGTCAAAGGTATTCCAACTCGAATGTTCAGATTTGCTATGGAAAATAGGTCCTAACTATCACTACCTACTGGCGACCGCCTGTAGGTAATATATACACAAACATATATATAAATGCATATGCATATATGTGCATATGTGTGCGTGTAGAGAGAGGTAGAGAGAGGTAGAGGTAGAGGCTTAGAGGTAGAGAGGAAGAGCTAGAGGTAGAGAGGTAGAGGTAGAGAGGTAGAGAGTAGTAGAGAGAGAGGTAGAAAGAGGTACAGAGGTAGAGAGTAGAGAGTAAGTAATAGAGAGTAGAGAGTGAGTAACAGAGAGTATTAAAGAGAGTAGCAGAGAGTGAGCAGTAGAGAGTAGTAGAGTGAGTAGTAGAGAGTGAGTAGTAGAGAGTGAGTAGTAGAGAGTGAGTGGTAGAGAGTGAGTAGTAGAGAGTAGTAGAGCGTGAGTAGTAGAATGAGAAGTAGAGAGTAGTAGAGAGTGAGTAGTATAGAGTATTAGAGAGTGAGTAGTAGGGAGTAGTAGAGAGTGAGTAGTAGAGAGTAAGTAGTAGAGGGTGAGTAGTAGAAAGTGAGTAGTAGAGAGTGATTAGTAGAGAGTGTAGTAGAGAGTAGTAGAGATAGAGTAGTAGAGAGTAGTAGTAGAGAGTAAATAGTAGAGAGTGAGTAGTAGAGAGTGAGTAGTAGAGAATGAGTAGTAGAGAGTAGTAGAGAGTGAGTAGTGGAGAGTGAGTAGTAGAAAGTAGTAGAGAGTCAGTAGTAGAGAGTGGTAGAGAGTGAGTAGTGGAGAATCAGTAGTAGAGAATAGGAGAGATCTAGTAGTAGAGTAGTAGAGAGTAGTCAGTCACTGTCAGTCAGTGGCAGTCAGTCACTGTGGGTCAGTCAGTGTCAGTGTCAGTCAGCCATTGTCAGTCTGTCAGTGTCAGTCAATCAGTGTCAGTCAGTGTTAGTCAGTGTCAGTCAATCAGTGTCAGTCAGTGTCAGTCAATCAGTGTCAGTCAGTGTAAGTCAGTGAGTCAGTGTCAGTCAGTCAATGTCAGTCAATCCGTGTAAGTCAGTGTCAGTGTCAGTCAGTGTCAGTGTCAGTCAGTGTCAATCAGTCAGTGTCAGTCAGTCAGAGTCAGCTAGAGCTGCTCTGCAAACCTGGTTCACTGGCTCTAAAGCAGTTCTGCTGACCTAGTTCTTAGGCTACAGAGAAGCTCTGCTGATTTAGTTCTCTGGCTCTACTACAGCTCTGATGACCTGATTCTATGGCTCTAAAGCAGCTCTGCTGACCCGGTTCTAAGGCTCTAAAGCAGTTCTGCTGACATGGTTCTCTGGTTCTAGAGCAGCTCTGCTGACCTGGTTCTCCGGCTCTAAAGCAGCTCTGCTGACCTGGTTCTCTGGCTCTAGAGCAGCTCTGCTGACCTGGTTCTCTGGCTCTAAAGCAGCTCTGCTGACCTGGTTCTCTGCTTCTAAAACAGCTCTGCTGACCTGGTTCTCTGGCTCCACAGCAGCTCAGTTGTCCAGGTTTTATTGGTCTAAAGCGACTCTGCTGACCTAGTTGTTAGGCTTTTGAGCAGCTCTGCTGACCTTGTTTTCTGGCTCTACAACTGCTCTACTGAGCTGGTTCACTGGCTATGAAGCAGCTCTGCTGACATGGTTCTCTGGCTATAAAGCAGCTCTGCTGACTTGGTTCTATGGTTCTAAAGCAGCTCTGCTGAAATGTTTCTCTGGCTCTAGAGCAGCTCTGCTGACCTGGTTCTCAGCCTCTAAAGCAGATCTGCTGACCTGGTTCTATGGCTCTAAAGCATCTCTGTTGACCTGGTTCTCTGTCTCTAGAGCAGCTCTGCTGACCTGGTTCTCTAGCTCTAAAGCAGCTCTGCTGGCCTTGTTTTCTGGCTCTAAAGCAGCTCTGCTGACCTGGTTCTCTCCCTCTAAAGCAGCTCTGCTGTTCTGTTTTCTCTGGCACTACAGTAGCTCTTTTGACCTGGTTCTCTTGTTCTAGAGCAGGTCTGCTGGCCTAGTTCTTAGGCTCTACAGTAGCTCTGCTGACCTAGTTCTCTGACTTTACAACAGCTCTGCTGACCTGGTTCTCTGACTCTAAAGCAGTGCTGCTGACCCGGTTCCATGGCTCTAAAGCATTTCTGCTGTCCTGGTTCTCTGGCTCTAGAGCAGCTCTGCTGACCTGGCTCCTTGGCTCTAAAGCAGCTCTGCTGACCTGCTTCTCTACCTCTAAATCTGCTTTTTGACCTAGTTCTCTCGCTCTAAAGCAGTTCTACTGACCAGGTTTTTCTGGCTCTGCAGCAGCTCTGCTGACCTGGTTCTCTAGCTTTAGAGCAGCCCTGCTGACCTGGTTCTTAGGCTCTAGAGCAGCTCTGCTGACCTGGTTCTCTGGCTCTAAAGCAGCTCTGCTGACCTGGTTCTCTGGCTCTAAAACAGCTCTGCTGACCTGGTTCTCTAGCTCTAAAGCTGCTCTGCTGACCTGGATCTTAGGCTCTAGAGCAGCTCTGCTGACCTGGTTCTCTGGCTCTAAAGCAGCTCTGCTGACCTGGTTCTCTGGCTCTAGAGCAGCTCTGCTGACCTGGTTCTCTGGCTTTAAAGCAGCTCTGCTGACCTGGTTCTCTACCTCTAAAGCAGCTCTGCTGGCCTGGTTCTTGGGCTCTAAAGCAGCTCTGCTGACCTGGTTCTCTCCCTCTAAAACAGCTCTACTGACCTGGCTTCTCTGGTTCTACAGCAGCTCAGTTGTTCTGGTTTTCTTGCTCTAGAGTGGCTCTGCTGACCTAGTTGTTAGGCTTTTGAGCAGCTCTGCTGACCTGGTTCTCTGGCTCTACAACAGCTCTGCTGACCTGGTTCACTGGCTATAAAGCAGCTCTGCTGACCCGGTTCTATGGCTCTAAAGCAGTTCTGCTGACCTTGTTCTCTGGCTCTAGAGCAGCTCTGTTGACCTGGTCCCTTGGCTCTAAAGCAGCTCTGCTGACCTGGTTCTCTCCCTCTAAAGCAGCTCTGCTGACCAGGTTCTCTTGTCCTAAAGCAGCCCTACAGACCTGGTTTCTCTGGCTCTACAGCAGCACTGCTGACCTGGTTCTCTGGCTTTAGAGCAGCTCTGCTGACCTAGTTCCTAGGCTCTAGAGCAGCTCTACTGACCTCGTTCTCTGGCTCTAAAGCAGCTCTGCTGACTTGGTTCTATGGTTCTAAAGCAGCTCTGCTGATCTGGTTCTCTTGCTCTGGAGATGTGTGTGAATGCTGCGCCATCCTAGAGTTGGCGTAGCAAGGCGCAACGAGGAGAATTGTTTCCATTTCTCCTAATGTTTTCCTCTTTCAATGCATGCTGCATTCTACAGCATACATTGAAATAAGAAAATGCCTTTACTGATTGTTTTTGTGCAGGAAGGTGTCCCTTGCTGCTCAAAAACAATATTCGCACGACACAGACGTCCTTGCACCATGGTGCAAGGGTGCCTGTGTCACCACATGGCTGCAGTTTGTGCAGCAGTGCAGAGGGAAGCACAGAGTTACAACATATTCATGTACACATGTCACATCCCTGTGCTTTGGAAGTGCCACAGTGCAGTGCAGCTAAAGACTTTGCAGTGTCACGCTGCAGTACTTCCTCATAAATCTTAACCTATAAATTCACCATACACTACTAATGCATTCTTTCAGTCAATCATGTTGTATACATATATTCAACCAAATTTTCACACATTACTTTGCAATTACAGTTCTTTCTTTAATCAGATAAGGTAGCTCTGATAAATACTTTTCTTTCATCGTTTTTCTTTGGTATTATTTTTTATTGTGAACAATTTTTAATTTTTTGGGCAGTTTTTTTTTAAAAAAAAGAACAAAAAAGAACGAATAAACCATGAAACTTTTGGAATTACTTATCATTCCAAAAACAAAAAAAACTAAAATTAACAATGATGGTTGCATTGCGCAGCTCAAACTGCATCCACTGACTGCTCACCAAAGCATGTTTCTTACACTTCACGCAGTGTTGCTCGCGAAAGGCGAATTCTGGCCTAATGTCCATTGCAGGTGTTCCTGAGAACGCTCCAGACGTACTTGCCACAGCAAGTGAGGGGTTAAAAGCAGCTACCCTCATTTCCTCCTGAGCAATATTGAGAGGATGTGTGGTCAGTAATTAATTTGTAATAAATATTGGGCCCGATTCTCAAAAGTATTCTGAGACAAAATCCTAACTTCAAGACTTTCGGTATTCACAAAAGGCATTTAGGAGTAGTGAGGTTAGGATTCCTAACTTTACTACTCCTAAACTGAGAAATAACTTTACGACTTTTGGTATTCACGAAAGGCATTTAGGAGTAGTAAAGTTAGGAATCTAACTTTACTACTTCTTAATGCCTTTTGTGAATACCGAAAGTTGTAAAGTTAGGATTTTGTCTCGGATTACTTTTGTGAATCGGGCCCAAGTTTTGTAATTATTGTTATGTGTGTTAGCTCAAATATAAATTATATGTGTTATTAGTCTTTTTATAATGCTTTACAATGTTTTTAAATGGTTTGTAATTTTAAGTTATCTGGAATTTGTAATTTAATTGCTAATAGTAATTTATAGATTTGCAGTGGGTTGGTAGGTTTGTAGGTTCATAGGGTAGGAAGTGAATTAAGTAAAATGTATTTATTATTATTAGTATGATTAACATTAATAGAGCTCACTGTAACACTGCAGGCATCCTGGCGCTAAGAGAACAACCGGCACAAGAACTGTCAGCTGCACAATAAAAAGAGGGCCTACCATCCAGCAAATCTACTGCTACCCTCAATTAAAAATATATTATACCCTAGGGAAGAGCCAGGTCTTGATTTATTTGTGGAACAGCAGCAGACTTCATGTCCTCCTAATTTCTAAAGGGAGGTCATTCCAAAGGTGAGCTGCTGCCAGGCTAAAGGCTCTTCCTCCCAGGTTCACCCTCCTTATTTTGGGGATTCTGGCACAATTGGCGGTAGAGGAGCGAATATTCCTGGTAGGCTTGTACCACTGAAACTTGTCCTGGAGTGGCTTAGGTCCCTGTTCATGGAGTGCTCTAAACACAATGCACAGTGGTTTGAACCCGATCCTTTGAGCTACTGGTAGCCAATGTAGATCCACCAGTCGGGAGAGGGCTAATTTAGCTGCTGCCGCCTGGACACTCTGCAATCTGGCAATCAGGTATCCCAGAGATTTCAACAGCGGTGCATTGCAATAGTCCAGGGGCCTGAGGATGATACTCCTAACTACCGTTGTTCTTGCCTGTACAGGTAGCAGTGGTAGTACGTTCCAAAGACGTTGAATTAAAGAGAAACAAGTTCCCACCAGATTAATAACATGGGTCTCCAGATTGAGATTCTCATTAAAACTGACCCCCAGATTACGCACCGTGTTCACTGGTGCCATCTGATTTGAGAGGCCAGAAGTCTATTGGATAACTTAGAATGAACCCCCACCTTGCACTGTAGAATCTCTATTTTCCCAGTATTAAACTGGAGCGAGTTTTCCTTCAGCCATTTCGTCATTTCATGCATACAAGCATGAAAGCAATCCAACGGTTCAGCCTGGTCCCTATCCAGGGATATCAAAAGCTGTGTATCATTCACATAATTAAGCACAATGATATTATGCGCTTTAATGATTCCCAGCAGAGGTTGCATATAGGCATTAAACAGAATGGGGCTGATTGACGAGCCCTGCGGAACCCATGCAAGACTTTCACCAATTCAGATTGGTACAGGGAAAGTGCCACTGCCTGCCATCTATGAGACAGATAGGATCGCAGCCAACTGAGCGCTATTCCTTTCACCCCAAAAGTCTCCAGCCTTGAAAGCAAAATTTCATGGTTCACCGTATGGAATGCGGCGGACAGGTCCAGCAGAATTAAAATTGCTGATTGGCCCGGTCACCCAGCACCAACACCAGAGCTGACTCTGTCCCATGACCCGGTCGAAAACCAAACTGTTCCTCTTCCAGTATGTTATTCGTCTCCAAAAAATGGGACAGGGTCCTACTGACCAGACGTTCCGCAATCTTTATTGAGTAGGGCAGGAGGGAGTTTGGTCGGTAGTTCTTATGACAGCACGGATCAAGTGTAGGTTTTTTCAAGAGTGGCGTAATATTAGCCTGCTTCCAGTTAACAGGCACAATACCTGTATTGAGGGACTGGCAACATAGCTGTCGTAAAATGGGAAAGATATCTGACCCAAATTCCTAAATCAGCCTGTGGGGCAGAGGATCCAGTGGGGAGCCAGAGAAGACTCCTAAGCCACTCTAGTGAACTCCTCCTCAGATGGAATCGGAAAATTATCCAGAGAGACCCCAGATGCGGCCAGCTTGACAAAACCCTTTTAATTTAAGCCTCCTGCCCCTTCTTTCTGAGCTAGTGAGGTAGATTGAGATAGATCCTTCATACTTTCCACAATTGTATTTATTTTATCTTGAATAAAAGTGCCAGTCCATTGCACAACTCCTGGGAAGGTTTAATTTTACTGTTGATACACTCAGGGTTGGTCATACCTTTCACTATTCTAAATATATACCTAGATTTATTAGAGATTTTTTGTATAGTGGATGCAAAGTACTCTGTCTTGGCAGTAGTTATTTCTTGTTTATAAGTTATTATTGTGCACCTCCAGCTTATTCTGTCTTTTTCCAAATAGTCAGTCCTCTACTGTCTTTCAGCCATTTTACACGAGAGCTTGAGATTCCTCAAGCTCTCTGTGTACCAAGGTGCCAACGGATTTCCTCTTTTCTTAATAACTTTAAGTGGGGCAAGCTGATACAGTTTCTTGGTTAGATGTTCATTAAATGTAGTATAATTCTCTTTAACCTGCTTCTTAGGATTGAGCAGAGCCTCTATATGAAACACGGGCCTCCATCTTCTGCCTTTTTCAAAAGGCCTTTCCAGTATCGTCCGAAAAACATCCTGGCCTTTCTATCCCCAGGCCTTATTCTATTCAGGCTTTGGACCCTAAAAATGATTAGATGGTGATCCGTCCACTCCCCTTGCACGATTTCCCCCATATCAACAAGGCCTTCTTCTACGAAGATCAAATTTAAGATGTAAATGATTATTACTCAGGTAAACTGTGCAAAAGAAATTATTTTTAACTTATATAATATTTATGGGCTGCTGGGTTTGTAATATATTGGGTGGGAAGGTAATTAAGTAATAATTCACAATTAGTGATGAATGAATTATTAATTATTTAACTGATAAATACTTATGTTAATTGTGTTATAGATATCTATTTTAGTTTTAAGTTAAGAGTGGGCTTCCAGGTTTCCAGAGATATATATTGGAATTTAATTAATTAATTAAGTAATACATTAATTGACAATTAGTTATTATATTGTTTAATGAATGAATGAATGATTACCCATTTCTATAGCGCATGGTTACCCTGAGGCATCCCAGCGCTTACGTGGTCCAGTCATCACCATTGATTTTAGCAGAATAGGAAGGTTTTCAGCATTTTTCTAAACCTGAGATGGTTCTCCTCCATGCGGATAGCATCTGGAAGATTATTCCAAAGCTTTGCGGCCTGTAGAGAGAAACGTCTGCCCCCGGTGCGTGATCTCCTAATCCTGGGGATTGCCAGTAGATTCTTATTACTGGATCTCAGGGTTCTACATGTTTGATAAGGAGTAAACAAGGGTGCCAGAATGTCTGCTCCGGAGTTATGCAGGGCTTTATGAGCAATAGTCATTGCTTTAAATTCAATTCTTTGTTGCACAGGCAACCAGTGTAGTTGCCTCAATGCTGGTTTGGCAGAGGTTCTGCGTGGGATATTTATTAGCATTCGGGCAGCACAGTTTTGGATGGTCTGAAGGATCTTAATTGTCCCTTTAGGGGCACCTAGATAGACTGCGTTGGAGTAGTCTAATCGTGAAAGTATCAGGGATTGTACTAGGATCCTTCTAGCCTCAAAGGGAAGTACTCCTAGGATCTTTCTGAGTGCTCTCATGAGGGCATAACCAGTCCCTGCTACCTTCCGGGCTTGGACCTGAAAGTTGAGGGCTGGGTCCAGCCACACTCCCAGGCTTTTAATTTGCTCCTTGGGGGTTGGAGGCTGCCCCAGGGAATCCGGCCACCACATATCCACAGAGGTAGGTGGTTTATGTCCCAGCATCATGACCTCTGTTTTAGCTCCATTAAGCTTCAAAAAGGAGTCATTCATCCATTCCTGGACTTTGCTAAGACAAGAGGAGAGATTGTTATAAGTCGTCTCCTGCCCAGATTTAAGAATCATGAAAAATGATTATTTGTTTTTATTCATATATAATACATTTCTTTGTTTAACTAACTAATAATTTTCATATTGAAATATGTTTTGTGTTTGAAGGGAAGTAGATTCCCTACTGTTGGAAAGACTCAAGTGGAAATAATAGTAAATGTAACTCTTCTGAAGTCCATTGCTTCACTTACTGTTCCACAGACGGGAGAGGGAATAGGAAATTAAATCCCTCCAAGTCCAACAATTTCCCAACTGTTGCACAGACTGGAGTTGGAATAGTAAATGTAATCCTTTAGACGTCCACAGCATTTGTTAATGTTGCACAGATTGGAGAGGAAATAGTAAGTTTAATGCCTCTGAAGTCGAACACTTTCACTACTGTTGCACACACTAGAGTGGGAATAGTACATTTTACCCCTCCATAGTCCAACTCTTTGTCTACTGTTGCACGGACTGGAGTGGGAATAGTAAATTAAATCCCTCAATAGCCCAACACTTTCCCTACCTTTGCACAGACTCCAGTGCGAAAAATAAATGTTACCCCCATGAACTCCAACACTTTCGCTACTGTTGCGCAGACTTGTGTGGGAATTGAAAGTGTAATCCCTTTCAAGTCCAATTGTTTCCATAAGGCTGCACAGACTGGAGTGGAAAATGTAATGCCTCAGAAGTCTGACACTTTCACTACTGTTGCACAGAAGCAGATTTTTACATTTGACTCCTCAGAAGTCCAACGCTTTCCCTACTGTTCCACGGACTGGAAAGGAAATAGGTAACTTTACCCCTCTATAGTCCAACGCATTCCATACTGTTGCACACACAGGTGTGGGAATAGTAAGTTTTACCGCTCTGAAATTTAACACTTTCTTTCCTGTTGCACTGACTGGAGTGGTAATACTTAATTTAACTCCTCCAATGTCAAACTCTTTCTCAACTTTGCACAAGCTAGAGTGGGAATAGTATGTTTAATCGCTCTGAAGTCCAACACTTTCCCTACTTTTGCACAAACTGGGCCAAGAAGAGTACATTTTACCTCTCAGAAGTTTAACTCTTTCCCTACTGTGGCAAAGACTTGAGTGAGAATAAAACATTTTGCTCCTCAAAAGTCAAAAGCTTTAACTAATGACTGGAGTGGGAATAGTAAATGTAATCGCTTTGAAGTCCAACACGTTATTTACTGTTGCAAAGACTGGAGTGGCAATAGCAAATTTTCCCACTCTGTTCACTTTTCCTACTTATGACAGACTCGGGTGTAAATCATAAAGTTTACCAATCCGAAGGCCAACACTTTGCCTCCTGTTGCACAGACTAGAGTGGGAATAGTAAATTCAATCTCTTCAAACCACTGCTTTCCTTTCTGTTGCGCAGACTGTAGTTAGAATTGTAAATGTTACCCTTCCGCAACCCAACACTTTCCCTACTGTTGCACACACTGGAGAATAGAAAATGTTGCCCCAATGAAGTTGAATACTTTCCCTATTGTTGTACAGACTGGAATGCAAATAGTAAATGGAACACATTCTAAAGTCTATAGCTTTTTCTACTTCTGCACAGACTGGAGTGGAAATAATAAATCTAATCCCTCTGAAGTCCAACGCTTTCCCTTCTGTTGCACAGAATAGGGTGGGAATAGTGAATGTAATCACTTTGAAGTCCAACAAGCTCTTTACTAGTGCACAGCCTGGAGTAGGTATAGTACATTTAATTCCTTTAAAGTCAATGTGTTATTTACTGTTACATAGACTGGTGTGGACATAGTAAATATTTTTCTTCCAAAGTCTGAAGCTCTCTCTACTGTTGCACAGACTGGAGTGGGAATAGTAAATCAAATCCATCCGAACCTAATGCTTTACCTGCTTTTGCACATACTGGAGTCGAAATGATAAGTTTTACTCCTGAGCAATGCAACAATTGTCCCATTATTGCACAGTGAGAATAGTAAATTTTTCTCCTTTGAAGTCCAGCATTTTCCCTACTTTTGGACATACTGGAGTGGGGATGGGAAATATTACCCCTGTACAACCCAACACTGTCCTACTGTTACATAGACTGGAGTGAGAATAAAAAATGTAACCCCTACAAAGTTGAATGCTTTCCCTACTGTTGCACAGACTGGAGAGTGAACAATAAATGCAACCCCTTCTGAAGTACAAAGCTTTTTCTACTCCTGCACAGAGTAGAGTAGCACATTTTACCCCTCCAAAGCCCAACACTTTCCCCACAGCCTGGAATGGTATTAATAAATGTAACCCATACAAAGTTTAATAGTCAATTTCAAATTCAATTTCAAAATGCTTTATTAGGGATGTATAAATACAACCATATAGCAACAATCAAAGTAAAATTACAATACTTCATTCATTTATATCAATTCTGGTTTACCAAATGCCATCATTATTAAGTGCAATATACATTTAGCAGCACATATCCAAATGGGCAGTCTTAAAGTGCTTGTTAGTGCATTCGCCTAATAGTACATGTGCAAACTAGCAATATAAAGTGTTGTAAGTGCTAAAGGTACCCAATTTCTGACACATATGCAAGTTAGAAATATTAAAACATGTATATTGATACATGCGAATAATAATTCATGTGCACACCAGCAATAATAAAGTGCATATAAGTCGTACTCATGTATTGAATTCATACAATGATTGATTTCCGTGCTGAAATACATTTTAAAATATAAGTGGCCACATAAAAACATATGTCTGGGCTCTCTAGATTGAACATCAGTTGCATCGCTTTCTTTGTACTGCGCATGTTTTATTTTAAAAAGATGGGTTTCAGATAACATTTTGTATAAGAAATATAAAAATTACAAAACAGCATAAAATGACAGCCACTCTGCTTCGATGTACCATCACATGGGCATAAACAAGTCCCGGGTTTCTTAATTGTTGGGAATGCCACTAGGTGATGCACAATCCCCAACCGTAGACGGGATAATACAAAACGGTGGGAACTAGTGCTAACAACGGTAAGGTAGTTTTGAAGACCTTCGTTAATATTGTATTCTAAATATGAATTAAACGTGCTTTGTTTTACGTATTTATTCATTCTGGTACTACCTGTATGTTTCAGGAAAGTGACTTTAAGCTCCTGCTTTGACAACTGTGTCCCCATTATTGGATCTTTAAAAATGTTGCGGTCATAAAGTGTCTTATACCAAGATTGTATGTGACATAACCAGGGGATGTTTGAGCAGCGGTCGAGCTTTAGACAATCGTTAATCACATCCTGAGTAAATTTTGTCTTTTCTTTTGACCAGATTGATCGCCATAGGGACAGGGGGCGTAGGGCAATTAAGTCGTTAACATGATTTAAGCCGACTTCCCTATGTATTAGCTCATTTGAGGCCGCAGCCGGAGCACAAAGCAATCGTTTCAAGAATACATTCTCCTCACGCTGAATTAAGTTGGCACTCTGAGAATAGTAATATAGTAATAGTAATAGGGGCATTTATATAGCGCTGGGTTTTTACGCGCACCGGCGTGTCCCCGCGCTTCGACCGCTGCGAAACCCTTCCTGGCTTCCCTGAGAGATGGTCCCTTAATGGGTATCTCCAGGGTGAGACCAGGCATCCCCGGCGGTCTGATGGGGCCGTTAGTGAAGATGAGGCAAGCTAGTGCCCAGAGTTGCCGAGTGTGATCGCTGATCAGAGTGGGCACCGAGGCGAGAGAATTATCGAGTCCGCTGACCCTGGTCCAGAAACCTGCCGCGTCGGGAATCGAACCCTGGTCCCGGGCCGTCCTCTGCTCTCAGGTCTGCCGCCTCTAACCAGTGAGCCACACTACTTCACAGAATGGTATCCCCAAATCCCAGCCCCATACAGGGCTGATGTTATGCACCTTGAATTATATATTGACAGCATCTCATGAATTCTATGACCCCCTAATTTTGCTGCAAATCTAAAAACACAACTTGTGTTCCTTGCCATTTTGAAGTGGACACTGTCTTGTTCATTTGCCCACCTCCTATCTCCTGAAAATGTGATGCCTAGGTAACAGAAGCTCCTTGCAGATTCTAATTTCTCCCCTTCTAAATAAAAGGATCTGCTTTTTCTTGGCTTCTTGCCACAAATCATTGTGAGTGTCTTTCCTTTGTTAATTTTCAACTTTCTGCTCTCAGTGAAAGTGTAGAACTTGTTAATCAAACGTTGCAGGCCATTTTGGGTCCGGGAGAGAAGAACCGCAACATCCGCGTATAAAAGAATTGGAATTGGATTACCATTAATATTAGGTGCATCTGCATGAATTTGTCTTAAAATTTGGTCTATCTGAAATATAAAAAGAGAAAATAGGAGTGGGGCAAGCACACATCGTTGTCGGATACCTCTGTTAATTCTAAAAAAGGGTGTGCACTCTCCACCAGCTCCAAATCTGACTTTACTAGACAGGTTTTCATACAGTCTGGCCAGAAAATGTATGATTTCAATTGGGGCACCCATTTCCAACAGAACCAGCGTGCTCCACCAGATCAAATGCTGAACTCAAGTCAGCAAAGCACAAAAATAGATTGCCCTCTTTAGCTTTAGTGTACTTGCTGACTATGAGTTCCAGGTTCACACACTGCTCCATTGTTCCAATCCCCTTTCTGAACCCATACGGCACTGGGGATAAGATGTTATTTTCCTCCACCCAGGCTTTAAGTCTCTCTAATAGGAACTCGACTGAGGATTTTAATTGACGAGTCCAGGAGTGAGATGGGACGGTAGTTTCGTGCCTCTGACCTAGAGCCTTTCTTATAGAGAGGCACAATAATGGACTGACCCCATGTTGGTGGAAGCCTGTCTTCTATGGCAGTTTTAAAATATCGTGTCAATATTGGGGCCCATAAAGTCATTTCATATTTATAAAAATCCATGGGCACCCAATTAGGCCCAGGGGCTTTACCACCTTTGCTATTTCTAATTGCTTACGTAACCTCAGTTAGGCTCACAGATAACTGAATGTTTTGCCATTTAAAACAAGGTGTTGTTTCTATAGGTAAAATTGGCCCATCTGGTTTAAAATCAGAGTTAAAAATCCCAGTAAAATGGGCTATCCATGCACGGCAACTAACATGGGAGGTTATTTCAGGAGTATTATCATTCTTTAGAAAAGGGTTATTTACAGTTTCCCAGAATAATGTATGGTTTTTTGTTCTGCAACCATATCCAGATTTAACCAAGCTTTATTTTGCAGATCTTTTTTTCTGGTTGCTAGGGCAGTCTATGTCTGACACTTCAAATTTGTCAGAGAATGAGAATGAGAGCGCTGTAGGTGATTGGGTGGATGAAAATGGCTCTCGGCGAGACAATGATGATCCAAGCTCTGAGCTACCTATGAATCAAGAGACAGTTTGAAAGACACAAGATTCCAGTAATCTTTTCTTCAAAGAGAATCCGACCCCTGTCGGCAAGCTTGTATGGGACTGTTCACCTTCATCTCAGCCTGATGGTAAAGGTGTTGGTGCTAGCTCTGGTTGGAAGTTTGATGGTGACAGTGAAATCACGCTGAATACGATATATAAGGTGATAATGGCACACAGAGAATAAACTAAGGCTGAAGGCTTGCGGACCCAGGGTGCGGTTCGCAAGTTGCAGAATACTGTGCGTCGAATTGCCAAGTCATGTACGGAAATATCAACAAGGATTGGGGAGACGGAGGAGAGGATGTCCGTAATGGAAGACCAGTTAGTTCAACAGAAGGCGACGATCACAGCATTACAAAAAATTAAGGTAGACACTAATTGGAAGCTAACTGACTTGGAAAATTGATCTAGATGGAATAAACTCCACATGTTGTGGATTCCTGAGGGCAGGAAGATGAAGGATGTGAGAAAATATATTATTGAGCTGTTTTCTGAAGCCTTTCCTGATTTAAAGCAATGGAAATGGGAAACTGAGATATATAGAGCACACAGATTTCCTTTTGTTCAGAGAGGGAAAGCAGGAAGGTCTAACGAAAAACCTAGGGCAATCCTGATCTGCCTGAATATTTATCTGTTACATGAAGCTTTGTTTGATTTCCCTAGGCCAGACAGGAGGAGGACTGGTAAGGGGTGTGACTTCTTCGTACGTCCAGAATTTTGCCAGGCTACAGTCCAACAGAGATGGAGGCTTCGCCAAATGATCTCAGCTTTTCAGTCTAAAGGGGGGAAGGTGTTTTTGTTGAATCCTGCAAAGTTAAACGTGATATACAAGGGGAAGACTCAGTATTTTGTGTCAGAAATATTGGCAGAAGAATTTTTGCAGGCAATGTGAAGTTTACATGCATCTAAATCAGTTATATGGGGCTTTTAACAGCTTTTGGAATGGTTCAATGTGAGAAAAGTCTGTTTAGGTAGGGTCACGGGGGTTGTGGGGGTGCACACTTCACAATCCACATTCCATCCTTGAGGACATGGTCCTTACACCTCTATTGGGGGGGCAGGGAGGTGGGTGGCTATTGGGGGAGGGGCCGCAGGGTGGTGAGGGTGGTGAGGTAGGCACATTGGATGGGTGGTGGGTGAGGTTGAATAGAATGATTATGATACTATTTTGTGTGAAGGAGGAAATGTTTTGCATTAGTTCTAACAGGTTGGGAAAAACAGATCAAATTTCTTAAATTAATCAAGATGGGGTGTTTTCTTTTTGTTCTTGGAACATTTGTGAGTTAAACGATAAAAGAAAAAGGGGGTGCTGCCTCAAATGCTTCGGATCCAGCGGTATGATCTGTTATGCATTCAAGAAACTCATATAGCCTTGAATAACCGCAAGTGGTTAAGGAATCTCGGTATGGAACTAATAGGGTGTACTAAACAAGGCTCTAATATTAGAGGTGTAGCAATTTTTATGAGACATGGTTTGGGAGTGAAGAGGCAGGTAAAAGAGGATACCTATGGGCGCTGGGTCATTGTGGAATTGGATATTAATGGTTCCCCAGGGACAGTGTGCTCTGTGTATGGCCCCAATCTGGATGATCCGGGTGTGCTACATTATTTAAGTATAAAACAGGCAGATTGGCCAGCCCCCTTATTTCTTTGTAGGGAACTCCGTTTTCATTTAGAGGGGGATTTTGACATTAGGAGCAATTGCCCCTGTACCTGGAAAAAGCCCAAGGTCTTCAAAGCTATTATAGGCTTAATCAAGCCAAGTTTGGTTTGGTCGATGTATGGGTAAATCAAAAGAACAGGGTTCCATCTTATTAGTTTTATTCTGCTCCCTATAACAAGCATTTTTTTTTATTTCAACTGAGGTGGCGATTAATGCTAAAATAGAAATAATGCTGTGGGTCATTTCGGATCATAATCCTGTGGTAATGGATTTTGGTTTGAAAGTATAGCAGCAGCATCAACCATGGACTTTCAAACGCAATCTGTTGCTTGATCCGGATTACTGTGAATACATGTGCATTTGGATTCCAGAATTTTTTTAGGATAAATCAGGGTACAGCCTCAGACTCTGGGACGCATTTAAAGCTCGTGTGAGGGGCGCAACGACGAGGTATTCGATTGCGAAGCAACGTAAACTTAACATGGAAACTAAAGATCGAATGAAGCAACTCAGGCTTGCTTATGAATGAACTTTTGCATCAGCAGAATACAGATGATACTTTAAAAGCAATCTCTATCCTGAAAAAGTAAAATTCATCAACACTTTGTAACAAAGATGGCAACCAAGTTGTCTGTTCATAGGGCTCAGGTTTATGAATTAGGGGAGGATGCAGGCAGAATTTTAGCAAAAAGATTGCCCCAAAGGGAGAATGGGATTCGAATCTCTAGGATATGTGATCATAATGATAGGGTACTGGAGTCACCAACTGATATTTTGAGGGACTTTTCTAGATTCTATGGTGGTTTGTATACATAGGATGTAAAAACAAATACAGAAGTCATATGGAAGAATTTTATGGCATTTTAGAAACTAATAAAATTTCATAGCTTAATAATGTGGCTCTAGCAGCAGATGTTACATGGGAAGAGGTAGAGGCAGTGATCTTATAACTAGCTTGGGGCAAAGCAGTTGGCCTCGATGGTATTCCACTTGAATTTTACAGAACGTTTTAATATCTGAGCTTATGATTCTGTTTTTGAATGCGCTACAAGGGATACCACCAGAGTCATCGAGAAAAACAACGATCATTGTATTTTAAAAAAAGGGTAAGCCTGAACGTTCCCCCTTATCGTATAGACTGATTTCGTTAATCAATTCTGATAGCAAAATATTCGCAAAAAGCCTTGCGTTGCAGTTAGGGACAGTTATTGCTCCTCTAGTTTCTACTGTAGAACACAGCTTTATTCCAGGGAGTGACACTGCCGACTATGTAAGGAGGGTTATTACCATTCTGGATTGGGCGCAGGCAACAGATTGAGCGCTGTGGGTGATCCTGTTGGACGCCAAAAAGGCGTTCAACAGGGTCTCTTGGGGCTATCTGTGGGAGGTCTTGCGGTGGAAAGGTTGTTGCCCAGAATTAATTCAAGCGGTTAAGACTCTATATATCAGCCCGGTGGCCACAATACGGATTTCAGGGCTGGAGTCTGATGAATTCAATGTCAGTTGCGGCACTCGACAAGGGTGCCCGTGCTCTCCCCTTTTATTTGCTTTATACATTAATTTATTTTTATGCAAATTAAACTGCCATGAGGATATTAAACCTATTAGTTTTAGTGGAGTTGAATACAGAGCATTGGCTTATGCCGATGATATTCTTATAGTATCTGGTGAATTGGCAACAGCTCTTCCAGTAATCAAAACTTTAGCGGCACAGTTCGGCTCTTTTTCCTGGTACAAGCTCAACATCGGAAAAACCCAAGTTCTTTATTCGGGGCAAGATCCCCCGGTTGGTGTGGTAGTTATATCGGAGGCAACTTATTTGGGGAAAAAAAGTTACTCCTAATGTGGATGAGATCCCAGCTCTGAACATTCTTCCTGTCATGGAGAAGGTTAATATTACTCTGGAACGTTTGAATCACCTTCATATCTACCTGCATGGTTGACGTAATGTCCTCAAAATGCTTGTCCGTCCCAAATTTTAGTATATATTCAGAACAATCCCTTTGGAATTTTCTAACTCACTGTTTTTAAAATTAGATAACGTTTGTTCAACATTTTTGTGGGGGTATCGGAGACCACGAAGGACCCACAAGAAAATTGTTCTTCCAAGAAATCGTGGTGGCTGGGGTGTCCTGCATTTTTTAATGTATTATTGGGCAGCCATGTTGCAGATCATGGTGCCACTAATTTTGGGGAGTAAAGCTCCTATTCTTTTATCTCAGCGACCGTCAAGCTATGAGCTTATTGGTGACAAAGCTAATGGTTGCCTATTGTACCGCAAAAAAACAAGATTAAAGATCTTGCGAGCAGCTCATACAGCATGAGAGCAAATTAAACGGGTATGTAAAATTCCAAAATTGAATTTTTAAACTCCGTTTGTTTAAGGCCTCTGGGCTGCTCCCCTCAATTTTTTAGGGATCATGTTATTTTCAAATGGGACAGAAAAATAATTTCTTGTTTAGGGGAACTGTTGTTTCAAGGGAATCTGATGGTATTTTCAGAGCTTAGAGAAAAGTTATACCTGGACAAGGGAGACTTTTTTAAATATCGGCAGATTCGGAGCTTCTTGGCTAAATTTGGTTCAAATATGGGATTTCAATTTGGTAAAATTGAGCTAATTGAGAAACTGAGGAAGAAGACTCTGATTGTGCAATATTATCAACAATTGTTTGCAGCCATTCCAGATGATTTGGAAAATTGTCAATTAAAATGAGTGAAAAAAAGTGATGTGGTGGGCCTTAATATTAATAGATCGGTTGAACTCGCCAACAGTGTAATAATTACAGGAAGGCATCGTTGCCAACATTACATGGCACTGTGGGACTTATATTACTTCCCTAGGAAAGTGTCTTGAAGGGGTAAACATGCGGTGATTAGTGCAATCGTTGTGGGCTGTTAGCGGCCGATTCCATCCATATATTTTTTTCCTGTACAAAATTAGTGGGGTTCTATCAGCATTCGGAGGGTTTTTTAATTATTTTGTTTAAAAAACAGATAACCCTCACACATGAACTTGTGATGTTGGGGGTGGGTCTGGAGTCATCTCCCATTATAATGAATAATGCGGAAGTTGCACTTTTGTTTATGATGATGGCAGTTGTTCGAGCATGTATCACTAGTGAGGGGATTAGTTCTGAGCCTCCAACTTTTGGGAATTGGAGAGCAAGATTGCCTGCTATGTATAGCTTTGAGGCATCCATTTATAGAATCAAAGGGAGTAGGAAGGGAAGATTGGGTGCCAAAATGTGGGTGCCCATTCAAGATTGAATGTTGGGGGGTCTGGTTGGTTGAATAGTGACAAGTAAACTAAACATAGCTTAACCGCATCGGTGCTGCGCATTTTCCCTCTGTGCGCTGAAGATTTAAAAATCCCGCGGTTCATGACGATCTCAGCTCGTCATGAGCGTACGAGAGGTGTACCTCATGACGAGCTGAGTTTGTTTCTGTTTAGTCTGTTCTTCCACCATAATTAATTGTTTATTATTTGCTTGACATATCTGTTTGTATTTTTTTAGTTTGTGTTTTCTCCTTAGTTTCTATTTTTTCAAGTTTAAAGTGTATTATATTCATTCTGAATTGTATGTACAGTTTCCAATGTGCTTGGGAGGTAAAACAAAAATTAATAAAATTAAGTGAATGCGTTCTTTACTGGTGTGGAAATTGTAAATGTACTCCATCCGAAGTCTAAAGCTTTCCCTACTGTTTCACACACTGGAGTACGAATAATATATTTACCCCTCTGAAGTCCAATGCTTTCCCTACTGTTACACAGACTGGAGTGGGAATAGTGAATTTAATCCCTTGAAAGTCAATGCTTTCCCTACTGTTCTACGGACTATAGTGGGAATAGTAAATGTTACCCTTCCACAACCCAACACTTTCCCTACTGTCACAACGACTGGTGAGGGAATAGTAAATGTAATTCCTTTAAAGTCAACATTTTAATTACTGTCACATAGACTGGAGTGGAAATAGTAAATGTATTAACTCCGAAGCAAAGCAAATGCTTTCCCTAATGTTGCACGGACTGGAGTGGGAATTGTAAATTCTACTCCTCTGCAATCAAACACTTTCCTTACTGGTACAGTGATTTGAGTGGGCATAGTACATTTTACCTCTCCTCGTCCCATCACTTTCTCTATTTTTTTATGGACTGGATAGAGGAATTAGTATTTTTTACCTCTCCTGACACCAACGCTTTCCCTACTATTGCACCGACAGGAATGGGAATAGTAATTTGGACCTTTCCGTTTCCTAACTGTTGCACAGATTGGAGTTGGCATAAGTAATTAAATTCTACTGAAACCACTGCTTTCCCTACTGTTGTACAGACTGTAGTGGGAATAAAAAATATTACCCCTCTGCAGTCCAACACTTTCCCAACTGTTACAGTGATTGGAGTGGGATCCCCAACTCATAGCACTCTGTAGTCCAACGCTTTCCCAACAGTTGCATAGATAGGATTAGAAAGAGTACATCTTATCAATCCTTAGTCCAAAACCTTCGCTACTGTTGGACAGACATGAGTCGGAATAGTAAATTTAATTCCTTAGAAGTCAGCGCGTGCTTCAGTGTTGCACAGACTGGTGTGGAAATAGTAAATATATTCCTTATGAAGTCTAAGGCATTCCTTACTGTTGCAGAGACAGGAGTGGGAATAGTAAATTCTATATCTGCAAAGCTAATGCTTTCCTTACTGTTGCACAGACTGTAGTGGTAATAGTAAATGTTACCCCTCCGAAGCCCAATACTATCCCTACTGTTGCACTGACTGGAGTGGGAATAGTAAATTAAATAAATCTGCTTTCTCTAGTTTTGCGCACACATGGTGTGGAAATGGAAAATGTCATCCGGTGCAATCCAACGCTTTCCATACTGTTGCACAACCTGGAATTGTGATGGTAAGTGTAACCCCTAGAAAGTTGGATTATTTCTCTACAATTGCACAGACTGGAGTTTGAATAGTCAATGTAATCCCTCTGAAGTCTGACTCTTTGATTTGATTTTGATATTTATATAGTGCAACAATCACCCAAGGGCATCAAGGTGCTAGAGAAAGACCGCAAATAACACGTCGTCCAGAAGAGGAATGGAGGAGCTTAAGCTCATCGTTTGCCTGAGAACAGCCAGGTCTTAAGGGCTTTTCTAAACCGAAGCAGAAGAGGAATAGATCTAAGTGCCAAGGGAATTCCAGAGCTTAGACGCTGCCACTGAGAAAGCCCTATCCCCTCACTTCTTCTTCTTGATCCTTGGTACCAGAGTTGCATTTGATGAGTGGAGCGAAGTAGTCGGCCTAGGGAATGCCATTTAAACATGGTTTTCAGTCTCAAAGGATAAGAGGCATGCAGTGACTTATGGACCATACAGAGTACTTTAAAACTGATGCATTGTTCAATGGGAAGCCAGTGTAGGTGTTCTAGTCCCTTTTAGGCTGATTGTCTTTTGGGAATGTCCAGAATGAGTCTTGCGATTGCAATATACAGTACCAGGGGTGTATGTTGCAAGTCCTTACTGGCAGTTGTATTATTTAGCCTTTACCAGAGCTACCTGGATCCTGGCTGAACGCTGGATGAAAGGGAAGATTTTTTTTAACATCCTTATGAGCCAGGAGCATGTAGAAATTGTACGGTTCACTTGGGCCATGAAGCTAAGTTCCGCATCCATCAAGACTCCCAAATTCTTGGCCTTTTCACTCGGGACAGGACAACATCCCAAAGATTGAGGCCAGCAATTACTATTCCATTTGGCCGTCCCTGATCCAAATATCATCACGTCTGTTGTTTCCCCATTAAGTTTAAGGAAGTTAGCAGACATCCAGTTTGCTACTTTGGATATTCCCTACTTTTGTACACAATGGAGAGAGAATAGTAAACTAAATCACTTTGAAGTTCAACGTGCGCTTTACTCTTGCACAGACTGGAGTGGGTAGAGTAAATGTAATCCCTTAGAAGTCCAACTCTTTCCCTACTGGTAGACAGACTGGAGTGGGAATAGTACAATTAACCACTCCAAATTCAAATACTTTCCCTACTGTTGCACAGACTAGAGAGGGAATAGTAAATGTAAGTGTGAGAAGTTGGCCTGGTATATGCTGTCCACTAATTGAAGTGGGCACCCTGCACCAGTCTAAGCAACCCTTATGGTGATTTAATAGGTCAAAGATAACTTTAGAAGCTATTCAAGTGGTGGCTGTGGAGAGCATAATTCAGGCTTAGTCTTGAAGGAATGCAAAACAGTTTGTTTTACCAGAATACAACCTTATAATAGTGTTTAAATTAAAGGAGAACCACACAGTAGCTATAAAAATATGTATTTATTAGTATAACACTACCTAGTACAACACAGTATGTCCTACACAGAGATAATCGCAAAACACACAATCATTAAGCAAAGATATGACAGTAAATAGCACTAATACTCAGTGGGCCCGGGGGGGGGGGGGGGACCATATACTAAGTAAGTGGCATAAGAACCAATTACTCGAGTCAAGACAGTGGTGAGAGTACATAGAATTGCTGGATTGCTGGGACCCCAAGGAGCCATCTAAGGTGAGTTGTTAGGGACCCCACAGAGTCCGTGTGCAGTGTGGAAACATGACCGTATACTCCGTACAAGTCTAAGGGAAAGTCATGTTTGAAGTTTTAAAGTTTAAGGACCCTTCCCAGTAGACTTCAAAGAAACCCTGTGAAAGACAGAAGGTTGGAGCCCCACCCCCACCTGTGGATGCCGAGCTACCCAAGTTACCTATCCCAGGGAAGTGCATAGGTCTGAAGTGGCGTTGGAAACCGCAGTCGAACCTAATGAAGGACTTCGAAGAAGAACGCTGCTGGAAGGGAGAAAAGTGTCCATTGGAATCCAAAGGTGGATTCTGGTCGAGGCGTACCGGAAGTCAGAGGGGACACTTGGGAGTGACCAGGAGCAAGGTAGTTGAATGCCCAACTATGTCGAGTGCTTCCGGTTGGTTGATGGAGTCCTTAACTCTGCAGCTGCGGGTACCAGGAGACATGAAAGACAACCAGGAGCTAAATGAAAGCTGTTTCATGAAGGATGTGGAGTGCAAAGGGGTTGTGTCTGGCAGAAGCACCAACAAGCCTTGGCAAGGGCAACCAATGCAGAATGTCAAGGAAGGGTACGATTCAGACCAGCAAGGTCCAGGAGACTCACCACCTACAGCCAGGTGGCCCAACAAAAGCAAAGTCGACCCTCAATTGGACACACAGGCTAGAGGCACAGGAGTGACAACAGGACTCAGGAGCCCAGGAAGCACTCAGTGCGAGGATATCAAAATTCTTGCCAGGAAATAGTGCCAGGGGTTGGGGCTCCTGAGAGCCCAATATACTTGTTTGGAAAATGTCAACAAGCATATACACTTGTAAATACATGTGGGGCCCACAGGTGAGGGTATAGCAGCCCCCACGAGGGACACTGGCCTCAAACTCAGTAAGAGCGCAGCTCGGGCCTCAAGGTTTGTAGAAACCCACCTCATGTGTTGCTGAACCCTTCAGAGTCCATAGGAGCTCGGGATCAGTGTGCTCCATCACTCCAAGGGAGATTTTCTTCAGTTTTTCTTGATGCTCCACAGGTCCTACACAGATCCTGTATGGTGCATGGGCACAGATAAGGCAGCAGACTGAGAGGGAGAAGTAGTCGGGCCCAAACAAAGTCCAGCAAATCCAGAGTTTACGGGCGGTTGAAGTGCAGTGGTTTCTTGTTCAGAATGTTGTCCTCGTAGAATCTAAGGTCCTACAGCCAGGTATGCCCTTAGGTACTCACAGAAGAGAGTTGGAAAGATTCAGGGGAGGGTCTAGACAGTGGGGACGTTACTCCTATGTCCTTTGTTAAGTTTTGCATCATAGCGGGAGCCAATGGCTCCCAGGACTGGTTTAAACTGGACTATTCGCTGGGACACCAAATGTGCCCTCATGCAGACTTTCAGTCTCTGGCAAATGCACTCACTCAGCCCTAATACACTAAATCCTGTCTGGGAGGTAATGACACCTACCTGTGACAGGATGCCTATTGTTCTGCCTTCTCCTACTTGGCCCCAGCAGCAGGATGGCAGAAATGTGTCTCTGGTCGGCAGCAAACATTTTGTGCTGTCCAAGAAGAGAAGGCTAGTACCGGCAACACAAGGGACCCCACGAAGTTCGCTTCTGAGGGGTGGAATCATACATACCACCCCGGTTACCAGTGTGGGTGGATTCCAACATGTTTGACACCAAACAATATAGGGTGTGTTTCAGCTGTTTTAGAGTTAGTCTGTAGTGTAGTCCCAATGGGCTCTGTGCATTGGAATAATAAATCCTGTAGATTAGATGTGGGACTGAAGTCAACCAGTTCTCTACCGAATCTATTAAACTTAATAGTGAGTGACAGCTAGCTCAGAGGTCACTAGAAACTTTCTCGAATAAACAAGAAGGGATTTGTTTCTGACAACCGTATAACATGACAGCTTTGTTTCCCCAGAATGAAACTGATCTTTAGAGTCGCAGAAACAATAGATAGTTATTTCGCTCAGTCATTCGTGCATGCTTCGTTTCACCAGAGATGCTGAGAAAAGGAAAAGACAGGCGTTTTCAATAAAAGTGTTTATTGAACAGTCTTATCTCTCAAGCATAAGAAATGTACTGCTACAATTGCGATACTTGTTATAAAATACAAGGCGTATAATACAAACAGTATTATAAAATAGTACTGTAATAGCATGATATGGTTTCTAAGCCATAAGTTGCCTAAAACAGATAAAATACATACAATGATAAAAAAACAACTAAAAGTACTCAACTGGTGCTTCGAAAATATGCCTACCCCGGTGTACCTAACCTATAACCTAAGTCTTGTACGAGGGAGGGAGTAAGTAAGGAGTAGCCTAGTTTAGTAATTCTCTGCCAAGAATCTGATAAGGAATTCTCTTAAGAGTTTAAACAGCTCCGTACCTTGGTTTTAGAATGAAGGAGGTCTTGTATCTCTCTCTCAGAACTCGATATCCCAGCAACCCGCAAGGGTAAACCGGAAACACTGGAGCATGATTTCTCGGCAGGAGAAAAGACAGCGTTTCTCAGTGTGTCAGCTGGAGGGTCGGCTTCCTTCGGCACTTGCTACAGCAGGGCGTCGGGCAAGTAGTAAGTTGGTTCTCCTGGATGTTGACCTTTGCCCTTAGCCAGCACCGAGACGCCTACGGGTATTCGCCGCGCTTTAAAAATGAAAATAAATAAATAAATAAATAAGTTGATCTGCTCCAAACCACTGTGTGTTTGTTTAGACAAATCGGGGCATATGTATACTATAAAGGTGCCAAGATTGTCGTGTGATTGAACTTAATAACGTCATATAATGACTCAATCCAGAGAAAACTCCATGATTTCCTAGATAAATTAGCATACAAGCAGGGGGAAGTCCCGAGCTGCTGAAGACGGGTTTCTCTAAGTAATCGCTGTAGATTCTTGGAACTTAGCATGCCGTATTTGGGCTGCATGGGTTCAGACTAAATATGGAGATGATTTCTGAGGCTATATAAGGATCGATTATTCTATACCTATATAAGGGCATGAATCTGGAAAATTACACTAGGGTCCTAGATTGATTTACACACCCACTCCACGGTCTTAAGTTCTATTAAAACTAAACCTATAAGCACTTAACATGTGTACAAGCTAGTGTTTACATTCCCACCAAAACACAAACTTTGCATTTCAAAAGGGCTGTACACATGGAAAAAATGAATGCGAAAGTGAATAAACATAAGTCACAACTAAAACCATTCCTAGTGTGAGAGCACATATTTTAGCATAAAACAGATAAAGAAATCACGTTTGTGAAATGAACATTCCATAACATAGAATATAAACCGTTCTTATCTCTTTTTTCTGAACAGGGTCGAATATTGACATTCTTTGGGAGTTTTCAAATGAAATCCAGTTCTCTAAGAATAGTTCAACTTTAAGCAGATTATCTTGTGCCAACACGTTCTATTTTGCATGAAAAAAAGTTCAAATTTTGTAGAGCAGTTGTTTTGAAAAAGGAAGGTTGAATTTCAGAGTTCAGGGAACGCTGTGTGATTCAATTAAGAGTTATTTTCAGTATCAGGGGAAAACATCAGGTCATCTAGGCAGGCAAAGAAACCTTCAACCGTAGTCGGTGAAAGTGGAGTCACTTCGCTTAATAGGTCGAAAGCGCAGAAGTGTGGATCATTGCCGTCAGCGTTTGATGCATTAGCAACATCCGAAACAGATTGTAACTGTGTGCCTGGATTACTTCGTACCTCACCTTCAGCCATATTCGCCAATGAGGTCTCAATGAATGCCGTCATCAGAACGGGCAGCTTTTGGGTACAACTCGATGCATGAGCCGTTACTGGACTTAGCAAAGCGTCGACATCCGCTGGCAGAACTGATGGTAGTGTAAAACAAATGTCCAACAGGCATTCCTTTCCACAGAGCCGGCATCGTAGAACAGGTAGGATGCAATCTTGCCAAATTAGTCTCAATGATAGGAACCACGTTGTGTTCAGATACCTTAAACGAGCCAAGCCAAGAATTCCTGATATTCGCTCACAATACCTTGCGGCTAGGAGGCATTGTTCCATGGCATTCTGGGTCTTACTTGTTACTGGACTTGCCATATCGGAGCAGAAGAAATATAAACAAAATTCCTGCTACAAGTCCCAGTATGAGAGGCAGTCCGCCGAACACAGAGTGCACGAAGTTTGGAAATATGCAGAGGACTGCTTCAAATGGTGCTAACAGTCCCGAAAAAATTGTCTTAAATACATGTACGATGCCACTGGTATCAGACATGTTTAAGATTTGACCTAACATTTTTTTGAAATGTACTGGGCAGTTCATTGATAATAATGTATGTCTCTCAGTGGCTGTCCTTGCAGCCTGCAGATCATACGTTTCTCTGGACGAGGCCAGTGGCACATTTTTTGTAAAAGAATGGCTTTCATTCTGCTTAAAGTATCAATTCGAATAAGAGAGATATTCAGTGAAGGCCATAACACCGTCCTCCTGTCTGTCTTGCTTCTTGATTATAATACTTGCCTACAACAAGTAACCTTGGATGACACACTAATGAGATAACTTTTTCCTGGCAACATGCCACAGCAGCTGTGATCCTTGAGTAGAACGTAACTGCCATTGGATAGCTGTCTGAAAAATGGTTCTATTTTTGTGGCGGGAGCACCGTGCAGGTGGCATGAAAGGTTATTCGCTGACCATCACAAGCTCCGTGCAAATTAATTCACTGACACAATAGTGTTCCACTAAGTGAGGTTTTACAGTCTGTTCCACTAAGGAAAACCTTCTTTCCCCCACTCTAACAAGGTGTGTGTATGGTAATGTCCAGGTTGACTTTATGTATTCTTTACCCAACCTTTCATACAGGCCTGCTGGTATACGCTGCCGACAAAATTGAAATTGGAATGACATCACTGGTATCGTAATTGTACCATGTATAAACCATTCTATTATCGGTTTCTCAGAAACTGTTAACGGTAATCTTTCCAGTTTTTTAATGCTAAGCACTGTATAGTCTGCTCCTTTTTGTGCCAACAAGATTTGTTTATCTGTAAGGTTAAATGCAGAAAACAATGGCTTGGTATTGATTAAACGCCATGGCACGTAGCCAGAACGCAGATTTTGCAACGTCCAGCCTAACAGCATGATAGAACGTAATTGAGACTGGCCATGTTGTAACATTAGCTAGTCCTGCTCTATTATGTCAATTGCAGATGACACGATGCAGTCCAAAGAATAAATTCTGGAGGACAGAGTCGTTAACCCATTGTCCACTACAGAGAGTGTTTTCCCTAAAATAATACGATCAATTTCTCGCATTCTTTCTGCAGTTTCCATTTGCTTCACTTTCCAAGCTTTGTTGTATGCAGCGTATATACCGGTGTATATGAAACGTTTTTGCTGTGTTTTGCGAGGCCCCATCAAGAAATCTCTCAAATCATTGCTTTCTTTAAGTAAAGAGAAGTGTTGCTTAATTTGTGGTAGTGTAGATGTCTGTAGCCATTCAAGGCAGAGTTTCCCTACACTGTATGTTGTTAATATCCCTGGATGTTGTCTCTAGGATTATCTTGGGTCTGGCCTGTTCACTGTGAACCCAATGGTTCTGTTCAGGAATCTATCTTCACAGTTATTCGTGTCTGTGGGCCAGATCAACCGTTTTTTCCAATCAGGATCTGTTCTTTTTTGTTTTCAAATAAAAGTCATGTCTATTCCCTCATCGGCAGTATTATCACTGTCAGGTATGGTCTTTGGTGTAGACAGTTCGTTCAACTCTTTAATCTTAGCTAGGCCAAGACATGAAGTTTGTTGAATAGTGTCATTTAAAAACATTATTTGTTCTGGTATTATGCAGGCTCTAAACAGGGCTTCTAAACCTTGTACCTGCCAGTCTTTTGTGCCCCAGACTGTTTTTGTCCTAATGTCGTCTTTCCAAAAGTCAAATACTAATGTAGACAGCTGGGCATAAAAGTTTGCAGAATAAATTTGTTTGGTATTCGTCAACATAGTTTTTAATCCTGTCGTATTCACATGTTTTAAATAAAACGTCTCTGCATTTGTAATATTAAACCCTGAGAAGTACTGACATTTTTCTGAACATGTTTTCGAGCTACCCCTTAGGGAGTTGAACAATGTTCCCATTGATTATAAGTAAAAACATCTCTAGGTTGTGCAGACTTATGCAAATAGTGATGACCATCGTGGTTAAAACAATACATTTGTTCATAATCAGATGAAACTTCTAAGTATTCAGGTTCTGTAAATTTTGCTGACATTTCTAAATCTGTCATCATGTTGTTAACAGTTTCAAAGTCCCAGTCATCAGAGAATGTGCTGGTTGAAACAAAGTCACTCAAAGAAACCTTGAACTGGTGCGGAATCTTTAACAACTCCACTGGGCCAAAATGTCAAAGTCAGTTCTGTCCCACGCTATACCAACAGGTATAGGAACAGCTGTGATGTTTTCTGATGACAGGTCTCTTCGTTCACGATGAGATGAGCTGTGCGGTTGCAGCATTATGTTGACGTTGGTACTTGCAGTGACCATTCTACTGTAATTTCCATCTATCATTTGTCCCAAACTTAACACAAGAATGAGCCAGAGCAGGAGGAAAAGTAAACCTAAAACAATCCAAAATACAACCCATGGTGAAACCAGATATGTTTTCTCAAGTTCTGTTAATTTCTTTTTGAAAAGTTTTTTAGCTGGGGTTTGTTCTGATTCACTTGCATCCTCAGAAAAATCATCAAAGTTGATAAAATAGCCAGAGGCAGTTCTGCCAATAGTTGGGATTGCATCCAGATTATCTCTGGAGTTGCTTCTTTATTTGTATAATCAGAGGCTACATCATTGTAGACTAGTGTTTCTTGACGAACTGTTATTTGGGTTTGTAGAGGCACAAGTTCCATTGCTTTATTGCAAAGTCCCTCTTTTCTCACTGCAGGTTTATCAAAGGTGATAATTCTTTCAGTTTGAACCTCTTGAATTGTAGCAAGATTTGACTGTCTGCTACATCTTGGGAGTCCACTGGGCCTACTACTTATTATTGGCCCATGTTGTGGTTTGACCAAGTCGATTGATACAACTCCGTTCTCCCTTTTAGCAGCAAGGGGTGGTAGTACTACTGATCTTGTTCCTTTTATTCCCAAGACAGGTACTGCTTTTCTGTATGAAGGCCCAAATTCCTTCTTTACCACAATCTTCTCTCTGACCAGATCCCCAATCTTTGGAATTCAGACATGCCTTGCTGGGACAGGTGGTTTCTCTTCAGTGGTTGTTTGTTTCTGTGTTTTGTTACTCAGACTTCTTCTTTTTTCATTTAAGTCCTGTAAAACAGTCAAACGGTCTTTGACATCAAAGAGTTTTTGTTCTACCACTGAAGTTTGAACATCGAGGTCTTTGATTATCATTCTAATACCAAACATTAAGTCATATGGAGTGATTCCACCCAGAGAATTTCCTGACAGATTGTTAAGACTCTGTTGGACACTTATTAGATGTTTTACCCACCTTTCACCCGAACGTAACACCTTAGCTGTTATGGATTGCTTTATGTCACGTTTTTTTCTTTCCACTACCGCATTACACTCAGGATGGAAGGGACTAGAATACCGCAATGCAACGTACAAAATAACCATGGCCTCTTTGTAAGCTCGAGAGCTAAATGCAGGACCCTGATCAGAATGTAGCGTGCCTATTGCGTATGTGCCGATAAAGACTCGCAAATCCTTTATAACAGTTCTGGCATCAGCAGAGCGCTGGGGCCACATCCATATTAATCTTGTGCAGGAATCCACTGCTACCATGATGTATTTATAGTTACCATCCCCAGTTAAGGAACCACTGTGGTCCAGATAAACACAAGCAAGTGGTTTATCTGAAATTAGGAGTGGCGTCTGTGCAGGTCGTTTAATAGTTGAAACTTTCATTTTCTGGCAGATTTCACATTCTAGAACATAGTTTCTAGTTTGTTTCCTCATACGTGGCCACCAATATCTTTGTTTTAGTAATGACACTGTGGTGGAAATTCCTGCATGAGTAGATGCCAGTCCCTCGTGTGCTGCTCTGATCAGTCCTAACCTGTGTTCCATGTTTGGAATTGCCCTATCCCCCACTCCAGGGATTCAAGCAAAAGGAACATCATTTGCATCAGTTATATATGATTACTTCACGGGAAAGCCCTTCGGGAGTGTTTTACCACTGTCTTTGACTGAAGCAGCGACAGCTTGCATTTTTTCGCTGTCTATTTTTGTTTTTGACCGAGTGATCGCAGCTACGGAAGCTGTTTGCACAGCTGCCTTCGTGGCTTCATCAGCCAATGAATTCCCTGCAACGTGAACGCCATCACGTTGATGACTCAGTGTATGTATCACGTGAGTCTTTTGTAGTTCTTTTTGCAAAAGAACTACTTGCTCCCAGAGCATTTTATACTTAATCGTGCCCCTTTTTATCGTGCCCCCTTTCGCAAGTTTGAAACCATTTTGAACCCAGATCTGCAGATATTCAATGTAAGATTGGACACAGTAATACGAATCGCACACTATTAGTGTGGGCAATTTGAGATCTGCATTCTCAAGCGCCATCTTGAAAGCCTGTAGTTCAGCTTGCTGAGCTGTACAGTCCCCAAGAGATGGAGTTTTGGTGACCATAGGTCTGAATTTACCTTCGCGCCAGCAACCTTTAACAATCGCGCACTCAGCACTGTAAGCTTGCTTACTCCCGATGGCGGGCAGTGCTGATCCGTCTGTATAGATTATACATCTGTAATGTTCTAGAGGTAGAAGTTCGATCGGCAGAGGACATTCATATTCGTATTGTAGGAATTCTTGTGTTTTTAAACTCGGGTCAAAACCGCATTCAACGTCGGTTGCAGCAAGAGCGTTAACCCACTGTATCCATCTCGGGTGTAAAGCTTTAGCATTGGGAATGCTTGCCTTTGTCACTGCCACTAAAGCAGGTACAGGTGTAACGACAATTATGCGCTTACCCTGCGCGAGAGCTCTCTCTTTTGCTACTGCAGTTTGAACCGCTGTCAGAATGTTTTCTGTAGAAGTGAATTTTATTTAAGCTTGTGTATACAAGTGTGATTTGTAAGCTATTGGTACCGTCTCACCTTCATTAAAGGTCAGGTACGTGTATCCTCATCTCCCTGGGATGACTCGGATTACAAGATTTCGCACATTGAAGCGTGCTTCTATTTATTTATTTTTTAAAACCTTTATTGTGCAGTATCAGCAGACAATTACGGGCCAACAACCACCTGGCCGGCCTCGGCGACAGTATATAGCACATTAGCAAATTTACGGGAACTCAGTAGCACACCAGTAAAAACAGCAAGCATTCCAAATTACATTAGAAACAAAGCGGCCACTGAGATGCAGAAGAAGATAAGGTTCATTTTTAAAATTTAGAAAATATAAAGGATCAAAGGCTGCACAGTCTAACAATAAGTACCGAGTGGGCAATGACACAACAGGGCAGCTAAATAGCAAATATCCAGGATACCGGTGCTAAATCTATCAACAAGGTAAAGGGTAGCAATACATGTATCACACCAGTATTCGCCCATCCCAAGATTGTAGGACGACCCTAGTACCCTCCACAGGACCGCGATAAGCGGAAGACAACGAGAGGTACCCCACTGACCCAGCATGTTGATCCAAAGAAAGGGGAGAAAGAAAGGAAACACGAGTGAAAAAGAAGAAGAAAAGAGAAAGAAAAAAGGGCCCATAGTAACTAAAAGAAAACAAAACAACAGCCCCAGCCCCCAACCCCCCACCCTGCACCCCTGCAGAGGCTACGGCCTACCCCCCCCCCCCTGACAGCGTGCCTGTCGCCCTCAAAACGAAAACCCGAAATTTAGAAGAAAAGACTTAGTCAAGAAAAGGGCCATAGAGTAAAGAGTATGCGAGACCAAGAACCCCACCCCCCCAACCCCCCACCCTGCACGTCTGAAGAGGCTATGGCCCACCCCCCAACCAACGTGCCTGTCACCCCAGAAACAACCCCAAAGAAAGGGAAAAGACGGGAGAGATTCAGTAAAACCAGACCCCTGCCCTCCCTCCCGCCCGCACCAAGTAGCTCAGGCTCAACCACAATTAAGCCCACAAAGCAACAAACAATAGTGGCGTCGTAGTACAGAACAATAAAACATCCTCATCGCAGTAGCTGGCTGAGCATCCATCCCTTGACATATGAAAGAAGAGTTCAACCCTCACCCACTTTGACCCTTCCATCGATACGTGGCAACTGAATGTCAGCAATACAGTACGATCTCAAAGGACCAGGGTAACCAGGCAAGCAAGGCAATGCTGACTCCATGGGAGACACCAGCATCCAGGGGTTGGGAAAGCAGCCTCTACAGGCATTCAGGCGCCACAGCAAGGCTCCGAGCCGTCCACCCAAATCGCAACACAACCAGGGCAGCGCAGGTCGGATGGGCAGAGGAAACGTTCAGTCGAAGCAGTCTGCCTGCATTGCAGTTTCAGGCCCCAATGCCGCACTCACACGATCGGTCGACTTTAACCCATCTCCAACGCCAGCCAGGGCACCCCACGGAACCAACTGTAGATGCATAGCAGTGCGACCCAGTACCAGTGCAGAGCCGCAAGCGGCACCACTCTTCCTAGGATCGTCGGGGCTCCCATCCATCGGTGGGGCAACAATGGCGTCTAGTCTCCGTCCAAGTTCTCTGGCTCCTCCCACCCAAGCAGTATGGAGGGAGCCCAGGGCAACAAGGAGGTCCCGGATCGTGGGCTCCATTTTGCGTGTCCGGTCCACTCTCTGTCGTATTCAATGTAGCTCCTTACCCAACTGAGCACCAAAAGCGCACACAGTTCCACCGAGCCGAAGCGCGATTAGCAGATTCGCCAAACGGGGGCCGACAACACACTCAGCAGTTAGGGTCCATCCGCTATTTCCACCACGGCCATGTCTAGGTCTCTCAGTCTGTGGATCCCTTATGGGAAGCGCAGGCAACAATTGCGCTGTGTGGCACGGGGTCATGATATCAAGGACAGACCCTCCAAACGCGTGCCAGAGCACTGACCTCCCTGTCGCTGAGGTCCGAAAAACATACTGTACAGGTCTGCCCCAAGCCCGAGAGTAGTTGTGGTGCTGTGCCCAATCCAAAATGGCGACCTCCCCGTCCAGTCGACCCACACAAGCAGCCTCCAGAACAAAGAAACAGTCTTACAAGCTGGCGGGGTGAAATCTCCAGTGCATGCATCCTTTTCTGGGACAGCGCTCGTTCACCACCTCCATCGGCGCAGGTCCAGCGCCTTATCCCGCAGCACCAAGTAGTGGGCGTCTTGGCACGCACAACCGCGTCCTCAAGTAGCAGCAGCGGCCGGTATCGACCTCCCGCCCCTCAGCTAGCAGCCCGATTCCGCCACGGCCCAGGCGGAAAGGATCAGAAAATGGGTTGCCGGTCACGTCCAGACTCTGAAGTTGCCGCCCGCTAGTCCCCAGTTCTTCCGACGCCACGTCAAGTCGGCTCCGAGCTTGTGCGAGCAGGGGAAGGCAGGATTTTAACAGGATTTGTGCCGTGGCGAGCGGAGCCCGCTGACTAAGCGTCCATCTCGCTGCTCGCTCGGCCACGCCCATGAAGCGTGTTTCTTAATGTGTTTTTGTTAACATGTCTGTAAGCACTGAACGTAACATTTCTGTGTGTTTTTCTGTCAATTTGTTGGTTTGAAATCAGGTTTGATTAATTCGTAGAGAGGCTTAACCCTCTCTGCGTAATTTAGAACATAAGTTCTTCCAAAGTTCAGGAAACCTAGAATAGACTGTACGTTTTTCAACATTTTTGGAGCTTGGAGCAGCGCACATTTCTCTAGAAAGTTTGCCGCCAGGCTTTTGCCTTCATTTGATAACTCGTATCCTAAGAAAGTTATGGAGGAGTTGAATGTCCCGGGAGACATCTTGGCAATCCTGATGAGATTACATCATAACAACTACGCCTGCGTTAGGTGTGGCAGAGGTGGCAATCTAACCGAAAGGTTCCTCGTTCGCAGAGGGGTAAGACAGGGCTGCGTGCTCGCACCGACCCTGTTTTGCCTCTTTGTGAACAGGGTAATTGCCCACCTGACCAGGATTCCCAACACTGATGCCCCAAAACTGACTGGCAGCAGGGTGCCCGCAATTATGTTTGCTGATGACACCCTGCTGCTGTCTAAATCCCAAATGGGCATACAACGTGTCTTGGACGGGTTTATGCAGTTCTGCTCAGAGCGGAGACTCGAAATTAACCCACAGAAAACTAAATATATGATCCTCAATCCCAAGCCCCACAACCGCCCACCGCCCAAGCTGGGAACAGTTCAATTGGAACGGGTGCACACAATTGAATATTTGGGGATTACTCTCAACGAAAATCTAACGTGGTCGGCCCACCAGTCAAAAGTAAACATCAAACTGGCACAGTTGGTGGGTGGCACTATGCGACTAGTGAATAAATCTCCCTACCGGCCACTTACCCCTATAATTCACATTTACAAAGCACAGGCCGGGGGGGTGTTACATACGGGGGGGAATTGTGGGGACATATTCCAACATCTGAATTACAAACTATTGAGAAATTCCTGAGACAGATTGTTGCTCTTCCACAGAGTACTCCATTACTCCCTCTCAGGCTTGATATGGGCCTTCGGCACATAACGGAGGAGCTGGGGCTCAAACCTTTGGCATTCTAGCGGCGTCTATGGAGCAGTCCAGACCTTTCAAATTACAGAGCTGAGTTGCAGGAATTTTTACAGTTACCCAACGCCACAAGAACACCTTGGCTGACTTACATTAAGAGAACTTTTGAGGCAATTGGTCGCCCTGAACTATGGTTGGACCAAGTAAACACTAGTATTAAGATCCCTAAAAAGGTACTCGCGAGAGCTTACTACGAACACATGCTCTCCAGTGTTGCCAAAGGCACCAGTGATGGATCATTATCCAACCAGTTCATAAAAATTAAAAACTCTTATCAACTAGAAAGTGTTCTAGATGCCATGACTCCGGCATTAACCAGAAAACTATTCCTTCAACGGAGATATGGAACACTTCCTCTGGCATCATTTACAGCATCATTGTCTTGTCGCTCCTCCTCAGAAACTTGCCCGGCATGTGCCCACCCAAAGGAGAACGATGTCCATGTGGTCTTCTTTTGCCGGGCCTATGAGAGGAGCAGGAAATATTAGCTAGTCCCCTTGCTCAGGAATTTGAGGTTCAGAACTTTTTCACCTGCTTACAGAATTTTAAAGACAGATCTAGTTTCTTCTACAGTTTTTGCATTATCCAAATTTTTAACTGCAATGTGGTACGCCCAAACCCGCTGTATAAAGAGACTTGGAGACTCGGGACAGATTTGAACTATTGGCACATCTATTTTCCTTATTTCTTTTAACTAATCTTGATCACCATTGTTGTTTAA
This sequence comes from Lissotriton vulgaris, assembly GCF_964263255.1. Classification (NCBI taxonomy): domain Eukaryota; kingdom Metazoa; phylum Chordata; class Amphibia; order Caudata; family Salamandridae; genus Lissotriton; species Lissotriton vulgaris. Next base: position 2,097,144,910 of record NC_141691.1, on the reverse strand, counting down.
TGCGTTTTGAAATTTTTATATATGATGCAATGTATATCTTTTATGATCATGTGATCGAAATAAAGATTCTTCTGATCTGATCAGAACGTAATTTCTTCCAAAGTTCAGGAAACCTAGAATAGACTGTAAGTTTTTCAACGTTTTTGGAGCTTGGAGCAGCGCACATTTCTCTAGAAAGGTTGCCGCCAGGCTTTTGCCTTCATTTGATAACTCGTATCCTAAGAAAAGGACATTGAGGTGGGCAATTCGTGATTTCTTAAAATTGAATTTGTACCCTTCAGAAGCGAACCCTAGTATTATGGTGTTCACCCTTTTCAAATGCACATCCAAATCATCATCTGTAAGATAGATGTCATCGACATTTGATAATGCCTCATCATCGTACATGTGTAGTAACTCTGTTACCCTTGCTGAAAATAACCCAGGATTATTCTTGAATCCCTGTGGTAAACGACAGAAGTGTCTCTGTGTCCCCATTATTGAGAATGGTCAAGTACCGGCTCTCAGGTGCTATATTTTGACAGAAAAACCCATTTGAAATATCCAATGTGCTTTTTTATATTTTGTAGGCACAATGTTATTCATTAATTCTGTGCTGTGTGCATTTTGTACTGCAAATGTTTTGCTACCGGAGCTTAAGTCTCTGTAGTCCAAACTAGACAATATGAATTGTCTGGTTTGGAGACAGGAAACAAAGGATTGTTCATTGACGAGGTGCATGTTTCAATCACCCCCTGGTACTCAAGTTGATTTAAAATCTCCCTGACCTGCTTTTTAGCTTGTTGCTTAACTGGACACTGTCTTTGTGCAGTAGGTTGTTTTTTAACTGAATTTTATAGTTAGGGGAGTTTTCATCCCATCCCAAATGATTCTTATATAATGCTGGAGACTGGGCCACTGCCCATTTTCTGGCATATGTGTGTTTTTTATAAATAGGAACACATTTTGAGAAGGCTGGCATAATTATCTCTTTGCCATGTGGGCACTCCCTGACAAACTCAGGTGATTGTCATAACTCTTTGAAAGCTTCTCCCAAAAGAGTGCCTTTATTTTTCTTGTTATGTCCCCCTCCATCCGGAGTGTTACTTGATTTTTCTTATTTTTTGGAACGTGTTCTTCGTCTCTGGACTTCACGTGTTCTTCTTTTTGTTCTGATCATCCTCTTCTGTCTGATTTCTGCCAGGAACTCTGAAAGGGACGAGAGGAACGTGTGTCTTGATATCTATCAGGTTTTCTTAAATTATCCCTATTTCTAAGGTTATATCTTTTTCAGAGGGCTCCCGTCGGGGAGACCTATCTCCTTGTTGGGGAGATCTTCCTCTATTTTGAGAATACTTCTCCTTAGGAGGTGTCTTTTTAGTAGTTCCCCACTTCTTCTTAGGTGTGGTGGGATTATTTTTAATAAATATCTTTTCTGGTTTTTCGGTTAGTCGTGGTTTTACTGGTTTCCCACCCAAACTGTCTCTACCTAGTTCTTCATAGGATTTTTTCAATAATTATTGCCAGCTCATATGGCTGGTCTGCTATCTCTCTTTCTCTTAACCTCTGGTGAATAGCCACCGATGCTGCTTCTCCCTTAATGTTGGCTAAAAGTATAGCTGAGACCTGCTTGAAATCTTTTAGTAGTTTCATACCTAGATTTAGGGCCAGTCCTGGGCCGTATTCATTTTGAATCTGACCTAGAACTTCTGGTATTACGCGCAATAGACGGAACACCATGTGTTTTCGTGTAGATTGAAGCAAAGACTGGACCCCAAGTGCAGCAGTCATCCACATGTGGTGCTATCCCCATTGGTAAACATATTGTCAGAATTCTATGTTTCTCATTTGGTGTAGTGTCAGGAAATACTGCCTCTATTTGAGTATTTTTTTGTGCTAACCAAAACGGAATGTGTTCCCTTTTAGCAGGCAATTTAGCGATGACTGATTGTATAGTCTGTGGTGTTATTTTGTTTGTGTTCCCCTGATGAGGGGTGTGCTGGGGAATTCTTACAGTTGGTTGGACCGTTAAAGTCCTCATCACATATTGTACCAACTGTCTGTGAATTTTAATCAGTTGATTTAACTGAATTAACAGTTCTCGGTTTGACATCTCTTCTATGTCAGGATGAGGTGTGTAGCTGGCTTATACCGGCCAGGTGGCTCCTCGTCTACCTAGTGGACCGAGCCTGGTGATGTGATCTTCATGTTTTAGGGGGCCTTTAAACCAGAGCGCATGCTCTTGGTAACTTAATGGAATTTCAATCTCCTCATAAGGAACATATTCCAGTGGATGTTCCTCTATTTTGTTGTAGTGAAACTCGCGTGTAACACTATCTGCTGGAGGAAAGTGAATCCATGAATAGAATATCTCTGTCTGCCTATACTCAAGTGCCTCTATAACAAATATTACTTTTCCACCCGTTGATGGAACTCCATTATTTATGAGTTTGTAAGTTATTATTTTTCTTACAGTTACCGGGATGAATACGGCCTCTGGATCATTTAAAGCTGCTTCTGCAGCAACTCTCACTCTTTCACTTTCGTCGTCACTCATTTTATTGACTGAAAGTCTGAGTCTTGCAGAACAAGTTTCAAGGAAACCAAGATTAGGTGCACAATATTTTGGAACAGTGTATCCTTCAACATTGAATATACTAAAAACTAATATATAGGATTCTCGTCCTACTTAGTTTTAGCGGATATTTATCCTTTAACCCACTCCAAATGTCTTTTGGAGTTTTTTACGGGAAAAAAGGGGTCTGTGTGAAAAGCACGACTGAGTTACTCTAGTATCTGCGTTAAATTATCGCCTTACCAAACGTTGGGTGCCATGTAGTGTAGTTCCTATATTCCCAATAGGCTCTGCGCATTGGAATAATAAATCCTGTAGATTAGATGTGGAACTGAAGTCAACTAGGTATCTATCGAATCTATTAAACTTAATAGTGAGTGTCAGCTAGCTCAGAGGTCACTAGAAACTTTCTCGAATAAACAAGACGGGATTAGTTTCTGACAACCGTATAACATGACAACTTTGTTTCCCCAGAATGAAACTGATCTCTAGAGTCGCAGAAACAATAGATAGTTATTTCTCTCAGTCATTCGTGCATGCTTCGTTTCACCAGAGATGCTGCGAAAAGGAAAAGACGGGCATTTTCAATAAATGTATTTATTGAACAGTCTTATCTCTCAAGCATAAGAAATGTCCTGCTACAAGCGCGATACTTGTTATAAAATACAAGGTGTATAATACGAACATTATTATAAAATAGTACTGTAATAGCATGATATGGTTTCTAAGCCATAAGTTGCCTAAAACAGATAAAATACATACAATGATAAAAAGACGGCTAGAAATACTCAACTGGTGCTTCTTAAATACGCCTATCCTGGTGTACCTAACCCAAGTCTTGTACGAGGGAGAGAGTAAGGAGTAGCCTAGTTTAGTCATTTTCTGCCAAAAATCTGATAAGGAATTCTCTTAAGAGTTTAATCAGCTCCGTACCTTGGTTTTAGAATGAAGGAGGTCTTGTATCTCACTCTCAGAACTCGATATCCCAGCAACCCGCAAGGGTAACCGGAAACACTGGAGCTGGATTTCTTAGCAGGAGAAAAGACAGCTTCTCTCAGTATGTCAGCTGGCGGGTCGGCTTCCTTCGGCACTCGCTACAGCAGGGCATCGGGCAAGTAGTAAGTCAATCTGCTCCAAACCACCGTTTGTTTGTTTAGACAAATTGGGGCATATTTATACTATGAAGGTGCCAATATTGACGTGTGATTTAACTTAATCTCTAGAATACTCCATGATTTCCTAGATAAATTAGCATACAGGCAGGGGGAAGTCCCGAGCTGCTGAAGGTGGGTTTCTCTAGGAAATCGTTGTAGATTCTTGGTACTTAGTGGAAGTAGCCATGCCGTATTTGGGCTGCATGGGTTCAGACTAAATATGGAGATGATTTCTATGCCTATGTAAGGATCGATTATTCTGTACCTATATAAGGGCATGAATCGGGAAAATTACACTAGGGTCCTAGATTGATTTATAACAAGTCTATGGCTGCATCACTGACAACCCGGGAGAGGGGATTCTGTATGCTGCAGGGATGTCCTGCTCGGGCAGAGGAGCCCTCTCACTTAGAACCAAGCACCCTGCCCTTAGGATTGTAAACACCTGTTATAGGGGTGACTTATAGGTTTTAAGAGCAGTGACCCTTAGATATAGTAAACTTATATTTAAAGTAAGGGGTGCATGCACCAACTTACATGGGCTGCAATGGCAGGCCTGTAGTTCCATTTTGCATGGCCTCTCATGGTTCAGCCCATGGAGGCCTCTGGGACACCTGTGCCCTTGGTACGTGTGTACCATATACTAGGGACTGACAAGGGTACTCCAACATCCAATCTGGAGTGTACCTAAGTACATAATATAACTGATTAGTAGGATCCTGGTCAGACTAGTCAAAAACCTATTTTCCTACACAACCCCTCCTAACGTAAGGAGATGAGACTATCCTTGCCCAGTTGAGTCTTCATTTTTTAAGTAGAAATATGTGGAGAGTCCATCTGCATTGACATGGTTACTCCTGTGTCTGTGTTCCACTGTATAGTCCATCCCCTGTAGGGAAATAGAATTCCTCAAACGTATGCGGATTTTACACTTCATCCGTTTTAGCCTTAGGAAGTGCTTATGGTCTGTCTTAACGATGAAGTGAGTGCCAAACAGGTATGGCCTCAGCTTGTTCAGGACCCAGGCCACAGAAAAGGCTTCCCTCTCTATAACTGACCAACGTTTCTCTCTGGGGACCAACCTTCTGCTGATAAAAGCTATTGGTTGATCCTGACCCTCTGCATTAAGTTGTGACAACCCTCCCCTACCCATACCTCAGGTGCATCTGTTTGGACAATACATTGCTTGGAACAGTCAGGACTCTATAAAATGGGAGCAGTGCACATTGCCTTCTTGAGATCATCAAATGCCTTCTGACAGCTAACTGTCCACTGAACTTTATTGGGTATTTTATTCAAGGGAGTCACTATAGACCCATATCCATTTACAGATCTGCTGTAATACCGAGTCACACCCTAGAAAACTCTGACCTGAGTCTGAAAAGTTGGAGCAACCTAGTCCATGATTGTCTGGATTTTGTTCTGAAGGGGTTGAACCTGGCCTCCACCCACAAGGTGGCCGAGGTACACAACCTTGCTCTGCCCTATCTGGCACTTAGTAGCCTTGATAGTGAGGCCTGCCTTTTGCAGGGCCTCCAAAACATTTTTCAGGTGGACCAGGTGATCCTTCCAGGTGGAGCTAAAGACAGCTATATCATCAAGATATGCTGCACTATAGGCTTCCAGACCTGTAAGGACTTTATTCACGAACCATTGAAATGTGGCAAGTGCATTCTTCAAACCAAAGGGCATTAACAAAATTGATAATGCCCACTAGGGGTTGAAAATGCTGTCTTTGTTTTGGCATCCTCAGCTAGTCTGATTTGCCAATAGCCAGCAGTGAGGTCAAATGTGCTTAATAATTTGGCTGAAGCCAAAGTATAAATAGGCTCATCTGCCCTAGGAATTGGAAGAGCATCAGTCCTAGTGACTGTATTGAGCCTCCTGTAGTCCACAGAAAAACCTCATCTCTCCCTTACTACCCGGAGTGTGAGGTTTGGGTACTTGGACCACTGGACTTGCCCAAGGGCTATCTGAGGGTTAATTCTCTCCCAATTCCAGCACATATTGGACGTCTGTCCTGATGCAATTTCTGACATGGTCTCGTGGCCTGTATATCTTATTATTAAAAGGTAGACTCTCATCTGTGTCCACTTTATGGTACACCTGTTGGTCTGACTAGGAGTCAGAAAGAACATATGCCTATATTGACTGATGACCTTCCTGCAATCTATCTGCTGTTGGGCAGTGAGGCTGCCTGCTAAGTCTACACCATCAACCGACCTATCATCAGGGTTCTGAGAGAAATCAGGGAAAAACTCACTCTCTTGTTCCTGTCCCTCATCAGTTGACATGAGCAAGCCCATGTCAGCCCTGTCTACAAAATATATGAGCTTCTTCACATGGAGTACCCTGTGGGGGCTCCTGGACATGACAAGGTCCACCAAATAGTGACCTCACCTTTATGCTTGATTATGGTATGGGGTCTACTTCATTTGCCTTGGAGGGAGGCTGGGGGCACAGGCTCTCACACCTAAACCATCTCTCTGTCAAGTAAGCAGTCAGAATAGCCTTTTGGTCATGCCAAGCTTTCTGTAATTCTTAACTTGCCTCAAGGTTTTTGCTGGCCTTCTTCATGGACCCATTGATCCTGGAGCGGAGACCAAGTGTATAGTCCACACTGTCTTGTTTGGGAGGTTTGAGTGGTAACTCCCATCTCTCCTTTAACAAACACAGTGTACTCCTAACTTCAAAAGGGCGTAGCCAACCCCCTCTATGGGTTCTCTCTGTAGGCAAACAGAAGGCAGGGCAACAGTACATCTCATTTTTGCACAAGCTTTTCTGGGAGACACGTGATCATGCCCTTCAGGATTTTGTTACACCTTTCAACTAACCCAATGCATTGTGGGTGATAGGGTGTGGTGAACTTATAGTTCACTCCACACTCCTTCCACTTTGTAGTTATATATCCCTATGAAGTCAAAAGTGTGCTTTACTGTTGCACAGACTGGAGTGGAAATAGCAGGTGTAATACCTTTGAAGTCCAGCACTTTCCCTACTGTTGCAGAGACCGGTGAGGGCATAGTACATTTTGCCTCTTGGAATTCCAACTCATTGCCTGCTGTTGCAAAGACTGGAGTAAGAATAATACATTTCACTCATAAGAAGTCCAACGCTTTAACTAGTGTTGCACAGACTGGATTGGGAATAGTAAATGTAATCCCTTTGAAGTACAACACGTTCTTTACTGTTGCACATAATGGAGTGGGAAGAACAAATTTCACCGCCCCATAGTCCAACTGTTTCCCTACTGATGCACAGACTGGGATGGGAATAGTAAAGTTTACCCATCCAAAGTCCAACACGTTACCTACAGTTGCACAGTCTAGAGTGGTAATAGTAAATGTATCCCCTCCCAAAGTCCAACGCTTTCCCTACTGTGGCAATGACAGGAGTGGGAACTGTAAATGTAATTCCTTTTCAGTCAAAGCCTTCTTGCTGTTGCACACACTGGTGTGGAAATAGTAAATGGATTCCTTTCGAAGTCTAAAGTTTTTCCTATTGTTGCACAGACTGGAGTTGGAATAGTACATTTGACCCCTCTGAAGTCCATTGCTGTCCCTACTATTGCAGAGACAGGAGTGGGAATAGTAAATCTTACACCTCCACACCTAACACTTTCCCTACTGTCGCTCCGACTAGAGAGTGAATAGTACATTTAATTCCTTTAAATTCAACGCATTATTTACTGTTGCACAGACTGGAGTAAAAAAAGTAAATGCATTGCCTTCGAAGACGAATGCTTCCCCTACTGTTTCACAGGGTAAATAGTACAAGCATTCCCTCCAAAGTAGATTACTTTCCAGAGGCTGGAGTGGGAATAGTACATTTCATCCTTCTAAAACCCACCACTTTCCATACTGTTGCATAGCCTGGAGTGGGAATAGTAAATTAAATCCCTACGCAGCAAACGCTTTCACTACTTTTGCCTCTACTGGAAGGGGAATGGTAAATTTTACTCCTGCACAATCCAACACTTTCCCTACTGTTGCAGTGACAAAAGTGAGAATTAAATTGAACAAAAATTGAATTGAATAAAAACTTATATTGCGCGACTTAGAATAGTAAATGTAATCTCTTTCAAGCCCAACACTTTCTTGGCTTGTTCACAGACTGGAGTGGAAATAGTCAATGTTACCCCTCCAAGGCCCAACGCATTCCCTACTTTTCCCAGTCTGGAATGGTAATAGTAAATGTACCCCAACAAAGTTGGCTGCTTTTGCTACTGTTTCACAGACTGGAGAGGGAATAGTTAATGTAATTCCTTTGAAGTCAATATATTCTTTACTAATACCCAGATTGGTTTGGAAATAGGACATTTTTTCTCTCCGAAGTCTGTTACTTTCCCTACTGTTGTACAGACTGGAGTGAGAATAGTAAGGTTTACCCCTCTGAAGTCCAAAGCTTTCACTACTATTGCATGGATTTCAGTGGGAATTAAATTAGATCCATCGGAAGTCCAACGCTTTCCCTACTGTTAAACAGATTGGAGAGGGAACGGTAAATATGAGCACTCTGTACACCAAAACTTTCCCTACTGTTGCACTAATTGGAGTAAGAATTGTAAATGTTGCACCTCTAAAGTCCAACGCGTTCACTAATTTTCACTGTCTGGAATAGCAATATTACATTTAACCCCTACAAAATTTGACAGCTTTCTCTACTGCTGCACCGAATGGAGTGGGAACAGTAAATTTAATTCCTTTGAAGTCAACGTATTCTTTACTGATACACAGATTGATTTAGAAATAGGATTTTTTTTTCTCTCCAAAGTCTGATGCTTTCCCTACTGTTGTACAGACTGGAGTGAGAATAGTAAAGTTTACCCCTCTGAAGTGCAAAGCTTTCACTACTGTTGCACAGACTGGAGTAGGAATAGTAAATTAGATCCATCCGAAGCCAACACTTTCACTACTTTTGCTCATACTGGAATGGGAATGGTAAATTTTACCCTTGCGCAATCCAGCACTTTCCCTACACCAACAGGAGTGAGAACAGCAAATGTTACCCCTCTAGAAATTGATACTTTTATAGCGCACTACTCACCCGCAAGGGTCTCAAGGCGCTTGCACGAATACCGCTGTGGAACCCATCCTGGCTTTCCCTGTGAGGTGTCCACTCCTGAGCACCCCCAAGGTGGAGGCCAGGCATCCTTAGCGTTGTGGGGGCCATTGTGGAGATTAAGCAAGCTATTGTCCAGAGTTGCAGAGTGGGACTCCATTATTGGAATAGGCACCGAGGCGAGAATTATCAGGTCCGTGGAATTTTTGAGCTTAAGACCCGCCTGGTCCCGGGCTAGACCTCTGCATCAGGGTCTGCCGCTCTAACCATTGAGCCACACTTCTCCACTTCTCTAAAGTCTAATGCTTACCCTACTGTTGCACAGACAGGAGTTTGAATAGTCAATGTAACCCCTTACGAAATCCAAAGATCCCTACTCCTGAACAGACTGGAGCGTAAATAGTAAAGTCAATACCTCTGAAGTCTGACGCTTCCCTACTGTTGCACAAAATTGAGTGAGAATAGTAAATTAAATTCATTTAGAGTCCAACGTGCTCTTTACTGTTGCACAGACTGGAGTGGGTAGAGTAAATGTATTCCCTCCGAAGTCCAACTCTTTCCCTACTGATAGACAGACTGGAGTGGGAAAAGTAAATTTAACCCCTCCAAAGTCAAATGCTTTTCCTACTGTTAGACAGACTGGAGTGGAAATAGTAAATGTAATCCCTTTGAAGTCCAAAGTGTTCTTTAGTGTTGCACAGACTGGAGTGGAAATAGTAAGTTCAATCCCTCTGAGGCCTACAATTTCCTTACTGTTGCACAAACTGGAAAGTCAATAGTAAATGTTACCTCTTGGAAGTCCAAGACTTTCCCTACTGTTACACAACCTGGGATTTTGGAATAGGGAAGTTTAACCATTCAAACTCCAGCGCTTTAACTACTTGTGAGAATTTGACCTGGTTTAATATGTCCACTAATTAAAGTGGACACCTTGGACCAGTCCAAACAGCGCATATGGTGATAAGGTTAAAGATAACCTTATAGACAATTATTCAATTGGTAGCTGTGGAGAGCAGACTTCAGGCTAAGTCTTGAAGGAATGATAAAGAGCTTGTTTTAAAGGAATGCAATTGTGTAGCATTGGTTAAATGAAAGGGAAACCACTCAGTAATTATACAAATATTTATTTTTTGATATAACACTCTCTAGTATCCTTTAAATGAGGATATAACACAAAGCACGCAACACTGTGGCAAAGAAGCAATCGTACGTAGCACAATACAAGTGTGACTCACTGGTTAGATGCGGCATACCCGGAAGCAGAGGTCGGCCCGGGACCAGGGTTCAATTCCCGACGCAGCTGGGTCTTGGGTCAATGTCTGCGGACTCGATAATTCTCGCCTCGGTGCCTACTCTAACCATGGGTTCCAATCTGCAACTCTGGGCAATAGCTTGCTTAATCTCCACAACGGCCCCTTCAGCGCCGGGGATGCCTGGCTTCACCTTGGGGATGCCCAGGAGGGACCATCTCACAGGGAAAGCCAGGACGGGTTCCCCAGTGGTATACAGCGCCAGGACACTGCAAGATGGAGTCACAGTGTGCTTTACAAGTATACACATTCACATTCACACAGTGGGCTCCAAGGGGAGACCAAATCATATACCGGAGTTTGTGGAGTAGGGACTTTGTTGATGATGGCATAGAGTGCATTTCCATAGTCCAGTCTGCTGGTGATGAATACGTGAGTGACTGTCTTCCTTGACTCAGGGGGGGATCCACTTGAAGGTCTTGCGAGGATGCGGAGGGTGTTTATGCAGCTGGAGGTGACGGCGTTGACCTGTTGGTTCATGGTGAGTGATGGGTCAAGTATTTTTCTGAGGTTCTTGTCTCAGGGGGTAGGTGAGCTTCCAAGGTCGATCAGCCACCAGGTGCTGTCCCATGCAGAAGCAGTGGTATTGAGTACGAGGACTTCTGTCTTCTTGACGTCGATCTTCAGGCAGCTGTTGTTCATCCAGAATGAACGTCTTGCATTCCTTTCAGGAAGCTGAGTTTGGCAGTGGTGGGGTCTTTGGGGAGGGAGAGGAAAAGCTGGGTGTTGTTGGCGCAGAATATGATGTTGAGGCCGTGTTGTCGGATAATGGCTGTGAGGGGAGCCATGTAGATGTTGAAGAGGGTGGGGCTCAGGGATGAACCATGTGGGACTCCGCAGGTGATATTCGTGTGGTCGGAGAGGAAGGGTGGGAGTCTGATTCTTTGGCTTCTTCCAGTGAGGGATGATCAGATCCAGTCCAGGGCTGTTCCTTGTATGCCTGCGTCATGTAGTCTGGGAACTAGTGTGCGGTGGGAGACAGTGTTGAAGGTCCCTGATAGGTCGAGTAAGATGAGGGCTGCGAAGTGGCCTTGGTCCAGGAGGGTGGGGATGTCATCTGTGGCGGAGAGTAGGGCGGTCTCTATGCAGTGGTTGCTTCGGAATCTGTATTGGGACGGGTCAAGGTTGGCAGTCTCTTCAATGAATCATGTCAGTTTCCTGTTGACTGTTTTCTCTGCAGCTTTGGCTGCGAAGGGGAGGAGTGAAATGGGCTGATAGTTCTTGAGGTCGGTGGGGTCAGCTGTGGGCTTCTTGAGCAAAGGTCTGTCATCTGAAGGCTTCCAGTCGTCTGAGAAGGTGCCTGTTTTGAAGGTGGTGTTGATGGTGCATTGTAGTTCAGGTGTGATGGCAGCCGCTGCTCGGTGGTAGATGTGAAGGGGCAGGAGGCGTTGGGGGCCCCCGAGTGGATGCTTGTCACTGTTGAGGTGGTGTCTTCGGCCGTGATCGGTGTCCAGTTGGAGAGGGTGGGCTGGCTGGTGTTTCTGGGAGGCGGGGGGCCATCTGTGGTGCCTGGTGGATGGTTGATGAAGTTGTTGCAGATGATTTTTGATCTTGAGGTGGAAATAGGTTCCAAGCTTGTCGCAGAGGACTTGGGATGAGGTGATCTCTGTGGCTTCGCTGCGTAGGTTGGTGAATTCTTGAATGACACTAAAAACTTCCTTGGAGTTGGGGGAGTTAGCCAGGATTTTGTTGTGGATGGAGTTCCTCTTGATGGCTCTGATCTGGTTGTGGTAGTCTATCATGCCATCCTTATAGATGGTGTGGTTTTTGGTTGTCTTAGTGTTTCTCCAGTTCTTCTCCATGCGTCTGCAGGTGCGTCTGGCTTCCTGGAGAGTGGTGGTGAACCAGCCGGCTTTCCTGAGGCTTTGTCTGTCGGGGTTGCGTAGTGAGGCAAGCTCGTCTGCGCAGTCAGAGATCCAGTTGTGGAGTTCTCTGACTGCGTCGTTTGCGTCAGGTGCCCAGGTCTGGTTATCTCGGGTGAGGGTGGAGTTAAGTTGCTCGTAGGTATCCATGCTCCAGTTCCTTCGTGGTGGGAGTGTGGCTGGTTTGGGTGCCTTGGGTTTGTTGATAGCGAAGTGTACGCAGTGGTGGTTGGTCCATGGCGGCTGCGTTGTGTGGCTGAATTGGATGCTGTTTCCTGCTGCGAAGAATGGGTCTATGGTGTGTCCTCCTCTCTGGGTTGGTGTATTGACGAGTTGTTCAAGTCTGATGCTGGAGACGTTGTCACGAAGGATAGTGGAGTTGGGGGTCGCTGGGGTTGTCAAGGTAGAAGTTCAGGTCTCCAATGTGTATGTAGTTTGTTCATGCGATGGCGTGGGGTGCAATGAAGTCGGTGATGGTAGTGGCGAGGGTGTTCAGGGGCCCGGCAGTTTGTAGATGAGTGTTCCCTGCAGTGTGGCTATAGCGGTGGTCTGGATCTGGAAGTGCAGGTGTTCGTACGTTGAGGAGGATGCATTTTAGGTTTTTGCCTGTGCTGGCGTTGGTGGTGATGGAGGCCGGTGTGGCGGTGAGAGTCTGGCGGCAGTGGAGGCAGGAGAACTGCCCATGGGTCATGTTTGGCCAGGCCCGTTGGCATTCTCTACGTCTTCCAGGGTTGAGTGCGAGGAGGGTGGTGGTGTAGTAGCAATGGGTTGTGGGAGGTCCAGGGTTCCTGGTGCTGGCCGTGTTTGGGTATCGGATGGGTGCAGACGGGCTTGCCTCTGGCATGACTTCAGTGTGCCGACGCGGGGCCTACTTCGCTTGTCCGCTGTGGAACTGTGCGGCGGCCGCCATTAAGTAGGGGAAGTGAGAGGGAAGAGAGGCTGGGAGATGGGAGTGGGGGAATTATGGGGGTAATTCCTTGGGGGAAACAGGGGGAGGGGCCACAGGGGCAGCAGCGACAAAAGGAACAGGCAGGAACTAGAAAATAAGAACATTAGACTCAAATGTCTAGACGGTTGAAGGTCAGTGGTTTCTTGTTCGCAATCTTTTCCACATCGAATCTAAGGTCCTGTAGTCAGGTAAGCCCTTTTGTACCCATGGTAGAGAGTTAGACAGATTCACGGAGGGGACCCTCTTATGGGAGGGTCTGGACAGTGGAGTGGATACTCCCATGTTCTTTGGCCAGTTTTTCACCAGAGCAGGAGCCAACGGCTCCCAGAACTGGTTTGAGCTAGACTATGCACAGGGACACCAAGTGTGACCCCCATGCAGACTGTATGGCACCCACCCATCCCCAATACACAAAATCCTGTTTGGGAGGTGATTCCTATTGTTCTGCATTCCCCTGCACGAGCTTGGCTCAGCAGCAGGAGGGCAGAAATGTGTCTCTGGCTGACAGCAAACATGTTGTGCTGTTCGGATCAAGAATCCTGGTACCTGTAGAACCAGGGACCCACCAAAACTTGTTTCAGAAGGGGGGAATCATACCTCTCCCAGCAGTTATTGGAGTGGAGGTATGATTCCAAGGTGTTTGATACCAAAAACAACATGTTTTCTTTCAGCCGTTTTCGAGATAGCATTTACCTTGTGGTTATAATGTACCTCTACCTATATATCTGGCTGAGTCACAGACCATCCTGGGAGAATGGTCTCAGAAGGCTGCAGATGGGTTCTGCTCATGCAGGGGCACCCTCTCACGTAAAGTCCAGCACCCTGCAGTCAGGATTGTTAAGGCCTGCTATTGGGGTGACATTTGGGTTTTAAGTGAAGTGACCTATAGACATAGTAAACCTATATTTTTCATAAGTGGTGCAAGTGCCAGCTTACAAAGGCTGCACAGGCAGACCTATAGTTCCATTTTGCATGGCCTCTCATGGGTGGCATAATACATGCTTCAGCCCATGGGAGGCCTATAGGGTATCCATGCTCTGGGTACATGTGTACCATGTGCTAGGGATTTATAAGAGTACCGCAGTGTCCAATTTGGAGTGTACCTTGTGCATGTTCCAACATTTTAAAGGAGAAAACAGATAGACTAGGGTCCTGATTAGCAAGATACCTGCCAGACTAGTCAAAAACAGTGGGTGCAATCAGCGAAAAGTGGGGGTAACCATAATAAGCAGATCCTAATTTCCTACAAATTGTTGCACAGACTGGAATGGTTATAGTAAAAGTAAGTCCTCCAAAGTCCAACACTTTCCCTGCTGTTGCAATGACTGGACTGGGAACAGTAAAAGTATTTCCTTTGAAGTGAACTCGTTCTTTACTGTTGCACAGAATGGTGTAGGAATAGTACATTTTACCCTTCAATAGTCCAACGCTTTTCCTACTGTTGCTCGGACTGAAGTGGGAATAGTAAATTAAATCCCTCCTCAGCCAGCAATGTCACTACTTTTGCATTTACTGGAGTGGGAATGGTAAATGTTACCCCTCTACAATCCAACACTTTACCTACGGTTGCACAGACTGGAGAGAGAGTAGTAAATATTACCCTTCCAAAATCCAACACTTTCCCTACTGCTGCCCATCCTGGAATGCCAAAAGCAAATGTGACCCATTCGGAGTTGAATGCTTTCCCTACTTTTGCACAGACTGGAGAGTGACTAGTAAATTTAAATCCTCTGAAGTCCGACACATTCCCTACTGTTGCACATACTGGATTGGGAATAGAAAATGTAATCACTTTGAAGTCCAATGTGCTCTTTACTGTTGCACACACTAGAGTGGGTAAAGTAAATCTACTCCATTTGAAGTCCAACTCCTTCCCTACTGTTAGACAGACAGGAAATACTAAATGTAACCATTTCAGAGACCAACACTTTCCATAGTTTTGATCAGGACAAAGTAAAAATAGCAAATGTAATCCCTTCCATTTCCAACGCTTTCCCTACAGTTTCACAGATTGGAGGGGGTACAGTAAATGTAACCACTCCAAAATCAAATTCTTTCCCTACTGTTGGACAGACTAGAGTGGAAAAAGTAAATGTAAGCCCTTTGAAGTCCAAAGCGTTCTTTAGTGTTGCACAGACGTGGAGAGGAAATAGTCATTTTAATCCTTCCGAAGTTCAACACTTTCTCTACTGTTGCACAGACTGGAGTGGGAATAGTAAATTATTCCTCTTGAAAGTCTAACACTTTCCCAACTGTTGCAAAGACTGGAGTGAGAATAATAGATTTTGCTGCTACAAAGTCTAATGTTTTATCTATTGTTGCACAGACTGGGATTTTGAAATAGTAAAGTTTACCCATTCAAAGTCCCACGCTTTAACTACTTTTGCACAGACTGGAGTGGTAATAGTAAATGTAACCCCTCCGAAGTCCACACCTTTCCCTGCTGATGCAATGAGTGGGAACAGTAAATCTAATTACTTTAAAGTCTGTGAGTTCTTTTCTGTTGCACAGGCTGGTGTGGAAATAGTGAAATGTATTCCTTCCAAATCAAAAGCTTTCCCTACTGTTGCAGATATTGAAGTGGGTATAGCACACTTTGCCCCTCTGATGTCCAATGCTTTCCCAATTGTTGCACAGACTGGACTGTGAATAGTTAATTCAATCCCTGCAGATCCAATGCTTTCCCTACAGTTGTACAGACTGTAGTGGTAATAGTAAATAATACAACCCAACACGTCCCTACTGTCAGACCAACTGGAGAGAAACTAGTACTCCTTTAACACCTTCGGTGCTGATGACGGCCCCCAACCGTCATGCATCACAGTGCTCGTGTGCTGATGATGGCTGGGGGCCATCATGAACCCGCCCACTCATTAAAAGCACTGCACAGGCGCAGAATTGCGGCCAGCCCCAAGGGGTTAAAGTCAATGCGTTATTTACGGTTGCAAAAAAATTTACTGGAGCAGAAAAAGTATATTTATTCCCTCCAAAGTCAAATGTTTTTCCTATTGTTGCACAGACTGGAGTGGGAATAGTAAGTAAAATCCCACCTCGGCCAACGAGTTCCCTACTTTTGTATTTACTGGAGTAGGAATGGTACATTTAATCCCAGAGCAGTCCAACACTTTCCCTACTGTTGCACAGACTGGAGAGCGAATACTAAATGTTACCCCTCCAAATATCCAACGCTTTCCCTATAGTTTCACAGCCTGGAATGGTAAAAGAAAATGTAACCCCTATGAAGTTGAATGGTTTCCCAACTTTTGCACAGTCTGGACTGTGAATAGTAAATGTAACCCCTTCCAAATTCCAAAGCTTTCCCTACTCCTGCACGGATTGGAGTGGAAATAGTAAATGTAATCCATTTGTCCAATCCTTTAACTACTATTGCACAGACAGGAGTGGAAATAGAAAATGTTACAACTCGTTAGTCGAAAGCTTACCTTACTGTTGCACAGACTGGTGTGGGAACAGTAAATCTTACCCCTTTCAAAATCCAACGCTTTCCCTACTGTTGAACAGACAAAAGTGGGAATAGTGAATGTAACCATGTCAAAGACCAACACTTTCCTTAGTTTTGCACAGACAAAAGTGGGAATAGTAAATTTAACCCCTTTCAATTCCAATGCTTTCTTTACTGTTGCACAGACTCGAGTGTAAGTAGTAAATTTAACCCCTTAGAAGCCCAACGCTTACCCTACTGTTACACAGATTGGAGTGGGAACAGTAGAAACAAGCTCTCCATAGACCAACACCTTTCCCTCTGTTACACAAACTAGAGTGAGAATAGTACATTTTACCCCTTACAAAGTCCCACGCTTTCACTGCTGTTGCACAGTCTTAAAGGGCAATAGTACATTTAACCCCTACAAATTTGAATGCTTTCTCTACTGGTGCACAGACTGGAGAGGGATTAGTTCATTTAATCCTTTTGAAGTCCAATGCAATCTTTACTATTGCACAGACTTGAGTGGGATGAGTACATTTTAGCATTCCGTAAAAGTATACTTTCTGCATTGACGCACAGACAGTGGTGGGGTGAGTAAATTGTACCAGTCCAGTGCATTAACTACTGTTACACAGACTGGAGTAGAAATAGTAAATTCAAACTTTTTCACTGCTGCACCGAATGGAGTGGTAATAATAAATTTTGCTGCTCCGAAGTCTAACTGTTTAACTACGGTTACACAGACTGGTGTGGAAATACTTAGTCTAATCCCTCCAAAGTCCAACTCCTTCCCTAAGGTTGCACAGACTAGAGTAGGAATAGTAAAGTAAATCCCTCTGAAGCCAACACTGTGTCTAATGTTGCACAGTCTGGAGTGTGAATAATACATTTTACCACTACGCAACACAACACTTTCCCTACTGTTGCACCGACTGGAGTGGGAATAGTAAATGTAGTCCCTTTAAAGTCCAAAACCCTTTAACAACAGTTGCTAGGACTGGAGTGGTAATAGTAAATGTAACCCCTCCCTAGTCTAACGCTTTTCTGGCTGCTGCAATGACTGGAGTAGGAACAGTATATGGAATTCCTTTGAAGTCAGCGAGTTGTTTACTGTTGCACAGCTTGGTGTGTAAATAGTAAATATATTCATATCAAAGTCCAAAGCGTTCCCTACTGTTGCTTATAAAGGAGTGAGAATAGTATATGTTATTCCTGCAAAGCCAATGCGTTCCCTACTGTTGCACAGATTGTAGTAGATATAGTAAATGTTACCTCTCCACGACCCAACATTTTCCCTACTGTTGCACCGACTGGAGAGGAAATAGAAAATTTAATTCCTTTAAAGTCAATGCTTTATTTACTGTTGCACAGACCTGAGCGGAAAAAGTGCATGTATTCCCTTCGAAGTCGAATGCTTTCCCTAATTTGTTGCACAGGTTGGAGTGGGAATAGTACATTTTACACTTCTGAAGTCCAACGCTTTCCCTATAGTTGCACAGACTGGAATGGGAATAATCATTTAAATCCCACCTCGGCCAACACGTTCACTACTTTAGCATTTACTGGAGTAGAAATGGTAAATTTTATTCTTTTGAAGTTAAAGCGTTATTTACTGTTCCATAGACAGGTGTGGAAATAGTACATTCATTCCCTCTGAAGTCTGAAGCTTTCCTTACTGTTGCACAGATCAGAGTGGGCATAGTTAATTAAATCCTACTGAAGCCACCGCTTTCCCTACTGTTGCACAGACTGGTGTGGGAATAGTACATTTTACCCCTTCTGCTAGCCAACATTATCCTTACTGTTCCAGTAACTGCAGTGGGAATGGTATTTTGTACCCCTCCACAACTCATCACTTTCCCTACTTTTGCAGACAGGAGAGGGAATGGTAAGTTTTACCCTTCCTGACACAAACGCTTTTCTTACTATTCCACTAACTGTAGTAGCAATAGTAAATTTTACCCATCCATAGTTCAATGGTTTCCCAAAAGTTGCACAGTGAGGAGTAGCAATAGTAAATGTTACACCTCCAAAGTACAACACTTACCCTAGCGTTGCACAAACTGTAGAGGGAATTGTAATTTTTACCCCTCCTTAGTCAAACGTTTTTCCAACAGCTGCACAAACAGGACTGGAGATAGTAAATTGTATTCCTCCTTAAGGCAAAGCTTTACCTACAGTTGCACAGAATGGATTGGGAATACTTAATGCTACCCCTCCGAAGTCCAACACTTTCCCTACTGTTGCACCAACTGCAGAGGAAATAGTAAATTGATTCCATTGAAGTCAAAACATTCTTTACTGTTGCACAGACTGGCATGGACAAAGCAAGTCTAATCCCCCCAACGTCCAACACCATCCCTGCTTTTGCACAGAATGGAATGGCAATAGTCAAGTAAATCCCTCTGAAGTGAATCCCTCTGAAGTCTAACCTTGCACAGTCTGGAGTGTGAACAATACATTTTATTTGGAATAGTAAAATAAAGCCCTTTGAAGTAAATACATTATTAACTGTTGCACAGGCAGTTGTAGAATTAGTAAATTCATTCCAGCTGAAGTCTGATGCTTTCCCTACTGTTGCACAGACTTGCTTGGGAATAGTCAATTAAATCTCACCAAAGTCAAGACAATATCTACTGTTTCACAGACTGAAGTGGGACTAGTACATTTTACCTCTCTGCAATCCAACACTTTTGTTACTGTTTCAGTTACTGGAGTGGGAATAATAAATGTTACCGTCTCCACGACCCATCACTTTCCCTTTTGCAGGGACTGGAGATGGAATACTCATTTTCATCCCTCCTGACACCAACGCTTTCCTTAATATTGCACTGACTGGAGTGGCAATAGAAATTTTTACCAATCAACAGTACAACGCTTTTCCAACAGTTGCACGGACATGAGTGGCAATAGTAAATTGTACCCCTTCGAAGTCCAAAGCTTTCCCTACTTTTGCACAGAATGTAGAGGGAATAGTAAATTTTACACCTCCGAAGTCCAACGCTTTCACAAGTGTTGCACAAACTGGAGAGGGAATAGTAGTTTTTTACCCCTCCGTTGTCCAACACTTTCCCAACAGTTGCACAGACAGGACTGGGAAAGTAAATTGTATCCATCCTTAGTCCAAAGCTTTCCCAACTGTTGCACAGATTGGAGTGTGAATAGTAAATAATACCCGTCCAAAGTCCAACACTGTCCCTATTGTTGCACAGACCGGAGTGGGAAAAGTAAATGTAACCATTTTGAAGTCCAACAGTTTCCCTACTTTGCACAGACAAAAGAGAGAATAGTAAATTAATCCCTTTCACATTGAAACCCTTTCTTTACTGTTACACAGACTAGCATGGGAATATTAAATGTAACCCCTTAGAAGTCCACTACTTCCCCTGCGGTTGCACAGATTGTAATAGGAACAGTAAATGTAAGCACTCCCCTGTCCAACACTTTCCCTACTGTTGCAAAAACTGGACTAAAAATAGTATGTTACCCCTCCAAAGGCCAACGCTATGGATACTGTTGCACAGCCTGGAATAGTAACAGTAAATGCAACCCTACAAAGTTGAATGCTTTCACTACTGTTACACAGACCGGGCAGGGAATAGTTTATTTAATCCCTTTGAAGTCTAACGCGTTCTTTACTGTTGCAAACACAGGAGTGGAAATAATAAGTGTAATCCCACTGAAGTCCAACGTTTTCACTGCTGCTGCACTGACTGGAGTGGGAAAAGTAACATTGATTCCTTTGCAGTCAACGTATGCTTTACTGTTGTGCAGACTAGTGTGGAAATAGTAAATGCAATCCCTCCGTAGTCTGACGATTACCGTGCTATTGCAGAGATTCGAATGGAAATAATACATTTTACCCATTTGAAGTCTAATGCTTTCCAATAGTTGCAAAGATAGGAGTGGGAATATTAAATTGTGACCCTCTTAAGTCCAACGCTTTTCCTACTGTTGGACAAACTGCAGAGGGAATAGTAAGTGTAGCCCTTTTGTAGTCCAACACATTCCCTACTGTTGCACAGACTGGATTGAGAATAGTACATTTTACATCCTAAATGTCCAACCTTTTCCCTACAGTTGCAAGCTTGGAATGGTAATGGTAAATTGTGCCTCTACGTATTCCAACACTTTCCCTGCTGATGCACAGACTGGGGTGAGAATAGTAAATTGTACCCGTTTGAAGTCCAATGCTTTAACTGTTGTTTCACAGACTGGAGTTGTAATAGTAAATGTAACCCCTTCAAACACCAACCCTTTCCCTGCAGTTGCACCAACTGGAGTTTGAATAATAAACTGAGGGGCATATTAGCAAGAACCTCATTAAAATTACTTTAGTTTTAGCGGTGGAAACTGCCGCTAAGACGGCAATAATAGGCTTGCTAATATGCGTTTTAGAATTCCAATAGAAGCCCAGGTTAGATGTGCAGGACATCTAAACTGGGCTTCTATTGGAATTCTATAACACATTTTAGCAGAAACATTATCACCGTTTTAGCGGCAGTTTCTTGTCGCTAAAATGGCAATTATTTTAACAAGGTTCTTGCTAATATGCCCCTTCATTCCTTTGTAGTCAACACGTTATTTACTGATGGAGAGAATGGTGTGAAAATAGTACATTTAATCCCTTCGAAGTCTGAAGCTTTCCAGACTGTTACACAAACTGAAGTGGGAATAGTAAATTTTACCTCTCTGAAATCCTACCCTTTCCCTACTATTGCACAGACTGCAGTATGTATTGCTTCATACTCCCAAATATTAGAAAATACCGCCCTCCCACACTGAGGCTAAAACACGATGAAACAATAAAAACAACACCACCAGGAAAGGGATTTCACTTTTCTAAAATGAGACACACTAAAAGATTTTTCTCAGAATAAGGAATGAGGTTTTTTTTGTGTAACACTCCGTAACAGAAAGGCTTTCCTAGATGTCAAATAACCAACATTAAAATGTATATTACCTACTGGCGGTAGCCAGTAGGTATATTTAGTTAGGACCTAGCTACCATAGGAAATCTGCAACATTCTATTGGAAATAACTTTGGCGCCGGTTGAGGAATTTCCGTGTAACTTTCCAAAATTTCGGCCAGCTCTGCTGCGCTCCTTCCCTGAAAGTTTCAGGGGGATTCGTGAAGTGGGGGCTCAGAAAAAAGGGGGGTCCCAAAACATGTTTTCTCAATGTTAATTTCCATAGGACGGTCTGACAAGTCTACAGCCCGAACCGCTGAACGGAATTACACCAAACTTGGCAAAATTGTAGGGACTGGTATGCAGATGTGCCTTTGCTATGGTTGGTGAAAATTTCTCCAGTGGTTTTTATGAAAATTAACTTCAAAAACACATATACATCTGGGTGGAGCCTAACCACACATCTCATCGTGAGATCTGATTAGCTGTCAGCACTTCATCCAAGAAGTGTTGGCAGCCATCTTGGGACCAATATACATGATAGCACCTCATTAAAAAGCATTGCAGTTAATAGAAGGGTTTAGGACTTTAGTTACATTATAAATAATTTTTTGATGGTACCATACTCATTTTAGGAATTGTGGGGTGTTCTAAGGTGATTTTACCATGTGAAAAAGCCTTCTGCTGGGATATCATGAATCATGTTTGAAAGAAAACTATTATCTCATGCTTTTCCCACAGTGGGTGGAAGGGGATCTATAAGCTAAACTGAAAGCATATTTTCTGTAAATTCACATTATCTTTCTCAGTCATGTGAGAATGAAGTCTGACATTCTCAGTAAAACATGTACATCTAACAAGAGCAGAGACTGTCAGTTGATTCCTTTGTGTTCTACTGCAGCCTCCTAGAGCGTTCTAAAGAACAACTAGAGCGCAAACAGTCCTACTTATTACAATGGTATGGCACACCTGAAGCCATCTTGATTGGAATAAAGTGGTAACTCTTAAAACATTTAATTTAAAAAGGAACAAAATGAGGGGGTATATTTTGCCATAGAAAGTATGATTAGTGCTGCAGATAGAAAAATTAGGGCACATTTTGAGTGACTTCTCAAATCCTCTTCTATTTCATTAAGAACATTCTGACATGCAGTCTCCCAAGATGTCCACCAGAGACAAAATAGCCCAAATGTAGCCCAATGAAAGAATGTCCCAGAGCGTTCTAAAGAACAACTAGAGCGCAAACAGTCTTACTTATGACAAAAGTATGGCACACCAGAAGCCATCTTAATTGGAATGAAGTGGTAAGTCTGAAAACATTTAGTGAAGTAGTGTGGCTCACTGGTTAGAGGCGGCAGACCCGAGAGCAGAGGACGGCCCGGGACCAGGGTTCGATTCCCGGCGCGGCAGGTTTCTGGACAAGGGTCAGCGGACTCGATAATTCTCTCGCCTTGGTGCCCACTCTGATCAGCGATCACACTCGGCAACTCTGGGCATTAGCTTGCCTCATCTTCACTAACGGCCCCACCAGACCGCCTAGGGATGCCTGGTCTCACCCTGGAGATACCCATTAAGGGACCATCTCTCAGGGAAGCCAGGAAGGGTTTTGCAGCGGTCGAAGTGCCTTGGGACCCTACGGGTAAGTAGTGCGCTATATAAATGCCTATACATTTACATTTACATTTACATTCACTCTTAAAACATTTAATTTAAAAAGGAACAAAATGAGGAGATATATTTTGCCATAGAATGTATGGTTAGTGCTGCAGAAAGAAAAATTAGGGCACATTTTTAGTCACTTCTCAAATCCTCTTTTGTTTCATTAAAAAATCCTGACATGCAGTCTCCCAAGATGGCCACCAGAGACAAAAGAGCCCAAATGTAGCCCAAATATCTCCCAGATGTAGTCCAAGTATAGCCCAATGACAGAATGTCCCAGAGTGTTCTAAAGAACAAGTAGAGCGCTAACAGTCCTACTTATTACAAAGGTATGGCACAACTGAAGCCATCCTGATTGGAATAAAGTGGTAACTCTTAAAAAATGTAATTTAAAAAAGAACAACATGAGGGGGTATATTGTTCCATAGAAAGTATGATTAGTGCTACAGAAAGAAAAATTAGGGCACATTTTGAGTGACTTCTCAAATCCTCTTCAATTTCATTAAAAAAGTCTGACATGCAGTCTCCCAAGATGGCCACCAGAGACAAAAGAGCCCAAATGTAGCCCAAATATCACCCAGATGTAGCCCAAGCATAGCCCAATGACAGAATGTCCCAGAGTGTTCTAAAGAACAACTAGAGCGCTAACAGTCTTACTTATGACAAAAGTATGGCACACCAGAAGCCATCTTGATTGGAATGAAGTGGTAAGTCTGAAAACATTTAATTTAAAAAGGAACAAAATGAGGGGGTTCATTTTGCCATAGAAAGTATGATTAGTGCTTCAGAAAGAAACATTAGGGCACATTTTGAGTGACTTCTCAAACCCTCTTCTATTTCATTAAAAAAATTCTGACATGCAGACTGAAACATGCACTTTGAATACCAGCAGCAGATTTCCCTGGTGAGCAGAAGCTTTACTAAAGTGATCTAATGAGCAACTAGAGTGCTAACATTCAGAATTCATGGCAAATGTGTGACACATTTGAATGCTTTCTTGATGAAACCAAAGTAAACAAGCATTGAAAATTAAATATATCTCGCCCTCGTTTAAGTTAAAGCCATTCTGTTTGTAATGAGGTGGCTTTTTATCTTTGCTTTTATTAGTGTTTTTAAAACTTTCATGTAAATAACATGCATATGCATGATTATATGTATATGTATGCATGTATTTATATTTGTATTTATATAGATATGCAGATTATATATGTTTATATATGGATGTATATATATATATATGCACATACATAATACCTACTGGCGGTCGCCAGTAGGTATATGTAGTTAGGATTTTTTTTAATAGGGATTTCTGAAAATTCTATGTTGAATAACTTTGGCGTTGAATGGAAAATTGCAAATTTTGTTTCTGAGCGTCCCCTGAAAGTTTGGGGGGGTTTCGTGAAGTGGGGCCCGAGAAAAAAGGGGAGTCCCAAATTGTGTTTTTAACATTGAGTTTTCCAGAGGGCGGTTGGACTCACTTTTAGCTCGAACGGCTGAATGGATTTCTATGAAACTTGACAAAATTGTAGGGACTGGTAGCCCGATGTGCCTTTGCTAGGTCTCAAGATATGTGCTCCAGTAGATTTTGAGAAATTAACCTTCAAAAAAATATATATATCTGTGACAGCGTCCCGGTTAGCGCCCCGGTTCGCGTCCCTGACGCGTAACGGAACTTCGCGAGGAGAAGCGGATTGGCTCCCCGGTGACTGTGAACATTCTAAACAGTCCGGAGTGGCCGCCATCTTGTGTCTCGGTAGGATCGAGACACAAGAGGTGGCAAAAACAAAGGGGGAAATTAGCATAAGGGGCAGAGAACATCCTCCCTGACCCCCTAGGTTTGATGAGGGGGCTTTAAAAGGGCCCTGCGGGGCAATAAAAAATAATTTTTATTATCGTTTTTTTTTGTGGGTGGAGCGCCCGGTACGCGCACCGGGAAGCGCTCTGGGGAGCGTAATATAGGGGGAAAAAAAAGAAAGAATTTTCAAATATTGTATGTTTATTGATTGTTCTTTTTGTTGTATTTTTTTTTGTTTTTTTTATTTAAGTTCAACATGTAGGTACCAATACAGAGTCTAAAAATAAATATACACCGTCTCCTTTGTAGATATCTTGCATGTTGTTTCAGAAGTTATTGTGGTATATGGAATTCATAGCATAGTCTGTCAGGAAAGCAGAAAGAACTTGGAGGCAGGAGATGATAAAGAGATGTTAAATACACATTGGAGATAATATAGTGGGAGAAAGGAAGTAACTATGAGCAAACTTACTATGTAACACAAAAAAGTTGCACAGTATATTTTAAGTCTCACTTTATATTTTATCTTCTTGGGTACTATTTCATAATTTTCATATTAAAAAGAATAATGTCTCAAACAATTTTAACTTATAAAATTTAAAATTATTGTTCTGGTTTTTCAAAATCTAAGAGAATTTGTAACATTAAATCATCAGGTATGTCCTCCTTTTCATTCCAAGAATCACATTCTTTAGCACATTTTATTACTTCTTGGTCTAGCGTTTCATCCATAAAGTCTACTTCTTCTTTTTCTTCGTTAGGATTGTTTTCAATCTTAATTTGAAATGAAATTTTCTTTTCTTTTTGCTGTGCTTCCATTTTCTTGCTGTATATTGCATAAAAAATAAATATATCAGTGGAGATAGGGCACTGTTGGGTTTATGTTCAGACAGGTACTTGTGAGTTTTTAACAGTGAAGTTATCTTTGGACAGTGCATGGTTTCAGGCAGGAAGTAGAACTATTAAAAAGTGCCTGTGACGAAGCCTAAGTAAATTCATAATTATACCACAGAAGCCTAACTCAATCAATAATTTAAATAATTAAGTCTTTCTCAATGACTAACTCTTATAGAGGGACAGTATGTAAGTATCTGAAAACGCATTAGAGATGTCATCAGTGATGTCACTGACCATGTCATGAATGATGTAATATGTGACATCATCAGCAGTGGATTGCGGGTTCGTGAAATATAGTTAGTACAACTAACTATATAGGAGCAATTTCAATGGTTTTGCATGAGTGAAATGTCCAGCTAACTCTGACACCCCTAAAACTTATAGTTTTTTGAGTGAATTTTAAAGGTTTTTTAAAAGCTAATTCCTAACTATCTAAGGCATGAAAGCTATGTTTTTTTCAGTGAATATACATATATATACATATATGTATCCAACAAAAGGGTTGTCCCATTTAGAAGAGCAAGCATTCAGGTAGGTTTTGTAAAACAGTGTGGAATGATCAAAACAAAGTCCATGCAATTTACAAGCCTGACGCGTTTCATGCTCCCCATAGCATTTCTTCAGAGGCTTCTGTAAACTCTGTGTGGAGCTTTCAGAGTCTTTAGAAGATTAGCACCTGCTCCAGTGGGCGTTGGCGCCCCCAGAGCCTGCTGGTGCTAGTAGTTCAATAAATCACGCTCCAGTGAGCTGCTCCCAGAGTGAAAGAATATTTCAAAGTTAAACCTGAGTGGGTCTGGAAAATGTTCAATCTCCTCTGCGCTACAAGTAACATCCTGAAAAACGACCTTGCCTGCCAGTTTCTGCTGTATGCCATGTGACTGCAGCTTGGACCACTTCCATGTGGTAGGGCTCTTCCCCGACCGGGATCGGCCGGTAAATAAATCCAACAAAATTTTTGTCCCATTTAGAAGAGCCAGCATTCAGGTAGGTTTTGTAATTTCGTTTTTATTTTCAGGAAAACAGCGTGGAATGATGAAAACAAAGTCCATGCAATTTACAAGCCTGACGCGTTTCATGCTCCCCTGAGCATTCTATCATTGGGCTATACTTGGGCTACATCTGGGTGATATTTGGGCTACATTTGGGCTCTTTTGTCTCTGGTGGCCATATTGGGAGACTGCATGTCAGAATTTTTTTATGAAATAGAAGAGGATTTGGGAAGTCACTGAAAATGTGCCCTAATTTTTCTTTCTGCAGCACTAATCATACTTTCTATGGCAAAATATTCCCCCTCTACAATGCTTTTTAATTAGGTACTATCATGTATATTGGTCTCAAGATGGCTGCCAACACTTCTTTGATAAAGTGCTGACAGCCAATCGATTCTCACGATGAGATGTGTGGTTAGGCTCCGCCCAGACATATATGTGTTTTTTAAGTTAATTTTCATAAAAACCACTGGAGCAATTTTCACCAAATATAGTAAAGGCACGTCTGTGTACCAGTCCCTACAATTTTGCCAAGTTTGGTGTAATTCCATTCAGCGGTTCGGGCTGTAGCCTTGTCAGAATGTCCTATGGAAATTAACATGGGGAAAACACGTTTTGGGACCCTCCTTTTTTCTCATCCCCCACTTCACGAATCCCCACAAAACTTTTTGGGAAGGAGCGCAGCGGAGCTGGCCAAAAGTTTGGAAAATTACACGCAAATTCCTCAACCGGCGCCAAAGTTATTCCCAATAGAATGTTGCGGCTTTCCTATGGTAGCTAGGTCCTAAATATATATACCTACTGGCTATTGCCAGTAGGTCATATACATATATATATATATATATATATATATTCACTGAAAAAACCATAGGTTTTACACACGTTATAGTTAGGAAGTAGCATTTACAAAACCTATGACTTCACATATTACATCACTCATGACATCATCTATTAAATGGGTTAGTTTTGAAAATTACATTTATTTTCTATATGTAGATCTGAAAGTTGGTTGAATAAAAATGTAGTATATAAGTGTATAAACTATTGCTTTTTTGGTGAAAAATAGATTCTATAACTGACTGATTAAATATATCTTAATGAGTACATGGGTTACAGAGTAATATTTAAATATATACATATCTGTGTCAGTCTATCAGTTTCTATTTTAGTGGCTGAAATTGTTGATGAGTAGCTATATCACTGATACATTATATCTATATATGTTATTGTTTCTTTATTATTACCAAGAGTGTCTCAGTGTCTAAGTGTTAATATGCCACATTAGGAGATTTTACATATTGCATACATGCAAGAATCAGTGACATACTATTCCTATATGTTGTAGGCAGCATATGTGAGATGTTAGATGTTATCAGTGATGTCAAGAGTGATGTCACTAACCATGTGATGAGTGATGTAATATGTAATATCATCAGCAGTGCATTGCGGGCGCGCGAGTTATAGTTAGCTCAAGTAACTATAACGGGGGAATTTCATTGGTTTTATATGAGTAAAATGTCCAGTTAACTATAACATGTGTCAAACCTATGGTTTTTTCAGTGAATTTCATAGGTTTTGTAAATGCTAATTATAACTATAACGTGTGCAAATCCTATGGTTTTTTCAGTGAATTTCATAGGTTTTTTGAATGCTACTTCCTAACTATAACAGGTTTAAAACCTATGTTTTTTTCAGTGAATTTCATAGGTTTTTTTACATGCTAATTTTAAACTATATCGTGAATGCAACCTATAGTTTTGTCAATGAATTTCTGCAAATATTTTTTTCGGAAGGAAACAGTTTTCTTGACTGTCAGAGTTGTATAGAGACTCCTTGTAAAGCGCTAGTGGATTAGAAAGTCTCTACCTTGCCTTATTTTGAACGTATTGAAATTTGTCAGTAAATGGAGATTGCCTTTGTAAACTTTCGTGTGCGACCCGGAGCGCGCACCCTCCTATATATTTCGAGAAAACATTTTAATTCCAACTCAATGAGTTTCTTCATAGACCCCTCAAAGAAGTTATAGTACGCCAAAGAGACTGAACCTAGCCTTCTTTTCTATTGTTTTGAAACTTTTCAGTAAATGGAGCCGAACGTCTTTTTAAACTTTTGAGCGTGACCGGATGCACACACCCCGGTATTTTTTCAAAAACATAGAAGGTTTTATACTTTAACAATTGTGTGCTTGAATCCCCCTCAGATGATGTACAAAATCAGGATGTGTTTAGGTTTACTCCTTTTCACGTTTTGAAACTTCAGTGAATTAGACCGCTACTTCCAAATGACGTAGGTGACCAGATACTGTCACGGCGTACACGTCCTGATACGCGCATGTGAAGTCATGTGACTTGAAAACAACATTTCCAATTGCTTCTTAGTAGTTTCTGTTCTGGAATTTCCACAGATCCCATCCACCTCCCTCAGCACGTACACGTCCTAATGCGCGTATGTGAAGTCATGTGACTCGAAAACAACACTTCCAATTGGTTCTTAGTAGTTTCTATTCTGGAATTTTCACGGACTACTCCACCCACTTCCCTCACTATCTCTTGTACTCTCAAGGGAGAACAACGTTTTACATTTTTCTGAAGACTTTGGTGAAATGGCTGCCGCACCGAATTCATCTTCCAAATCTGAAGAAAATGATCAACTACCTTCAAGACAAAAAGAAGGAATCTTTCATCTGGCAATTTTTCACTTATTCTAAGGATCAAAAAAAAGTGAATGCGCCAAAAGTAACTTGCACAATATGTGACACAGTTCTTTCAAGAGGAAATCCGTCGAAAAAGTATTCCTTTTCCATACATACCATGATGAGGCATGTGAGACAAGTGCATCCTGAGAAATTTGCACAGGCATCGACAAGAGCCCTGGCCACGGAACTACCATCAGAGGTGGCCAGCACATCCTCTGGTCGACGACCTGTATCTCCATCCAGTGCAGAGATGGAGTTGAGACCATATTTGGCAAAGGTGCATATGAAATGCAACGAGTGTGGAGAAATTCTTCTGTACGGAGAGCAGAGCCTCACTCTTATTAAAATAAAAATTGAGACTCATTAATGCTCCGACAAAAGATAATTTTTTTCATTTCATTTTGATCCTGTGTCACAGTTTTACAGGTCAAAATGTCGGTGCAAGTTTTAAAAATCAAAAACAGTATAACACTTGTTAAAAAAAAAAAAGTTATTTTCAGAACTAACTCATTGTACCAAAAAGAGCTCTATTCACAAGCTGAAGTATCGCCGCTTTTTTTCAGGACAATTATGCAAAAAAGCGATGATACTTGGGACATATTATGAAGGAGACGTAATACATTATCGTCGATTTCATCGACAGGACACTGCCAATAAAACGACGATAACAGCCTTCATAATATGATCTATGAATTGCAACCGAAACCTACGTTAGTTGTCTTTACATCTAACATTAGATTCGATTGCAATTCATAGAGCATATTATCAACGCCGGTATCGCCGCTATATCTGCAGTTTTCTGCCGATAAACGGCATTACATCGCCTGCCGTAAGACCTCTTTGCATATGTTGCCTATAGTAAGTTACTGACATGCAAAGTAGGCGTAGCTCAAAGCACATGCAAAATGTGGTTGGAGGGCAAAACACCCTATCACAAAAAGAGGCGTTGCAAAAAAAAGAGGTGGAATAAACTAGTTTATCGCAGAACTGTTAAAGCCTGCTCTAATCAAACATTCAACATCGTTAACATAAGAGTGTAGAAAGTAAAACTAAATCCACCCCATCCCCTAATTACAAGGCACACATTACTGTGTGAAAACAACGTTTGTTTTCATGCGATAATGTTAAGTACCGCGGCTGTTACAGCATTTACTATCACATATGTGTTCCCATTGATATTAAAGCACTAACACCGTGTAAAATTCCGCCCATACTGTTGATATTTACAACGCCGAGCAGCGGCGATTTTTATCGCTTAGGAGATTTGCTATTATGAAGGTTTATCTCCTAAGTCTCTGATTCTCAAACTATGCACCGCGGCTCCCCTGTGCGCTGCACTAAGATGCCAGGGGCGCCGCGCACACTGTAGACTGACTAACCGTCCATAAATTCCACGGACGTCCATACCCTGTTATCTGCAATTGTGGCCATCAAAAGGAGCTGCGCTGCTCTCCTCTGAGAGTCCTCACTCCCACTGCTGCAGCGGCATCACAGTTCTCCAGGAGCACAGGAGCAGCCCCTCCCGCCCATTGAAGTTCTGTGTCGGTCTCTTTACCACTTAGTAAATGAAAATAAGCACTGAAGGATATTCAAGTATGTAGTACTCCTCCTGCTACAGCATACAGATGGATTGTGTTGGGTATAAAAAAGTGAAACACCCACGCTACAATCATATAGAACACTTACTTTAAAGAAGCCTGTGAATAAGTTTAAAAGATCAGGTTAACCTTCTTTTACTCTCTCATCATTCTTGAACATAAGTTTTCACAATACTATATCGAACAATGCCATGGTTGCTGCTTTTTTATTTTAAGAATCTTGCAATCATTCGCAAAGCCAATAGTCATGGCTTCTTTTTCCTGACAAAAAACTTGCAATATTACATATCTACATAACACTACAGAGGCCCAACACTCTGCTAAGCGCAGATTTTTAACCTATGGGGCAGATTTATGTTAACTGGCGCATCCCCAGAGATGCACCAGTTAATGTGCGCCACAGTACGGCTCTGCTCCGCCACCCATGGTGCTCCACATTTATAATGTGGCGCACCATGGTGCAAAAACAGCACAGATGCGTAACGCATCTGTGCCGGAAAGATGGTACTTTGCTAGAGTTGCTTCGCAAGTGTGACGCAGCTCCAGCAAGGCTCGGAGGTGCCCCATATTCACAGTGCTGTGTCAAGACCTACGCCTGCTTGAAGCACATGCAGGGTTTTGAAGCAGCATTGGCCTGAAAGTGACCGAGTGAAATCTCATAGATTTCACTCAGCCACTTTCAGGAGGCGTTCCTGCACAGGAATGCCCCCCCCCCCTGCACAGGAACACTTCCTTATGGTGCAGGGCTTTACAACGTGACGTATCTCCTAGATGCATCACGTTGTAAATATGGCACATTTTTTGTACCGTCATTGCATCAAATAAAGTGACGGAATTGTGGCGCAAAGAGACGCAAGGGCATCATAAATCTGCCCCTACGTGTTTTAAAGTGCCCTCTAAATTACAACCAACACTCTCTTTGAAGAGACCCCCCAGTTTTTTTAACACCTCTTAACACCTCCCATGCTCATGACAGAGCCGCTCCGTCATAAGCATCGCCTGAGCTGTCCTCATGACGGAGCGGTTCTGTCATGGCCCTGCCGCTGCGCTTGCTCAGCACTGATTTTGCGCCTGTGCGGCGCGTTCTATTGACTGAGCGGGGCCATGACGGAACCGCTCTGTCATAAGCACACCTCAACTGCGGCTCGTGAAGGAGTGCCTCCATCATGAGCATGCGAGCGCCACTCAGCCCCCCAGCCCCCCAACGCTGAGGCGGAATTGCCACCGCAGCAAAGGAGTTAAAGTCCTGGAAAGAACACCATTTAACATTTAATATCATTTACCACCAATGTTTTCATATATCAGTGTTGCTGAACTCACTCAGTGATATGTCGCTGATTTCATTAAATCACTTTTAAGGCACTCCTTATGACAATACACCCAATCCTGTGTGGAAGTGCTTATATAAAACATGACACTGGTATAACCAGGATAGACAAAGAAATGACACAGTGATAGAAAAGTTTCTCTATTTTTTATACTTACCTAAGAAATAGTAACAAAGAAAAAGTAAATTTCTTTTAAAAACATAGTATCTGTGGAAGAAAAGTAAAAATAAGATTATAATGTACATTTCATAAAACAAATAAAAGTAGGAGTGAATAAAACAGAAAGTAAAAGAAAAAAAGACCAAGGGAGAGAGAGAGAGACAAATACAGAATGTGTAGTATATAAATCAATAAGTAACATAATTAATTGAAAGAGATAATTGCACTGAAGGAATGAGTGTCTAAACGAAAGTAAAGTAAGGGAGAAAATAAAAGTATGATCAGTAATAGTACACGAAGTAAACAGTCACTTAAAAAAACACAGTAAGAGTACAGTAAATATCTTAAGGAGATAAATAAAATAAAGGAAAAACAGTAAGAGATACAGAGTGAAAAAGGGTGAGTAACAGAAAGTAAACGGAGTACAAATAGACAAGCACTGCAAGACACATATAAAAAGAAATAAAGTACGGTAAGAGAAGTAAAGTATGGGCCTTATTTATGAAGGCCTTGCGCCGCCCATGCGTCACTTTTACCATGGCAAAAATTGGTGCATCGGTGGCGCAAGGCTTTCATAAATGAGGCCCTTTAGATTTAAGTGTAAGAATTGAGCATAATTAATGAAAGCAAAGTAAGGGAACAAATATTAGATACAGTAACACAAACAAATTAAGATTCTAGAAACAAAGGTGATGCAAGGTCAATAAAGGTGAGTCACCATGAGACAACAGTAGAAACAAACTGAAGAGATAGATAGAGTGAATAAGATAGTGACAGAAAAGATAATACAGAAACAGGAAAAAAATTAAACAACACAAAATGTGAATGAGTTAAACGGAATAAGTGTGACTAAACAGTACTGAGAAAGGAAGGAGATCAAAACAATAAGGATAAGAGAGAGGCACACAAAACTCTCGTTTGCTCCCGATTTTGTACAATCTGTTGCTTAACATTTTTTAGAAAAAAAAACAACATTAACTACTACATTTGCATAGCAGTTGACACCAGACCTGTTTTCAAACTTAAATCCAACCATTTCTTCAATACTAACCCTTGTCTTACGCCTACCAACCACAGCAACATCTTTTTTTCTTCGTTTCTCGACTACTTCGGTACATTTTTCCTCATTTCTCCTTTTCTGACCAACCATACTCCTTTCAATTAAAGGATATTGAGGTAAACTTGGAGCATATTCTCTTCTTAACCTATTATACTCCTTCACACAATTTAAATCTGCACTAATCTTTGTCTCATCAAACTCAATTAGATAAAGTCCACAAGTTCTAACTCGAGATAAAGGAACATACGCCATACCCTCTTTGAATACAGTGCTTCCAATATTTACCAAAGCACAATCTACACTTAAACCTTGATATTTGTGAATAGTCACTGCATATGCCAAACAAATTGGAAATTGCTTCCTACGGACATACAAGTCTTTCACAAGCAAAAAAACGAGTTGAACAGCGACTAATTTGTTGAACTTCCTCAACTCCATCAAATTTTATTCTTAAAAATTCAATCTCATCTCTATTTGAGTAATTGACAAAACCAACAACATTACCCATTGCTCCATTTACCAATCCTCTTTCTACATGTAAATTTCTCCGTAAAATTATCCGATAATTTAAACATACATACAGATTTTTCTCTAAGCCAGCAGTTTTAGATATAGATTTCTGAAGAGAATCCAATTTTAACTTCAACTTTTCAGACAAAACAATAGTACTACCTTCATGCTCTATTCTATCTTTAGCTTCCAGTTTCTTAATTTCTTGATTTTCTATATTCAACATTTTCTCATTAAAAACTGAACATTCTTTGAGAGTTAGCATCAAGCATATGACTGACTTATCTGCTACCTCTTTATGATATATTTTCTCAGGTACATTATCTTCATTAGGAAACAGCTTGGAAAGTAATCATATTTGTAGAGTGTCTTTCGCATCTTCAGTTAGTTTTCCAATCCTTATATCTTGAAGAATATTTCCATATTTAGTATCCTTTGCCTGTCGCATATTTTGAATCAGTTCAGTATATTTGAAATGTGACCATATATTAACATTTCCAATACTGCCCAGGCACTTTCTGGTCTCCTCATGCGTAACAGTTTCAAATACAGATTGTCCTTTCACATGAGTTAGCTGCAGAAGATCTCCAAAAACTATGACATGTTTACCTCCAAATAACACATCATACTCTGTCTTAAGTATCTGTTGCATTCTTAAATGCACAAAAGCAAGCATTAAATTGGATACCATGCTTACCTCATCAATAATAAGAAGTTTCATTTTTGTAAGGACTCTAGAAACTTCAAAACAAGCTTCTCCAGATAGCTTGTGATATTGTAATTTATTTTCATGTTCAACTGGCAGCATCAGTAAACGATGTAAAGTAACACCTTTAATATTATGGCTGCCAATCCAGTTGGAGCAGTAACAACACACGACAGTGTTGACTGAGTTCTTTGCTGTAGATATGTAGTAATTCCTTTAATTAGGAAACTTTTACCAGTTCCAGCTTCTCCACTTACATATAGTCGAATAGGTTCAAATGACATACATAAGCAATCTTTTTTCTCATGACAAAAGCCATGCTCAATGTGGTCTGTCACTTCATCATATATCTGTCTTTGCTCAAGATTAAATTGCTTCTTTAATTCTTCTAAGTTTATTACTTCCTCTTGACCTTGCTGCATTGCTCTTCCACCTCATCCATGGCAGTGGCTGCTTCATTTTGGATAATTGTACGCCATGGTTTAAAGAGTTGCAAAAGAGCACAATAGTAAAATTCTCTTTTGTCAGGTGTATTGCAACTCAGTTTTCGATGATTAATCAAGTGTCCTTTCCTTTGTTTCACCAGACATCCTTCATGTTCAATTACAGCGTGTACACCTTTATCAATATTCTCTGTAATATTCCTTTTAAAAGTGTCGTTTTGAAGTATTTCATACAGACAAATGTTTTCAAGCAGAGTACTTCTATTTGGATAGTATGTATGTAGTTTGGTTCTTTCTGGGCTAAATATTCGATTTCCTGCACAGGTTTCAGAACACGGTTTTGTGTTTCTGCAAGACCCAAACTCACCCAGAGAATAGTCCTTGATTTTGCATAAAGACTTGCTGATGATAACCGATCACAACATTCATATGCTCCAATTTCTCGATGAGACAACATCTTCAAACTGTACGTATACAATTTCTTGCTTAGGCTCTTTTCATGAGAAATGTCTTCCCACATCTCCTTCAGTTCCGTCTTTTCAGATTTCATGATGTAAGATGTTACATATCGAGCCAAAGCAATAGAGTTGCTGCAACATATTGTATGTCCATGTTAGCTTTCCACATGGACAAAATGACTGGGTTATAGTCATTTATATATTTGGATTCTTCACCTTTTCTTAAATTGTATGTATTTTTAGGTGACCTTCTTCTGATGTTATGTCGCAAAGATGACATCAAATTGTTGACTCTTCCTTTTGAAAGTACCGGTCGTGCAAATCCAAAACGACATTTGGTGTAGAATTTATTTTGATTTTCCACAACGATGACTTTGAAAGCGTAACACTTTTCCTCTTAAGTCCTTATCAGTTGTACTATTAGGTATGTCACAAGTGGCATACTGTTAAATAAAAGACAGTACAGTCTCATCCATAACAGCATATGAATATGAGGAGCTCCTCTTGCTTGATATTCTTTTCTCCAAAAGAAATCCAGCACTTC
This sequence comes from Lissotriton vulgaris, assembly GCF_964263255.1. Classification (NCBI taxonomy): domain Eukaryota; kingdom Metazoa; phylum Chordata; class Amphibia; order Caudata; family Salamandridae; genus Lissotriton; species Lissotriton vulgaris. Next base: position 2,097,108,821 of record NC_141691.1, on the reverse strand, counting down.
ACCATGAGGCAGATTTTTCTTGTTTGTAATAAAAGACATAATAGCTTCAAATCTATGATTAAAATATCTGCAAACATTAACCGGATCTAACGAACAAAGTTCTCCAGGTGTCTTGTAGTTTATATTTTCTATGTTTGCATTCGCCTCCCGAAGAAATTCAAGTAAATCTTCCCAATCATACTCTGCACAGCTTAGAGTTAAAAACCATGTAGGTGCTCCTAAGTTTCTAAGCATGCACTTCAAATCTCCATGACGACATTACCAATATAGCCGAGATACCCGCCACCCCCTCTCAACACAATCCCCATAAGGAGTGAAACCGGAAACAGTTCTTGAAGTTTTTGGAAGTGGGATGGAGTGACCATCCCGGCCGTATTTATTAAAACAAAATTAAAACATTAAACGTTTCATGTTATGTACAATTTCATTACCATATTGCGATGTTTGGCTAACCTTAACAGATTCTCTAATACAGAGGTTCTCCTAGCCGAACTAGCAACCTACAAAACATTTCTTGACATATTGAAATTGTACAACCTAACGTTTAAGGGCCAACGGCAAGGTCATAACCGGTGTCAAGATCCCTAACCGGACTTACCCCTCCCACTTGGGATGGGCGACAGCACGGAGGCGTACCTCAAGTGCAACTACTACCAATTTCCCTTGACTTGACGGGGGCACCTAAAACTCGACGCCAGTTAAAGGTCGTTCGAATACTCGTGTGAGGTATCTATAAGGTATCGTGGCCCTTATCCCAACCCCACACAACTTACCGCATCTGCCGTCGCAGATGTCACTGGCCCCGGGAAATTCCCCAGGAGGGGGCTGTAACCCCTCCTACAAAGGAAGGGGCCTTGACCGCCTTTCCTTTACTTCCGGCGACCCATCCTTAGAAGGGACCGCCTCCCCATTGAGGGGCCAATGGCCACCTCTCCCGAGCGCTCCCATCCGTGTTGGGTGACGCCCACTCATAGGGATCTACTAATTAGTGCTCACCGATCATGACCTTACCGCCTACCAAAATAAATACGACAGTGCAAATTAACCTAAAAATACATTGGCCACTATGACCGAAAGAGCATACATCAAAATTCGACACTAACTGAATATCTTTAATGGCAAACATACTCAAAACGAACATTCTTTATTAACTCAAAATCAACATGGCACTACAACCTGAAAACGAAAACGAAACAAAATTAATCAACTTTATTACACACAACTGGCTGTCTTCAGGGGCTGGTGGGTGGGTCAAAATTGGCTCTTCGTTCTGTCCCGAGCTCACGTGCAGCGAGGAGGTGCAGCTTCAGAGCACAAGAACAAGAGGATGTCTTCTGGTCTTGCGTCCCTTTTTATCCGTCTTCAGGGCGGGCGTATACCCGCCCCTGCCTGCCCCTGAGGGCGTGGCTGGCTGCGTCGGTGTCTAGGCCAGCCCATTCTAGGGCGGGAACGAGCGCGCCCCAGCTACGCCGCTTCGGGCATACCAGCTGAGACGCGCCTCCCGCCCAAAACGGCTTCCCGGGGGGATCGAGGCACTCGGCCATAAGTTCGGGGGGACCGATTCGGTCGCCCCTTTCCATATAGCCGAGATACCCGCCACCCCCTCTCAACACAATCCCCATAAGGAGTGAAACCGGAAACAGTTCTTGAAGTTTTTGGAAGTGGGATGGAGTGACCATCCCGGCCGTATTTATTAAAAGAAAATTAAAACATTAAATGTTTCATGTTATGTACAATTTCATTACCATATTGCGATGTTTGGCTAACCTTAACAGATTCTCTAATACAGAGGTTCTCCTAGCCGAACTAGCAACCTACAAAACATTTCTTGACATATTGAAATTGTACAACCTAACGTTTAAGGGCCAACGGCAAGGTCATAACCGGTGTCAAGATCCCTAACCGGACTTACCCCTCCCACTTGGGATGGGCGACAGCACGGAGGCGTACCTCAAGTGCAACTACTACCAATTTCCCTTGACTTGACGGGGGCACCTAAAACTCGACGCCAGTTAAAGGTCGTTCGAATACTCGTGTGAGGTATCTATAAGGTATCGTGGCCCTTATCCCAACCCCACACAACTTACCGCATCTGCCGTCGCAGATGTCACTGGCCCCGGGAAATTCCCCAGGAGGGGGCTGTAACCCCTCCTACAAAGGAAGGGGCCTTGACCGCCTTTCCTTTACTTCCGGCGACCCATCCTTAGAAAGGAACCGCCTCCCCATTGAGGGGCCAATGGCCACCTCTCCCGAGCGCTCCCATCCGTGTTGGGTGACGCCCACTCATAGGGATCTACTAATTAGTGCTCACCGATCATGACCTTACCGCCACAGGCCCGGATAGTTGACCGGCTATCCGGGCCCCCCACCAACACTCCTAGCTAAAGGTCATGCTCCAACGTTTTTAACCATGCTAAGAAGTCTCCTATGAGTAACTCATTTCCCACCCGAGACAAATGCACACCATCCCCCATATACATACTGTCATCATTAATACAACCGTGCGAGATAGAATGCAATGTCCTGGAACGGAACAACCTACTCATTTTGTTATTAAGTTTCCTAACAGAATGGTTCAAAGCAGGGATCGAAATAGCCCCCCGCCACACTTTTCGTGGGATCATATGAGACCACGCAATTATGCACCCCGGAACTTTCCTCGCCAACCAACTTACGGTGGAAAGCATTGCCTCCAGGAGAAGTCGTCTACCGGTGGTGACCAAATCATTGCCCCCTAAATGTACTATGACTATAGACGGCGGTGACCTCATCCGCCCTAACAAACCCTCAAAGTAAGCTTGAAACTGGTCAATACAGAGACCGCCCCTTCCGTAGAAGGACATCCTGTACCCGTATTCCCCAGCTACGTGAATCATGTCACCTGCTTTGAATACGTCTGCGGCACGCCTCACGTATGAGTGGCCCACGACCCACACCTCCTTTCTCACAGCCGGTGATGTCTGACCGCTGGCCCGGTGTTGGGTCGACTGCATAGTCCGCCCCGCCTCGAAGGCTTGCGTAACTGAAAACCAAACAAAAGACAAGAAGCGTGAGTACATTATTACAGCTTCACAACATGTGCAACCGCACATACCTCTTATAACAACTGGAGGACCAACGCCCCACTCGTTTTACTTGTTCCACATTAAGACCCCTGGCTGCAGCTTCAGTGGCAGCCCCTATCCGAAAGGAGTGGGTCCCAAACTCACCCGGGTCCAAGCCTGCTGCGGTAATTGACATCGCGAGCACCCGCTGAAACTGAAACTTTGTCAGTGGGGTGGCGTCCGCGTGTCTCAACATTGTCCCCCCCCATGATGCCACCCTTTGTGCTAGGTAATCCTCTAAACACCTCACCGGACACATGGAGGACCCTGGAATCCTGCGAATGACTATGCAGTCTCCCACCCCACTTTGATCGGTTTTTGACTTGACAAAGGATACCGTCATAGTCTCACCCCTGATCTGAACGTGTTGCCGGCACAAACCCCCCGCCACATCCCGCTTGCTCCTTGCCACCAGCTCACTTATCCTCATAGCCCCGTGAAATGCAAGCGTAAAAGCGGCTCGGAACAAACAGGCCTCGAACTGAGACGAGCATATGTCGGGGAGTGTGGCCAGCAACTGGGACAACCTATCCAGACCTATCGGGCGCCTCTCATCTACTCTGCGACCCTCAAGGCGTTGCCACCCACGCAGCGCTTTCTGTACAGCAAAAGACGCTGTCGGGTCCTGGATATTATGAGCCCTGGCAACAAAGGAGATGGCAGCACGATGCCTCTGGGCTGTAGCCACCGACTTCCCAGCCTTACGCAAGGACATCAGAAAATGTACTACCCAATCCTCATGCCCCCAAAGTCCCCCTCTCTCAGTCCCCAAAAAGGCCAAATAAGCCCGAAACGCCCCTTCGTATGCCTTCCTCGTCCTTGGTGCTAGACTCTCTCCCACGAGGTAACGAAGTTCGGGGCACCGAGAGACCAGAGAGCTTCGGGAAAGGGTGCTGGCTCGGGGTCCGCTGAGGGAAGGAAACCCGAGCAAGCCTGCATTTGAAAACGAGACAGTGCATCAGCAGCCTGATTCATCACCCCCGGGACATGTTTAGCTCTGAATACCACGTTCAGTTGCATACACAGTAAGACAATTTCTTTAAGCAGCCTCAAAATCATTTTACAACGTGCTGCCTGACTATTAATGCATTCTACAACGGTCATATTGTCAGACCAAAATATGACAGAATGATTTCTGAATCCATCGGGCCAGGATCTGAGGGCCACCAAAATAGGAAACAGCTCAAGGAAAGCAATATTACTCGTCAGCCCCTCATCGTGCCACCATGTTGGCCACTTTTGTGCCGACCATTTTGTGCCGAAGATGGCGCCGAAACCCATGCTTCCCGCTGAATCCGTCCATAGACCAAGCTCTTCAGAGGACAAGGCCGGTTTGTTCCAGACGACTAGACCATTGAAATCCGCCAAAAATGCTAACCAAATACGCATGTCTTGGCGGACCTCGGCCGATAACCTCGTGCGATGGTGACCCTCCTTCAGGCCGACCATCGCCTGTGCAATCGAACGGGAGAAGGGGCGGGCCATCGGGATCACCCTTAAGGCAAAATTCAACTTCCCCACCAATTGCTGCAGTTGATGCAGCGTAACTTTAGATGCAGTGATACACATTTGTAGGGCTGTCTTGAATTTCGATACTTTGGAAGCTGGTAAACGAAAACAACCCTCACTAGAGTCCAACTCGATCCCGAGGAACTCGAGGCAAGTCGTGGGACCCACAGTTTTACCTGGTGCCAACGGCACGCCAAATTGATTCATTAAAACACAAAATTCAGTCAAGGCCCGGGCACATTCATCATCCCCAGCGGCCCCAAGGAACAGAAAGTCATCGAGGTAATGCATCACATTCCGAAAACCTGTTTTCTTCGTGTAAACCCATTGCAGAAAACTACTGAATTTCTCGAAATAAGCACAAGATATCGAGCACCCCATTGGCATACACCTGTCCATGTAATACAAACCTTGAAACATGAATCCCAACAAACGTTGGTCATCCGGGTATACCCGGAGCAAACAGAACGCTGACTCGATATCTGATTTCGCCATCAGCGTCCCGGGCCCCAGGCGATTCAAAATGGCTACGGCCTCATCGAATGATGCGTACCGCACCGAACACATTTCTGGATTAATTGCATCGTTTACAGAAAGGCCATGAGGGGCTGATAAATTGTGAATCAATCGAAACTCACCCGGGTCCTTCTTGGGGACCACCCCTAAAGGAGAACAAACAAAGTTCGGTACCGGGGGGACAGGAAACGGGCCAGCAACCCGACCTCGGGTAACCTCTTTCCGGATCTTATCCTGTACTACAGTAGTATGCTGCAAGACGGAAAGTTGATTTTTGCACGTCCCGACACCCTGAAAGTTACCCACCGGGATGCGGAAACCATATGAAAAACCGTTTCGTAGCACCCCAGCAGAAGTACGATCTGGGTATTCGCTGAGCCAGGGAATCATCGCCAGGGTATCAATCGGGGTTGGTAAAGGCGCCCCTCGGACTATATTAGACCTGTTTAGCGCCTCCTCTACCCCCATTCTCACCCGATTTGGCTCTGCACGAGGACTCAGGATGGGGTGCCCCACAACCACTACATTCGTGTTTGAACTTACAAGATCCCGGGGGCCTAGTACATTTGCTTCTGTTGAAATTGTAACAGAACCCCCTCTTCCCTGTATTGCCGGCGGGTCTCGGGTAATCGTCTGTACCCGTACCCGACCGAAAGGGTGTCCCCCCATTTTGGCGGGAGGACTCACTAACAGCACTCCCCACCAATGGCACTTTCAACATTCCCGACTCTTTCATCTTATTCCATGTTAAAGAATCGTAACAGTCCCAGGTTAAACTTTTGTTATGCTCCATCGCTTTCCTGAAAAGGTTGTCGTAACAGAACCATTGGTTACCTTGGTGTGATGTCGAGTACCCCATAATTCGTGACTGATATACTGGAAATTCAGGGAGCAAATCAGGCCTACGTTCCCCCAAAATTGCCGTGAAAATTCCCCAAGCATTACCCCAGTTACCAATATTTTCATTCACTTTAAAGGCGGCCATTTTTGCGCGCCAAACACTCGGATGCATCAGATCCTTTTGACCCTTAACAGTTTCGACCTCATAGTGATCAACGAGCAGGGAGAAAATGTTAACGTATTCCCCCGCCCAAATCTTTTCCTTTATTTGCAAAGGAACATGTTGCCCCAATCTTTCTCTACGAGAGGGTGTTGACTCATCCCTTGCAATCGGCAATGGCCGCTTACCTGCACCGGACGCTGCTTCCGTCCCTCGTGGCTTGTCTATCGCCGCATCCGGCGCGGGCACCTTGGCTGTATCACGTTTCTCGCGCAACTGCTTTATGAGTGCTTGCGCTTCGGTAGCCATGGCGCCCCCATTACTGTCCCCCAACCATGCTGCTAACTGCGCCGCCAACTCGGGAGGCATATCTCCGGCAGACGTCGGGGTGACTATCACGGGAATCGGATTCCCCTCATCCGGTACCGGGGCCGGTACCGGGGCTGGCGCCTCGAGCGGAGAACAGGGAACCGGGACGTCTCCCCCGACCGGCCCCCTTCTCGGCCTCTTTGGCTTCCCTCCGGCCGGTGGACGCCCCGATCCCTCCTCGCCGTCTCGCTCCGCCAACCGCTTCTTAATTTCGGACATGTCCTTCATGAGTGCCCGAACCAACTGGTCAGTCGACATTCTCTTTGCTCCTTTCTTGGGCATCCTTTCGACGAAGTATCTAAAAGACAAAGAGAGAGATTAAAACGCTCAAAATTGGCTCTTCGTTCTGTCCCGAGCTCACGTGCAGCGAGGAGGTGCAGCTTCAGAGCACAAGAACAAGAGGATGTCTTCTGGTCTTGCGTCCCTTTTTATCCGTCTTCAGGGCGGGCGTATACCCGCCCCTGCCTGCCCCTGAGGGCGTGGCTGGCTGCGTCGGTGTCTAGGCCAGCCCATTCTAGGGCGGGAACGAGCGCGCCCCAGCTACGCCGCTTCGGGCATACCAGCTGAGACGCGCCTCCCGCCCAAAACGGCTTCCCGGGGGGATCGAGGCACTCGGCCATAAGTTCGGGGGGACCGATTCGGTCGCCCCTTTCCATACTCATTAGTACCACGCTGACAAGCCATTAAATTAATTAGGTGTGAATCCAAAACACTATCTTTCTGTTGCACTTTATCCATAAATTCCTTTGCTGAAATATTTTGCAGATGAACTCCACTTTTTAAGACATGGTTTACTGCATAAGACAGACCAGATAAGTCACTCTTAAACAGAAGATGAAACAAATATGGAATGCATTGGCGAAACCTCGGATCTTCTGCATATAATCTTGTTGTCCGGTACTCAGATGCAGGAATCTGCATAGGTCGATCATCATATCGTGTACCTTCACCTGTAGGGAATAACTGTGGAAAACAGCGACCTTCCAAACTTTCTTCCCATACACTAATAGGATTTCCTTTTACTTTTTTCATCTGAAATAATTCAATAGCATTCCCTATTGCTTCTTTGGAATGCAGTGGATGAACACTGTAATGCTCATAAATTTCTTCACTTCTAGATAAGTCAACTTTTTCAATTTGTCCAATAGACAAATCATTGTCCTCTTCACTTACTTCTTCTTCTTCTACGTATACATCTTTATAGTACTTATTATTTTGGACTAAATACAACATTGCCATTTTGACTTTTCTAACATCCACTAAATCTTGCCAGATTTTCTTACACCATTAACTAGAATAACTAGATGTTCCTCTTCTACATTTTCAACACTAATTGTTTCCATATTTTTTTTAAATCAAGTGGCAAATATACAACTCTACCCTTTAATCCTCTTTGTTAAATCTGAAGGATTTAATTTGCCAGTCTTAGGCTCCATACGAACAATAGCCTGAAAAGGATCTACACATTGAATCAGAATAGTCTCATAAGTATTTAAATCCATCAGTTCCGATGAAATATTTCAACTCAACTCAAGATTATTATGGACAGCTCTAGCAGGCATTCTATTTTCATTTAATTTATTATAACAATATTTACAAATACGTTGCTCAAAACCCAAATCAAAATAGTTTTCCACCAACAAATAAGTTGCAAAATCTTTCCATTGACTATTACTTTCATCTTCACTTTTTAAATATAAATCAACTAACCTAGTTTGACTTTTGTAATGAATGCGTCAACAACACACACAAGGAAAATTTGGTTTCTCACCTGCAATGACCTTAAACTTTGTTATTTCCTGTTCAAAATTTTCAATATTAAAATTTCCAACATTTTCTAACACATTTCCTTCTATAATTATATCAGTTTCTGCATTATCTTCCTCTGGACCAAAATAACTTACCTCAATTTCTGCACAAATCTTCTTAACATCTAATTCACATCCATGCAAAAGAGCACTATTTAACTGTTTAAGTTTAAGTGCTGGACTTTTTGCATAATACAACTTTCTCACTAATTTTCTCATTTTGGTATGATGTACTGCTAACATCCTGAAGTGATGAAACACACTCTGGCATATTCTTTTAGAAAGACAAGCCAGAGAATGGCCTTGCAGACCTATTTTTTCTTGCACTCTGCAATGATCTAATTCTTGCAACATTACATTTTTTTTAAGACTTTCCTTAGTGTACTTACGTAAGAAATTGCGAAATAAATCAATTGAATCCTGTCGTATACTACAAATGCTACTACAATTCCAACTGTAAACAGGAACATTAGGACGTCCCTCTAAAACTTCTCCAGCCATCACCTCTTCTGCATTTCTAACCACAATTTTCTATTTCTCAATTGCACAACCATCCTTCACCTCATATGCTCGACCACTGGTGTCAATTGCATGCAACAAATCGTTACTTTGAAAGTAACTCTCTTCATTAAAAAATGGCTCAGAAGTTGAAGTATGCATCCACTTCCCAGAAAACACTTTACAAAAATTACTTCTATTTATGTGTCTCTTCCATTTACTTTTAGCTTTTAAAACTTGGATTGCCTTCTTTAGTGTATTTATTCTATTAAGTACTAAAATAAATAATTTTCTTTTTGTCTCAAACTCGCTCTGAACAACACCCTCTATATGTTCTTTCGTCTTATAAAAAGCAGATCTTCTTTTACAAACTTTCTCCTTTTTTAATAAATTCGAAACTACTCTGTTATAAAACATACGCTTTCTGATTTCCGTAAACTGATTCGTCCGAGTTTTACTATAAAGATTTTCCTCTCTGCTGATTCCAGAAACATTTTTATGTTTTGTTCCATTTCTCCTTCTCGATACTGATAACTCTTTTTCTTTTTGAACGTTATCGATAACACTTTTCCTTTGACATAATCTTCTTAAAAAAGCTTTGGTTTTCTTACCAGGAGCACTCTTCTTTTATCCGTCCTTTGTTGTTTTGATAATTCTTGAATTTCTTTCTTCTTCAAATTGTATGTCCGTTTATAGAGCTTTCTTTTTTCACTTTTGGTCGGCATACTAATTTACGTTTCTGATGAAAATGACAGTCTGTAAAACACAAACATAACAAATATTATAGTTGGCTACTAGCATATAACATACAAATTAAAACCACAGATTCATTTTCTAAGTAGAATAAAGACAAAGAAACAGTCTCTGAACAAAGTAGGAAATCCTGTAGTGAATGTTGGTTCTAAATTTATGACAGTCCATAGCTGTGTTAACATTATAGACGTATTTTCTAATTCTATTTGTTAAAGCATACAAACAGTACACTTTTTTCAAGAACTATCGGTCATCCTAGTGCTTTAATCTTTTTTTACTATAATCTCTTCTACACTTCATGAGAACATGTCTTGTCACTCTCATAAAGCAGATGAACGACGAATAGGACAAGAAAACTGTCTTCAAGAATGCTTTACTATCAAAAATTATTTTATTCATTTAAAAGTTCATAATTTAAAAGAACTTCAAGCATAACGTCATCAGGTACTTCTTGTAATTCATAGTCCTCATATTCAAAACACTCCTCATCCCCTTCCACCATCTCTAAGTAAGCAGAGTCCAATGAAATGTCCATAAAGTCATCATTTTCATTTGTTATTTCCTCCTGAAACACTGCTTCTAATAACTCATCCATCTGTTCATTAATAATTTCAAAATGAATTTCTTTTTGTTGAGAACAATTCTCCATCTCTATTTACTGTTCTATCTTCTGTATCCTTTTAAAAAAATATAAAGACTAAATTATATCTTTTTCATAAATATATAACTTAAAAGTACCTTTACTAATTTTTTAACTACATATATTTTTGATAATTTCTAACTTATTAACTACATATACTAAGATAGCACCTTCCTCTTGTTTTGAAAACAAATTGGTAGTATAACCCTAAACATTAACACTGTTCCTTTTTTTGCCTTAAATAATTATTGCTGTAAAAAGACATTTTACTATAAAATTTGTTTTTAGATTTTCTAGATATCAGAAATTTTGATAAACTTTATAATTAATTTTTAGAGATCCATTTTCTGAGTTCACCACTACAAAGTGCTATTCAAACTATATACACTCTGAAGGGAAAGCTCACATTGTACAAACCATAACATTCACTTAACAGATTACTACTTCCCACAGAGACAGTTGCTTTTATCTTTGAACAGCATACTCAGCATGTGAATTTCATAGCATATACAAAATGTTATGCTAACCATGAAACACCACATCATAATAAAGCTCTGCAAATAAATGTAAAACAGTGCCTATAGATAGTACAGTCAGAGATATACAGGAAAGATACCCATCACACCAAGAGCCATATCATAATACCCCTCTGTAAATGAAGAGAAAATACTGCCAAAGATAATACAGCATGATTTAAAAAATAATGAACACTTTGCAAGAATTATTCCATGGAAACCGGAAAGAATTATACTCAAATGATACGTAAACCAGAACACATACACCAGGCCCATAAAAAGTTAATTTCAACTGTCAGTGGAAAAATATCTCAAAATACATATCTAGTACAAGCAGATACAGACATGGCAAAACTAGAAGATAAAATCATGGTCCAAATCGAAACTTTACAAATATTTAAAAAAATCTTCTTTATTATTTTAATGTGCACCCAAAAGAAATGCCTTTCAAAAATACCAACTCCCCTGAAAAAAAGAATATAATTTCTTAAATGCAGCGAAGTGGAAGGCAGGTTATGCTGTTCAGCACCAAACACTATAAAATAGAGAATAATGAAATTTAATTAACATATTACAGACATATTTATTACACAACATAGAGCCATTGTAGCTAAGAACAAGCATGAAATGAAATGAAATGAATGAAACTTATATAGCGCACGACTTACCCTGGGGCATCTCCGCGCTTGCTTAGGGAACCCGTCCTGGTATTCCCCTGTGAGATAACCCTGGCAGGGTATCCACAAGGTGAAAGCCAGGCATCCCACCGCAAGGGGCCGTTGTGGAGATTAAGCAAGCTATTGCCCAGAGTCGCAGAGTGTGAACCTGTGAGTCGAAAAGGCACCAGAGCGAGAATTAACGAGTCTGTGGAATTTTTGAGCCCAAGACCCGCCGAGGCGGGGAATTGAACCCTGGTTCAGGGACGAACTTAAGCTCCAGGTCTGCTGCCTCTAACCCCTGAGCCACACTTCTCCACTTCTAACCCCTGAGCCACACTTCTCCACTCTAAGCATAACAGATACATTCCGTAAGATTCTCTACCATTAGATATCCTAATGCCTAACTAAGTTCAATAATTGTTTATTCAACACATGACATAACTAAATATAAAATAACATTTCAAATATAGAGTAAAAAATAGATACAGGACAGGAGAGATACAGACTACAGGAAAGAGAGAGACAGTAGCAGGAAGAGGCACATAAAGAGACAAACTAGCATTCAAAGCACAAACAGATAGGCATAAAAAATAACACCACCACTGAAAAGTCAAAAAACAAAGGGAAGGTACAATAAAGAAAAAGATGACCATACAGACGGAGTCACAAAGAAAAAAATTACAGACAAAGAACAAAGAAGACAAAATACGGGAGGTACAGAGACAGAGAGGACAGCAGGCAAACACTACAATAGGGTGAGATAGAGCAGAAGGAACACAGAGATGGACAAACAAAGCAGAAGAGAGAGAAAGATGGAGAGAAGAAGAGTGAATAAGAGGAAAAGAGATATACACCACCATACAGACAATCTAGGAGGAAGACTGAGAACAGGACACAGAGAAGCATACAAAAAGAGCACAAGAAGGAGAGAGATATCACAAGGGACAGTGAAGGTAAGAGTGCTTTCAGGCCAAAAATAAAATAATCACAGAAATGAATAAATATAGTGAAAACCACAACCAACACAAAGAGACCAAGAGAAACAAAAAGAATAGGACACAAAACATCTAATTTATGAAAGCCTTGCGCCACAGATACGTCACTTTTTCCCATGTTAAAAGTGATGCACCGGCGGCGCAAGGCCTTCATAATTAAAGGCCTATGTGAGGGAGAACAACAACTGCATAGAGAGAAAATGTATGAGAGACATCAACGGTAAAAATCAAAGAATAGTCAACATGCAGAAAAACTGCACAGTAGACAGAGATACAGAGGGCGAGCCAGACACACTAAAATATATAAAGTAAAAAGCACAAAAACAGTATGTTGAGAAAACGAAAACAGCAACACAGATATATGTATACTGACTCCACTAACTTAGTGCAAGAACGTATCTGTTACAAGAACTTCTGCATAATCTTAACTCACAACTCTTTTTTTCCCTTTACCCCCTCCACTTTCCCCCCTGAACTCTCACCCACCATTGCAGCTCTCGGCCACAAACCACACTGTAAATTTTGCCCTCTAATTTTTTACATATAGGTATGGTACAACACGTAACATCATACCTACTGCAATTAAGTACTAATACCTTTGACACAGATTAATAGCTGAACAACTTAACTAAAAAGTCTGCCTACGCCAGGCCTCAACAGTGCAGCCCAATAGACAGCAAGCCTACCTTTAAGAAACTGCCTGTGCTGAAACTCAAACAGACCCGGCCAACTTAAAGCCCTGAAACTATCTTACTTTTCTCCTCTCTCTTTAAACCAGGAGTCTCCAAACCGGACCTGAAGGGCCGGATCCATGCCATATTTTTTGGATACCCCCATTGAAATATATGTAGTAATTTTTAAAATCTGGCATGCATCTGGCCCTCCAGGACCGCTTTGGAGACCCCTGCTTTAAACCTTTACATTTCATTTTCAAACCACGTTTGCTTTCCATAAAACACGTTTTTTTCAATGTTCCACATTCAACGCCTAAACACTTTTCCCTTTTTAGTATCCGAAGCCACAACTGCAACATGGCTAATGCACGAATTAATTAGTCTACCTTTCCCATTTTTTCACTCTTTAAATTCTATAAATTTCTTCACATAAATAGATACCAGCGGCTCAGTACCTCCTACAGTCATAAAACTAAGTCGCTCCCTTTCACTTACAAATGTCTTTGAGATGGCAAAAAAATGTCGGGCAGATTTACAATCCCCTTACGCCACTTTAGCATCACTTTTAACATGTGACAAGTGAAGCAAAACTGCCGCACAGAGCATGTTAATCTGCCCCTAAATCTTTATAGAAATGACTGTACTCAAACAAGTAATTAGTCGTTCACATGCAGGCACTTTCAATCACATGACTTATTTAACTAGAAGCGCTGTAATGTTGCATGTCTTTTCAAAGATTCACCAGTGCCTGCTATAATGCCAACTTTTTCTTTATTCTTCAACAGTGGTTATTTTTTTTTTCATGTAATGAAAATTACTATGACTTTTTAAACGGCAAAGCTTACACGGTAATAATAACTCTGCATATGTTTCTCTGTAATAATTTAGTTTATCTACCCCCGCATGGGAACCTTGATGTTTCCTTCTGGCCGCGAATTCCGGCCTTGAATTACAAGACATGAACAACAACCTTATTGTCACAAAAACAAGTTACCCTACCTTCTGTTCGCAAACATATCTTTCACTTAGCTAATATTCACAGAGAAATGCATTCCTTATAAAATAGTGACCTTCCTTTACAATTTGCTGAGGTGACTCCCTTAATTGTTAACGCATCCTCCACTTCAAGACAGCCCTATTTTTTTTATAACTACTAAGCAATGGTTTAGTGACTTGTCTGCCAGAAATTATTTGAAGTCATTCTGCTACTCTTCACTCCATAGTCGGCGACCTATTTTTCAGGACTTCCTGTTCTACTACCAGTGACTGCAACTTTTGTGTTCCTATTTTGTTTATTACAAAATGGATGTCCCTCCTGTCTTCGCAAACGAGCCGGAGCACTTGGAACTATTTCGCCAGAGGATGCTTGTGTACTACGGCATCTTACCACTCTCGACTTTGAGTGCATCATATCGATTATCATTTCGATTTTCCTATTTCACCTGTGTGCAGCCTGTATTTCATTGCCTGAGCTGTGATTTCATGTGGGCCCTGGACTTATGTCTCTACAACTTGGTATCTCCGGAAGTGAATTACAATCATCTCATGAATCCGTTAATTGATCATGAACAGCTTTGTTCCAACGGAGGGATTATGGCCTTTGCAGCGATACAACGAGTTCTGGGTCATTGGAATATATTCGCAGCGGCGCAAGATTTCCTGGCACACAGCTACATAGAAAAGACACCGAGTTGCCCTCTGATGGTATTAGAGGCTCCGGTAATTAAAGACCATGTATGTTCTTTTCCTCTTTTCAATTGGATGGCTGACATGTTTTCGGATCATAACAGTGACTTCCTTTTAGAAGCGGTAGCTGCTTATTTCGCCTACACAATCGTAGGATGACTCTTATGCAAGCCATTGACGTCCACATTTTGTTTTGCCTCCCTATCTTTTTCACGTTTTCTTGGATTTTTTTTTTTTACATCAACAAACCTATTGGCTTTACTAACAGTGGACATTATAATTTCCTGCTGGTCAGATTTTTGTGTTTTATGTGGAATAAATTTTTTTCCTCAGCTACTTGAGTTCGAATTAAACTCTAATGTCAACAATTCAGTTGCATATCTTACCTTATCTTATTTCAAACGTACTCGGAGCAAAACTGGGTAATATATGCTACATGTGCCCTGATTAATGTGTAAAGATAGCATGAGTTTTTTATAAGTGTAAACGCCATTTCTCCTTTGAACTGCTTATTTCCGCCTCACACACCTTTGCTGCTTTAGTTTTCCATGAACTGAAATATTTTTAATGCATACGAGAAAAATATGTTCTTTCACTAATATTTCCATTACTTTTTGTGCTGTATTTCAGATGGAGTACTGAAACCTTCAAAAGATATGTCAATACAGTAGTTCTTGTAAAGCAAAAAGAGGGTTGCTGAACTGTTCCTATGGAAAGAGAGGAATTAGGTATGACTGGCGTGACCAGAGGTGTACATGTAACACCTTTGGGCATCCATTTTGTTGGATGTATTTGCCTCACACACCCAAAAGAGTGTCATGCTTCATCATAGGCGTTGCTCCTCGTCGGGGAGGCGGTGCAATCCCCGACGGGCTCACCTCGAAGAGGGGCTCTTTGGCGGAGATCTTTTGTATCCAACTGCCTTATGGTGAAGTGCGGGTGTGTGGGTGGGGTAGCAAATTGCCTGGAGGAGTGATTTAAAATGTAGCAGGGGGTGCTGGAAACCACTTTATTCTGGGGGTCCCCCTACTGCAATTAAAAGCGTGAATCTAGCTCGCTAGGTATCAACAAGTTAGGTAAAGTGACCCTAGAAGAGACTAGAAGAAGGATTGGTCGACATGTTTCTCGCGTGTGGCTGTTTGCCCGCGATTCATCAGGACCTAGTAATGGTGAAAATAATATAAAGTAAACAACATGCTGGTGTCATGTGTGTAGTGTGGGTATTGTTTACCTCTGTGGTTAATCCTATGCCTAAACAGGGGAGAAAAGTAATAAAGAATTAATAGTATTACATTTCTCCCGAAAGCATACATGGTCAGAGCCAGGGCATGAACATAGTGTAACATGCTAGTAGTGGTGAATTACAACTAGCATCACTAGAACATGCCTGTGTCGTTGCAGCGTGCAGTGTAAACATCACACACACACTGTGTGCGTGAAAGAAGTGGTCATTTTTTTTTTTTAAACAGTGATATAAAAACAGCAGCAGTCTTGCCGGAGACACCATGCGTATCAATGTGGGAGGCCAAACAGTAGTGTTATTGTTAACGTTCTAGGCTAACTCCTGACTTACCTAATGGTCAGGGATTACATGCCACATGAGTGTTCGGCGGGTCGGTACATCGGGGTTGGACCTTTGAATGTGGCTAAAGGGTAAGATATATCTATTATCCACAAGGAAGCTACCAAAGTATTTGAAACCCTTGAGGAGGGCCAAAGTTGGTTATAGCTGGACATAGATATCAGGGGCATCCAGTATTGTGTTGGCAGGATGTGCCTTACCTCAAACTTCCCGTGTCCACGCGAATTCACCTACCCATCACCGCCGAGCTCGAATAGGTAAAGGAGCTCGGTGGCGTGCACTATTTATAGGTAGCAGCGTCATGGAAATGCGCCCGTATCCTCCCCTTGAAAAGGTCACGTGATATGTTTGGTAAGTGTGTCGGCCATTATGTAACGGGAAAAATATATAAGGCCTCAAGTATTGTCAAACTAGAGTTTGATTTACAATTCTGACATATGAGAAGAATTGAAAACACACAATAGTTGGTAGGCAAGTGGGAAGTATATGAGTAGTAAAGTTGTGAAGCTTACAGAATTGTCGAAAAGAGTTGGCAAAAACAGAGAGCGAGTTTACTAATTGTTGTATAGTACCATGAACAGAGTGGTCGGTGGCTGGTTTAAGGAGAGTGCCAAGGGATGTCCTCATTGAGGCCTCGGCTGTCAGAAGAGAGGCGGTGAACCCACCTTTGTTCTTTCCGGAACAAGGCATTTTTGGGGCAGTTAGATGCATCACGTTGTAAATATGGCGCATTTTTTGTACCGTCATTGCATCAAATAAAGTGACGGAATTGTGGTGCAAAGAGACCCAAGGGCATCATAAATCTGCCCCTATGTGTTTTAAAGTGCCCTCTAAATTACAACCAACACTCTCTTTGAAAAGACCCCCCAGTTTTTTTAACACCTCTTAACACCTCCCATGCTCATGACAGAGCCACTCCGTCATAAGCATCGCCTGAGGTGTCCTCATGACGGAGCGGTTCTGTCATGGCCCTGCCGCTGCGCTTGCTCAGCACTGATTTTGCGCCTGTGCGGCGCGTTCTATTGACTGAGCGGGGCCATGACGGAACCGCTCTGTCATAAGCACACCTCAACTGCGGCTCGTGAAGGAGTGCCTCCATCATGAGCATGCGAGCGCCACTCAGCCCCCCAGCCCCCCAACGCTGAGGCGGAAGTGCTTATATAAAACATGACACTGGTATAACCAGGATAGACAAAGAAATGACACAGTGATAGAAAAGTTTCTTTATTTTTTATACTTACCTAAGAAATAGTAACAAAGAAAAAGTAAATTTCTTTTAAAAACATAGTATCTGTGGAAGAAAAGTAAAAATAAGATTATAATGTACATTTCATAAAACAAATAAAAGTAGGAGTGAATAAAACTGAAAGTAAAAGAAAAAAAGACCAAGGGAGAGAGAGAGAGACAAATACAGAATGTGTAGTATATAAATCAATAAGTAACATAATTAATTGAAAGAGATAATAGCACTGAAGGAATGAGTGTCTAAACGAAAGTAAAGTAAGGGAGAAAATAAAAGTATGATCAGTAATAGTACACGAAGTAAACAGTCATTTAAAAAAACACAGTAAGAGTACAGTAAATATCTTAAGGAGATAAATAAAATAAAGGAAAAACAGTAAGAGAAACAGAGTGAAAAAGGGTGAGTAACAGAAAGTAAACGGAGTACAAATAGACAAGCACTGCAAGACACATATAAAAAGAAATAAAGTACGGTAAAAGAAGTAAAGTATGGGCCTTATTTATGAAGGCCTTGCGCCGCCCATGCGTCACTTTTACCATGGCAAAAATTGGTGCATCGGTGGCGCAAGGCTTTCATAAATGAGGCCCTTTACATTTAAGTGTAAGAATTGAGCATAATTAATGAAAGCAAAGTAAGGGAACAAATATTAGATACAGTAACACAAACAAATTAAGATTCTAGAAACAAAGGTGATGCAAGGTCAATAAAGGTGAGTCACCATGAGACAACAGTAGAAACAAACTGAAGAGATAGATAGAGTGAATAAGATAGTGACAGAAAAGATAATACAGAAACAGGAAAAAAATTAAACAACACAAAATGTGAATGAGTTAAACGGAATAAGTGTGACTAAACAGTACTGAGAAAGGAAGGAGATCAAAACAATAAGGATAAGAGAGAGGCACACAAAACTCTCGTTTGCTCCCGATTTTGTACAATCTGTTGCTTAACATTTTTTAGAAAAAAAACAACATTAACTACTACATTTTCATAGCAGTTGACACCAGACCTGTTTTCAAACTTAAATCCAACAATTTCTTCAATACTAACCCTTGTCTTACGCCTACCAACCACAGCGACATCTTTTTTTCTTCGTTTCTCGACTACTTCGGTACATTTTTCCTCATTTCTCCTTTTCTGACCAACCATACTCCTTTCAATTAAAGGATATTGAGGTAAACTTGGAGCATATTCTCTTCTTAACCTATTATACTCCTTCACACAATTTAAATCTGCACTAATCTTTGTCTCATCAAACTCAATTAGATAAAGTCCACATAAAGTTCTAACTCGAGATAAAGGAACATACGCCATACCCTCTTTGAATACAGTGCTTCCAATATTTACCAAAGCACAATCTACACTTAAACCTTGAGATTTGTGAATAGTCACTGCATATGCCAAACAAATTGGAAATTGCTTCCTACGGACATACAAGTCTTTCACAAGCAAAAAAACGAGTTGAACAGCGACTAATTTGTTGAACTTCCTCAACTCCATCAAATTTTATTCTTAAAAATTCATTCTCATCTCTATTTGAGTAATTGACAAAACCAACAACATTACCCATTGCTCCATTTACCAATCCTCTTTCTACATGTAAATTTCTCCGTAAAATTATCCGATAATTTAAACATACATACAGATTTTTCTCTAAGCCAGCAGTTTTAGATATAGATTTCTGAAGAGAATCCAATTTTAACTTCAACTTTTCAGACAAAACAATAGTACTACCTTCATGCTCTATTCTATCTTTAGCTTCCAGTTTCTTAATTTCTTGATTTTCTATATTCAACATTTTCTCATTAAAAACTGAACATTCTTTGAGAGTTAGCATCAAGCATATGACTGACTTATCTGCTACCTCTTTATGATATATTTTCTCAGGTACATTATCTTCATTAGGAAACAGCTTGGAAAGTAATCGTATTCGTAGAGTGTCTTTCGCATCTTCAGTTAGTTTTCCAATCCTTATATCTTGAAGAATATTTCCATATTTAGTATCCTTTGCCTGTCGCATATTTTGAATCAGTTCAGTATATTTGAAATGTGACCATATATTAACATTTCCAATACTGCCCAGGCACTTTCTGGTCTCCTCATGCGTAACAGTTTCAAATACAGATTGTCCTTTCACATGAGTTAGCTGCAGAAGATCTCCAAAAACTATGACATGTTTACCTCCAAATAACACATCATACTCTGTCTTAAGTATCTGTTGCATTCTTAAATGCACAAAAGCAAGCATTAAATTGGATACCATGCTTACCTCATCAATAATAAGAAGTTTCATTTTTGTAAGGACTCTAGAAACTTCAAAACAAGCTTCTCCAGATAGCTTGTGATATTGTAATTTATTTTCATGTTCAACTGGCAGCATCAGTAAACGATGTAAAGTAACACCTTTAATATTATGGCTGCCAATCCAGTTGGAGCAGTAACAACACACGACAGTGTTGACTGAGTTCTTTGCTGTAGATATGTAGTAATTCCTTTAATTAGGAAACTTTTACCAGTTCCAGCTTCTCCACTTACATATAGTCGAATAGGTTCAAATGACATACATAAGCAATCTTTTTTCTCATGACAAAAGCCATGCTCAATGTGGTCTGTCACTTCATCATATATCTGTCTTTGCTCAAGATTAAATTGCTTCTTTAATTCTTCTAAGTTTATTACTTCCTCTTGACCTTGCTGCATTGCTCTTCCACCTCATCCATGGCAGTGGCTGCTTCATTTTGGATAATTGTACGCCATGGTTTAAAGAGTTGCAAAAGAGCACAATAGTAAAATTCTCTTTTGTCAGGTGTATTGCAACTCAGTTTTCGATGATTAATCAAGTGTCCTTTCCTTTGTTTCACCAGACATCCTTCATGTTCAATTACAGCGTGTACACCTTTATCAATATTCTCTGTAATATTCCTTTTAAAAGTGTCGTTTTGAAGTATTTCATACAGACAAATGTTTTCAAGCAGAGTACTTCTATTTGGATAGTATGTATGTAGTTTGGTTCTTTCTGGGCTAAATATTCGATTTCCTGCACAGGTTTCAGAACACGGTTTTGTGTTTCTGCAAGACCCAAACTCACCCAGAGAATAGTCCTTGATTTTGCATAAAGACTTGCTGATGATAACCGATCACAACATTCATATGCTCCAATTTCTCGATGAGACAACATCTTCAAACTGTACGTATACAATTTCTTGCTTAGGCTCTTTTCATGAGAAATTTCTTCCCACATCTCCTTCAGTTCCGTCTTTTCAGATTTCATGATGTAAGATGTTACATATCGAGCCAAAGCAATAGAGTTGCTGCAACATATTGTATGTCCATGTTAGCTTTCCACATGGACAAAATGACTGGGTTATAGTCATTTATATATTTGGATTCTTCACCTTTTCTTAAATTGTATGTATTTTTAGGTGACCTTCTTCTGATGTTATGTCGCAAAGATGACATCAAATTGTTGACTCTTCCTTTTGAAAGTACCGGTCGTGCAAATCCAAAACGACATTTGGTGTAGAATTTATTTTGATTTTCCACAACGATGACTTTGAAAGCGTAACACTTTTCCTCTTAAGTCCTTATCAGTTGTACTATTAGGTATGTCACAAGTGGCATACTGTTCAATAAAAGACAGTACTGTCTCATCCATAACAGCATATGAATATGAGGAGCTCCTCTTGCTTGATATTCTTTTCTCCAAAAGAAATCCAGCACTTCACCATGAGGCAGATTTTTCTTGTTTGTAATAAAAGACATAATAGCTTCAAATCTATGATTAAAATATCTGCAAACATTAACCGGATCTAACGAACAAAGTTCTCCAGGTGTCTTGTAGTTTATATTTTCTATGTTTGCATTCGCCTCCCGAAGAAATTCAAGTAAATCTTCCCAATCATACTCTGCACAGCTTAGAGTTAAAAACCATGTAGGTGCTCCTAAGTTTCTAAGCATGCACTTCAAATCTCCATGACGACATTACCAGTACTCATTAGTACCACGCTGACAAGCCATTAAATTAATTAGGTGTGAATCCAAAACACTATCTTTCTGTTGCACTTTATCCATAAATTCCTTTGCTGAAATATTTTGCAGATGAACTCCACTTTTTAAGACATGGTTTACTGCATAAGACAGACCAGATAAGTCACTCTTAAACAGAAGATGAAACAAATATGGAATGCATTGGCGAAACCTCGGATCTTCTGCATATAATCTTGTTGTCCGGTACTCAGATGCAGGAATCTGCATAGGTCGATCATCATATCGTGTACCTTCACCTGTAGTGAATAACTGTGGAAAACAGCGACCTTCCAAACTTTCTTCCCATACACTAATAGGATTTCCTTTTACTTTTTTCATCTGAAATAATTCAATAGCATTCCCTATTGCTTCTTTGGAATGCAGTGGATGAACACTGTAATGCTCATAAATTTCTTCACTTCTAGATAAGTCAACTTTTTCAATTTGTCCAATAGACAAATCATTGTCCTCTTCACTTACTTCTTCTTCTTCTGCGTATACATCTTTAGAGTACTTATTATTTTGGACTAAATAGAACATTGCCATTTTGACTTTTCTAACATCCACTAAATCTTGCCAGATTTTCTTACACCATTAACTAGAATAACTAGATGTTCCTCGTCTACATTTTCAACACTAATTGTTTCCATATTATTTTTAAATCAAGTGGCAAATATACAACTCTACCCTTTAATCCTCTTTGTTAAATCTGAAGGATTTAATTTGCCAGTCTTAGGCTCCATACGAACAATAGCCTGAAAATGATCTACACATTGAATCAGAATAGTCTCATAAGTATTTAAATCCATCAGTTCCGATGAAATATTTCAACTCAACTCAAGATTATTATGGACAGCTCTAGCAGGCATTCTATTTTCATTTAATTTATTATAACAATATTTACAAATACGTTGCTCAAAACCCAAATCAAAATAGTTTTCCACCAACAAATAAGTTGCAAAATCTTTCCATTGACTATTACTTTCATCTTCACTTTTTAAATATAAATCAACTAACCTAGTTTGGCTTTTGTAATGAATGCGTCAACAACACACACAAGGAAAATTTGGTTTCTCACCTGCAATGACCTTACACTTTGTTATTTCCTGTTCAAAATTTTCAATATTAAAATTTCCAACATTTTCTAACACATTTCCTTCTATAATTATATCAGTTTCTGCATTATCTTCCTCTGGACCAAAATAACTTACCTCAATTTCTGCACAAATCTTCTTAACATCTAATTCACATCCATGCAAAAGAGCACTATTTAACTGTTTAAGTTTAAGTGCTGGACTTTTTGCATAATACAACTTTCTCACTAATTTTCTCATTTTGGTATGATGTACTGCTAACATCCTGAAGTGATGAAACACACTCTGGCATATTCTTTTAGAAAGACAAGCCAGAGAATGGCCTTGCAGACCTATTTTTTCTTGCACTCTGCAATGATCTAATTCTTGCAACATTACATTTTTTTTAAGACTTTCCTTAGTGTACTTAAGTAAGAAATTGCGAAAGAAATCAATTGAATCCTGTCGTATACTACAAATGCTACTACAATTCCAACTGTAAACAGGAACATTAGGACGTCCCTCTAAAACTTCTCCAGCCATCACCTCTTCTGCATTTCTAACCACAATTTTCTATTTCTCAATTGCACAACCATCCTATGGCTGAGATACCCGCCACCCCCTCTCAACACAATCCCCAAGGATGGGAAACCGGAAACAGTTCTGAACTTTTGGAAGACGGGAGGGAGTGACCCTCCCGGCCGTATTTATTAAAATATGAAACAAAATTAAAACATTAAAATAACAGTTTCATATTATGTACAATTTCATTACCACATTGCGATGTTTGGCTAACCTTAACATATTCTCTAATACAAAGGTTCTCCTAGCCGAACTAACATCCTACAAAACATTTAACTTGAAATTTTGAAATTGTACATCCTAACGTTTAAGGGCCAACGGCAAGGTCGTAACCGGTGTCAAGATCCCTAAACCAGAAATATCCCCCTCACTTGTGAGGGGCGACCGCACAGAGGTGTACCTCAAGTGCAACTACCAATTTCCCTTGACTTGACGGGGGCCCCAATAAACTCAACGCCACTTAAAGGTCGTCCGAGGACTCGTGTGAGGTATCTAGAAGGTAGCGTAGACCCCCCCCAAACCCCACACAACTTACCACATCTGCCGTCGCAGATGTCCTGGCCCCGGGAAATTCTCCAGGAGGGGGCTGTAGCCCCTCCTACCCAGGAAGGGGCCTTGACCGCCTTTCCTTTCCTTTCAGCGGCCCATCCTTAGAAGGGACCGCCTCCCCGTTGAGGGGCCAATGGCCACCTCCCTCGAGCGCTCCCATCCGTAATGGGTGACGCCCACTCATAGGGATCTTCCAATTAGTGCTCACCGATCATGACCTTACCGCCCGACCAAAATAAATACGACAATTCTAAACTAAATGACTAATCTACTTAAAAGACAGTAACAACAACAACTTCATTAAAAGCATGTTTACTGATCAACACTTGTGCAGGATTACTTTATTTGCAAAACATACCACAAATTGACCATTCTTTATTGCATATTCAAAGTTATCACGATAATAATCCCAACCTGCAAACAAAATTAGAGTTACCACATCAAACTTTATTCAAAACCACTTGCTGTCGTCAGGGGCTGGTGGGTGGGTCAAAATTGGCTCTTCGTTCCGTCTCGAGCTCACGTGCAGCGAGGAGGTGCAGCTTCAGAGCACAGGAACAAGAGGATGCTTCCTTGGCTTGTTGCTCCTTTTATCCGTCTTCAGGGCGGGCGTAAACCCGCCCCTGCCTGCCCCAAGGGCGTGGCCGGCCGCGTCAGTGTCTAGGCCAGCCCACTCCAGGGCGGGAAAAAGGCGCACCCCGGCTACGCCGCTTCGGGCATACCAGCCGAGACTCGCCTCCCGCCCAAGATGGCTTCCCTGGGGGATCGTGGTACTCCGCCATACGTTCGGGGGGACCGAATGGTCGGCCCTTTCCATATGGCTGAGATACCCGCCACCCCCTCTCAACACAATCCCCAAGGATGGGAAACCGGAAACAGTTCTGAACTTTTGGAAGACGGGAGGGAGTGACCCTCCCGGCCGTATTTATTAAAATATGAAACAAAATTAAAACATTAAAATAACAGTTTCATATTATGTACAATTTCATTACCACATTGCGATGTTTGGCTAACCTTAACATATTCTCTAATACAAAGGTTCTCCTAGCCGAACTAACATCCTACAAAACATTTAACTTGAAATTTTGAAATTGTACATCCTAACGTTTAAGGGCCAACGGCAAGGTCGTAACCGGTGTCAAGATCCCTAAACCAGAAATATCCCCCTCACTTGTGAGGGGCGACCGCACAGAGGTGTACCTCAAGTGCAACTACCAATTTCCCTTGACTTGACGGGGGCCCCAATAAACTCGACGCCACTTAAAGGTCGTCCGAGGACTCGTGTGAGGTATCTAGAAGGTAGCGTAGACCCCCCCCCAAACCCCACACAACTTACCACATCTGCCGTCGCAGATGTCCTGGCCCCGGGAAATTCTCCAGGAGGGGGCTGTAGCCCCTCCTACCCAGGAAGGGGCCTTGACCGCCTTTCCTTTCCTTTCGGCGGCCCATCCTTAGAAGGGACCGCCTCCCCGTTGAGGGGCCAATGGCCACCTCCCTCGAGCGCTCCCATCCGTAATGGGTGACGCCCACTCATAGGGATCTTCCAATTAGTGCTCACCGATCATGACCTTACCGCCACAGGCCGGATAGTTGACCGGCTATCCGGACCCCCCACAACACTCCTACCTAAAGGTCATGTCTTAAAGTCTTTAGCCAAGCTATCAAGTCTCCTATGAGTAACTCGTTCCCCACCCGGGACAAATGAACACCATCCCCCAAATACATACTGTCACCATTAATACAACCATGCGAAATAGAATGCAGTGTATTGGAACGGAACAATCTACTCACTTTGTTATTAATCTTTCTTACTGAATGATTCAGAGCAGAAACAGAAATAGCCCCCGCCATACTTTTCGTGGGATCATATGGGACCATGCAATTGTGCACCCTGGAACTCTCCTCGCTAACCAACTTACAGTGGAAAGCATCGCCTCAAGAAGAAGTCGTCTACCAGTGGTGACCAAATCATTGCCCCCAAGATGTACTATGACTATAGACGGCGGTGACCTCGTCCGCCCTAGCAAACCCTCGAAAAATGATTGAAACTGGTCAATACAGAGTCCGCCCCTTCCGTAGAAGGACACACTGTACCCGTATTCCCCAGCCACGTGAATCATGTCACCTGCTTTGAATACGTCTGCGGCACGCCTCACGTATGAGTGGCCCACGACCCACACCTCCTTTTTCACAGCCGGTGATGTCTGACCGCTGGCCCGGTGTTGGGTCGACTGCATAGTCCGCCCCGCCTCGTAGGCTTGCGCAACTGAAACCAAACAAAAACAAGAAGCGTGAGTACATCATTACAGCTTCACAACATGTGCAACCGCACATACCTTTTATAACAGTTGGAGGACCAACGCCCCACACGTTTTACTTGTTCAACATTCAGACCCCTGGCTGTAGCCTCTGTAGCAGCCCCTATCCGAAAGGAATGGGTCCCAAACTGGCCCGGGTTCAAGCCCGCAGCGGCAATCGACATCACAAGCACCCGCTGAAACTGAAACCTCGTCAGTGGGGTGGCGTCAGCGTGTCTCAACAAGGTCCCCTCCCATGATGCCACCCTTTGTGCTAAATATTCCTCTACACAACTCACCGGGCACATGGAGGACCCGGGAATCCTTTGTATGATTATGCAGTCGCCCATCGCACCCTGATCGGTCTTGGACCTGACAAACGAGACAGTCATTGTCTCCCCTCTGACCTGAACGTGCTCTCGGCACAGTCCCCCCATCACATCCTGCTTGTTCCTTGCCACTAGTTCGCTTACCCGCATAGCCCCATGGAATGCCAGCGTAAAAGCGGCTCGGAATAACACTGTTTCATACTGGGATGAACACGTTGCAGGGAGTATAGATAATAACAGGGCCAACCTATCCAAACCTATCGGGCGCCTTTCATCTACTCTGCAACCCTCAAGGTGTTGCCAGCCACGTAGCGCTTTTTGCACAACGAAAGACGCTGTCGGGTCCTGGATCCCATGAGCCCTAGCCACAAAGGAAATGGCGGCCTGATGCCTCTGGGCCGTAGCCACTGATTTGCCTGCCTGATGTAAAGACAGCAGGAATTTCACTACTAACTCCTCCTGGCCCCAAAGCTCCCCTCTAGCAGCCCTCAAAAAGGCCCAATAGGAACGGAACGCCCCTTCATATGCCTTCCTCGTCCTGGGTGCTAAACTCTCTCCCACGAGGTTTCGAAGTTCGGGGCACCGAGAGACCAGAGAGCTTCGGGAAAGGGTGCCGCCACCGGGTCCGCTGTGGGCAGAAAACCCCAGAAGGCCTGCATACGAAAACGAGAAAGCGCATCAGCCGCCTGGTTCATCACCCCCGGCACATGTCTTGCCTTAAATATCACATTCAATTGCATACACAGTAATACAATTTCCTTGAGCAATCTCAGAATCCATTTGCATCGTGCTGCCTGGCTATTGATACACTCAACCACGGTCATGTTATCAGACCAGAATACCACAGAGTGATCTCTGAACCCCTCGGGCCAAGTTCTCAGGGCCACCAGAATGGGGAAAAGTTCCAGAAAAGCAATGTTACTTGTCAGTCCACCATCATGCCACCATGACGGCCATTTTTGTGCCGACCACTGAGTGCCGAATATGGCACCAAAACCAATGCTCCCTGCTGAATCTGTCCATAGCCCCAGCTCCTCAGAGGACACCGCCGGTTTGTTCCAGACAATTCGACCATTGAAATCCGCCAGAAATGCCAACCAAATGCGCATGTCCTGGCGAACCTCTGCCGAGAGCCTCGTGCGATGATGACCCTCCTTCAGGCCGACCATGGCTTGAGCGATCGAGCGGGAAAAGGGGCGGGCCATCGGTATTACTCTTAGGGCAAAATTCAACTGTCCCACCAATTGTTGTAATTGATGTAGCTTAACCTTAGACTTACTTATACACGTTTGCAGGCATGCCCTGAATCTTAACACTTTGTCTCTTGGTAAACGAAAACAACCTTCTTCAGAGTCGAGCTCGATCCCCAGAAACTCGAGGCAAGTCGAGGGACCCACAGTCTTACCTGGTGCCAATGGCACGCCAAACTGATTCATCAAGACACAAAATTCAGTCAAAGCCTGTCCACATTCGGGATCCCCGGCTGCCCCCAGAAACAAAAAGTCATCGAGATAATGCATAACATGTTGAAACCCCGTCTTCCTTGTGAAGACCCATTGCAGGAAACAACTGAACTTTTCAAAATAGGCACAAGATATGGAGCACCCCATGTAATAGTGACCCTGAAACATGAAACCAAGAAGACGCTGGTCGTCTGGATGTACCGGGAGCAACCGGAACGCTGACTCGATATCAGATTTTGCCATCAGCGCACCGGGCCCCAGGCCCCAGGCGATTCAATATGGCTACGGCCTCATCGAAGGATGCGTACCGCACCGAACACACTTCCGGGTCTATCGCATCGTTTACGGAAAGACCACGTGGGGCTGATAAATTATGTATCAACCGAAACTCACCTGGGTCCTTCTTGGGGACCACCCCTAAAGGGGAACAAACAAAGTTAGCCACTGGTGGCACATTAAATGGACCGGCGACTCGACCTCGAGTAACCTCTTTCCCGATCTTTTCCTGTACCACGGTCGCATGTTGCAAGACCGATATTTGGTTTTTACATTTCGCTACACCCTGAAACTCCCCCACTGGGATGCGGAAACCATATGAAAACCCGTTCCGCAACACCCCAGCGGAAGCGTGATCCGGGTATTCGCTGAGCCAGGGAATCATTGCCATGGTATCAATCGGAGTAGGTAAAGGCGCCCCTCGGACTATATTAGACCTGTTTGGCGCCTCCTCTACTCCCGTTATCACCCGTTTTCGCTCTGCACATGGACTCAGGATGGGATGATTGCCCACACCCACCACATTCGTGCCTAAATTTGCATGACCCCTGGGGCCTCGTACATTTACCCCTGTTAAAGTTCCAACAAATGCCCCTTTTACCTGCGTTGCCGATCGGCCTCGAGTGGTAGTCATTACTCGTACCTGATCGAAAGGGCGTCCCAGCATATTGGCGGGAGGATTCACCCACGCTACTCCCTACCAATGGCAACTTCAACATACCAGTATCTTCCATTTTGGACCAAGACACAGAATCATAACAATCCCAAGTTAAGTTTTTATCATGTTCTTTCGCTTTTCTGAAAATATTATCGTAACAGAACCATTGATTGCCCTCGTGTGATACAGAATACCCCATGATCCGTGACTGATAAATCGGCAATTCGGACAGCAACTCGGGCCTACGTTCACCCATGATGGATGTAAAAATCCCCCACGCTCTGCCCCAAGTGCCAATGTTTTCATTTACCTTAAAGGCGGCCATCTTTGCGCGCCACACACTCGGATGCATGAGCTCCTTCTGGCTCTTAACATGCTGCATCTCATAATGATCGGTAAGCAACGAGAAGATGTTTATATACTCATCTGCCCATATTTTCTCTTTAATAGCCAGAGGGACATGTTGACCCAACTTTTCCCTTCGTGAGGGTGCAGACTCATCCCTCGCAATCGGCAATGGCCGCTTACCTGAACCGGAAGCTGCATCTGCGACTGGACCTGTCCCAAGTGGTTTCTCTACTGCCGCAGCCGGCGCTGGTGCCTTCGCCGCTTCCCTTGTTTCACGCAGTTGCTTCATCAACACCCGCGCGTCGTCAGCCGTGGTGCCCTCGCTACCTTTACCCAACCACGCTGCTAATTGTGCTGCCAGCTCGGGCGGCATATCCTCCCCGGACACGGGGGTGACCACCACGGGAATCGGATTCCCCTCTTCCGGCATCGGAGTTGGCTCTTCGAGTGGGGTACAGGGAACCGGGATGTCTCCCCCAGCTGCTCCCCTTCTGGGCCTCTTGCCTTTTCCTCCCGGAGCTGCTCCTGCCAAAGGACGTTTCGGTCCCCCTTCCTCGTCTTTATCCGCCATTCGCCTCTTTAGGTCGGTCACCTCTTTCATAAGAACACGCAGCATCTGGTCGGTAGTCATTCGCTTTCCCGCTTTCTTGGACATTCTCCAACTAAGACAAACAAGAAAGATTACAACGCTCAAAATTGGCTCTTCGTTCCGTCTCGAGCTCACGTGCAGCGAGGAGGTGCAGCTTCAGAGCACAGGAACAAGAGGATGCTTCCTTGGCTTGTTGCTCCTTTTATCCGTCTTCAGGGCGGGCGTAAACCCGCCCCTGCCTGCCCCAAGGGCGTGGCCGGCCGCGTCAGTGTCTAGGCCAGCCCACTCCAGGGCGGGAAAAAGGTGCGCCCCGGCTACGCCGCTTCGGGCATACCAGCCGAGACTCGCCTCCCGCCCAAGATGGCTTCCCGGGGGGATCGTGGTACTCCGCCATACGTTCGGGGGGACCGAATGGTCGCCCCTTTCCATTCACCTCATATGCTCGACCACTGGTGTCAATTGCATGCAACAAATCGTTACTTTGAAAGTAACTCTCTTCATTAAAAAATGGCTCAGAAGTTGAAGTATGCATCCACTTCCCAGAAAACACTTTACAAAAATTACTTCTATTTATGTGTCTCTTCCATTTACTTTTAGCTTTTAAAACTTGGATTGCCTTCTTTAGTGTATTTATTCTATTAAGTACTAAAATAAATAATTTTCTTTTTGTCTCAAACTCGCTCTGAACAACACCCTCTATATGTTCTTTCTTCTTATAAAAAGCAGATCTTCTTTTACAAACTTTCTCCTTTTTTAATAAATTCGAAACTACTCTGTTATAAAACATACGCTTTCTGATTTCCGTAAACTGATTCGTCCGAGTTTTACTATAAAGATTTTCCTCTCTGCTGATTCCAGAAACATTTTTATGTTTTGTTCCATTTCTCCTTCTCGATACTGATAACTCTTTTTCTTTTTGAACGTTATCGATAACACTTTTCCTTTGACATAATCTTCTTAAAAAAGCTTTGGTTTTCTTACCAGGAGCACTCTTCTTTTATCCGTCCTTTGTTGTTTTGATAATTCTTGAATTTCTTTCTTCTTCAAATTGTATGTCCGTTTATAGAGCTTTCTTTTTTCACTTTAGGTCGGCATACTAATTTACGTTTCTGATGAAAATGACAATCTGTAAAACACAAACATAACAAATATTACAGTTGGCTACTAGCATATAACATACAAATTAAAACCACAGATTCATTTTCTAAGTAGAATAAAGACAAAGAAACAGTCTCTGAACAAAGTAGGAAATCCTGTAGTGAATGTTGGTTCTAAATTTATAACAGTCCATAGCTGTGTTAACATTATAGACGTATTTTCTAATTCTATTTGTTAAAGCATACAAACAGTACACTTTTTTCAAGAACTATCGGTCATCCTAGTGCTTTAATCTTTTTTTACTATAATCTATTCTACACTTCATGAGAACATGTCTTGTCACTCTCATAAAGCAGATGAACGACGAATAGGACAAGAAAACTGTCTTCAAGAATGCTTTACTATCAAAAATTATTTTATTCATTTAAAAGTTCATAATTTAAAAGAACTTCAAGCATAACGTCATCAGGTACTTCTTGTAATCCATAGTCCTCATATTCAAAACACTCCTCATCCCCTTCCACCATCTCTAAGTAAGCAGAGTCCAATGAAATGTCCATAAAGTCATCATTTTCATTTGTTATTTCCTCCTGAAACACTGCGTCTAATAACTCATCCATCTGTTCATTAATAATTTCAAAAAGAATTTCTTTTTGTTGAGAACAATTCTCCATCTCTATTTACTGTTCTATCTTCTGTATCCTTTTAAAAAAATATAAAGACTAAATTATATCTTTTTCATAAATATATAACTTAAAAGTACCTTTACTAATTTTTTAACTACATATATTTTTTATAATTTCTAACTTATTAACTACATATACTAAGATAGCACCTTCCTCTTGTTTTGAAAACAAATTGGTAGTATAACCCTAAACATTAACACTGTTCCTTTTTTTGCCTTAAATAATTATTGCGGTAATTAGACATTTTACTATAAAATTTGTTTTTAGATTTTCTAGATATCAGAAATTTTGATAAACTTTATAATTAATTTTTAGAGATCCATTTTCTGAGTTCACCACTACAAAGTGCTATTCAAACTATATACACTCTGAAGGGAAAGCTCACATTGTACAAACCATAACATTCACTTAACAGATTACTACTTCCCACAGAGACAGTTGCTTTTATCTTTGAACAGCATACTCAGCATGTGAATTTCATAGCATATACAAAATGTTATGCTAACCATGAAGAACCACATCATAATAAAGCTCTGCAAATAAATGTAAAACAGTGCCTATAGATAGTACAGTCAGAGATATACAGGAAAGATACCCATCACACCAAGAGCCATATCATAATACCCCTCTGTAAATGAAGAGAAAATACTGCCAAAGATAATACAGCATGATTTAAAAAATAATGAACACTTTGCAAGAATTATTCCATGGAAACCGGAAAGAATTATACTCAAATGATACTTAAACCAGAACACATACACCAGGCCCATAAAAAGTTAATTTCAACTGTCAGTGGAAAAATATCTCAAAATACATATCTAGTACAAGCAGATACAGACATGGCAAAAATAGAAGATAAAATCATGGTCCAAATCGAAACTTTACAAATATTTAAAAAAATCTTCTTTATTATTTTAATGTGCACCCAAAAGAAATGCCTTTCAAAAATACCAACTCACCTGAAAAAAAGAATATAATTTCTGAAATGCAGCGAAGTGGAAGGCAGGTTATGCTGTTCAGCACCAAACACTATAAAATAGAGAATAATGAAATGTAATGAACATATTACAGACATATTTATTACACAACATAGAGCCATTGTAGCTAAGAACAAGCATGAAATGAAATGAAATGAATGAAACTTATATAGCGCACGACTTACCCTGGGGCATCTCCGCGCTTGCTTAGGGAACCCGTCCTGGTATTCCCCTGTGAGATAACCCTGGCAGGGTATCCACAAGATGAAAGCCAGGCATCCCACCGCGAGGGGCCGTTGTGGAGATTAAGCAAGCTATTGCCCAGAGTCGCAGAGTGTGAACCTGTGAGTCGAAAAGGCACCAGAGCGAGAATTAACGAGTCCGTGGAATTTTTGAGCCCAAGACCCGCCGAGGCGGGGAATTGAACCCTGGTTCAGGGACGAACTCAAGCTCCAGGTCTGCCGCCTCTAACCCCTGAGCCACACTTCTCCACTTCTAACCCCTGAGCCACACTTCTCCACTCTAAGCATAACAGATACATTCCGTAAGATTCTCTACCATTAGATATCCTAATGCCTAACTAAGTTCAATAATTGTTTATTCAACACATGACATAACTAAATATAAAATAAAATTTCAAATATAGAGTAAAAAATAGATACAGGACAGGAGAGATACAGACTACAGGAAAGAGAGAGACAGTAGCAGGAAGAGGCACATAAAGAGACAAACTAGCATTCAAAGCACAAACAGATAGGCATAAAAAATAACACCACCACTGAAAAGTCAAAAAACAAAGGGAAGGTACAATAAAGAAAAAGATGACCATACAGACGGAGTCACAAAGTAGAAATTACAGACAAAGAACAAAGAAGACAAAATACGGGAGGTACAGAGACAGAGAGGACAGCAGGCAAACACTACAATAGGGTGAGATAGAGCAGAAGGAACACAGAGATGGACAAACAAAGCAGAAGAGAGAGAAAGCTGGAGAGAAGAAGAGTGAATAAGAGGAAAAGAGATATACACCACCATACAGACAATCTAGGAGGAAGACTGAGAACAGGACACAGAGAAGCATACAAAAAGAGCACGAGAAGGAGAGAGATATCACAAGGGACAGTGAAGGTAAGAGTGCTTTCAGGCCAAAAATAAAATAATCACAGAAATGAATAAATATAGTGAAAACCACAACCAACACAAAGAGACCAAGAGAAACAAAAAGAATAGGACACAAAACATCTCATTTATGAAAGCCTTGCGCCACAGATACATCACTTTTTCCCATGTTAAAAGTGATGCACCGGCGGCGCAAGGCCTTCATAATTAAAGGCCTATGTGAGGGAGAACAACTGCATAGAGAGAAAATGTATGAGAGACAGCAACGGTAAAAATCAAAGAATAGTCAACATGCAGAAAAACTGCACAGTAGACAGAGATACAGAGGGCGAGCCAGACACACTAAATATATATAAAGTAAACAGCACAAAAACAGTATGTTGAGAAAACGAAAACAGCAACACAGATATATGTATACTGACTCCACTAACTTAGTGCAAGAACGTATCTGTTACAAGAACTTCTGCATAATCTTAACTCACAACTCTTTTTTTCCCTTTACCCCCTCCACTTTCCCCCCTGAACTCTCACCCACCATTGCAGCTCTCGGCCACAAACCACACTGTAAATTTTGCCCTCTAATTTTTTACATATAGGTATGGTACAACACGTAACATCATACCTACTGCAATTAAGTACTAATATCTTTGACACAGATTAATAGCTGAACAACTTAACTAAAAAGTCTGCCTACGCCAGGCCTCAAAAGTGCAGCCCAATACACAGCAAGCCTACCTTTAAGAAACTGCCTGTGCTGAAACTCAAACAGACCCGGCCAACTTAAAGCCCTGAAACTATCTTACTTTTCTCCTCTCTCTTTAAACCAGGAGTCTCCAAACCGGACCTGAAGGGCCGGATCCATGCCATATTTTTTGGATACCCCCATTGAAATATATGTAGTAATTTTTAAAATCTGGCATGCATCTGGCCCTCCAGGACCGCTTTGGAGACCCCTGCTTTAAACCTTTACATTTCATTTTCAAACCACGTTTGCTTTCCATAACACACGTTTTTTTCAATGTTCCACATTCAACGCCTAAACACTTTTCCCTTTTTAGTATCCGAAGCCACAACTGCAACATGGCTAATGCACGAATTAATTAGTCTACCTTTCCCATTTTTTCACTCTTTAAATTCTATAAATTTCTTCACATAAATAGATACCAGCGGCTCAGTACCTCCTACAGTCATAAAACTAAGTCGCTCCCTTTCACTTACAAATGTCTTTGAGATGGCAAAAAAATGTCGGGCAGATTTACAATCCCCTTACGCCACTTTAGCATCACTTTTAACATGTGACAAGTGAAGCAAAACTGCCACACAGAGCATGTTAATCTGCCCCTAAATCTTTATAGAAATGACTGTACTCAAACATGTAATTAGTCGTTCACATGCAGGCACTTTCAATCACATGACTTATTTAACTAGAAGCGCTGTAATGTTGCATGTCTTTTCAAAGATTCACCAGTGCCTGCTATAATGCCAACTTTTTCTTTATTCTTCAACAGTGGTTATTTTTTTTTCATGTAATGAAAATTACTATGACTTTTTAAACGGCAAAGCTTACACGGTAATAATAACTCTGCATATGCTTCTCTGTAATAATTTAGTTTATCTACCCCCGCATGGGAACCTTGATGTTTCCATCTGGCCGCGAATTCCGGCCTTGAATCACAAGACATGAACAACAACCTTATTGTCACAAAAACAAGTTACCCTACCTTCTGTTCGCAAACATATCTTTCACTTAGCTAATATTCACAGAGAAGTGCATTCCTTATAAAATAGTGACCTTCCTTTACAATTTGCTGAGGTGACTCCCTTAATTGTTAACGCATCCTCCACTTCAAGACAGCCCTATTTTTTTTATAACTACTAAGCAATGGTTTAGTGACTTGTCTGCCAGAAATTATTTGAAGTCATTCTGCGACTCTTCACTCCATAGTCGGCGACCTATTTTTCAGGACTTCCTGTTCTACTACCAGTGACTGCAACTTTTGTGTTCCTATTTTGTTTATTACAAAATGGATGTCCCTCCTGTCTTCGCAAACGAGCCGGAGCACTTGGAACTATTTCGCCAGAGGATGCTTGAGTACTACGGCATCTTACCACTCTCGACTTTGAGTGCATCATATCGATTATCATTTCGATTTTCCTATTTCACCTGTGTGCAGCCTGTATTTCATTGCCTGAGCTGTGATTTCATGTGGGCCCTGGACTTATGTCTCTACAACTTGGTATCTCCGGAAGTGAATTACAATCATCTCATGAATCCGTTAATTGATCATGAACAGCTTTGTTCCAACGGAGGGATTATGGCCTTTGCAGCGATACAACGAGTTCTGGGTCATTGGAATATATTCGCAGCGGCGCAAGATTTCCTGGCACACAGCTACATAGAAAAGACACCGAGTTGCCCTCTGATGGTATTAGAGGCTCCGGTAATTAAAGACCATGTGTGTTCTTTTCCTCTTTTCAATTGGATGGCTGACATGTTTTCGGATTATAACAGTGACTTCCTTTTAGAAGCGGTAGCTGCTTATTTCGCCTACACAATCGTAGGATGACTCTTATGCAAGCCATTGACGTCCACATTTTGTTTTGCCTCCCTATCTTTTTCACGTTTTCTTGGATTTTTTTTTTTACATCAACAAACCTATTGGCTTTACTAACAGTGGACATTATAATTTCCTGCTGGTCAGATTTTTGTGTTTTATGTGGAATACATTTTTTTCCTCAGCTACTCGAGTTCGAACTTAACTTTTTATTAAACTCTAATGTCAACAATTCAGTTGCATATCTTATCTTATCTTATTTCAAACGTACTCGGAGCAAAACTGGGTAATATATGCTACATGTGCCCTGATTAATGTGTAAAGATAGCATGAGTTTTTTATAAGTGTAAACGCCATTTCTCCTTTGAACTGCTTATTTCCGCCTCACACACCTTTGCTGCTTTAGTTTTCCATGAACTGAAATATTTTTAATGCATACGAGAAAAATATGTTCTTTCACTAATATTTCCATTACTTTTTGTGCTGTATTTCAGATGGAGTACTGAAACCTTCAAAAGATATGTCAATACAGTAGTTCTTGTAAAGCATATAGCCGAGATACCCGCCACCCCCTCTCAACACAATCCCCAAAAGGAGTGAAACCGGAAACAGTTCTTGAAGTTTTTGGAAGTGGGATGGAGTGACCATCCCGGCCGTATTTATTAAAACAAAATTAAAACATTAAACGTTTCATGTTATGTACAATTTCATTACCATATTGCGATGTTTGGCTAACCTTAACAGATTCTCTAATACAGAGGTTCTCCTAGCCGAACTAGCAATCTACAAAACATTTCTTGACATATTGAAATTGTACAACCTAACGTTTAAGGGCCAACGGCAAGGTCATAACCGGTGTCAAGATCCCTAACCGGACTTACCCCTCCCACTTGGGATGGGCGACAGCACGGAGGCGTACCTCAAGTGCAACTACTACCAATTTCCCTTGACTTGACGGGGGCACCTAAAACTCGACGCCATTTAAAGGTCGTTCGAATACTCGTGTGAGGTATCTAGAAGGTATCGTGGCCCTTATCCCAACCCCACACAACTTACCGCATCTGCCGTCGCAGATGTCACTGGCCCCGGGAAATTCCCCAGGAGGGGGCTGTAACCCCTCCTACAAAGGAAGGGGCCTTGACCGCCTTTCCTTTACTTCCGGCGACCCATCCTTAGAAGGGACCGCCTCCCCATTGAGGGGCCAATGGCCACCTCTCCCGAGCGCTCCCATCCGTGTTGGGTGACGCCCACTCATAGGGATCTACTAATTAGTGCTCACCGATCATGACCTTACCGCCTACCAAAATAAATACGACAGTGCAAATTAACCTAAGGATACATTGGCCACTATGACCGAAAGAGCATACATCAAAATTCGACACTAACTGAATATCTTTAATGGCAAACATACTCAAAACGAACATTTTTTATTAACTCAAAATCAACATGGCACTACAACCTGGAAACGAAAACAAAACAAAATTAATCAACTTTATTATACACAACTGGCTGTCTTCAGGGGCTGGTGGGTGGGTCAAAATTGGCTCTTCGTTCTGTCCCGAGCTCACGTGCAGCGAGGAGGTGCAGCTTCAGAGCACAAGAACAAGAGGATGTCTTCTGGTCTTGCGTCCCTTTTTATCCGTCTTCAGGGCGGGCGTATACCCGCCCCTGCCTGCCCCTGAGGGCGTGGCTGGCTGCGTCGGTGTCTAGGCCAGCCCACTCTAGGGCGGGAACGAGCGCGCCCCAGCTACGCCGCTTCGGGCATACCAGCTGAGGCGCGCCTCCCGCCCAAAAATGGCTTCCCGGGGGGATCGAGGCACTCGGCCATAAGTTCGGGGGGACCGATTCGGTCGCCCCTTTCCATATAGCCGAGATACCCGCCACCCCCTCTCAACACAATCCCCAAAAGGAGTGAAACCGGAAACAGTTCTTGAAGTTTTTGGAAGTGGGATGGAGTGACCATCCCGGCCGTATTTATTAAAACAAAATTAAAACATTAAACGTTTCATGTTATGTACAATTTCATTACCATATTGCGATGTTTGGCTAACCTTAACAGATTCTCTAATACAGAGGTTCTCCTAGCCGAACTAGCAATCTACAAAACATTTCTTGACATATTGAAATTGTACAACCTAACGTTTAAGGGCCAACGGCAAGGTCATAACCGGTGTCAAGATCCCTAACCGGACTTACCCCTCCCACTTGGGATGGGCGACAGCACGGAGGCGTACCTCAAGTGCAACTACTACCAATTTCCCTTGACTTGACGGGGGCACCTAAAACTCGACGCCATTTAAAGGTCGTTCGAATACTCGTGTGAGGTATCTAGAAGGTATCGTGGCCCTTATCCCAACCCCACACAACTTACCGCATCTGCCGTCGCAGATGTCACTGGCCCCGGGAAATTCCCCAGGAGGGGGCTGTAACCCCTCCTACAAAGGAAGGGGCCTTGACCGCCTTTCCTTTACTTCCGGCGACCCATCCTTAGAAGGGACCGCCTCCCCATTGAGGGGCCAATGGCCACCTCTCCCGAGCGCTCCCATCCGTGTTGGGTGACGCCCACTCATAGGGATCTACTAATTAGTGCTCACCGATCATGACCTTACCGCCACAGGCCCGGATAGTTGACCGGCTATCCGGGCCCCCCACCAAAACTCCTAGCTAAAGGTCATGTTCCAACGTTTTTAACCATGCTAAGAAGTCTCCTATGAGTAACTCATTTCCCACCCGAGACAAATGCACACCATCCCCCATATACATACTGTCATCATTAATACAACCGTGCGAGATAGAATGCAATGTCCTGGAACGGAACAACCTACTCATTTTGTTATTAAGTTTCCTAACAGAATGGTTCAAAGCAGGGATCGAAATAGCCCCCCGCCACACTTTTCGTGGGATCATATGAGACCACGCAATTATGCACCCCGGAACTTTCCTCGCCAACCAACTTACGGTGGAAAGCATTGCCTCTAGGAGAAGTCGTCTACCGGTGGTGACCAAATCATTGCCCCCTAAATGTACTATGACTATAGACGGCGGTGACCTCATCCGCCCTAACAAACCCTCAAAGTAAGCTTGAAACTGGTCAATACAGAGACCGCCCCTTCCGTAGAAGGACATCCTGTACCCGTATTCCCCAGCTACGTGAATCATGTCACCTGCTTTGAATACGTCTGCGGCACGCCTCACGTATGAGTGGCCCACGACCCACACCTCCTTTCTCACAGCCGGTGATGTCTGACCGCTGGCCCGGTGTTGGGTCGACTGCATAGTCCGCCCCGCCTCGAAGGCTTGCGTAACTGAAAACCAAACAAAAGACAAGAAGCGTGAGTACATTGTTACAGCCTCACAACATGTGCAACCGCACATACCTCTTATAACAATTGGAGGACCAACGCCCCACTCGTTTTACTTGTTCCACATTAAGACCCCTGGCTGTAGCTTCAGTGGCAGCCCCTATCCGAAAGGAGTGGGTCCCAAACTCACCCGGGTCCAAGCCTGCTGCGGTAATTGACATCGCGAGCACCCGCTGAAACTGAAACTTTGTCAGTGGGGTGGCGTCCGCGTGTCTCAACATTGTCCCCCCCCATGATGCCACCCTTTGTGCTAGGTAATCCTCTAAACACCTCACCGGACACATGGAGGACCCTGGAATCCTGCGAATGACTATGCAGTCTCCCACCCCACTTTGATCGGTTTTTGACTTGACAAAGGATACCGTCATAGTCTCACCCCTGATCTGAACGTGTTCCCGGCACAAACC
Organism: Lissotriton vulgaris; assembly: GCF_964263255.1. Lineage (NCBI taxonomy): Eukaryota > Metazoa > Chordata > Amphibia > Caudata > Salamandridae > Lissotriton > Lissotriton vulgaris. The sequence goes on along the minus strand of NC_141691.1, from coordinate 2,097,068,876 downwards.
CCCCGCCACATCCCGCTTGCTCCTTGCCACCAGCTCACTTATCCTCATAGCCCCGTGAAATGCAAGCGTAAAAGCGGCTCGGAACAAACAGGCCTCGAACTGAGACGAGCATATGTCGGGGAGTGTGGCCAGCAACTGGGACAACCTATCCAGACCTATCGGGCGCCTCTCATCTACTCTGCGACCCTCAAGGCGTTGCCACCCACGCAGCGCTTTCTGTACGGCAAAAGACGCTGTCGGGTCCTGGATATTATGAGCCCTGGCAACAAAGGAGATGGCAGCACGATGCCTCTGGGCTGTAGCCACCGACTTCCCAGCCTTACGCAAGGACATCAGAAAATGTACTACCCAATCCTCATGCCCCCAAAGTCCCCCTCTCTCAGTCCCCAAAAAGGCCAAATAAGCCCGAAACGCCCCTTCGTATGCCTTCCTCGTCCTTGGTGCTAGACTCTCTCCCACGAGGTAACGAAGTTCGGGGCACCGAGAGACCAGAGAGCTTCGGGAAAGGGTGCTGGCTCGGGGTCCGCTGAGGGAAGGAAACCCGAGAAAGCCTGCATTTGAAAACGAGACAGTGCATCAGCAGCCTGATTCATCACCCCCGGGACATGTTTTGCTCTGAATACCACGTTCAGTTGCATACATAGTAAGACAATTTCTTTAAGCAGCCTCAAAATCATTTTACAACGTGCTGCCTGACTATTAATGCATTCTACAACGGTCATATTGTCAGACCAAAATATGACAGAATGATTTTTGAAACCATCGGGCCAGGATCTGAGGGCCACCAAAATAGGAAACAGCTCAAGGAAAGCAATATTACTCGTCAGCCCCTCATCGTGCCACCATGTTGGCCACTTTTGTGCCGACCATTTTGTGCCGAAGATGGCGCCGAAACCCATGCTTCCCGCTGAATCCGTCCATAGACCCAGCTCTTCAGAGGACAAGGCCGGTTTGTTCCAGACGACTCGACCATTGAAATCCGCCAAAAATGCTAACCAAATACGCATGTCTTGGCGGACCTCGGCCGATAACCTCGTGCGATGGTGACCCTCCTTTAGGCCGACCATCGCCTGTGCAATCGAACGGGAGAAGGGGCGGGCCATCGGGATCACCCTTAAGGCAAAATTCAACTTCCCCACCAATTGCTGCAATTGATGCAGCGTAACTTTAGATGCAGTGATACACATTTGCAGGGCTGTCTTGAACTTCGATACTTTGGAAGCTGGTAAACGAAAACAACCCTCACTAGAGTCCAACTCTATCCCGAGGAACTCGAGGCAAGTCGTGGGACCCACAGTTTTACCTGGTGCCAACGGCACGCCAAATTGATTCATTAAAACACAAAATTCAGTCAAGGCCCGGGCACATTCATCATCCCCAGCGGCCCCAAGGAACAGAAAGTCATCGAGGTAATGCATCACATTCCGAAAACCTGTTTTCTTCGTGTAAACCCATTGCAGAAAACTACTGAATTTCTCGAAATAAGCACAAGATATCGAGCACCCCATTGGCATACACCTGTCCATGTAATACAAACCTTGAAACATGAATCCCAACAAACGTTGGTCATCCGGGTATACCGGGAGCAAACGGAACGCTGACTCGATATCCGACTTGGCCATCAGCGTCCCGGGCCCCAGGCGATTCAAAATGGCTACGGCCTCATCGAATGATGCGTACCGCACCGAACACATTTCTGGATTAATTGCATCGTTTACAGAAAGGCCATGAGGAGCTGATAAATTGTGAATCAATCGAAACTCACCCGGGTCCTTCTTGGGGACCACCCCTAAAGGAGAACAAACAAAGTTCGGTACCGGGGGGGCGGGAAACGGGCCGGCAACCCGACCTCGGGTAACCTCTTTCCGGATCTTATCCTGCACTACAGTAGTATGCTGCAAGACGGAAAGTTGATTTTTGCACGTCCCGACACCCTGAAAGCTACCCACCGGGATGCGGAAACCATATGAAAAACCGTTTCGTAGCACCCCAGCAGAAGTATGATCTGGGTATTCGCTGAGCCAGGGAATCATCGCCAGGGTATCAATCGGGGTAGGTAAAGGCGCCCCTCGGACTATATTAGACCTGTTTAGCGCCTCCTCTACCCCCATTTTCACCCGATTTGGCTCTGCACGAGGACTCAGGATGGGGTGCCCCACAACCACTACATTCGTGTTTGAACTTACAAGATCCCGGGGGCCTAGTACATTTGCTTCTGTTGAAATTGAAACAGAACCCCCTCTTCCCTGTATTGCCGGCGGGTCTCGGGTAATCGTCTGTACCCGTACCCGACCGAAAGGGCGTCCCCCCATTGTGGCGGGAGGACTCACTAACAGCACTCCCTACCAATGGCACTTTCAACATTCCCGACTCTTTCATCTTATTCCATGTTAAAGAATCGTAACAGTCCCAGGTTAAACTTTTGTTATGCTCCATCGCTTTCCTGAAAAGGTTGTCATAACAGAACCATTGGTTACCTTGGTGTGATGTCGAGTACCCCATAATTCGTGACTGATATACTGGAAATTCAGGGAGCAAATCAGGCCTACGTTCCCCCAAAATTGCCGTGAAAATTCCCCAAGCATTACCCCAGTTACCAATATTTTCATTCACTTTAAAGGCGGCCATTTTTGCGCGCCAAACACTCGGATGCATCAGATCCTTTTGACCTTTAACAGTTTCGACCTCATAGTGATCAACGAGCAGGGAGAAAATGTTAACGTATTCCCCCGCCCAAATCTTTTCCTTTATTGGCAAAGGAACATGTTGCCCCAATCTTTCTCTACGAGAGGGTGTTGACTCATCCCTTGCAATCGGCAATGGCCGCTTACCTGCACCGGACGCTGCTTCCGTCCCTCGTGGCTTGTCTATCGCCGCATCCGGCGCGGGCACCTTGGCTGTATCACGTTTCTCGCGCAACTGCTTTATGAGAGCTTGCGCTTCGGTAGCCATGGTGCCCCCATTACTGTCCCCCAACCATGCTGCTAACTGTGCCGCCAACTCGGGAGGCATATCTCCGGCAGACGTCGGGGTGACTATCACGGGAATCGGATTCCCCTCATCCGGTACCGGGGCCGGTACCGGGGCTGGCGCCTCGAGAGGAGAACAAGGAACCGGGACGTCTCCCCCGACCGGCCCCCTTCTTGGCCTCTTTGGCTTCCCTCCGGCCGGTGGACGCCCCGATCCCTCCTCGTCGTCTCGCTCCGCCAACCGCTTCTTAATGTCGGACATGTCCTTCATGAGTGCCCGAACCAACTGGTCAGTCGTCATTCTCTTTGCTCCTTTCTTGGGCATCCTTTCGACGAAGTATCTAAAAGACAAAGAGAGAGATTAAAACGCTCAAAATTGGCTCTTCGTTCTGTCCCGAGCTCACGTGCAGCGAGGAGGTGCAGCTTCAGAGCACAAGAACAAGAGGATGTCTTCTGGTCTTGCGTCCCTTTTTATCCGTCTTCAGGGCGGGCGTATACCCGCCCCTGCCTGCCCCTGAGGGCGTGGCTGGCTGCGTCGGTGTCTAGGCCAGCCCACTCTAGGGCGGGAACGAGCGCGCCCCAGCTACGCCGCTTCGGGCATACCAGCTGAGGCGCGCCTCCCGCCCAAAAATGGCTTCCCGGGGGGATCGAGGCACTCGGCCATAAGTTCGGGGGGACCGATTCGGTCGCCCCTTTCCAAAAAGAGGGTTGCTGAACTGTTGCAATGGAAAGAGAGGAATTAGGTATGACTGGCGTGACCAGAGGTGTACATGTAACACCTTTGGGCATCCATTTTGTTGGATGTATTTGCCTCACACACCCAAAAGAGTGTCATGCTTCATCATAGGCGTTGCTCCTCGTCGGGGAGGCGGTGCAATCCCCGACGGGCTCACCTCGAAGAGGGGCTCTTTGGCGGAGATCTTTTGTATCCAACTGCCTTATGGTGAAGTGCGAGTGTGTGGGTGGGGTAGCAAATTGCCTGGAGGAGTGATTTAAAATGTAGCAGGGGGTGCTGGAAACCACTTTATTCTGGGGGTCCCCCTACTGCAATTAAAAGCGTGAATCTAGCTCGCTAGGTATCAACAAGTTAGGTAAAGTGACCCTAGAAGAGACTAGAAGAAGGATTGGTCGACATGTTTCTCGCGTGTGGCTGTTTGCCCGCGATTCATCAGGACCTAGTAATGGTGAAAATAATATAAAGTAAACAACATGCTGGTGTCATGTGTGTAGTGTGGGTATTGTTTACCTCTGTGGTTAATCCTATGCCTAAACAGGGGAGAAAAGTAATAAAGAATTAATAGTATTACATTTCTCCCGAAAGCATACATGGTCAGAGCCAGGGCATGAACATAGTGTAACATGCTAGTAGTGGTGAATTACAACTAGCATCACTAGAACATGCCTGTGTCGTTGCAGCGTGCAGTGTAAACATCACACACACACTGTGTGCGTGAAAGAAGTGGTATTTTTTTTTTTTTAAACAGTGATATAAAAACAGCTGCAGTCTTGCCGGAGACACTATGCGTATCAATGTGGGAGGCCAAACAGTAGTGTTATTGTTAACGTTCTAGGCTAACTCCTGACTTACCTAATGGTCAGGGATTACATGCCACATGAGTGTTCGGCGGGTCGGTACATCGGGGTTGGACCTTTGAATGTGGCTAAAGGGTAAGATATATCTATTATCCACAAGGAAGCTACCAAAGTATTTAAAACCCTTGAGGAGGGCCAAAGTTGGTTATAGCTGGACATAGATATCAGGGGCATCCAGTATTGTGTTGGCAGGATGTGCCTTACCTCAAACTTCCCGTGTCCACGCGAATTCACCTACCCATCACCGCCGAGCTCGAATAGGTAAAGGAGCTCGGTGGCGTGCATTATTTATAGGTAGCAGCGTCATGGAAATGCGCCCGTATCCTCCCCTTGAAAAGGTCACGTGATATGTTTGGTAAGTGTGTCGGCCATTATGTAACGGGAAAAATATATAAGGCCTCAAGTATTGTCAAACTAGAGTTTGATTTACAATTCTGACATATGAGAAGAATTGAAAACACACAATAGTTGGTAGGCAAGTGGGAAGTATATGAGTAGTAAAGTTGTGAAGCTTACAGAATTGTCGAAAAGAGTTGGCAAAAACAGAGAGCGAGTTTACTAATTGTTGTATAGTACCATGAACAGAGTGGTCGGTGGCTGGTTTATAGAGAGTGCCAAGGGATGTCCTCATTGAGGCCTCGGCTGTCAGAAGAGAGGCGGTGAACCCACCTTTGTTCTTTCCGGAACAAGGCATTTTTGGGGCAGTTAGGACTGGATTCTAGCACTACCCACTTCAATGAGTCTGCGTTGTGATTGGATTCCACATAGTGTTTACACATCTTGGTGTGAGTTTTTTTGCAGCAGAAGTTGCTGTGATGTTCGATAATGCGGGTTTTAATTGGGCGAGTTGTCACCCCAATATATTGTAAACCGCATGGGCATGTCAGCATGTAAATGCAATGGGAGGTGTTGCAACTAGTGTGGCCCCTGAGTTCCCAGTTGAACGTCTCTGAGAGTTGTATAGTTTTTTGGATCATTGTGTATCTACAAACCCCACAGGAGTCACATGGGTAATGGCCCATGACTGGCGGTAGATGCCATAAAGTTTGTTGGGTACCTTTCTTTGTTGTTTTGGGTCTGTACTAATCAGGATATCTTTCACGTTCTGCGATCTTTTGAACGCGAATCTGGGTTGTTCTAGACTCATGTTGCCTGTGTTGAAAATGCCCCAGTGGCGTTTGAGTGTACTTTTGATTTTGTTAGACAAGGGGGTGAAAGTGGTAACACAGGTGATCGTCTGGTTCTCGACCGGTGTTTTCTCCCGTCTTTCCAGTAGAGCTTCTCGGTTATTGTTCCTGGCCCGTTTCTTCGCTTTTGAGACCTCACTCTTCGGGTAGCCCCTATCTAGTAGGTTCCTGGATAGGATTGTTGATTCTTTCTTGTAGTCGGCCAAGTTGCTACAATTGCACCGAATCCGGAGAAATTGTCCGAATGGTAGGTTGGAGCGTAGGGCCCTTGGGTGATGACTCCTGTAATGGAGTAGGCTGTTGCGGTCTGTAGGTTTTCTGTACATGGTAGTGCTGAGTGACCCCTCTTGCAATTTTATTGTTAGGTCGAGAAAGGCAATTTCATTCGCTGAAGAAGACATGGTGAAGTGTAGATAAGGGTTGAGTGTATTAACCCATTCAAAAAAAGCCTCATGTGAGGTCGGAGGGCCTGTCCATAGGATCAGGATGTCGTCTATGAAACGCCTCCACATTTTGATGTTATCTAGGAAGGGGTTGGACTGATGGTGTATATGTCTGTCTTCGAATTCTGCCATGTACAGACAAGCCACTGAGGGGGCAAAAGTACTGCCCATCGAAGTCCCTTGGGTCTGGTGATAGTATTGCCCCTTAAACTCGAAGTTATTTCCAGTGAGTGCTAAGGTGGCGCATTCCATGATAAAAGCTGGCGGAGTGTTCGAGTTCCAAACTTCCAGACCAAGCCTTTCCTCTATAACTTCTAGAGTGGCCCTCTGAGGAATGTTGCTGTAGAGGGCCTCCACATCGAGAGTAATCAAGAGGTCAATCTGTCCTATGTCCTGGATAGAGTTCAGTAAGCGTAAGACATCTGTTGTGTCTTGAATGTATGAGGGGATGCGTTTCACAAGAGGTTGCAGAAAATGGTCACAAAATTGTGAGAGTGGTTCCAAGACGGAGTCGATCCCTGAGACGATCGGTCTCCCTGGTACTGGTCTGGTTCCTTTGTGGATCTTCGGCAGTATGTAGGAGTATGGTACCCTAGGACCTTTTTTCGTGAGAAATTCAGCATCTTTTTTAGTGATCCATTGCTCGCATTCTGCACTCACCACCATGCCTGTAATTGTGGTCTGTAGGCGCAGGGTTGGGTCACTAGGGATGGGTGTGTAGTATCGTCGATCATTTAGTTGCCTGGTGCATTCCATATCGTAATCCACAGTGTTCATCAGGACTGTGGCACCACCCTTGTCCGCCTGTTTGATAGTAATCAGGGGATCTTCTGCCAGTGATTTCAGCACATTCATCTCATTCCGAGAGATGTTAGAATGTTTTATCTGTCGATCCAGTGTTTTGATTTATTTGAGTACAGCTTGTTCGTATGTCAGGACTTCATTAGGAATCATCCCATTATGGGGTGTGAAGGTTGAGGGGTTATGTAGGCCAGAGTCTTCTGTTGGATCACAGGGCTTGCCTTCAAAGAAGGCCTTCAATCTTATTTTCCTGAAGAATGACTGAATTTCCCTAGTTTGTTGGAATAAGTCAATTCTGGGGGTAGGAACAAAGCCCAGTCCTTTTTGAAGGACTTGTTCCTCTCTCTCTGTTAGGAGATGGTCTGACAAGTTAACCACTAGGCTTATTTTGGTCCTGATCGGTTCGTGCTCCTCGTGTCCATTCCCTGGGGGCGTGTGTCCTCCCTTTGTACTTTCTTCTATGGAGCGTTGCCTCACTTTCGCCCTCGCCCTCTGCCCCAGCCTCTGCCTAAAAAAAGGGGGCGTGTAGAGCCTTGGGGGGCATAAAAGGGTGGATATTGTGGAGCGAAAGGCGGCTGAAAATGGGGGAATTGTGGGTATTGCCAAAAGGGGGGCCCATGGGATGCCCTTGGTGAGGGAAATTCTGGAAGTTCTGTTGTCCACATCCCCTGCCTCTTTTAGCCCTTGGTGGCATCTGGGGAAGGCCATTTTCCCCGCTGCTGTCAGATCCACTGCTTGACCCCCTTCTGGACGAGGTGGCACTCGAGTCCGAGTTATAGTTTGTTCCCGGGGGGACATAGTCATCCTTTAAGTAAGGGTAGACCTTTTCTTTTGAAAACCTTTTGATTTCCTTCTGCAGTTTTGCTACTTTTTGGTTCATAAGGTATTCTTTATGTTCCGCCATTTCTTTATTTAACTCTGCCAGTTTAGTTTTAAAGCCTGGGTTTGGAGCCGCTGTCTTCAAAGCAGCCTTGGCTGTTTGGATACGGACTAGGAGTGCATCTTCTAAACGTTTCGCAGTGTTCACGATGAGAATGAGGAGGTCATGGGTGCACTTCCATGAGACCTGTGACCATTCAATTTTAAATTGTCCATTTTCCCAGAAAATTCTAGGAAAGTTCTTAACGATCAAGCCATTGGGAGCAATTTTGGCTTTGAAGTATTCAGCCATCATAGTCCCATGTATTGTTATTCTTATACACTCTCGTTTAAGATCAGACAAGGATTGCCACTCTGTTGTATTGCTCCCTGAAGCCGGTTCTATGTCAATGCCAAAGAGCGATGGTGTTCTTATGATTGCTGCTGCATCTTCTTCACCGAAACTTAGTCCCTGACCTTCCATATTGGTGTGGTCAAAGGGTCGTATTCCTGGTGGAAGAGCGTCCTTCTAAGGAAGGCGAGGAAGAAGGGGTGAGAAGGAGAGATTCAATACCCAGTATGGGGTATAGGTCGTGACCAACCAATGTGGTATAAAGGTCACTGGGTGGGGGATATGACCAATCTAACCCGCCAGAAGGGTACTCCCACGGTTTGCACCGTGCAAAAGTAATCGTCAAGGAGGAGGGAGGGTGATCAATCGATCAATCGGACACCATTTACCACTCAAAGGAGTAGAAGGTCCAGTATCAGCTTGTGCCCGTGTCAAGTATAGGTAAAGCAAAAAGAGGGTTGCTGAACTGTTGCTATGGAAAGAGAGGAATTAGGTATGACTGGCGTGACCAGAGGTGTACATGTAACACCTTTGGGCATCCATTTTGTTGGATGTATTTGCCTCACACACCCAAAAGAGTGTCATGCTTCATCATAGGCATTGCTCCTCGTCGGGGAGGCGGTACAATCCCCGACGGAAATGGATGCCCAAAGGTGTTACATGTACACCTCTGGTCACGCCAGTCATACCTAATTCCTCTCTTTCCATAGGAACAGTTCAGCAACCCTCATACATTCAAGACACAACAGATGTCTTACGCTTACTGAACTCTATCCAGGACATAGGACAGATTGACCTCTTGATTACTCTCGATGTGGAGGCCCTCTACACCAACATTCCTCAGAGGGCCACTCTAGAAGTAATAGAGGAAAGGCTTGGTCTGGAAGTTTGGAACTCGAACACTCCGCCAGCTTTTATCATGGAATGCGCCACCTTAGCACTCACTGAAAATTACTTCGAGTTTAAGGGGCAATACTATCACCAGACCCAAGGGACTTCGATGGGCAGTACTTTTGCCCTGTCAGTGGCTTGTCTGTACATGGCAGAATTCGAAGACAGACATATACACCATCAGTCCAACCCCTTCCTAGATAACATCAAAATGTGGAGGCATTTCATAGACGACATCCTGATCCTATGGACAGGCCCTCCGACCTCACATGAGGCTTTTTTGAATGGGTTAATACACTCAACCCTTATCTACACTTCACCATGTCTTCTTCAGCGAATGAAATTGCCTTTCTCGACCTAACAATAAAATTGCAAGAGGGGTCACTCAGCTCTACCATGTACAGAAAACCTACAGACAGCAACAGCCTACTCCATTACAGGAGTCATCACCCAAGGGCCCTACGCTCCAACCTACCATTCAGACAATTTCTCTGGGTTCGGCGCAATTGTAGCAACGTGGCCGACTACGAGAAAGAATCAACAATCCTATCCAGGAACCTACTAGATAGGGGCTACCCGAAGAGTGAGGTCTCAAAAGCGAAGAAACGGGCCAGGAGCAATAACCGAGAAGCTCTACTGGAAAGACGGGAGAAAACACCGGTCGAGAACCAGCCGATCACCTGTGTTACCACTTTCACCCCCTTGTCTAAAAAAATCAAAAGTACACTCAAACGCCACTGGGGCATTCTCAACACAGGCAACATGAGTCTAGAACAACCCAGATTCGCGTTCAAAAGATCGCAGAACGTGAAAGATATCCTGATTAGTACCAGACCCAAAACAACAAAGAAAGCTACCCAACAAACTTTATGGCATCTACCGCCAGTCATGGGCCATTACCCATGTGGCTCCTGTGGGGTTTGTAGATACACAATGATCCAAAAAACGATACAACTCTCAGAGACGTTCAACTGGGAACTCAGGGGCCACACTAATTGCAACACCTCCCATTGCATTTACATGCTGACATGCCAATGCGGTTTACAATATATTGGGATGACAACTCGCCCAATTAAAACCCGCATTATCGAACATCGCAGCAACTTCCGCTGCAAAAAAACTCACACCAAGATGTGTAAACACTATGTGGAATCCAATCACAACGCAGACTCATTGAAGTGGGTAGTGCTAAAATCCAGTCGTAACTGCCCCAAAAATGCCTTGTTCCGGAAAGAACAAAGGTGGGTTCACCGCCTCTCTTCTGACAGCCGAGGCCTCAATGAGGACATCCCTTGGCACTCTCTATAAACCAGCCACCAACCACTCTGTTCATGGTACTATAGAACAATTAGTAAACTCGCTCTCTGTTTTTGCCAACTCTTTTCGACAATTCTGTAAGCTTCACAACTTTACTACTCATATACTTCCCACTTGCCTACCAACTATTGTGTGTTTTCAATTCTTCTCATATGTCAGAATTGTAAATCAAACTCTAGTTTGACAATACGTGAGGCCGTATATATTTTTCCCGTTACATATTGGCCGACACACTTACCAAACATATCACATGACCTTTTCAAGGGGCGGATACGGGCGCATTTCCATGACGCTGCTACCTATAAATAGTGCACGCCACCGAGCTCCTTTACCTATTCGAGCTCGGCGGTGATAGGTAGGTGAATTCGCGTGGACACAGGAAGTTTGACGTAAGGCACATCCTTCCAACACAATACTGGATGCCCCTGATATCTATGTCCAGCTATAACCAACATTTGCCCTCCTCAAGGGTTTTAAATACTTTGGTAGCTTCCTTGTGGATAATAGATATATCTTACCCGTTAGCCACATTCAAAGGTCCAACCCCGATGTACCGACCCGCCGAACACTCATGTGGCATGTAATCCCTGACCATTAGGTAAGTCAGGAGTTAGCCTAGAACGTTAACAATAACACTACTGTTTGGCCTCCCACATTGATACGCATGGTGTCTCCAGCAAGACTGCTGCTGTTTTTATATCACTGTTTTAAAAAAAAATGTTACCACTTCTTTCACGTACACAGTGTGTGTGTGATGTTTACACTGCACGCTGCAACGACACAGGCATGTTCTAGTGATGCTAGTTGTAATTCACCACCACTAGCATGTTACACTATGTTCATGCCCTGGCTCTGACCATGTATGCTTTCGGGAAAAATGTAATACTATTAATTCTTTATTCCTTTTCTCCCCTGTTTAGGCATAGGATTAACCACAGAGGTAAACTATACCCACACTACACACATGACACCAGCATGTTGTTTACTTTATATTATTTTCACCATTACTAGGTCCTGATGAATCGCGGGCAAACAGCCACACGCGAGAAACATGTCGACCAATCCATCTTCTAGTCTCTTCTAGGGTCACTTTACCTAACTTGTTGATACCTAGCGAGCTAGATTCACGCTTTTAATTGCAGTAGGGGGACCCCCAGAATAAAGTGGTTTCTGGCACCCCCTGCTACATTTTAAATCACTCCTCCAGGCAATTTGCTACCCCACCCACACACCCGCACTTCACCGTAAGGCAGTTGGATACAAAAGATCTCCGCCAAAGAGCCCCTCTTCGAGGTGAGCCCGTCGGGGATTGCACCGCCTCCCCGACGAGGAGCAACGCCTATGATGAAGCATGACACTCTTTTGGGTGTGTGAGGCAAAGACATCCAACAAAATGGATGCCCAAAGGTGTTACATGTACACCTCTGGTCACACCAGTCATACCTAATTCCTCTCTTTCCATAGGAACAGTTCAGCAACCCTCTTTTTGCTTTACCTGTACTTGACACGGGCACAAGCTGATACTGGACCTTCTACTCCTTTGAGTGGTACATGGTGTCCGTTTGATCGATTGATCACCCTCCCTCCTCCTTGACGATTACTTTTGCACGGTGCAAACCGTGGGAGTACCCTTCTGGCGGGTTAGATTGGTCATATCCCCCACCCAGTGACCTTTATACCACATTGGTTGGTCACGATCTATACCCCATACTGGGTATTGAATCTCTCCTTCTCACCCCTTCTTCCTCGCCTTCCTTAGAAGGACCCTCTTCCACCAGGAATACGTCCCTTTGACCACGCCAATATGGAAGGTCAGGGACTAAGTTTCGGTGAAGAAGATGCAGCAGCAATCCTGAGAACACCATCGCTCTTTGGCATTGACATAGAACCGGATTCAGGGAGCAATACAACAGAGTGGCAATCCTTGTCTGATCTTAAACGAGAGTGGATAAGAATAACAATACATGGGACTATGATGGCTGAATACTTCAAAGCCAAAATTGCTCCCAATGGCTTGATAGTTAAGAACTTTCCTAGAATTTTCTCGGAAGATGGACAATTTAAAATTGAATGGTCACAGGTCTCATGGAAGTGCACCCATGACCTCCTCATTCTCATCGTGAACACTGCGAAACGTTTAGAAGATGCACTCCTAGTCCGTATCCAAACAGCCAAGGCTGCTTTGAAGACAGCGGCTCCAAACCCAGGGTTTAAAACTAAACTGGCAGAGTTAAATAAAGAAATGGCGGAACATAAAGAATACCTTATGAACCAAAAAGTAGCAAAACTGCAGAAGGATATCAAAAGGTTTTCAAAAGAAAAGGTCTACCCTTACTTAAAGGATGACTATGTCCCCCCGGGAACAAACTATAACTCGGACTCGAGTGCCACCTCGTCCAGAAGGGGGTCAAGCAGTGGATCTGACAGCAGCGGGGAAAATGGCCTTCCCCAGATGCCACCAAGGGCTAAAAGAGGCAGGGGACGTGGACAACAGAACTTCCAGAATTTCCCTCACCAAGGGCATCCCATGGGCCCCCCTTTTGGCAATACCCACAATTCCCCCAGTTTCAACCGCCTTTCGCTCCACAATATCCACCCTTTTATGCCCCCCAAGGCTCTACATGCCCCCCTTTTTTAGGCAGAGGCTGGGGCAGAGGGCGAGGGCGAAAGCGAGGCAACGCTCCAGAGAAGAAAGTACAATGGGAGGACACACGCCCCCAGGGAATGGACACGAGGAGCACAAACCGATCAGGACCGAAATAAGCCTAGTGGTTAACTTGTCAGACTGTCTCCTAACAGAGAGAGAGGAACAAGTCCTTCAAAAAGGACTGGGCTTTGTTCCTACCCCCAGAATTGACTTATTCCAACAAACTAGGGAAATTCAGTCATTCTTCAGGAAAATAAGATTGAAGGCCTTCTTTGAAGGCAAGCCCTGTGATCCAACAGAAGACTCTGGCCTACATAACCCCTCAACCTTCACACCCCATAATGGGATGATTCCTAATGAAGTCCTGACATACGAACAAGCTGTACTCAAAGAAATCAAAACACTGGATCGACAGATAAAACATTCTAACATCTCTCAGAATGAGAAGAATGTGTGAAATCACTGGCAGAGGATCCCCTGATTACAATCAAACAGGCGGACAAGGGTTGTGCCAAAGTCCTGAGGAACACTGTGGATTACGATATGGAATGCACCAGGCAACTAAATGATCGACGATACTACACACCCATCCCTAGTGACCCAACCCTGCGCTTACAGACCACAATTACAGGCTTGGTGGTGAGTGCAGAATGCGAGCAATGGATCACTAAAAAAGATGCTGAATTTCTCACGAAAAAAGATCCTAGGGTACCATACTTCTACATACTGCCGAAGATCCACAAAGGAACTAGACCAGTACCAGGGAGACCGATCGTCTCAGGGATCGACTCCGTCTTGGAACCACTCTCACAATTTTGTGACCATTTTCTGCAACCTCTTGTGAAACGCATCCCCTCATACATTCAAGACACAACAGATGTCTTACGCTTACTGAACTCTATCCAGGACATAGGACAGATTGACCTCTTGATTACTCTCGATGTGGAGGCCCTCTACATCAACAATCCTCAGAGGGCCACTCTAGAAGTAATAGAGGAAAGGCTTGATCTGGAAGTTTGGAACTCGAACACTCCGCTAGCTTTCATCATGGAATGTGCCACCTTAGCACTCACTGAAAATTACTTCGAGTTTAAGGGGCAATACTATCACCAGACCCAAGGGACTTCGATGGGCAGTACTTTTGCCCCCTCAGTGGCTTGTCTGTACATGGCAGAATTCGAAGACAGACATATACACCATCAGTCCAACCCCTTCCTAAATAACATCAAAATGTGGAGGCGTTTCATAGACGACATCCTGATCCTATGGACAGGCCCTCCGACCTCACATGAGGCTTTTTTTGAATGGGTTAATACACTCAACCCTTATCTACACTTCACCATGTCTTCTTCAGTGAATGAAATTGCCTTTCACGACCTAACAATAAAATTGCAAGAGGGGTCACTCAGCACTACCATGTACAGAAAACCTACAGACCGCAACAGCCTACTCCATTACCGGAGTCATCACCCAAGGGCCCTACGCTCCTACCTACCATTCAGACAATTTCTCCGGATTTGGCGCAATTGTAGCAACGTGGCCGACTACAAGAAAGAATCAACAATCCTATCCAGGAACCTACTAGATAGGGGCTACCCGACGAGTGAGGTCTCAAAAGCGAAGAAACGGGCCAGGAACAATACCCGAGAAGCTCTACTGGAAAGACGGGAGAAAACACCGGTCGAGAACCAGCCGATCACCTGTGTTACCACTTTCACCCCCTTGTCTAACAAAATCAAAAGTACACTCAAACGCCACTGGGGCATTCTCAACACAGGCAACATTAGTCTAGAACAACCCAGATTCGCGTTCAAAAGATCGCAGAACGTGAAAGATATCCTGATTAGTACCAGACCCAAAACAACAAAGAAAGGTACCCAACAAACTTTATGGCATCTACCGCCAGTCATGGGCCATTACCCATGTGGCTCCTGTGGGGTTTGTAAATAAACAATGATCCAAAAAACGATACAACTCTCAGAGACGTTCAACTGGGAACTCAGGGGCCACACTAATTGCAACACCTCCCATTGCATTTACATGCTGACATGCCCATGCGGTTTACAATATATTGGGATGACAACTCGCCCAATTAAAACCCGCATTATCGAACATCGCAGCAACTTCCGCTGCAAAAAAACTCACACCAAGATGTGTAAACACTATGTGGAATCCAATCACAATGCAGACTCATTGAAGTGGGTAGTGCTAGAATCCAGTCCTAACTGCCCCAAAAATGCCTTGTTCCGGAAAGAACAAAGGTGGGTTCACCGCCTCTCTTCCGACAGCCGAGGACTCAATGAGGACTTCCCTTGGCACTCTCTATAAACCAGCCACTGACCACTCTGTTCATGATACTATACAACAATTAGTAAACTCGCTCTCTGTTTTTGCCAACTCTTTTCGACAATTCTGTAAGCTTCACAACTTTACTACTCATATACTTCCCACTTGCCTACCAACTATTGTGTGTTTTCAATTCTTCTCATATGTCAGAATTGTAAATCAAACTCTAGTTTGACAATACTTGAGGCCTTATATATTTTTCCCGTTACATAATGGCCGACACACTTACCAAACATATCACGTGACCTTTTCAAGGGGCGGATACGGGCGCATTTCCATGACGCTGCTACCTATAAAGAGTGCACGCCACCGAGCTCCTCTACCTATTCGTGCTCGGCGGTGATGGGTAGGTGAATTCGCGTGGACACGGGAAGTTTGAGGTAAGGCACATCCTTCCAACACAATACTGGATGCCCCTGATATCTTTGTCCAGCTATAACCAACTTTGGCCCTCCTCGAGGGTTTTAAATACTTTGGTAGCTTCCTTGTGGATAATAGATATATCTTACCCTTTAGCCACATTCAAAGGTCCAACCCCGATGTACCGACCCGCCGAACACTCATGTGTCATGTAATCCCTGACCATTAGGTAAGTCAGGAGTTAGCCTAGAACGTTAACAATAACACTACTGTTTGGCCTCCCACATTGATACACATGGTGTCTCCGGCAAGACTGCTGCTGTTTTTATATCACTGTTTTTGAAAAAAAATGTTTTACCACTTCTTTCACGTACACAGTGTGTGTGTGATGTTTACACTGCACACTGCAACAACACAGGCATGTTCTAGTGATGCTAGTTGTAATTCACCACCACTAGCATGTTACACTATGTTCATGCCCTGGCTCTGACCATGTATGCTTTCGGGAGAAATGTAATACTATTAATTCTTTATTCCTTTTCTCCCCTGTTTAGGCATAGGATTAACCACAGAGGTAAACTATACCCACACTACACACATGACACCAGCATGTTGTTTACTTTATATTATTTTCACCATTACTAGGTCCTGATAAATCGCAGGCAAACTGCCACACGCGAGAAATATGTCGACCAATCCTTCTTCTAGTCTCTTCTAGGGTCACTTTACCTAACTTGTTGATACCTAGTGAGCTAGATTCACGCTTTTAATTGCAGTAGGGGGACCCCCAGAATAAAGTGCTTTCCGGCACCCCCTGCTACATTTTAAATCACTCCTCCAGGCAATTTGCTACCCCACCCACACACCCGCACTTCACCATAAGGCAGTTGGATACAAAAGATCTCCGCCAAAGAGCCCCTCTTCGAGCTGAGCCCGTCGGGGATTGCACCACCTCCCCGACGAGGAGCAACACCTATGATGAAGCATGACACTCTTTTGGGTGTGTGAGGCAAATACATCCAACAAAATGGATGCCCAAAGGTGTTACATGTACACCTCTGGTCACGCCAGTCATACCTAATTCCTCTCTTTCCATAGGAACAATTCAGCAACCCTCTTTTTGCTTTACCTGTACTTGACACGGGCACAAGCTGATACTGGACCTTCTACTCCTTTGAGTGGTAAATGGTGTCCATTTGATCGATTGATCACCCTCCCTCCTCCTTGACGAATACAGTATGTATGTATGTATGTATGTATGTATAGGCATTTATATAACGCACTACTTACCCGGAGGGTCCCAAGGCGCTTCGACCGCTGCGAAACCCTTCCTGGCTTCCCTGAGAGATGGTCCCTTAATGGGTATCTCCAGGGTGAGACCAGGCATCCCCGGCGGTCTGGTGGGGCCGTTAGTGAAGATGAGGCAAGCTAATGCCCAGAGTTGCCGAGTGTGATCGCTGATCAGAGTGGGCACCGAGGCGAGAGAATTATCGAGTCCTCTGACCCTGGTCCAGAAACCTGCCGCACCGGGAATCAAACCCTGGTCCCAGGCCGTCCTCTGCTCTCGGGTCTGCCGCCTCTAACCAGTGTTCTTCTCAACACTAATTTGCGAACGTTCCAACAGATTACATACATGCACCTCCAGCCAACTTCTTGCTTTTGGCGCCTTTTTTTTTCCTTGCACAACAGCATAACACAAACTTGATAGTGCTTCACATGCAGAGAGCTGATTGTTAATGAGCTGATGTCTAACCACTAGCATTTTCATGTATCGTTCCTAAACTGAAAGGCAAGACACCTTCTTAGATTTAATAAAATATAATGTACTTCCTCATAACAGTGTACAATTAATTTTGCTAAACCATATTCATTTTACATCAACCATACCGTTTGTATTCTATGTACTAGTGACTATACCGATTACTTTGTTTCTTACAATGTCTGTACTCGTATTAGATAAGAGACTTGCCTTGAAAACAGTGCATTTCTGAATAAACATTTCAAATATACACGTTCTCTCTTTTAATCCATAATCTCAACTGAAATAATTGTATACTAAAAGAATATTCATGTGTTCTACGTCACCTCAGCTGTACTAACTTCATGTTTTCTTTTGTCGACCTGACTTACTCATACTAGAACCCGCTGGCCTATGACGGCCCGTCAACCCTTTCTTAGTGGGTCGAGGACCATGCAAACAGTTGTACTTCTGTAAAAAAATAATGTATTACTGTTACCAAGCACCACCGCAGTTCCGCTTCACTCAGTGTTAATCACTGCCCCCCCCCTTCTACAGACCAGACGCTATGTCGTATTTCACTACTTATCACGCTTTCATCTCCACAATAACAAACACTTCTCCGCCAGCCATCAGAGAACAGAGTGCAGATGCAGAGGCACTAAGTAGTCAAATACGACATACCCTCTGCTCTTTGGAGCCAACCGAGCAGTAATTGTGAAAGTAGACATTCACTAGCGCTTCAAAAAAGCATCTTAATTATATAAATAGTTTTTTGAAAACCTTCCAAGTACTTTGATGCGACTATCTGTGTGTGCCTGCAGAGCAAACTTCCTCAGCCCGGACTGAAGGCAGACACAGACAGACACACACACAGTAAGATAACACAGGGCAACGGAGACAGAAAGCAGAAGGGAGATTAAGATGGAGTCAAACGGCAGGAGGGAGAGAGATATTTGTATACTCGGTCTGCTACCTCAATGTATGAAGGCATGTACTGCACGAACCTGTGTACAACCTCATGGTCACAACTTTTCATTTTATTTTACTCGACCACCTCCCCCTCTCACCCCACTCCCACCAGTGCAGGCCGCGGCCACAAACCACACTGTAATTTTGTCGTCTGACAGAAAGTTTATGAATACCTTAATTATTACCACTTTTTGACGACGGTTTCACATTTGTACTACACAAACCTGTGTACAACCTCATGGTCACAACTTTTCATTTTATTTTACTCGACTACCTCCCCCTCTCACCCCACCCCCACCAGTACAGGCCGCGGCCACAAACCACACTGTAATTTTGTCGTCTGACAGAAAGTTTATGAATACCTTAATCATTACCACTTTTTGACGACGGTTTCACATTTGTACTACACGAACCTGTGTACAACCTCATGGTCACAACTTTTCATTTTATTTTACTCGACCACCTCCCCCTCTCACCCCACACCCACCAGTGCAGGCCGCGGCCACAAACCACACTGTAATTTTGTCGTCTGACAGAAAGTTTATGAATACTTTAATCATTACGACTTTTTGACGACGGTTTCACATTTGTACTACACGAACCTGTGTACAACCTCAAGGTCACAACTTTTCATTTTATTTCACTCGACCATCTCCCCCTCTAACCCCACCCCCACCAGTGCAGGCCGCGGCCACAACCACACTGTAGTTTTGTTGTCTGACAGAAAGTTTATGAATACCTTAATCATTACCACTTTTTGACGACGGTTTCACATTTGTACTACACGAGCCTGTGTACAACCTCATGGTCACAATTTTTCATTTTATTTTACTCGACCACCTCCCCCTCTCACCCCACCCCCACCAGTGCAGGCCGCGGCCACAAACCACACTGTAATTTTGTCGTCTGACAGAAAGTTTAGGAATACATTAAGCATTAGCACTTTTTGACGACCGTATCACATGTAATGTACCATTGCTCTCTCTATCTGCATTATCTGTGTCTCTGCTAATACCATTTTTTCATTTCAAAATCAACTTCTCTCATTATATGTAAACGCTTCAAAATCACACAAATAATTACTGTCTATGTTAAACATATTTTATATTCCATTTTTTGCTGTTCACCAAAACAGTAAAAGATTACATAAGAACATGACTGAACACCATTTAGCTTATTGAAATTTATTATGCAAAATGTAAAACTAATAATTGCAAACAAATAATGTCGATAAAGAGTGATGAAACGAAATGGAAAAATAGTTTTAAAAATACAAGACATTATGACAGCCAAAAATGAGGTTACTCAGAGACTGTGAGGAAAATGAACCAATTTTAGTGACTAAACCACATTTTACAGTACATGACAAAGCAAACAGTTATAGACTTACCTTTACCAATGCTTTGTACGATGTAGAACAGTGACAGTCACAAAACAGATATTCGTTTGCGGAACTCTGAATAATGCTCCTATCACTGCAACCAAAATTCAATGGCACAGATATCCTGTCAATACAGACTCATATATGTCTCTTCAACCAATCATATTTCTTCCCGCAAAATTTTGAAATCAAATTAACATTTCAGTTGGTTGTCCCTCACAATATTTTCAATGTTGCATAAAAGTCACCCATCACCCACTGCCTTCTCTGGCTGTTTCCATGGTAACACCTCATTCTGCACCTGGCTGAAGTACAGGTCAAAAGTTCATATCTCAACGTTCTACATCAAACTAAGAAGACTGTTTTCCCTCCAGAAACACAAGCCTATCCACAGCTCAGTTACATGTCATTTTTTTGACACCCAATAGTACTTTTCGTTTTACATAAACATTAAAATGCAACGTAGTCTTCAATCTTGAGGTATTACAATCAACCAATCATTTTTATTTTTTCAACCACACCAAGCCTCATCCATTTTTTTATACTGACTTTCAGCTTCTAACTACCATTCCACTTCCAGAACCCATCGGAGTACGAGTGCATCTGCCTTGAAAATGAAGGTTTGGCTTTTAGGACACAGCTATATTCACTGTAGTGGAAAATATGCAGCAAACAGAAGAATTTCCAACCTTGATTTACCAAATGTGCAGATAACGTGGATTGGCCAGAGAGGATTGAGATGTCCCCAATTGATACCTTTGGTGAAAACTTTTATGCATCTCCCAGAACTAGACCTTATAATTGTGCACTGTGGTGGGAACGATCTAGGCACATTGACTGGGGTTGGTCTGGAAATGCTTCTAAAAGACACCTTTCGACAATTGATGACACTTTTTCCTCGAACTGCCTTGGTATATTCCAATATATGCCAAAGACAGAAATGGAGTTGGTCCAATCAACATTGTGCACAAATTGAGAAAGCAAGGAAACATGTAAATAAATCTGTTTCTGCTTTCCTCAGAGATTATAGCATGGGTTCTATTTACCACAACAACTTGCGTAACAACATGCAAGACATCTATAGGAGAGATGGTGTTCATTTCACGGATGAGGGAAACAGAATCTTCCTCTGTAACATGAGACTCTGCATCGGTACTTACTTAAAAATGCAGAAAAAACTCAATTAACACAAGGGCTCTTTTCATAGCCACCTTATATCTAAGCACTCAAACTTCTGATTTATCTCCATTTTCACACTCTTGTAAATAGGTGTACGCGACCGGGTGCGTGCACCCCGCAACTTTTTAAAAAAAAAATTAAACAATCTTTTCGCGTTCAAGAGCCTTACTGCACCCCCTGAGAAAACCTACGCGGCCAGACAATCTCTACCTTGTCCCCTTTCCATGTTCCAACGCTTTGAAATGCACAATATATTCACTCGCACTAACAAAATGGCGGTCAACACTTCCTTATTTCCTCCGAATCGAACGTTCACAGACGTCACACAGCAACAACAAAAATTCCGCTTGCACGCAGTCGCACAAGTGCGCGCACCCGTGCGCGCTTATAGATATATTATTGACTTCAACTTTAAATTTCTCAGCAACTACTGAACGGATTTACACCATTAAAAAAAAAGCGTAATCTGCGAGCCGGACTCTACCGTTTTGCCAAATTTCTTATAAATCCATTCACCCGTTCGAGCTGTAGCCGTGTCTAAACGTCCTATGGAAAATAACAGGGAGAAAAACCGTTTTGGGACCCCCCCTTTTATCTCAGCCCCCACTTGACGAATCCCCCTCAAACTTTCAGGGAAGGACCGCAGCGGACAGAGTCATCTTCTTTGAGAAATTCACAAAGATTCATCCACCGGGGCCAAAGTTAATCCAAATAGAATGTTGAGAATTTCCTATGGAAACTAGGTCCTAACTATAACTACCTACTGGCGACCTCCAGTAGGTAATATATAAATTCATTGAAAAAACCATAGGTTTCAGGCCTTATATAGTTAGGAATTAACATATAAAAAAACACTGAAATTGCTCCTATATAGTTAGATGAACTAACTATATATGGCGCACCCGCAATCCACTGCTGATTATGTCACATATTACATCATTCATGACATGGTCAGTGACATCACTGATGAAATCACTGATGACATCTCAAATAACATCACTGATGACATCACTGATGACATCTCATTTGACAACATCCAGTGACTGTGTTTCTGTAAAGTTTAAATATGTTTTACATATTAAAGAATGAGGGGATGTGTAAGTGCCTGGATGAAGGATTTAGTAGGTGCGTGACTGACTGTATGAGTGAGTGATTAAATGTGTCTTACTGAATGGATAGGTTAGTGACTAAACTGTGAATGTGTGCATCAGTATGTCTGTTGTTGTGTAAGCTGCTGCATGCTTTGATCAGAAGCTATATGAGCGGCTATATGGGGTTATTGATTGGTTGCCCAAATATTTGTATGGGATACTGAGTGTGTGTGTGGCTGGCTGGGAGGTGTGTGACTCTGTGCAGATCAATGTGTACTTGTATCAGTGATTGTATAAGAGAGTAAGTATGTGTTAGTATATGTTTGAATAAGTAAGGGGTTGTGTGTATAACTATATAGATGAGGAAATGGAAGTGTGATTGATTCTTTACATGACTGACTAGATGTGTGAGTAACTCCATGGATGAGTGGCAGTGTGTGAGTGTCTGCATAGGTGTATGAGTGCATATGATAGTGTTGCATTGATGAGTGACTGTATGTATGAGTGATTGTATGGGTGAATGAGTGGATGTGTGTGTAGACCTAGGAATCAGTGAGTGCCTATGTAGGAACTGGTATTTGTGTGTCAATAGTTTCAAGAATGGTAGTCTGTATTTAACACTGGGTGTATCAAAGGTTATATTAGAGTGTGAGGAGGTGCATTGTATTATCACATGAACAATGTAATCAGTGATATCATCAGTGATGTCAAATGAGATGTCATCAGTGATGTCATCAGTGATGTCATTTGAGATGTCATCAGTGATTTCATCAGTGATGTCACTGACCTGACCATGTCATGAATGATGTAATATGTGACATCATCAGCAGTGGATTGCGGGTGCGCCATATATAGTTAGTTCATCTAACTATATAGGAGCAATTTCAGTGGTTTTTTATATGTTAATTCCTAACTATATAAGGCCTGAAACCTATGGTTTTTTCAGTGAATTTTCAAGGTTTTTTAATTGCTAATTCCTAACTATATAAGGCCTAAAACCTATGTTTTTTCAGTGAATTTCAAAGGTTTTTTAAATGTTAATTCCTAACTATATAAGGCCTGAAACCTATGTTTTTTTTCAGTGAATTTGCAAGGTTTTTAAAATGCTAATTCTATTAGCGGATAACGTTTAAATATGTTAATATCCTTGTCGGACCTCCTGAGCAGCCCTCGGGATCCAATTTTTGGACCGGCCCAGCCCTAGGGCACTCACTTTGCAGCGTGCCTGGAAACTCCGCTAGACCAGCTGGGCCACACAGTACTTTCCCGCACTCAAGATCGTGGACAAGTTGTCTTAGCAAATGAAAGTCTCAAATGCAATGTAGGAATGGAAAAATATTTGCCTTCTCTAATGTCCACAGTGCAATTTTCACACGTTGCGCCCACTTTCCAGTTTGCAAGGAGACATTTAAATGACATTTAAATGTGTTGCGAGTGCATGGTATTTGTTGGCCACTCGCTCCTCTCTGCAGATGTTAATTATTTTTAATTTGGCAGTTGTTCTCTGTGGGATACATGTTTAGTACCCATTGATCGCCGCCATTTGAACGAAGCAGGCAGCTGTTCCCTGGTACTGACTGCTACTGCTCTAAAAACTGAAGATTTATTTTGCACCAAGTATTTGTCTTTTGGCCCCATCCATTCCAGGCGCAGATAACACAACAAAATGTAATACAATACAATTCTGCACCACTTTTTAAAATACTCACCAGCCTTCCATAATCTGTACTCAAGAGGGGAAGTTTTAGAAAGCAGAATTGTGGAATGTACTGCCTATTTAAAATAGCTATTCATGCGTTTGTAAACTCACCATCACACTTATTTTGGCACTAATAACAGTTGTTTTTTGCACTTTCCTCACACGGCTCGTGCAGTGCATGCGTGAAAGCACACGTGAATGTATGGGAGCGCTGGGTTAAGAAGTCTCTTACAAGGCCTAGCACGTGCGTTGCTCCAATATTTGCAGATCGGTAACCCCACCCCCACAAAGCGAAACCACAGATATTAAGTGGTCCCAACCGCCACCCATGCGCTGCAGTCAGCACTACCCGGTAACCTCTGGTTTGCCTTCAAACGCAGAGCACCACAAAAGAGTTATCCCGAGTCCGCCTCCTTTCAGAAGCCGGCATCTTCCAACTCTGAGGAATTAAAACTTCCCAAGAAACTTCATCTCGCCGCGTCTTTGGCTGTGCTTCGGTAGAAATGATTAAACCTCAATTGTGGTGGGTGGGTGACCCGTGAAATCCAGGGGCAGGTCCCTCTTCAGAGCCAAAGCAGCATTATGCAAATATGGCATGGTCACTAATCTACGAAAATGATCGGAGCACACAAGCACCGTGCGGCCGCCTCAATAATGGTGCCGCCCACCCCCGCACCACTCACCAACCTACCTACGCCACTGCTCTCCCAAGGCGTCTCCTCTTCTCCCGGGGCTCCCTCAGTACATGGGAGGCCCGCACCAGCCCACACTTCTCCTCATGCCAGCATCACCCGGTCTCCCCCTTGGCACGGCAGACCGGACATCGAAGGCTTCCCCCAGGCAGGGGGAAGCGGAAACTATTTCCTCCCGGAAAATGATCGGAGTACACAAGCACTGCGCGGCCGCCTCAATAATGGTGCCGCCCTCCCCCCTGCACCCCGCACCAACCTACCTACGCCACTGCTCTCCCAAGGCATCTCCTCTACTCCCGGGGCTCCCTCAGCACACGGGAGCCCCGCACCAGCCCACACTTCTCCTCAGGCCAGCATCACCTGGTCTCCCCCTCGGCACGGGAGACCGGACATCGAAGGCTTCCCCCAGGCAGGGGGAAGCGGAAAACCACATCCTCCAGGCCCCGCCCACAACCAGGCGGTGGCCATCTTCAGGCGGCTTGGGCCGCGGTGGTGATCTCGGGGGGCAAAACGAGGAGTGGGCACCCTCAATAATAAAAAAAAACAATGAAAATAAAAGAGAGAAGCCCCCCCCCAATTTCTTTTCCCGAAAAATCGCGGGGTGCGAGCTTACAGATATACAAATAAGACCCAAATGTAAATACCATTGATTTATCCCCAAAATCGTTTTTTGAATAACATTTTAGAAACACATCGCAAGACCTATGTACAAGCATTCAATTTCACTACTGAAACCTCACTGTTTCACAAAATACAAATCCTCTATCTTGCAAATATTCATAGCAAGCATTGTCAAAAAGCAAGACAGAAATCAACAGCAAAGAAACTCAGAACCTTATTTATGAAGGCCTTGCGCCACCGGTGCGTCACTTTTTTCCCATGTTAAAAGTGATGCACCAGCGCCACAAGGCAATCATAAATAACACCCAAATGTAAATATCATTGATTTGCCCCCAAAATCGTTTTTGGAGTAACATTTAAGAAACACAACACAGGACCTATGTACAAGCATTCAATTTCACTACTGAAACCTCCCTGTTTCACAAAATACAAATCCCCTATCTTGCAAATGTTCATAGCAAGCATGTTTCCAAAAAACATGCCACAAACCAATAAGAAAGAATCTCAATCTGCTTCCAAATCTGAAGTAATGCAAGTGACATCATTCTAAAAGGTTCAAATATATTTATTTAATGAGGCAAACACTATTAATTTCTTCTCCAAAAGATAAGCCATCCATTTACCCCAAAATCGTTTTTTAAATTACTTTTTACAATTACAGCACAAGTCCTATGTACAAGCATTCAATTTTACTACTGAAACTTCACTATCTGCTTCCAAATCTTCTCCATAGAGCAAACAAGTCTCTATCTAAATTAAATGAATCATTACTTACCTTTACAAATACTTTGGGAGATTGAGAACAGTGTCAGACACACACAACAATTTTTCTTTAGCAGAGCAAAAGGTGTGCACTCAATACACTGAAACCAAGACTGGCAGAGAAAACCTCTAATTCTACACACATATGCCTCTTTTCAAACAATCAAAACTCAACCCTCACTTTTTTCAAACCAACACCCTTCCCCCTCTCAGACCTTTCTATCTGTTACCATAGCAACTCCCTCCTAACTGAACTCTCAGGTTCAAAAGTTTATTCTACAATGTTGCAAATTAAGTCAGCAAGGATGTTTGACCTCTCAATACACCAGCTTATCCAGGGCATTATTGCTTTTAGTGACTTTTTCTTAACCATTCAAATTGCTTCTTTCACACAAAACAACCATGCACCCTAACTTTCAGTGTTCAACTATCTGAATCCACCAATCATTGCCTGTGATTCAAGAGCAGAGAAACTCCACAATTATTTTTTTGTAAACTCCTACTGTTCCAACTGCCATTTCATTCCCACACTTCATCTGACTGCACCAGAACCTTCTCTCATCATGTATTCTGTATGGATTATTGGACATAGCTACATCCACTAGGCTCAAAGGTATGCAGCTATCAGACATTTTCACAACCTTGATTTAACAAATGTGGAAATCAAGTGGATTGGCCAGAGAGGATTGATATGTCACCAATTGATACCATTGGTGAAAATCTTTTTGCATCTGCCAAACCCTGACCTCTTAATAGTGCACTGTGGTGTAAATGACTTGGGCACTATGATTGGGGTTGGTCTGGAATTGCTTTTAAGGACACCTTTGATCAATTGATGACACTTTTTCCACAAACTGCCTTGGTAAATTCCAATATATGCCAAAGACAGAAATGGAACTGGTCCAACCAATTTTGTCCACAATTTGAGAAAGCACAGAAACATGTGAATAAATCTGTTTCAGCTTACATGAGAGACTATGGAATGGGTTCAATATACAACAACAACTTGCGTTACAACATGCAAGACATCTACAGAGGAGATGGTGTGCACTTCTCAGATGAGGGGAATAGAATATTCCTCCTGAATTTAAGACTGTGCATTAGAACCTACTTGTAGGTACTTAAATCAGCCACAGAACCCAAAAGCTCTTTTCAAGGCTACCCTACCACTGATCACTCATAATGATTTTCTTTTTCTAACTTTTTTCACTATTTTTCACCAGAGTACGCTCCCCGGTATGCTTCCCGGGGCGCGTACCGGGCGCTCACCCCGTGAAAAATTTTAAAATGTTTTTTTTTGGGGGGGGGACATAAATGGGCCTCCTAAACCCCCCTCAGAAAACCTAGAAGGTTAGGAAGTGTCTACCGTGCCCCCTTCTATCCATTCCCAACATTGTTTGTCCTCCATTTTGTGTCTCAATTCTACAGAAACACAAAATGGCGGACTTCCGTAGCGCTCCCGGTGCGCGTACCGGGGCGCGCACCGGTAAGCGCTCCCCAAAAAAATGTGGGAAAGTAATTTACATAAAAACCACTGGAGACACTTACACCAAACATAGAATAGGCCCTACTACATAGCAGTCCCTACCATTTACCCAAATTTGGTGGTATTCCATTGAGCCATTTGGGCTGTAGCCATGTCTAAATATCCTGAGGTAAATTACATGACAAAAACACATATGAAACTGTTTGAATTTTCAACCAATTAAAATGTTACTTAAATTTTGTACTTTTATGTGCTGACATTTGATTCGTTAAGTACATGAATATATATGAAAAATTTGAGGGAAACACAGCCATTTTGACTAACACTACCTAAGGTACATTTGGAAAGAATTTTGAAAGAAAACTTCAACTACTTTAAAATAGGTAAGTTGTTAATTTGAAAGGAGAACTATGTTATGCACTTTAAATTTATTTAGGAAAACGTTTTCAGATAGTTATGTACTGTCCCTCTGTAAGAGTTAGAGATTGAGATAAGCTTCTCTGTTATAATTATGGATTTAGTTAGGCTTCTCTGGTATAATTATGAATTTACTTAGGCTTCATCACAGGCACTTTTTAATAGTTTTACTTCCTGCCTGAAACCATACACTGCCCAAAGATAACTTCACTGTTAAAAACTCACAAGTACCTGTCTGAACTTAAACCCAACAGTGCCCTATCTCTACTGATATATTTATTTTTTATGCAATTTACAGCAACAAAATCGAAGGAGAACAGACTATTTATTTCGAAATTGTTTTGGACAACAACCCTGAAGAAAAAATTGCTGAGAATGATAACTTTGATTTTATGGATGAGTCTCTGGACCATCAATTAGTTCAGTGTGTGGAATCAATGGAATCACAGAATGAAAATGAGGACATTCCAGACAATATATTGTTAGAAGTTTTCTTACATTTTGAAAAAGAATCAGAAAAATACATTTTTATTTAATAATCAAAAAAAAATAAACCTCCAACTGAACCTGGGTCCTATAGGCCTATAAGCTTGATGAACAGTGATACGAAGGTTTATTCTAAGATCTTGGCCAACAGATTAAGTTCAGTCATAGGTAAAATGATATCCCCTAGACAACATGGGTTCATCCCGGGCAGGGGCACGGCAGATCACATTAGAAGAGTGTGCAAGATGTTTGATGGGACGGCAGCCTCACGAGACCCAATGGCTCTAATATTGCTAGATGACGAAAAAGCATTTGATAGGGTCTCGTGGGGTTTCCTTTGGACGGCATTGGCTAAGGTAAATATTGGCGATGTTTGCATCAAGGCGTTAAGTGCGTTATATAAAGATCCGACGATAAGACTCAGGATAATGGGAGAACAGAGTGGGATTATAAACATTAGATGAGGAACAAGGCAAGGGTGCCCCTGCTCCCCGTTGCTCTTTGCCTTTTATATAGATGCCTTTATCGGAAAGATAGAGTTAAACGAGAGTATTATACCAATCGTGCTGAATGGAATCGAAACTAAAATCCTAGGTTATGCTGACGATTTGGCTGTAACATCTGCTGACCCGGCTACGGCGATATCGGAAATAGAAAGAGAAGCAAATTTATATGGGGCGTTGTCGGGTTATAAATTAAACCAAAGTAAAACTCAAATTGTAATTAATAAAAAAATAACTATGGCAGATCAAAGAATAACGGATTCTGCAGTCTATCTAGGTATAACGATAACCTCAGATCTCTCTAAGATAGTCGAAATAAACCTGGGACCACTGATTAAAAAGGCCAAAAAGGATTTAGACAGATTAAATAACTTGCATTTAACAATAATAGGCCGCTGCAACTTAATAAAAATGATATTTCTGCCTAAGATACTGTATCTGTTCCGAACCATCCCGCAGAAATTTAATAACAACTGGTTCGGTGAAATAGAGGGAGTTGTAAATTGCTTTATATGGGCCAAGGGCAGAACACGGCGAGCACTAAAATTCTTGTCACTACCAAGGGAATGAAGAGGCCTTGCGGTCCCAGACTTCAAGGCCTACTACTGGGCGGCTGTCCTGCAGTATATCAGAGGGCTAGTGGGGGGTAATATGGAGGACCAATGGAGAGGGAGGGATAGTGTCCCTGATACATATGTGCTAATAATCAAGGGCTCTAACAAGTGGCTCCTTACATTTAATGAAGCCAGTTACTATAAAAAAGTCAAGTTTAAGACCCTTGGATCAGCAATATCAATCTGGTCCACCCTTAGGAAGAAAATAAAAATGGGGAGAATGAACTATTATACGCCTTTATTCAAGTACCAACTTTTACCGATGATATTTCATGACCAAGTAATGAAGAAATGGGACACATTGGGTGTAAAAACCATTGGTGATCTCATAGATACAACAGGCCTTATGACGTTCGAGCATTTACAGCAGCTACATAACTTAGATCGTAGAAACTTTTTCAAGTATTTACAAATCAGATCAGTTTTGACAAAAAAACAGGGAGGGGATATCAACTATAAGAGAGAGGAAATCATGGAATTTTTAAGAGATAAAAAGGGTTGCTCAATATCCCAGATCTACGGGGAATTGAATCAGCTTAAGGAGGATGATTGCGGAAGGGTTGTATTAAAATGGAATACTAAGTTAAACTTAACTGGCAATGAAGTCGAAAAATCATTTCAACTATTAAATTCAGTGCTAAAAGTAACCAATCTACAAGCTCAGCAATACAAGACCCTGTTTGAGCTCTATTATACACCACACAGAATCGCTCAATGGGGCGGAACAACAGGGATTGTCTGCCCTAGATGCCAAGCTTCACAGGCAGACACCATACATATGTTTGCGGCATGTCCATCCCTGGACCTATTCAAAAACTCAATAGAGAAATTTCTTGATAGAGAATTAGGGATTAAAATCAATATAACAAACAAAGTAATGGTTCTAGGGGTTACCAAGGATGATGTAGAAATACCAGAATATGAATTCGTATATCTAGCAATGGCTTTAAGCCGGTTATGTGTCGCAACAATGTGGAAAGACCAAAATCCGCCAGCATTCCAACAATGGTTGACCTAATCATGGGTTCACACTCTGCAACTCTGGGCATTAAGCTTGCTTAATCTCCACAACGGCTCCCCGCGGCGGGATGCCTGGCTTTCACCTTGGGGATGCCCTGTAGGGGCTATCTCACAGAGAAAAGCCAGGACGGGTTCCCAAGGCAAGCGCGGAGATACCCCTTCGGGGGTCGATTCTGGCGCTATATAAGAAACATAATAATAATAATAGTAGTGAAATTGAATGCTTATACATAGGTCCTGCACTGTGTTTCTAAAATGTTATTCAAAAAACGATTTTGGGGGCAAATCAATGGTATTTACATTTGGGCCTTATTTATGATTGCCTTGTGGCGCCAGTGCGTCACTTTTAACATGGGAAAAAAGTGATGCACCGGTGGCGCAAGGCCTTCATAAATAAGGCCCTGAGTTTCTTTGCTGTTGGTTTGTGTCTTGCTTTTTGATAATGCTTGCTATGAATATTTGCAAGATAGGGGATTTGTATTTTGTGAAAGAGTGAGGTGTCAGTAGTGAAATTGAATGCTTGTACATAGGTCCTGTGCTGTGTTTCTAAAATGTTATACCAAAAAAGATTTTGGGGACAAATCAATGGTATTTACATTTGGGTCTTATTTATGACTGCTTTGTGGCGCCGGTGCATCACTTTTAACATGGGAAAAAAGTGACGCACTGGTGGCGCAAGGCCTTCATAAATAAGGCCCTGAGTTTCTTTGCTGTTGGTTTGTGTCTTGCTTTTTGATAATGCTTGCTATGAACATTTGCAAGATAAGGGATTTGTATTTTGTGAAAGAGTGAGGTTTCAGTAGTGAAATTGAATGCTTGTACATAGGTCCTGCCCTATGTTTCTAAAATGTTATTCAAAAACAATTTTGGGGGCAAATCAATGGTATTTAGATTTGGGTCTTATTTATGATTGCCTTGTGGCGCCGGTGCGTCACTTTTAACATGGGACAAAAGTGACGCACCAGTGGCGCAAGGCCATCATAAATAAGGCCCTGAGTTTCTCTGCTGTTGGTTTGTGTCTTGCTTTTTGATAATGCTTGCTATGAACATTTGCAAGTTAGAGGATTTGTATTTTGTGAAACAGTGAGGTTTCAGTAGTGAAATTGAATGCTTGTACATAGGTCATGCGCTGTGTTTCTAAAATGTTATTCAAAAAACGATTTTGGGGGCAAATCAATGGTATTTACATTTGGGCCTTATTTATGATTGCCTTGTGGCGCCGGTGCGTCACTTTTAACATGGGAAAGAAGTGATGCACCGGTGGCGCAAGGCCTTCATAATAAGGCCCTGAGTTTCTTTGCTGTTGGTTTGTGTCTTGCTTTTTGATAATGCTTGTTATGAACTTTTGCAAGATAGGGGATTTGTATTTTGAGAAACAGTGAGGTTTCAGTAGTGAAATTGAATGCGTGTACATAGGTCCTGCACTGTGTTTCTAAAATGTTATTCAAAAACGATTTTGGTGGCAAATCAATGGTATTTACATTTGGGCCTTATTTATGATTGCCTTGTGGCGCCGGTGCGTCACTTTTAACATGGGAAAATAGTGACGCACCGGTGGCGCAAGGCCTTCATAAATAGGGCCCTGAGTTTCTTTGCTGTTGGTTTGTGTCTTGCTTTTTGATAATGCTTGCTATGAACATTTGCAAGATAGGGGATTTGTATTTTGTGAAACAGTGAGGTTTCAGTAGTGGAATTGAATGCTTGTACATAGGTCCTGTGCTGTGTTTCTAAAAAGATAATTTCTCTATGCAGCAAAATGTTTTAACCAAGCATTATCCAAAAATATGAGTTATCTGAGGAAACATAGATGACATGATTGTGAAATGTGTTAATATATTTCTTGAATCATGCAGATTCTATCTAATCAACCTTTTTCTTTGTAATAATATTGTAGCCTTGAGTTACTATCTATTACACCTTTTGTCTGTTTTATACCGTCTCTCTTTCTCTTTCTGACTTTTTTCTCTCTTCCTGTTACACCCTCTGTCTGTCCTATTTATCGCAACATCCTGTCTCTGATTTACTTCCTCTTACACCCTCTCTGAAACTAACTCTCTGTCTCTTCCTTTACAGGCTCTCTCTCTTTTAGTCTCTTTCACAACCTTTTCTCTTCTAACACTCTCTCTGTGTTAGTTCCTGTTAACACCTTTCTCTGTTTTATACCCTGTTACATCCTTTTTCTGATTGACTCCCTTTTTTTGACTGACTCCCTTTCCCTATTAAATCCTTTTTCTGTCTTTCAACGTATTATACACTCTCTTTGTCTTTGTCCTTTTGTATGTTTTACTCCCTCTACCTGTTTCTTTGGCTGAGTCTCTCTGTGTTTTTGTGTTACTCCCTCTAGCTGTTTTTCTTTGTCTTACTCCTAGTTATATAGTTGCTGTGGTATAAACTTAGATATGTTGCAAATTAGTGTTTATATCGTTTGCTTATTGTGATTGCTTTGTTGTTTGCTAATAGTGGTCTTTAATGTGTTATTTGTTTCTTTACCACAGATTGAAATCAACATTTAAAAAGTAAGCAAAAATGCCGTCAAGGCAAAGAAGAAGAAAAAATACCATACGGAAAAGAACAAAATTAGCAACGGAAGTAAAGGAATCCTCTACAACATGTACTTCTAAAAACACCCAAAAAGGTCCTGGTAAGACAACTAAGTATTTTTTTCGCAACATATGTAAAACAAAAACAAATGTTAACGGGAATGTGAAGATTCAGAAGGAGAGAGGAAATTTGAAAAGGAAGGAGAGGCCCTCAAAAAATGTCTCTATTGGAGCAGGAGAGAAGAATATGGATAGCAATAGAAGGTTAAATCAATTTAGTGACATTCGTAGACGAATGTTTTGCAATAGGGTAGTTTTAAATTTGCTAAAAAATGAAAAGAAAGGTAAACAGAGAGCTGCTTTTTACAAGAAAAAGAAAAGTGTAGAGAAGATTGTTGATCAGGCTTTAGAAGTTAAGAAAACATTATTTATTTTAGTAATCAATAGAATTAGGATAATCAATAAGGCAATTGATGTTTTCAAATCAAACAGTAGATGGAAAAGAATAATTAATCAGACTAATTTTTGTGAAGTATTTTCTGGAGAATGGATGCATAGCTCAAGTTCTGAGCCATTTTTTAATGAGGAGAGTTACTTTCAGGAAAATGATTTGGTGCATGCAGTTGACACCAGTGGTCGAGCATATGAGGTGAAAGATGGTTGTGTGATGGAAAAAGAGAAAATTGTGTCTAGAGATGCAGAAGAGGTGTTAGCTGATGAAGTTTTAGGGAGACATACTAAGGGTCCAGTGTACACATGGAAGTGCAGTAGTATTTGTAGTGTGCGACAGGATTCAATTGATTTGCTTCGAAATTTCTCACGTACATATAGTAAGAAAAGTGTAAAACAGAAAGTGAAGATCTTGCAAGAGTTAGATCCTTGCAGAGTGAGAGAAAACACAGGTGTGCTTGGGCATTCACTGGCTTGTCTTTCTAGAAAAATATGTCAGAGTGTTTTTCATCATTTCAGGATGTTAGCAGTGCATCATAATGAGGTGAGGAAATTAGTGAGAAGGTTGTGTTATGCAAAAAGTCCAGCACTTAAGCTTAAACAGTTAAACAGTGCTCTTTTGCATGGATCTGAAGTAGATGTGAAGACTATTTGTGAAGAAATTGAGTTTTGTTATTTTGGGAACAAAGAGGACAGTGTAGAAATGGATATAGTAATTGATGGTAATGTTGAAGACAATGTACAGATTTCAAGTACAGAAAAATTTGACGAGGAAATTACCAAGTTTAAGGTGAAATCAAGTGAAAGGCCTATTTTAACTTGTGTGTGTTGTCGACGGACTCATTATAAGATTCAAACTAGGTTAGTTGATTTATATGCAAAATGTGAATTGGAAAATAATAGTGAATGGAAGGATTTTGTAAGTTATTTGTTGGTGGAAAATTCTTTTGATTTCAGTTTTGATCAGCATATTTGTAATTATTGTTTGAAAAAATGAAATGAAAATAGAATGCCTGCTAGAGCTGCTCATAATAATTTTCAGTTGATAGATATTCCTTCTGAATTGATTGATTTAAATACTTATGAATCAATTTTGATTCAATGTGTCCATCCTTTTCAAGCTATTGTTCGCATGGAGCCTAAGATAGGGAAATTACCTCCTACAGATTTACAAAGAGGATTAAAGGGAAGAGTTGTTTATTTGCCGTTGTCAAGAAAAATATTGATACAATTGGTGAAGAAAGAGTAGAAGAGGATCCTCTGGTTATTCTAGTTAATGGGGGTCCGACAAAGTGTAAGAAAATCTGGCAAAATTTAGTGGATGTTAGGAAAGTCAAAAAGGCAACATTGTATTTGGTCAAAAACAATGTGTGCTATAAAGATATAAGTGTTGAGCAGAGGAAACAGCTACAGAAGAAGACAGTGATTGTTCAGTTGGCCACATTGAAAAAGTTGATGTGTCTAGAAGTGAAGAAATATATGAACATTATACTGTTCATCCTTTGCATTCCAAAGAAGTAATGGGGAATGCAATTGACTTGTTTCAAATGAAAGCAGCAAAAGGAAGTCCTATTAGTGTATGGAAAGAAAGTTTGGAAGCTTGTTGTTTTCCACAGTTATTTCCAACTGGTCGAGGTAGACAATGTGACGATCGACCAGTTCAAATTCCTGCAGCTGAATACCAGACTTTAAGATTATTTGCTGAAGATCCTAGGTTTCATCAATGCATTCTGTATTTGTTTCATCTACTGTATGAAAGTGATTTGTCTGGGCTTTCTTATGCAGTTAATCATATACTGAAAAGTGGAGCTCATCTGCAAAATGTTTCGCCGAGGGACTTTATGGAGAGAGTCAATCTGCAAGACAGTATTTTGGAATCTCAGCTAATCAATCTCATGGCATGTCAGTGTGGAACAAACGAGTATTGGTTCCGTCGTCATGGGGAATTGAAATGTATGCTAAGAAACTTAGGAACTCCTACATGGTTGCTCACTCTTAGCTGTGCTGAGTATGCATGGGACGACTTACTTCAATTTGTACGAGAGGCAAATGGAAACATACAAAATATAGAATTGAAAACACCTGGAGAACTGTGTTCTTTGGATCCAGTGAATGTTTGCAGATATTTTAATCATAGATTTGAAGCTATGATGTCTTTTATTACCAACAAAAAAAATCATCCCCTTGGAGAGGTTTTGGATTTCTGTTGGAGGATGGAATATCAAGCCAGAGGTGCTCCTCGTATACATATGTTGTTATGGATTAAAGATGCACCCAAATTGTGAACTGGTTCGGATGACACAGTGATGAGTTTCATTGAAGAATATTCAACATGTGGTGTTCCGAAAACTACTGAAGAAAACAGTTTAAGGCAACAAGTTTTACATTTTCAATCTCATCGTTGTGGAAAGTACTGTCGTCGAAAATTTAAAAACAAGGAGAAATTCTTCACGAAATATCGTTTCGCGTTTCCCCGACCAGTGATTTCTAAAGTAAGAGTAAATAATTTGATGTCTTCTCTGCGACATACTGTGACAAGGAAATCACCCAAAAATATATACAATTTAAACAGAAACGAAGAGTCCAAGTATATCAACGACTACAACCCAGTCATTTTATCCATGTGGAATGCTTACATGGATATTCAGTTCGTTGCTGACAACTCTATTGCTGTGGCTCGATATGTGACATCTTACATCACAAAAAAAGAAAAGACTGAACTGAAGGAAATGTGGGCAGACATTTCACATGAAAAGAGTATAAGTAAAAAATTATATAGTTTCAGTCTGAAGATGTTGTCGCATCGAGAAATTGGAGCATATGAATGTTCTGATCGGTTATCATCAGCAAGTCTCTATGCCAAATCAAGAACAATCATTTGGGTGAGTCTAGGTCTTGCTGCAACACAAAACTGAGTTTTGAAATCTGTACAAGAAATTGAATATTTGGCGGAGAAAGAACCAAACAGTACAGATATTTTGAAGATAAACATGTTGGATACATACTATCCAAATTCGAAGTACTCACCTTGAGAACACTTGTTTGTATGAAGTTCTGTAAAACTACAGTTATAAGAGGAACATCACAGAATATATCAATAATGGAAAATATGCTGTCATTGGGTATGAAGGATGTCTAGTGAAGCAGAGAAAAGGCCATTTGATTAATCATCGAAAATTGAGTTGCGAAGCTCCAGACAAAAGAGAATTTTACTATTTAGCTCTTTTGCAACTCTTTAAGCCATGGCGTACAGAAGAGGAACTACTTGGAGATTTTCTCTGTTATGAAGACTCTTTTAATGCAACCAAGGATACCATAGAATGTCTTGTTTTTCCAAATTATCTGCAAATGTTGAACGAAGAAATAGAGCAAGAAACCACAATTGCTGAAGAGATTGCTAGAGACAGTTCTCAAGACAGTCAGAGTTCTACTTCATTGAGTCGGGATCCACTAGGAGGACCAATTATCCAAATTGAAGCTGCAACTGCCATGGATGAGGTGGAAAGAGCTATGGAACAAGTTCAAGAGGATGTAGTTAACTTAAAAGATTTGGTAAAGCAACTAAACGTTAAGCAGAAAAAGATATATGACGAATCACAGAACAGATTGAACATGGATTCAGACATGAGAAAAAAGTGTGCTCATGTACATCATTTAAGCCTGTTCGACACTACATAAGTGGAGAAGCGGGAACAGGAAAAAGTTTTCTGATTATAGCCATTGCAACTTATTTGCAGAAAAGGACTGAATCACCGCTGTCTTGTGTTGTAACTGCTCCAACTGGACTGGCAGCACATAACATTAAAGGGATTATTCTACATCGTTTACTGATGCTGCCAGTTGAGCATGATAATAAATTGAATTACAACAAGCTATCTGGAGATGCGTGTTCTGAAGTTTCCAGAGTCTTGAAGAAAATGAAACTTGATGAAGTAAGCATGGTCTCAAATCTAATGCTTGCTTTTGTGCATTTGAGAATGCAAGAAATTCTTAGAACAGAGTATGATGTGTTATTTGGAGGAAAACACATTATTGTTTTTGGAGATCTACTGCAGTTGACTCCAGTAAAAGGACAACCAGTGTTTAAAATGCTTACGCATGAAGATACCAGGAAGTCCCTTGGAAGCATTGGAAACGTTAATATATGGTTACATTTTAAATATGCTGAACTGCTTCAAAATATGCGACAGGCAAAGGATGAAGATTATAACAATATTCTACAAGATGTAAGAATCGGAAAAGTAAGTGAGCTTGGGAAAGAAGCTTTACATGCTCGATTAATTTCAAATTTCTATCCAAATGAAAACATTCTTCCAGAGAATATTTTTTTAAAAATGACTGAGAAGAAATCTGGGATATGTTTGATACCAACTCTGCAAGAATGTTCCATCTTCAACAACAAAATGTTAAAGTTAGAAAAT
This sequence comes from Lissotriton vulgaris, assembly GCF_964263255.1. Lineage (NCBI taxonomy): Eukaryota > Metazoa > Chordata > Amphibia > Caudata > Salamandridae > Lissotriton > Lissotriton vulgaris. The sequence continues at coordinate 2,097,031,040 of NC_141691.1, read as the reverse complement.
GAAGAAATTGTGAAACTGGAAGCAATAGATAAAATCGAGCATATGGGTGCAACAATTGTTTTGTCAGAAAATTTGAAAACAAAATTGGATTCATTAGAAAAAAGTATTTCTAAAACAGCTGGTTTTGAAAAGACTCTGAATGTGTGTTTAAATTGTCATATCATTTTGAGAAGGAATTTAAATGTTGAAAGAGGTCTGGTAAATAGAGCAATGGGTTATGTTGTTGATTTTGTGACTTATAGAAATAGAGATGGAATTGAATTTTTAAAAATAACCTTTGATGGCATTGAACAAGTACAACAAATCAGTCATTGTTCTGCTAGATTTTTGCTTGTAAACGACTTATATGTTCGCCGAAAACAGTTTCCTGTTTGTTTGGCATATACAGTGACAATTCACAAATCTCAAGGTTTAAATGTAGATAGTGCTTTGGTGAACATTGGAAGATCTGTGTTTAAAGAGGGTATGGCATATGTGGCATTATCACAAGTCAGAACTTTATCAGGATTGTACTTGATTGAGTGTGATGAGACAAAGATTTGTGCAGATCTAGATTGTGTTAAAGAATACAATAGGTTAAGAAGAGAGTATGCTCCACATTTGCCTCAATATCCTCTGTTTGAAAAATATGTGGTAGGCCGAAAAAGAAGAAATGAGAATAATTGCAGTGAGGTAGTAGCAAAAAGACAAAAAGTAGATGAAAATGTAATTCAAAACAGAAAGAAAAAGGATTCTAATGAAAATGTTGTTGGATTTCAGTTTAAAAACAGTTCTGGTGTCAACTGCCATGCTAATGTAGTGGTTAATGTTGTTTTTTTTCTTCAAACTTTACAAGAACAGATTGTTGAAAATCGAGATCAAAGATTGTGTGGTTTATTGAATTCTGTGTTTGAGAATTGTAGCAGTGATAGAGCAAAAATAGAAAGTGTAACAGAAATGCAAAATATTTTAGACATGTGTTCTGGTCAAGATAAATTTTCAGAGAACATTCAGCAGGATTTTCAGGAATTTTTAATGTATATGTTTGGTGTTTTGAAAGATGAAGAAAATCTTTTTAGCCTTTCTTATCAATGGCAGCATGACTGCCACAACTGTAGGTCAACAAGTACTACTATAATAGACACTGAAAGATTTATATGTTTGACTTTACCAGACTGTAAATCAGTGTCATTTAATAATCTAGTTAAAGCAGCAGATCATAATATGGTGTGTAACCAATGTAAGTGTCCAATGCTGTCCACATTATTTATACAAAGTTATGGTCAATATATCATATTAGTTTTCCAACGATGTAGACCTGATGGAACTAAATTGACAACTTGTATCAAAAATGTTGTGGCTTCTCAGTTATCAATTTCAGGAAGAACCTTTACAACTGTAGCTATTATTTATCATGACAGTCCTTCGACAACATCAGGATATTATACATGCTACTTAAAATGTCAAAAAGGTTGGAGTTACTGCAATGATTCTCATTTGACTTATAAACAACGTTTGCCTTATGACTTTAAAAATTCTTACCTAGTGTTTTTAAAACCAAAGTTTTAGTAAAGGTAATTGGCCTTTGAAGACGGGAGTAGTTAATAAAAGTTAGTTAGTTAGTTAGTCTAATGTTTAAAAATATTTATCTCATATAGGTACTGTAGGTGGATCTCATAGTAAGTGATATCAGTTTTATAGGAAATGTTGAACATGAGTGATCAAAAAAGGGAATATGAATTTTATAACATTGTGAAAATGTCATATGAGCTTTTTTTTGAAAACTTCGGGTAAACTGTAATTTCAGAGTTTAATTAGACAAAATTCAAAATATACTCATATATCTGACACTATTTGGCCGTAAGGAAAATTCAAGGTATGAGTAATAAGTCATAACTTAACACAAGGAGGAAAATGAAAACGTTGAGAATTATTTCAGATGTTCTGAGATGTTTTTTCATAGGAAATCGATGAAATGGAAGCTTTAGAGAACAGCAGACTTTTTTTCTACCAAAAGAACCTTAACTATCTACTATTTGGCCTCAAGGAAAAGTAAGTGAATCAAAGATTAGTGTACATATATGATTTGTGAGTTTATATGGTTTTTTTTAAACACAATCTTTTAGATCGTTTTTTTTTCCGCTGTTATATGATGAAGAGTTTGAACTCACTGTTTTAAGTGAAATTCAATATATTCTGAGAACAGCAAAAATAAACAATGTGACATATTGTATAAGTCATTCTATAGTTTGCATTGTGTAATTTATATTGTATTACCATTGTCTCACACTCATTTTCCTTTTTCCACCCTTATTCAGCTCTCTTTACTCACTTACACTGCCTTTCTTTCACTTTGTTTCATCGCTGTTCCTTTACTCCACTTCTTTCACAACTCCTCAATCCAATTTCAACTGTCTGCATTTCCTCTCTCCCTTGCACCACTTTTCAACTTTACCACATTCTCTCAGTACCACTGCTTACGTTCTCTTCCCCTCTCTTTCCTTCTTTTGCTCCTTTACTCTTTTTCCTTTCTACACTCATTGTACTGCAGTTCACTCAGTCCTTCCCTTTGTCTTTCTGTGTACTTACTTCCTCACTCCTTTTTCCTCGATCGTTCTATATTAACCTCTTTCCTTTCATCCCTTCACTGTGTGACTCCCCTTCACTCACTCTCAGTCATCTTCCATTCCTCTTTCTTATAAATGGATCCTCATTTAGACTCCTTTCCCTTTCCCTTTCACTCATTTTCCTTTTACTTCTTCTCTTTCCTGATTTTGTTTTGGTATCTCACATTCTTTTAGTATCTTACTTATCTTCAGTAGTTTGTTCTTCTTCTATTTCTTTTTCCCTCTTTTTTGTCTTTCTACATTACTTTATTTCTGTTTCTGTATCCTTCACTCTTGCTTTATTTCTTAGTACACTTTTTTGATTTTATACCTCTTGACCTGTTTCTTCTATTTTACAATATATATTTAACTAATTGAAACTTGTTTTTTCTTTTGTCTTTCACAGATACAAAGTGTAGTTTAAACATGCAATTACATTTTCATTAATTATATGGTAAGTGTGACTACAAAATGTAGTTTGTCATCACCCTTTGCTTTAACCTCACTACTTTTCTCTCACCCTACCTCACCCCTGTTTCCTTACTCTGCTTCCCTCACTTATTCTTATCCTCCATGTTTACTTCTCTGTTCCTTACTTTCCTGCCACATTAAACTTCTTTCAGTGCCCCTGCTCAACCACACTTCCTCACTTTCCTTTTTTTTCTGGTTCACTTAGTCACTTTCTGACACTCCTTCCTTTACTCTCTCTGTTCTTTCTTTCTGTCACTCCCCATGTCTTACCCTTATTCACTTTTATCCACCCTCTTTCACTCCTCTTTACTTACACTCACTGCTATTTTCTTTCCCTCCGTCACCGCTGTTCTTTTTCTCTTTTTCCGTCACTACCTGTCATTCCCCATCCTTTACTCTCCTTCCTTTTACTTTCCTCACCCATTCACATTATCCCAGAACCTCTGCTTTAGTCTTCTTCCTCTTTCTTCTCTTCTTTTGCTCCCTTATTCATTTTCCTTTTCTCAGTTACTTCCTCTTATACCTTTTCTCAGTTTTACTATCTATTACACAGTCCCTCTGTGTTCCTCCCTCTAGCTCTCTTTCTCTTTACACCGCTGTTTTTTGGGTGCGCCAACGGGACGCGCCCCGGTACGTGCACCGGGGCGCGCCGATGTACTGCGCTCACCAGTGCACTCACCGGTACGCGCACCGGGAGCGCTCCAGGGTAAAACATTAAAAAAAATGAATATACTTTAAAAAAAATATATTATATTAATATACAATATAGGATTCATTTTTAGAAAAAATACCTTTCTTAGCTATAGACATTTGCTAATAAATAACCTTAGAAATTCACTAAAAAACACATAGATATGATGGTCAGTGATGTCACTGACCATGTCATGAGTGATGTAATATGTGATGTCATCAGCAGTGCATTACACGCTCAAGTTATATTGAGTCCAACTAACAATAACGTGGGAATTTCAATGGTTTTATGTCAGTAATATTTCAAGCTCAAGTTATATTGAGTCCAACTAACAATAACGTGGGAATTTCAATGGTTTTATGTCAGTAAAATTTCAAGGTAACTATAACTGGTGTGAAACCTATGGTTTTTTCAGTGAATATATATATATATATATATATGTGTGTGTGCGTGTATATATATGTGCAAGCAATATTAACGCACTTATAAGTAGCCAAATGCAACTATTAAATGAGTGTATAATAATATGAAATGAAATCCAAGGGGTTAATAATATGGACGTCCGCAGCAAGAAATCAAAAAGATATATACACTAAATACATCAGATGAATACAACCATTGAAGACTTGGGTGTGAACACAGGCACTCACACATCACAATGAGAACACCTCAGTTGATTATAACCCCTGGAGACATGAATATGCACTCAAACAGTCACACATCACAATGTCAATAATCAAAAATATAACACATCACCAGCTGCAAACTTCTTCTCTGCCCACTCCAGACTGGGAGATTCACAGCAGGGGTCAAGAGACTCGGCAAAAATGAGATCTGTTGCTGAAGTAGACGTGTACGTCCCCATTCAGTCTCCAAATACCAGTCTACAAGTCAACTAACCCCAGCTTTATATTCTTCAAGCGGTATACACCTGTTACAACGCATTTGTTACAACGCAATACTGTTACAACGCGACTTTTACAGCGCATACCATTACAACGCATTGCGCTGGGGGGCGCTCTAGGATAGGGAATAAGTATAATTTACTATCCAACACCTTCCCTAGGGTCCACGGGGACTGGAGTTAGAATAGTAAATTATACTTACCACTATCCAGCACCCCAAAGCGCTATGCATTGTAATGGTATGCGTTGTAATGGTCGCGTTGTAACGGTAGGTAGTTGTAATGGTATGCGTTGTAACATGGTACATCCTCTTCAAGCACACTAGAGGTTAAGAGAGCCCCTCCTCTGCACCAAGGAAACTTACTGGAGTTGTCCACTCTCCATGCAAGCATTCCAAAGTTCTCACATTCCTTCTAGGCCCTCACATGATTAAGACCCTTATCTAAATGAAGCGTACAAAAGTATCCACCAGTACAGAAAACAAAAAACCTTGACATTGAATAGCCTAGACAACTTGAGTAATCTGGGGGCCTGCCTGTGTCTGCAAAAGCTAAAGCTAGACAGAGTCAGAATTCAAGATGGCATGAGGGCATGTCAAAGCCAATAGTAAGAACTTCGCAATACTTCCCAATGTACAACACAATGCACATTTGTGCACCACTGCCTATAGTACTGCACACTGTGTCTCCCAATATACAACATAATGCACATTTGAGCACCACTGCTTAAAAACACTGCACTCCGAGAACAAGAAGTATATCCCACACTTCAGTACATGGGAGTGTCGCTACCTCTACAGAGTGGGAATATTAAATGTTACCCCTCGCCAAACCAACACTTTTCTTACTGTTGCAAAAACTAGAGTGGGAATAGTAATTTAAATTCCTTTGAAGTCAACGTATTTTTTAATGTTGCTCAGATAGGTGTGGAAATAGTAAATTCCTTCCCTTCGAAGTCTGAAGCTTTCCCTATTGTTGCACAGAATGGAGTTGGAATAGTAAATTAAATCACACAGGGGCCAAAGCGTTCCCTAGTGTTGCACAGACTGGAGTACATTTTACCCCTCGGACATCTGACACTTTCCTTACTGTTACTGGAGTGGTAATGGTATATTTTACGCCTCCTCAACCCATCACTTTCCCTACTTTTGCAGAGACTGGAGAGCGAATGCTCATTTGTACGGCTCCTGACAGCAATGTTTTCCTTACTATTGGACTGACTGGAGTAGGATTAGTCATTGTTACCCCTCTGAAGTACAACTGTTTCCCAACAGTTGCACAAGCAGGACTGTAAAAAGTTAATTTTACTTCTCCTTAGTGCAAAGTTTCCCTACTGTTGCACAGACTGGATAGGGAATAGTACATTTTATCACTCCAAAGTCCAACACTTTCCCTACTGTTGTACAGATTGGTGTGGAAATAGTAAATGTAATCCATTCGAAGTCCAGAGCTTTCCTTACTGTTCCACATCAGATACTGGGGTGGGAATAGTAACTGTTACTGCCCTGAAGTCAGACGCTTTACCTAGTGTTGCACAGACTGGAGAGGGAATAGTAAAGTAAATCCCTCTGAAGACAATGCTGTGCGTAATGTTGTACCGTTTGGAGTGGGTACAGTCAATTTAACCCCTCTGCAACTCAACCCTTTCCCTAATGTTGCACCAAATGGAGTGGCTATAGTAAATGTTACCTCTTGTAGGAAAGTAGGATCTGCTTCATATGGTTACCCCCACTTTTTGCTGAAGGCACTATTCTAGTCAAAAACAGTAGTGCAAAAAGTTGGCGTAAGATTTACTATTCCTACTCCAGTGTTAGGGTTGCTAGAGTCAACGCAGTACCCCAGAGGCCTTTCATGAGCTGAATCATGTATTATGCCACCCATGAGAGACCATCGCAGCCTGTGTAAGCTGGTGCTTGCACCACTTACGAAAGATATAGGTTTACGATATCTATACGTCACTACACTTCAAACTATTCAGTCATCTGCATAGCAGGCCTTAACAATCCTGAAGGTAGGGTGCTGAGTTTTATGTGAGAGGGTGCCCCTGCATGAGCAGAACCATTCTACCATGAGCAGAACCTCTCTACAGCCTTCTCGATCCAGAGAGCACAAAATGGTTTCTGCTGACCAGAGACACATGTCTTGCCTCCTGCTGCTGAGCCAAGCTCAAGCTGTGGGAGGCAGAACAATAGGCATCCTGTCACAGGGAGGTGTGAACACCTCCCAGACAGGATTTACTGTATTGGGGACGGGTGCCAGAAAGTCGGCACGAGGGGCACACTTGGTGTCCCTTTGCATAGTCCAGCTTAAACCAATTCTAGGAGACATTGGCTCCTGCTCTATCGCAAAACTGGACAAAGGAAGATCCTCCCCGTGTCTTGACCCTCCCCAGGGAGGGTCCCCTGAATCTGTCCAACTCTCTCACGTGGGTACAAAAGGGCTTACCTTGCTATAGGGCCATGAATTCGACGTGGACAAGGTACTGAACAAGAAACAACTGTCCTTCGACCGTCTGGACACACTGGACTTCGAATGGGCCCAACTTAGTCTCCCACTCCGTCCAAAGCCTCATCTGTGTCTTTGCATCCTACAGGCTCCGCGCAGGACCCTCTGGGCATCAAGGACAACTGAAGCATCTCCCTTGGGGTGTAGGAGTCACTCCCCTACATTCGCAGGCACCATAACGCAACTGACCAGTCTGCTGATCCAGAGCTCCTGTAGAGTCTTGTGCATTAGGCTGTTGATAGCCTATACCTCTGTGCCCATTTCTTATCAAGGACTCCAGCCTCCTCACACTCTGTGCCCTGCAAGCCATTGCTTGGTGAAACTGCTTGAGGTCCCATTGCAACACTTTTGCCTCCAGCCTGTGGTTCCTCCTGAGGACAACACTGCTTTTATTGCAATCTCCCGGTTGCTCCAGGCCTGCACTGTCTCCCATTGCTGTGGTGAGTCTCCTGGTCCTTGCTGGGCCAGACCGTAACCAATCTTGACTTACTTTATGGGTTGTTGTTGCCAAGGCTTTTTGGTGCTCCCACCAGACACCGACCTCTCAGCACTTGAAATTCTTCATGTGACAGCTTGTATCAGGCTCCTGGTTGTCTTAGACATCTCCTGGTCCCTGCAGCTTAAGTGTCAAGTACCCGTTCATCGCACCTGAAGCACCCGACATCAGTGGGCATTCGTCTCCCGAGCCCCTGGTAAATCCTGAGTGACCCAGACTCTGTACCATCTGCTTTCAGGTTCCTTCCATCAAGAATCCACATGTGGGCTCCACCGGACATTCTTCTTCATTCCAGCAGTGTTATCTTATGTTATAGAAGTTTTATATCGCGCACAATTACTCGAGAGTATCCTGGCACGCAAAGTTACCGTGAGCTGGCGAAGCAGAGGAGTTTAGACTGGAAGGTTAAAGAAGAAAGTTTTGAGTAGTGTTTTAAATAACCTAAAGTCCTGGATGTCGCGTAATTCCAGGGGGAGAGAATTCCAAGCTTTAGCTGGTTTCACAGAGAGGGACTGACCACCAAGCCGCGTCCAACGGAATCTGGGAGTCACCAGCCGGCGTTGGGAGGCTGAGCGCAGCGCCCTGCTTGGAGCATAGAAAGCAAAACGCTTCATAAGGTTCATTGGACCAAGGCCGTGCAGGGCTCTGTGGGCCAGAGTGAGAGCTTTGAGTTGTACTCTGCGTGCAACAAGGAGCCAGGGTATATCTCGCAGGTGCTGTCTTACGCTTGATCTTCTGGAGATATTAAACAGAAGTCTCGCCACGGCATTCTGTATGGTCTGCAATTTTTTAACCAGATAGCCTGAAATGCCGATGTACAGAGCATTGGCGTAGTCGATACGAGAGAGGATAAGGGCTCAAGCGACTGTTTCCTTAGCAGGCCTGGGAAGCAGAGGGAAGAATCTTCTTAGAGATCTAAGAGTGCCAAAGCACACTCCGGTGACTTTCTTAATTTGCGTCGAGAAACTAAGGTCTTCTCCAAACCATACCACCAAATTCTTGGCTGTGGTGCCCACAGAATTTGGTTAGGCAAAGTCAGGAGGCTACAAAGATTCTCTAAAGGCAGGGAGGAACTGAAAATACAAAAGGACCTCCGACTTGTCCTCATTGCACTTCAGTTGAGCAAGTGCCAGCCACTGAAACAACAACGCAAGACATTTCTGGGCCCCTTCGGTCGACACATCAGAGTCTTTCCAGGTAAAAAGCAGCTGGGCATCATCGGCATAGGCTATTATTTTTGCTCCCAGCTCCTCCGCCAAAAAGATCAGCAGAGCCAGATAAATATTAAAGAGCAAAGGGCTCAAAGTGGAACCCTGTGAAACTCCTGTAGATACCATCCTGGCAGCCGATGAAATAGGTGGCATCCAGACCAGTTGGGTGTGTACTTACAAGAAAGATTTTAGCCAGTCCCAGGCCGGGCGCACAATGCCAATGTCTGAGAGCCGAGTGAGAAGTAGTTGGCGGGGCACCGTATCGAAGGCGGCAGAGAGATCGAGCAGCAACAAAGCTGCTCTGCCGCCCGCTTCCAGACATTCCCTAATCGCCTCAGCCATTTCCACCAGTGCAGCCTCCGTGCTATATGATGCCCTAAAGGCAGATTGCGCCGGGTGTAAAACACTGAATGCTTCCACATATGCCTCACGCTGTCGAACCTTGGACCGTGCCGGGAGGAGAGAAAGGGGGCGTTAGCTGGTGGGTTTAAGCGGATCCAAGGAGGTTTTTTTAAAAGTGGCAAAAACCTATTCTGTTTCCAAGCCACGGGTACAGTGGCAGCCTGTAGAGAAAGATTCATAATTGTATTAACCTCTGGAAAGATTACCTCAGCCACCCCAGCCAAGACTCTAGCTGGGCAAGGATCAGTTGGGGAGCCCGACTTGAGAGATCCAAGAATGGCCAATGTATTAGACCCAGCTATGGGCATAAGCTTTGTAAATGAAGATACTGAGGGGGTGGGGACTGAGTGGAGCAGAGAGGAGAAATACCTGGGCTCTCGGAGACCCATCTCCAGGCTGTCTTGAATAGCCTGTATTTTTTCAACAAAGAAGGATGACAGCTCCTCGCACCATTGTGATGAGGCTGGAAGGACTGATTGTTCAGCGCAAGGAGTTAGAAAGCTTCTAACAATGGTGAAAATCTCCTTACTATTGGCCTTGGCAATCTGCTTCACGTAAAAACTACTCTTCGCCTCCCTGATGGCTGCGTAGTAGTTGCTCTGGGCTTTACGGAGAGCCGTTTTGGCCAAGGGGCAGTACTCCCGACTCCCGCGATGTTCAAGTTTTTTGCAACCTAATTTGAGGACCCTAAGAGAATCCGAATACCAGGGTTTAGATGGAAATTTTCTCAGTCGTTTATTTGATCGGAGTTTTTGAGGCAGAGTCAACCCCTTGGCTGATCCAGGAGGTGAAACTCTCAACCGCTCCGTCAAGACCCGAGCCTGCCGGCGGGCAGTAGAGTAAGAGGGCCTTAGAAAGGGCTGGAATGTCAATCTTCCGAACCGACTTACTTTGGGCCATGACTAACAGGCCCGTCGATTTCCCTATGGTCTAGGAGAACCGGATCAGATAATGATCGGACCAGGTGACCTGAACGGGGTCAATAGCAGACAGGGCAGAGTTGGAACACACTAGATCAAGCAGTGGCATTAGCTAGAAGTCTCCCATTAAGAACGACAATGGTTTCTGACACCACTTTAGACCTATGCACCCAGCTTCCCTGGGATAGGTAACTCTGATACTATGGTATCAACGGGTGGGGGTGATTCTCAAAACTTCTAAGTTTGAAAGGGTTTCCCTCCTATATTCTGTTGTTGCTCTCCAACTTTGCTAATAAAAAGATTTTCAAAAAAAAAAAAAAAAGAAAGGGTTTCCCTGTAATCCACTGGAAAGGGTCCTTAATTTTTAAAACTTCAATCACGACTCTCCCATAGAGTTGTACCGAGAACATGGTTGTGTTCTCACTGTGCACCCATCTTCTGTGGGGTCCCTTCGTACTCACCTTAGGTAGTTCCTTGGGGTCCCAGCGATTCTACACTTCCTAGACATTTTCTTGACTTGACTCGTATTGTGCTACTTACGATTGTTTCTTTGTTAAAGTGTTGTGTGCTTTATGTTATATCCTCATGTAGAGGATGCTAGAGAGTGTTATATTAATCAATACATATTTTTATAATGACTCTGTGGTTTCCCTCTCATTTAACTAATACTAATAGGTGGCATTCTGGTAAAACAAGCTGCTTAACATTCCTTAAAGACTAAGTCTGAAGGCTGCTCTCCATAGGTACCACTTGGATAGCTTTCCATAAGGTTATCTTTAACCTAATTTCCATAAGGGTTGTTTGGACTGGTGCAAGGTGCCCACTTTAATTAGTGGACGGCACATACCAGGCCAACTTTTCACACCTCTGAAATCCAATGCTTACCCTACTGTTTCACAGAGTAGAGTGAGACTAGTAAATGAAATCCCACCAAAATCATCACTATCCCTACTGTTGCACAGACTAGAGGGGGAATAGTAAATTGTATGTCTCTGCAATCCAAAACTTGTGTTACTTTTTCAGTGACTGGATTGGGAATAGAAAATGGTACTGATTATTTTTCCTACTTTTGCAGAGAATGGAGAAGAAATAGTAATTTTCAACACTCCTGACACCAATACTTTCTTTATTTTTGCACTGACTGGGATGAGAATGGTAATTTTGACCCCTGCTTGGTATAATTCTTTTCCAACAGTTGCAGAGATTGAAGTGGCAATAGTACATATCACCTCCCACACGACTCACACACATCAAGGGGGTACCGACGGACAGAGCGGGGCCCCAGCCACCGAGCAGTGTGCCGGGTGAGGTGAGGCTTACTCCCACATAAAGCTGGGAATGAAGATTTAGTTTATCATCGACATATACCTGGGATACATGTCTGGTAGGGTGGTAATATACCACTGATCTACTTTCTACTGATAATTTAATCAGATAATTTTTTCACCACAATTTACAATATTCTTTTTGCAGTAGCATATTATGTTTACTAAGTCCTGAAGAAATACGAGCAAGGTAGCTATACGGCTGAAACATGTTGACCCCACTCGTTGCCATAAGATAGATTTATTTTTCCATTCTATCAGGCGGTTTTAATCATATGACAGTAGGACAATCCCTAATAAACATATTTTTGTCCTTCTAGTCATTTTTAATTCACACACCTTTTTCGTTTGCACTGCACGTCATCAGTGTCCATATCTCTTGGACAAATTACTATGGCTGAGAAGTTCTGAGAGTATGTGGCCCTGTACCCATGCATGTAAGCCTTGGAGAAACATCGGCTACATGTAACCTTTCTCTAAGCTTTCCAGATGACGAAGTTCCGCCAAATGGGTGGGCTGATGGAAACTTGTCTCAAGCCAGGTATTGGACAGGCTATATTCAACTGGTGAACTGGGTGTGTCCTTACATTGGACACTTTCCTGTCACATTAGAACAGACCGATTCCCTCTTTGCAGTCGTACAGGTTTATGCTTAGAGGTGTAGAGGTTATCTGGTCTTTAAATATTGCCCCCTAGACTCTCTCACACATTTTTTGTTTATAATAATAGTACATATTACCCTTCCAAAGTCCAAGGTCCCGATTCACAGAACTAACTTAAGACAAAATCCTAAACTTACTACCATTTTGGTATTCACAGAAGGCACTTGCTCATTTTGGTATTCACAGAAGACACTTACTCATTTAGTATTCACAGAAGTTATGAGTCCTATCTTTACGACACCTAAATACCTTCTGTGAACACTGAAAGTCTTAAAGTTAGGATTTTTCTCAGTAAGTGCCTTCTGTGAATACCAAATTGAGTATGTGCCTTCTGTGAATACCAAAATGGTAGTAAGTTTAGGATATTGTCGTAAGTTAGTTCTGTGAATCGTGTTCTATCACTTTTACTAAGTGTTGCACAAACTGGAGTGGGAATAGTAATTTTTACCTCTCCGTAGTCCAATGCTTTTGCAACAGTTACATGGACAGGCATGGAAATAGTACATTTTACCCCTCCTTAGTCCAAAGATTTCCCTAATGTTGCACAGACTGGAGTGGGAATGGTAAATGTTACCCCTCCAAAGTCCAACACTTTCACTATTGTTGCAAAGACAGGAGTGGGAATACTAAATGTAACCATTTTGCTACTTTTACTCAGACAAAAGAGAAAATAGTAAATGTAATAAGTCATAACTTAACACAAGGAGGAAAATGAAAACGTTGAGAATTATTTCAGATGTTCTGAGATGTTTTTTCATAGGAAATCGATGAAATGGAAGCTTTAGAGAACAGCAGACTTTTTTTCTACCAAAAGAACCTTAACTATCTACTATTTGGCCTCAAGGAAAAGTAAGTGAATCAAAGATTAGTGTACATATATGATTTGTGAGTTTATATGGTTTTTTTTAAACACAATCTTTTAGATCGTTTTTTTTTCCGCTGTTATATGATGAAGAGTTTGAACTCACTGTTTTAAGTGAAATTCAATATATTCTGAGAACAGCAAAAATAAACAATGTGACATATTGTATAAGTCATTCTATAGTTTGCATTGTGTAATTTATATTGTATTACCATTGTCTCACACTCATTTTCCTTTTTCCACCCTTATTCAGCTCTCTTTACTCACTTACACTGCCTTTCTTTCACTTTGTTTCATCGCTGTTCCTTTACTCCACTTCTTTCACAACTCCTCAATCCAATTTCAACTGTCTGCATTTCCTCTCTCCCTTGCACCACTTTTCAACTTTACCACATTCTCTCAGTACCACTGCTTACGTTCTCTTCCCCTCTCTTTCCTTCTTTTGCTCCTTTACTCTTTTTCCTTTCTACACTCATTGTACTGCAGTTCACTCAGTCCTTCCCTTTGTCTTTCTGTGTACTTACTTCCTCACTCCTTTTTCCTCGATCGTTCTATATTAACCTCTTTCCTTTCATCCCTTCACTGTGTGACTCCCCTTCACTCACTCTCAGTCATCTTCCATTCCTCTTTCTTATAAATGGATCCTCATTTAGACTCCTTTCCCTTTCCCTTTCACTCATTTTCCTTTTACTTCTTCTCTTTCCTGATTTTGTTTTGGTATCTCACATTCTTTTAGTATCTTACTTATCTTCAGTAGTTTGTTCTTCTTCTATTTCTTTTTCCCTCTTTTTTGTCTTTCTACATTACTTTATTTCTGTTTCTGTATCCTTCACTCTTGCTTTATTTCTTAGTACACTTTTTTGATTTTATACCTCTTGACCTGTTTCTTCTATTTTACAATATATATTTAACTAATTGAAACTTGTTTTTTCTTTTGTCTTTCACAGATACAAAGTGTAGTTTAAACATGCAATTACATTTTCATTAATTATATGGTAAGTGTGACTACAAAATGTAGTTTGTCATCACCCTTTGCTTTAACCTCACTACTTTTCTCTCACCCTACCTCACCCCTGTTTCCTTACTCTGCTTCCCTCACTTATTCTTATCCTCCATGTTTACTTCTCTGTTCCTTACTTTCCTGCCACATTAAACTTCTTTCAGTGCCCCTGCTCAACCACACTTCCTCACTTTCCTTTTTTTTCTGGTTCACTTAGTCACTTTCTGACACTCCTTCCTTTACTCTCTCTGTTCTTTCTTTCTGTCACTCCCCATGTCTTACCCTTATTCACTTTTATCCACCCTCTTTCACTCCTCTTTACTTACACTCACTGCTATTTTCTTTCCCTCCGTCACCGCTGTTCTTTTTCTCTTTTTCCGTCACTACCTGTCATTCCCCATCCTTTACTCTCCTTCCTTTTACTTTCCTCACCCATTCACATTATCCCAGAACCTCTGCTTTAGTCTTCTTCCTCTTTCTTCTCTTCTTTTGCTCCCTTATTCATTTTCCTTTTCTCAGTTACTTCCGCTTATACCTTTTCTCAGTTAAACTATCTATTACACAGTCCCTCTGTGTTCCTCCCTCTAGCTCTCTTTCTCTTTACACCGCTGTTTTTTGGGTGCGCCAACGGGACGCGCCCCGGTACGTGCACCGGGGCGCGCCGATGTACTGCGCTCACCAGTGCACTCACCGGTACGCGCACCGGGAGCGCTCCAGGGTAAAACATTAAAAAAAATGAATATACTTTAAAAAAAATATATTATATTAATATACAATATAGGATTCATTTTTAGAAAAAATACCTTTCTTAGCTATAGACATTTGCTAATAAATAACCTTAGAAATTCACTAAAAAACACATAGATATGATGGTCAGTGATGTCACTGACCATGTCATGAGTGATGTAATATGTGATGTCATCAGCAGTGCATTACACGCTCAAGTTATATTGAGTCCAACTAACAATAACGTGGGAATTTCAATGGTTTTATGTCAGTAATATTTCAAGCTCAAGTTATATTGAGTCCAACTAACAATAACGTGGGAATTTCAATGGTTTTATGTCAGTAAAATTTCAAGGTAACTATAACTGGTGTGAAACCTATGGTTTTTTCAGTGAATATATATATATATATATATATGTGTGTGTGCGTGTATATATATGTGCAAGCAATATTAACGCACTTATAAGTAGCCAAATGCAACTATTAAATGAGTGTATAATAATATGAAATGAAATCCAAGGGGTTAATAATATGGACGTCCGCAGCAAGAAATCAAAAAGATATATACACTAAATACATCAGATGAATACAACCATTGAAGACTTGGGTGTGAACACAGGCACTCACACATCACAATGAGAACACCTCAGTTGATTATAACCCCTGGAGACATGAATATGCACTCAAACAGTCACACATCACAATGTCAATAATCAAAAATATAACACATCACCAGCTGCAAACTTCTTCTCTGCCCACTCCAGACTGGGAGATTCACAGCAGGGGTCAAGAGACTCGGCAAAAATGAGATCTGTTGCTGAAGTAGACGTGTACGTCCCCATTCAGTCTCCAAATACCAGTCTACAAGTCAACTAACCACAGCTTTATATTCTTCAAGCGGTATACACCTGTTACAACGCATTTGTTACAACGCAATACTGTTACAACGCGACTTTTACAGCGCATACCATTACAACGCATTGCGCTGGGGGGCGCTCTAGGATAGGGAATAAGTATAATTTACTATCCAACACCTTCCCTAGGGTCCACGGGGACTGGAGTTAGAATAGTAAATTATACTTACCACTATCCAGCACCCCAAAGCGCTATGCATTGTAATGGTATGCGTTGTAATGGTCGCGTTGTAACGGTAGGTAGTTGTAATGGTATGCGTTGTAACATGGTACATCCTCTTCAAGCACACTAGAGGTTAAGAGAGCCCCTCCTCTGCACCAAGGAAACTTACTGGAGTTGTCCACTCTCCATGCAAGCATTCCAAAGTTCTCACATTCCTTCTAGGCCCTCACATGATTAAGACCCTTATCTAAATGAAGCGTACAAAAGTATCCACCAGTACAGAAAACAAAAAACCTTGACATTGAATAGCCTAGACAACTTGAGTAATCTGGGGGCCTGCCTGTGTCTGCAAAAGCTAAAGCTAGACAGAGTCAGAATTCAAGATGGCATGAGGGCATGTCAAAGCCAATAGTAAGAACTTCGCAATACTTCCCAATGTACAACACAATGCACATTTGTGCACCACTGCCTATAGTACTGCACACTGTGTCTCCCAATATACAACATAATGCACATTTGAGCACCACTGCTTAAAAACACTGCACTCCGAGAACAAGAAGTATATCCCACACTTCAGTACATGGGAGTGTCGCTACCTCTACAGAGTGGGAATATTAAATGTTACCCCTCGCCAAACCAACACTTTTCTTACTGTTGCAAAAACTAGAGTGGGAATAGTAATTTAAATTCCTTTGAAGTCAACGTATTTTTTAATGTTGCTCAGATAGGTGTGGAAATAGTAAATTCCTTCCCTTCGAAGTCTGAAGCTTTCCCTATTGTTGCACAGAATGGAGTTGGAATAGTAAATTAAATCACACAGGGGCCAAAGCGTTCCCTAGTGTTGCACAGACTGGAGTACATTTTACCCCTCGGACATCTGACACTTTCCTTACTGTTACTGGAGTGGTAATGGTATATTTTACGCCTCCTCAACCCATCACTTTCCCTACTTTTGCAGAGACTGGAGAGCGAATGCTCATTTGTACGGCTCCTGACAGCAATGTTTTCCTTACTATTGGACTGACTGGAGTAGGATTAGTCATTGTTACCCCTCTGAAGTACAACTGTTTCCCAACAGTTGCACAAGCAGGACTGTAAAAAGTTAATTTTACTTCTCCTTAGTGCAAAGTTTCCCTACTGTTGCACAGACTGGATAGGGAATAGTACATTTTATCACTCCAAAGTCCAACACTTTCCCTACTGTTGTACAGATTGGTGTGGAAATAGTAAATGTAATCCATTCGAAGTCCAGAGCTTTCCTTACTGTTCCACATCAGATACTGGGGTGGGAATAGTAACTGTTACTGCCCTGAAGTCAGACGCTTTACCTAGTGTTGCACAGACTGGAGAGGGAATAGTAAAGTAAATCCCTCTGAAGACAATGCTGTGCGTAATGTTGTACCGTTTGGAGTGGGTACAGTCAATTTAACCCCTCTGCAACTCAACCCTTTCCCTAATGTTGCACCAAATGGAGTGGCTATAGTAAATGTTACCTCTTGTAGGAAAGTAGGATCTGCTTCATATGGTTACCCCCACTTTTTGCTGAAGGCACTATTCTAGTCAAAAACAGTAGTGCAAAAAGTTGGCGTAAGATTTACTATTCCTACTCCAGTGTTAGGGTTGCTAGAGTCAACGCAGTACCCCAGAGGCCTTTCATGAGCTGAATCATGTATTATGCCACCCATGAGAGACCATCGCAGCCTGTGTAAGCTGGTGCTTGCACCACTTACGAAAGATATAGGTTTACGATATCTATACGTCACTACACTTCAAACTATTCAGTCATCTGCATAGCAGGCCTTAACAATCCTGAAGGTAGGGTGCTGAGTTTTATGTGAGAGGGTGCCCCTGCATGAGCAGAACCATTCTACCATGAGCAGAACCTCTCTACAGCCTTCTCGATCCAGAGAGCACAAAATGGTTTCTGCTGACCAGAGACACATGTCTTGCCTCCTGCTGCTGAGCCAAGCTCAAGCTGTGGGAGGCAGAACAATAGGCATCCTGTCACAGGGAGGTGTGAACACCTCCCAGACAGGATTTACTGTATTGGGGACGGGTGCCAGAAAGTCGGCACGAGGGGCACACTTGGTGTCCCTTTGCATAGTCCAGCTTAAACCAATTCTAGGAGACATTGGCTCCTGCTCTATCGCAAAACTGGACAAAGGAAGATCCTCCCCGTGTCTTGACCCTCCCCAGGGAGGGTCCCCTGAATCTGTCCAACTCTCTCACGTGGGTACAAAAGGGCTTACCTTGCTATAGGGCCATGAATTCGACGTGGACAAGGTACTGAACAAGAAACAACTGTCCTTCGACCGTCTGGACACACTGGACTTCGAATGGGCCCAACTTAGTCTCCCACTCCGTCCAAAGCCTCATCTGTGTCTTTGCATCCTACAGGCTCCGCGCAGGACCCTCTGGGCATCAAGGACAACTGAAGCATCTCCCTTGGGGTGTAGGAGTCACTCCCCTACATTCGCAGGCACCATAACGCAACTGACCAGTCTGCTGATCCAGAGCTCCTGTAGAGTCTTGTGCATTAGGCTGTTGATAGCCTATACCTCTGTGCCCATTTCTTATCAAGGACTCCAGCCTCCTCACACTCTGTGCCCTGCAAGCCATTGCTTGGTGAAACTGCTTGAGGTCCCATTGCAACACTTTTGCCTCCAGCCTGTGGTTCCTCCTGAGGACAACACTGCTTTTATTGCAATCTCCCGGTTGCTCCAGGCCTGCACTGTCTCCCATTGCTGTGGTGAGTCTCCTGGTCCTTGCTGGGCCAGACCGTAACCAATCTTGACTTACTTTATGGGTTGTTGTTGCCAAGGCTTTTTGGTGCTCCCACCAGACACCGACCTCTCAGCACTTGAAATTCTTCATGTGACAGCTTGTATCAGGCTCCTGGTTGTCTTAGACATCTCCTGGTCCCTGCAGCTTAAGTGTCAAGTACCCGTTCATCGCACCTGAAGCACCCGACATCAGTGGGCATTCGTCTCCCGAGCCCCTGGTAAATCCTGAGTGACCCAGACTCTGTACCATCTGCTTTCAGGTTCCTTCCATCAAGAATCCACATGTGGGCTCCACCGGACATTCTTCTTCATTCCAGCAGTGTTATCTTATGTTATAGAAGTTTTATATCGCGCACAATTACTCGAGAGTATCCTGGCACGCAAAGTTACCGTGAGCTGGCGAAGCAGAGGAGTTTAGACTGGAAGGTTAAAGAAGAAAGTTTTGAGTAGTGTTTTAAATAACCTAAAGTCCTGGATGTCGCGTAATTCCAGGGGGAGAGAATTCCAAGCTTTAGCTGGTTTCACAGAGAGGGACTGACCACCAAGCCGCGTCCAACGGAATCTGGGAGTCACCAGCCGGCGTTGGGAGGCTGAGCGCAGCGCCCTGCTTGGAGCATAGAAAGCAAAACGCTTCATAAGGTTCATTGGACCAAGGCCGTGCAGGGCTCTGTGGGCCAGAGTGAGAGCTTTGAGTTGTACTCTGCGTGCAACAAGGAGCCAGGGTATATCTCGCAGGTGCTGTCTTACGCTTGATCTTCTGGAGATATTAAACAGAAGTCTCGCCACGGCATTCTGTATGGTCTGCAATTTTTTAACCGGATAGCCTGAAATGCCGATGTACAGAGCATTGGCGTAGTCGATACGAGAGAGGATAAGGGCTCAAGCGACTGTTTCCTTAGCAGGCCTGGGAAGCAGAGGGAAGAATCTTCTTAGAGATCTAAGAGTGCCAAAGCACACTCCGGTGACTTTCTTAATTTGCGTCGAGAAACTAAGGTCTTCTCCAAACCATACCACCAAATTCTTGGCTGTGGTGCCCACAGAATTTGGTTAGGCAAAGTCAGGAGGCTACAAAGATTCTCTAAAGGCAGGGAGGAACTGAAAATACAAAAGGACCTCCGACTTGTCCTCATTGCACTTCAGTTGAGCAAGTGCCAGCCACTGAAACAACAACGCAAGACATTTCTGGGCCCCTTCGGTCGACACATCAGAGTCTTTCCAGGTAAAAAGCAGCTGGGCATCATCGGCATAGGCTATTATTTTTGCTCCCAGCTCCTCCGCCAAAAAGATCAGCAGAGCCAGATAAATATTAAAGAGCAAAGGGCTCAAAGTGGAACCCTGTGAAACTCCTGTAGATACCATCCTGGCAGCCGATGAAATAGGTGGCATCCAGACCAGTTGGGTGTGTACTTACAAGAAAGATTTTAGCCAGTCCCAGGCCGGGCGCACAATGCCAATGTCTGAGAGCCGAGTGAGAAGTAGTTGGCGGGGCACCGTATCGAAGGCGGCAGAGAGATCGAGCAGCAACAAAGCTGCTCTGCCGCCCGCTTCCAGACATTCCCTAATCGCCTCAGCCATTTCCACCAGTGCAGCCTCCGTGCTATATGATGCCCTAAAGGCAGATTGCGCCGGGTGTAAAACACTGAATGCTTCCACATATGCCTCACGCTGTCGAACCTTGGACCATGCCGGGAGGAGAGAAAGGGGGCGTTAGCTGGTGGGTTTAAGCGGATCCAAGGAGGTTTTTTTAAAAGTGGCAAAAACCTATTCTGTTTCCAAGCCACGGGTACAGTGGCAGCCTGTAGAGAAAGATTCATAATTGTATTAACCTCTGGAAAGATTACCTCAGCCACCCCAGCCAAGACTCTAGCTGGGCAAGGATCAGTTGGGGAGCCCGACTTGAGAGATCCAAGAATGGCCAATGTATTAGACCCAGCTATGGGCATAAGCTTTGTAAATGAAGATACTGAGGGGGTGGGGACTGAGTGGAGCAGAGAGGAGAAATACCTGGGCTCTCGGAGACCCATCTCCAGGCTGTCTTGAATAGCCTGTATTTTTTCAACAAAGAAGGATGACAGCTCCTCGCACCATTGTGATGAGGCTGGAAGGACTGATTGTTCAGCGCAAGGAGTTAGAAAGCTTCTAACAATGGTGAAAATCTCCTTACTATTGGCCTTGGCAATCTGCTTCACGTAAAAACTACTCTTCGCCTCCCTGATGGCTGCGTAGTAGTTGCTCTGGGCTTTACGGAGAGCCGTTTTGGCCAAGGGGCAGTACTCCCGACTCCCGCGATGTTCAAGTTTTTTGCAACCTAATTTGAGGACCCTAAGAGAATCCGAATACCAGGGTTTAGATGGAAATTTTCTCAGTCGTTTATTTGATCGGAGTTTTTGAGGCAGAGTCAACCCCTTGGCTGATCCAGGAGGTGAAACTCTCAACCGCTCCGTCAAGACCCGAGCCTGCCGGCGGGCAGTAGAGTAAGAGGGCCTTAGAAAGGGCTGGAATGTCAATCTTCCGAACCGACTTACTTTGGGCCATGACTAACAGGCCCGTCGATTTCCCTATGGTCTAGGAGAACCGGATCAGATAATGATCGGACCAGGTGACCTGAACGGGGTCAATAGCAGACAGGGCAGAGTTGGAACACACTAGATCAAGCAGTGGCATTAGCTAGAAGTCTCCCATTAAGAACGACAATGGTTTCTGACACCACTTTAGACCTATGCACCCAGCTTCCCTGGGATAGGTAACTCTGATACTATGGTATCAACGGGTGGGGGTGATTCTCAAAACTTCTAAGTTTGAAAGGGTTTCCCTCCTATATTCTGTTGTTGCTCTCCAACTTTGCTAATAAAAAGATTTTCAAAAAAAAAAAAAAAAGAAAGGGTTTCCCTGTAATCCACTGGAAAGGGTCCTTAATTTTTAAAACTTCAATCACGACTCTCCCATAGAGTTGTACCGAGAACATGGTTGTGTTCTCACTGTGCACCCATCTTCTGTGGGGTCCCTTCGTACTCACCTTAGGTAGTTCCTTGGGGTCCCAGCGATTCTACACTTCCTAGACATTTTCTTGACTTGACTCGTATTGTGCTACTTACGATTGTTTCTTTGTTAAAGTGTTGTGTGCTTTATGTTATATCCTCATGTAGAGGATGCTAGAGAGTGTTATATTAATCAATACATATTTTTATAATGACTCTGTGGTTTCCCTCTCATTTAACTAATACTAATAGGTGGCATTCTGGTAAAACAAGCTGCTTAACATTCCTTAAAGACTAAGTCTGAAGGCTGCTCTCCATAGGTACCACTTGGATAGCTTTCCATAAGGTTATCTTTAACCTAATTTCCATAAGGGTTGTTTGGACTGGTGCAAGGTGCCCACTTTAATTAGTGGACGGCACATACCAGGCCAACTTTTCACACCTCTGAAATCCAATGCTTACCCTACTGTTTCACAGAGTAGAGTGAGACTAGTAAATGAAATCCCACCAAAATCATCACTATCCCTACTGTTGCACAGACTAGAGGGGGAATAGTAAATTGTATGTCTCTGCAATCCAAAACTTGTGTTACTTTTTCAGTGACTGGATTGGGAATAGAAAATGGTACTGATTATTTTTCCTACTTTTGCAGAGAATGGAGAAGAAATAGTAATTTTCAACACTCCTGACACCAATACTTTCTTTATTTTTGCACTGACTGGGATGAGAATGGTAATTTTGACCCCTGCTTGGTATAATTCTTTTCCAACAGTTGCAGAGATTGAAGTGGCAATAGTACATATCACCTCCCACACGACTCACACACATCAAGGGGGTACCGACGGACAGAGCGGGGCCCCAGCCACCGAGCAGTGTGCCGGGTGAGGTGAGGCTTACTCCCACATAAAGCTGGGAATGAAGATTTAGTTTATCATCGACATATACCTGGGATACATGTCTGGTAGGGTGGTAATATACCACTGATCTACTTTCTACTGATAATTTAATCAGATAATTTTTTCACCACAATTTACAATATTCTTTTTGCAGTAGCATATTATGTTTACTAAGTCCTGAAGAAATACGAGCAAGGTAGCTATACGGCTGAAACATGTTGACCCCACTCGTTGCCATAAGATAGATTTATTTTTCCATTCTATCAGGCGGTTTTAATCATATGACAGTAGGACAATCCCTAATAAACATATTTTTGTCCTTCTAGTCATTTTTAATTCACACACCTTTTTCGTTTGCACTGCACGTCATCAGTGTCCATATCTCTTGGACAAATTACTATGGCTGAGAAGTTCTGAGAGTATGTGGCCCTGTACCCATGCATGTAAGCCTTGGAGAAACATCGGCTACATGTAACCTTTCTCTAAGCTTTCCAGATGACGAAGTTCCGCCAAATGGGTGGGCTGATGGAAACTTGTCTCAAGCCAGGTATTGGACAGGCTATATTCAACTGGTGAACTGGGTGTGTCCTTACATTGGACACTTTCCTGTCACATTAGAACAGACCGATTCCCTCTTTGCAGTCGTACAGGTTTATGCTTAGAGGTGTAGAGGTTATCTGGTCTTTAAATATTGCCCCCTAGACTCTCTCACACATTTTTTGTTTATAATAATAGTACATATTACCCTTCCAAAGTCCAAGGTCCCGATTCACAGAACTAACTTAAGACAAAATCCTAAACTTACTACCATTTTGGTATTCACAGAAGGCACTTGCTCATTTTGGTATTCACAGAAGACACTTACTCATTTAGTATTCACAGAAGTTATGAGTCCTATCTTTACGACACCTAAATACCTTCTGTGAACACTGAAAGTCTTAAAGTTAGGATTTTTCTCAGTATAGGATTAGTAAAGTTAAGAGTCCTAACTTTTGGACTCCTAAATGCCTTCTGTGAATACCAAAAGTCTTAAAGTTAGGATTTTTCTCAGTTTAGGAGTAGTAAAGTTAGAACTTGTAACTTTAGGACTCCTAAATGCCTTCTGTGAATACCAAACGTCGTAAAGTTAGGATTTTTCGCAGTTTCTCAGTACTCCTTAACTGGGAAAAAATCCTAACTTTAGGACTTTTGTTATTCACAGAAGGCATTTAGGAGTCCTAAAGTTAGGACTCCTAACTGCTGTGAATATCGAAATGAGTAAGTGCCTTCTGTGAATACCAAATTGAGTATGTGCCTTCTGTGAATACCAAAATGGTAGTAAGTTTAGGATATTGTCGTAAGTTAGTTCTGTGAATCGTGTTCTATCACTTTTACTAAGTGTTGCACAAACTGGAGTGGGAATAGTAATTTTTACCTCTCCGTAGTCCAATGCTTTTGCAACAGTTACATGGACAGGCATGGAAATAGTACATTTTACCCCTCCTTAGTCCAAAGATTTCCCTAATGTTGCACAGACTGGAGTGGGAATGGTAAATGTTACCCCTCCAAAGTCCAACACTTTCACTATTGTTGCAAAGACAGGAGTGGGAATACTAAATGTAACCATTTTGCTACTTTTACTCAGACAAAAGAGAAAATAGTAAATGTAATCCCTTTTACGTCCAATTATGTGTTTACTTTTGCACAGACCAGAGTGGGAATAGTAAATGTAACCTCATAGAAGTCCACGCGTTCCCTACTGTTGCACAGATTGCAATGGGAACAGTAAATGTAACCACTTAGTAGTCTAACACTTTCCCTACTGTAACACAGAATGGAGTGAGAATAGTAAATTTAACTCAACAAAGTTGAATGCTTTTCCTACTGTTCCACAGAATGGAGAGGGAATAGTTAATTCATCCCATTGAAGTACAACGTGTTCTTTACTGATGCACAGACTGGACTAAGAACAGTAAATGTTATCCCTCCATAGACCAATACTTTACGTACTGATGCACAATAAAAAAGTGGTGAGATCAGCAAATTTACCCGTCTAGTGAAGTACAGCGCTTCAACTATTGTTGCACAGAGTGGAGTGGAAATAGTAAATGTAATCCCTTTGAAGCACCAATATTTTCACTGCTGCTGCAATGACTGGACTGGGAACAGTAAAATTAATTCCTTTTAAGTCAATGCAGTCTTTACTGTTGTACAGACTGGTGTGGAAATAGTAAATGTATTCCCTACGTAGTCCGACACTTTCCCTATTGTTGCAGAGACTAATGGAGTAGGAATAATACATTTTACCCATCTGAAGTCCAACGCTTTCCCAACAGTTGCACAGACAGGAGTGGAAATATTAAATTGTAACCCTCCTAAGTCCCTAGCTTTAACTACTGGAGCACAGGTAGGAGTGGTAATAGTAAATGCAAACCCTCTGAATTGCAACGTTTTCCGTGCTGATGCACCAACTGGAGTGGGAATAGTGAACTTAATTCCTTTGAAGATAGCATGTTTTTTATTGTTGCACAGACTGGAGTATGAATAGTAAATTTAACCCCTTAGTAGTCCAACGCGTTCCCTACTGTTGCACAGATTGCAGTGGGAACAGCCAAATTACCCACTCCGTAGTCCAACACTTCACATACTGTTGTACAGACTGGAGTGAGAATAGAATCTTTTTCACCTACAAAGTCTAACGCTTTCCCCAGTGTTGCATAGCATGAAATGGTAGTAGTAAATGTAACCCCTCTGATGTCAAACCCTTTACTCTACTGATGCAGAAATAGTAAATTTAATCCCTTTGAAGTCCAATGCGTTCTTTACTGTTGGCACAGACCGGAATGGGAATTGCAAATTATACCCCTTCTTAGTCCAACACTTTCCCTACTGATGCACAGACTGTGGTGGGAATAGTACATTTTATCTATCTGAAGTCCAATGTTTTAACTACCATTGCACAGACTGGAGTGGCAACGCTTTCCCTGCTTTTTCACCGCCTGTAGTGGGAATAGTAAATCTAATTCCTTTGACGTCAGCGTTTTCTTTACCGTTGTACAGACCTTTGTGGAAATATTCAAATTTAATCCCTCTGAAGTCTGATGCTTCCTCTACTGTTGCATAGACTGGAGTGGGAGTAGTATATTTTGCCTCCCTCAAGAACAACGCTTTCCCTACTTTTGCACAGACTGGGCTGGGAATAGTAAATTAAATCCCTCCTAAGACAATGCTTTCCCTAATGTTACACGTATTGGAGTGCGAATATTACATGTTATCCCTCCACAACCTATCACTTCCCCTACAGTTGCACTCATTGGAGAGGGAATAGTATTATTTACCCCTCCTGGCACCAATGCTTTCTCTACTTTGCCTTAAATGGAGTGAGTATAATAATTTTTACCCCTCTGTAGTTCAATGCTTTTCCAACTGGTTCACAGACAGGAGTGGGAATACTACATTTTACTCCTTCAAATTCTAATGCTTTCCTTAGTGTTGCTCAAACTGGAGTGGGAATAGTAAACATAACCCTTTCCTAAGACCAATATTTTTCCTACTGTTGCATAGCCTGTAGTGGGAATAGTAAATTGAATCTCTTTAAAGTCCAACACTCTCTTTACTGATGAACTGACTGGAGTGCGAATAGTACATTTTACCTCTCCACAACCCATCACTTTCCCTAATGTTGCACGCACTGGAGAGGGAATGGTAATGTGCAGCCCTCCTAACACCAACTGACTGGAGTGGTTATAGAAATGTTTACCCCCTCCATAGTCCAACGCTTTCCCAACAGTTGCACAGACAGGAGTGGAAATGGTAGATTTTGCCACTCAGAAGTCCAATGCGTTCCCTAGGGTCGCACAAACTGTGTGGGAATAGTACATGTAACCCCTTTTGAAGTACATTGTGTTCCCTACTGTAGCACAGACTGGAGTGAGATTAGCAAAAGTATTTCCCCCAAAGTCTGCCTCTTTCCTTACGGTTGCACTGACTGTAGTAGGAATAGTACATTTAATAATTTTGAAGTCTAATGCGCTCTTTACTGTTGCACAGACTGGAGTGGAAAGAGTACATTTAATTCCTTAGAGTTCCCTACTGTTAGAAAGACTGGAGTGGGAATAGTAAATTCTATCTGTATTTAGTCCAAAGCTTTCCCTACTGCTGCACAGACATGAGTGGGAATTGTGATGTAATCATTTTAAAGTCCAAAGCTTTCCTACTTTTGCACAGACAAAACTGACAAAACTGATAACAGTAAATGTAATCCCTTTCAAGTATAAAGGTTTCTTTACTGTTGTACAGACTAGAGTGTTGATAGTAAATGTAACCCTGCGAAGTACAACTCTTCCTTACTATTTCACAGAATGCATTGGGAATAGTAAATGTAACCCCTCCAAAGTACAATGCTATTGTTGCAGAGACTGGTGTAGGAAAAGTACATTTTACCCTCCCATAGTACAACACTTCCCCTACTGTTACACAGACTGAAGTAGGAATAGTACATTTTACAGATACAAAGTCCAATGTTTTCCCTATTGTTAAGTGATAATAGTACAATTTACCCCTCCAAGGGCCCACCCTTTTCCTACTGTTGCACAGACTGTGGAGGGAATAGTAATTTTTATCCCTCTTGAGACCAACACTTTCCCTACTTTGCAATAACTTGAGAGGTGATTGTTATTTTTACCCATCTGTAGTCCAATGCTTTCCCAAGAACTGAACAGACAGGTGTGGCAATAGAAAACCTTACCCCTTTCAACTCCAACGCATTCCTTACTGTTGCTGAAACTGGACTGGGAATAGTAAATGTAACCCCGTCCAAAGTCCAATGCTTTCTCTACTGTTGCACAGACTGGAGTGTGAACAGTACATTTTATATCTTTGAAGTCCAATGCACTCTCTACTCTTCAACACACTGGAGTGGGAATAGTGAATTTAATCCCTAAGAAGTCCAACACTTTCCCTACTGTTAGGCAGACTGGAGTGGGAGTAGTACATGTTACCCCTCCTTAGTCCAAAGCTTTCACTACTGTTGTACAGACTAGAGTGGGAATAGTAATTTTCACCCCTCCAATGTCTAATGTTTTCCCTACTGTTGCACTGACCGGATTGTGAATATTAAACTTAACCATTTCGAAGTCGAAAGCTTTCTTTATGGTTGCACACACTGGAGTGCTAATACTAAATACAACCCCTTCAAAGGCCAACGCTTTCCCTACGGTTGCGCAGACTGGAGTAGGAATAGAAATGCTACTCCCTAAAAATCCAATGGTGTCTCTACTGATGCACAGACTGGAGTAGAAATAGTTAATTTTGCCCCTCCATAGTTCGTCACTTTCCCTACTGTTGCACAGACTAGAGTGGGAATAGTAAATGTAACCCCTGAGAATTTGATTACTTTCCCTGCTGTTGCGCAGTCTGAATTGTCAAATTTTTTACTGTAGCACTGTGTGGAGTGGGAATAGAACATTTATTCCCTCAGAAGTACATCAGCTTTCCCTACTGTTGCACAGAGTAGAGTGGTACTAGTGCATTTTACCCCTGAGAAGTCGTACACTTTCCCTACTGTTGAACAAACTAGAATAGTAATATTAAATGTAATCCCGGCAAAATCTAATGTTTTTTTTGCTGTTGCACAAACTGGAGTGGGACTAGTCAATTTAATCCCTTTGAAGTCCAGCACATTCTTAACAGTTGCACAGAGTGGTGTGGGAATACTGCATTTGATCCCTCAGAAGTACAACCCCTTCCCTACTGTTACACAGACTAGAGTGCGATTAGTAACTTTTACCCCTCTGAAGTCAAACATTTTCCTTACTGTTGCACAGACTGTAACTGGAATATTAAATTTGACCCCTCCGAAGTTCAACGCTTGCTCTAATGTGCACAAACTGTAGTGGGAATAGGAAATTGAATCCGACAGCAAAAGGGCCTACAGCCGTCTTAGGGCAACAAAAGGATTGATGTGAGGCAGCTGGAGCAGTTAGTGCTAAGGGCAGTGGAGGTCTGTTGAACCGCTGGTGGAAAGTACATTGAAAACCTCAACCTCACTGGCAACACATGCTGATG
This sequence comes from Lissotriton vulgaris, assembly GCF_964263255.1. Lineage (NCBI taxonomy): Eukaryota > Metazoa > Chordata > Amphibia > Caudata > Salamandridae > Lissotriton > Lissotriton vulgaris. Next base: position 2,097,002,501 of record NC_141691.1, on the reverse strand, counting down.
CATGCAGGGCCCAGCCAGGATCAGCTGCATTGACAAAGCATGCACTACAGGCCCCCAGCTGAGAATGATGGTCTGGAACTGTGGGGTTAACTGGAAGTTGGTGCTGTGGTGACCGATGGACGAGGGCCACTGGTGTTAAATATTGGTGCATAAGTAAATATGGGCATGCACTCACCTGGTCCCTATTACAGACACGCCACTTAAATTGCTTATTAATCATATCCCTTTAGTATTATTCAATGTTTATGCACCAGTTTATATTGATAATACGTTTTGGATTCAAATGTCTGATTAACTTCTTATGTTTGATGAGAATTATGTTATCTTTCGGGGTGATTGTAACCAGATTATATACCCTATTTTAAATAGACATTCCTATGTGAAATTCTCTAATACCAAGATACACTCACAGTTTACCTCTGCTATACGATGCAAAGGTTAAATTGACATTTGGAGACTCTATAACCCAGATTTACAGGAATATACCTTTTACTCTCTACCCCATACCTTTCAATCCAGAATAGATTATCTTTTTCTCAATAAACCCCTGTCTCAACTTGTTTCGCCGAGATGGGTTCCATCCTAAAATCAGATCATGGTCCAGTTTATGTTGATTTTGATCGGCTACCTTTTTCCTCCAATGCCGGTAGATGGCGTTTCAATAATACGCTATTATCAGATCCCAATTTCACTGGCCAATGCACCTCTTTTGCTTCTGAATTCTTTTCTATTAACTCCACTCCAGACTACTCTCCAGTAATGATTTGGGAGTCTTTTAAGGCTGCAGCTAGAGGTTTTATAATCAATTTTGTTTCACAAAAAAGACGTTTTGAAGCCAAAAATGCTCAATTATTAGCAAAAATTAAGAAACTTGAATATGATTATTATCGCTCAAATCCTAAAAATTCCTTAAAAAGCCTTATTGAGGCAAAAATGTCTTGTAATAAATCATCTACCGAAGCTGCATCCTCTTATTTTTTAAAAAACAGTGCCCGTTATTACGGAGGCCAGAATAAGATGGGCAAACTACTTGCAAATTACTTAAAAATTCGTCTGGAACGGACTAAAATTGAATTCACACGTAACACTGTTGGGGATTTTCTCTTTAAAGATACTGATATTTTAAATGAATCTGTTTCTTTCTATAAAAATTTGTAAACACCCGAGCAATAACCATCCTATATAGAACTCTCCTCTTTCTTTCAAATAATAAATTATCCTCCTACTCATGATACTGATTTTGCCCCACTAGAATTAGATATCACTTTATCCGAAATTAAACATGCAGTCAGTATCGGTTCTGAAAAGGGGTAAAGCGCCTGGTCCGGACGGTTTTACCATTGAATTCTATACCCATTTTGCTTCTCTATTACTTCACCATCTCTTATTACTCTACACATTTTTTATTACAGAAGGTTCTTCCTCTGGATCTTTTCAAGACGCCGTAATCTGTTTCATTCCCAAAGATAATACAGATCGCTCTTTTTGTAAAAATCACCTTCCTATCTCGATAGTTAATTTATATTATAAGATTTTTGCAAAGATCCTTGCTCTTCGTATTGACCCCATTTTACCCAATATTATTAGCCTGGAACAATCAGGATTTGTCAAAGTTCGCTTATCCTCAGATAATTCCAGAGTTTTCTTTAAAATCTTAAGTAAAGCTTCCTCCCTAGATTATACTATTGCTGCGATAGCGTTAGATGCTGAGAAAGCATTTGACATGATTGGTTGGGATTTTATGTTTCAAGTACTTAAATGGTTTGGGTTTTCTGATAAATTAATTTCTCTTATTTCACTATTATATTCTGGTCCTAAGGCCTCTATTTTTGTTAATGGGAATTCCTCTGACTATTTTGCTCTTTTCAGAGGAGTCAGTCAAGGTTTCTCCTTATCTCCTCTTTTATTTATAATTGCTTTAGAGCCTTTTTTAATGAAAATTAGATTGGATGACAGGATTACTGGTTTTAAAATTGATAATGCCCATTTAAAAATGTATGTTTATGCTGATGACATCCTTCTATATTGTTCGAATCCCACTACTTCTCTTCCAGCTTTCCTTTCTCAAGTCGATACTTTCGCTAAATTATCTGGATATTGTCTTAATTCGGATAAATGTGAAGTTCTTACTTTAAATATTATTTGTTTGAAACAAGATTTTATCTCTACTGGCTTGTCTTGGAAATCCTATAAAATGTAATACTTAGGATTATGGTTTTCTCCCACTATTCCAGATACCTTAAAAGAGAACTTTGATAAACACTCTCTACATCTATTGACAGATGGCATCCACTTTTTCCCTCCTGGTGGGTTCACCTAGATTCTATTAAGATGATGCTCTCCCCCTTATTCCATATATTTTATCTATCATCCCAATGAAAATTCCTGGTTTTTATTTCAAAAACATTGATTCAATATTAAACAAATTCCTATGGAAGAATAAACCTCCTCGAAGGTGAGCAGCCATCACAACGCGGGCATTACCACACGCTGCCATTACGATGTTGCTTTTTCAACGCAAGTCATTTCAACGACTTGTGCTGGAGTCAAGTCAAGTCATAAAATTTGTATAGCGCACTACATACCCAGAGGGTTTCAAGGCGCTTAGGAAGGGGAGGAGGATTATTTGTCAAATATCCACGTTTTATGCTGCTTTCTGAACGCTAGGTGGTTCTGGGTGAGGCGAAGGTACGCGGGGAGTGAGTTCCATGTTTTAGCAGCCAGGTATGAAAAGGATCTGCCTCCCATGGTGGTCTTGTTGATGCGAGGTACAGTGGCGAGGGCTTGGCTGGAAGAACGTAGTTGGCGGGAGGGGGTGTAGAAGGACAGTCGAGAGTTGAGGCAATCTGGTCCGATGTCGTAGAGTGATTTGTGTGCGTGGGTAAGCAGTCGGAAAGTGATTCTCTTATTGACGGGTAGCCAGTGGAGGTCTTTAAGGTGACCAGAGATGTGTTCGTTGTGTGGGATGTCTAATATGAGCCTGGCTGAGGCGTTTTGGATTCGTTGGAGTTTCTTCTGGAGTTTAGCGGTGGTACCTGCGTAGAGGGTGTTTCCGTAGTCCAGTCGGCTCGTGACCAGAGCGTGGGTGACTGTTTTCCTTGTTTCGGAGGGGATCCAGCGAAATGTTTTTCTGAGCATGCGAAGAATGTTGAAGCAGGAAGAGGATACGGCGCTGACTTGTCTGTTCATTGAGAGTGAAGAATCCAGGATGACTCCAAGGTTCCGTGCGTGGTCTGTCGGGATGGGTGCTTTTCCGAGGGCTTCCGGCCACCAGGAGTCGTCCCACGCGGAGGGGGAGGTACCTAAGATGAGGACTTCTGTTTTGTCTGAGTTCAGTTTCAGACGGCTTTGTTTCATCCATTCGGCAACTTCTTTCATTCCTTCGTGTAGGTTAGTTTTGGCTGTGCTGGGGTCATTGGTGAGGGAAAGGATCAGTTGAGTGTCGTCCGCGTAAGAGATGATGTTGAGGTTGTGTTGGCGTGCGATGGCCGCGAGGGGGCTCATGTATACGTTGAAGAGGGTGGGACTGAGTGAGGATCCTTGAGGTACGCCGCAGATGACTTCAGAGGCCTCGGACTTGAATGGAGGAAGGCGGACTCTCTGGGTTCTTCCGGTGAGGAACGAGGTGATCCATTCAAGTGCTTTTCCTTGAATTCCGATGTTATTGAGGCGTTGTAGAAGGGTGCTGTGGCAGACTGTATCGAATGCTGCAGAGAGGTCGAGGAGGATGAGGGCGACTGTGTCTCCATTGTCCAGTAGAGTTCGAATGTCGTCTGTTGCTGCGATGAGGGCGGTCTCAGTGCTGTGTTTTGCTCGGAAGCCAGATTGTGAGGGGTCGAGGGATTTGTTGGCTTCGAGGAAGGCGGCAAGCTGGTTGTTGACGGCTTTCTCGATGACTTTGGCCGGGAATGGAAGAAGCGAGATGGGGCGGTAATTTTTGAGTTCGGTGGGGTCCGCTGTTGGTTTTTTCAGAAGGGCGGTGAGTTCAGCGTGTTTCCAGTCTTCTGGGAAGGTAACGGAGTTGAAGGAGCAGTTGATGGCATCTCGGATGTGCGGTGCTATGACGGAGTCTGCTTTGTTGAAGATGTGGTGAGGGCATGGGTCTGTGGGGGATCCTGAGTGGATGGAATTCATCAGGCGGATGGTGTCCTCAGTGGAGATTGGGTTCCAGGCGTTAAGGGTGTTCACGGGGGGAAGATGGTCAGCAGATGGTAGGGTGGGTTGGTTTCCGGGTTGGTTGTCAAAGCTGTTGTGGATGTCTGCAATCTTGTTGTGGAAAAAAGAGGCTAGGGAGTCGCAGAGGGTTTGAGAGGGGGTGATGTTGTTGGAGTTGGCCGAGGGATTGGAAAATTCCTTGACAATGTTGAAAAGTTCCTTGCTGTTGTGGGCGTTGTTGTCAAGTCGATCCTTGAATGCTGTTTTCTTGGCTTTTCGGATCAGTTGGTGGTGAGTGCGGGTGGCGCTTTTGAAGGCGTCCTTGGTGCTGGTGGTTGGGTCTTTTTTCCAGGCCTTTTCAAGGGAGCGGCAGAGTTTCTTGGACTTCTTAAGATCATCGTTGAACCATGAGGCTTTCTTGCTGCCAGGTTTGCTTTGACGTTTTTTCAGTGGAGCTAAGGTGTCGGCGGTGTTGGATAACCATAGGGTGAGGTTGGCGGCGGCTTTGTTGGCGTTAGAAGAGAGGGCTGGGGAGTTTCGAAGGAGCGATGCGGAGATTTGGTCCGTGGTGATTTTGTTCCAGTTTCTTTGCAGGGTAGGTTGGGAGTGGTTGATGGGTTTCGGCTTGTTGTAGGTGAAGTGAACGCAGCTGTGGTCGGTCCATAGGAGATCCGTAGTGTGACTGAAGGAGACATGATTGCTGGATGTGAAGATGGGGTCGAGTGTGTGACCTGCGATGTGGGTGGGGGAAGTGACTAGTTGTTTAAGTCCGAGGTTGGCGAGGTTGTCCACGAGGGTGGCGGTGTTGTGGTCGTTTATCTTTTCAAGGTGAAAGTTGAGGTCTCCCAGAAGAATATAGTCTTTGGAGGGGAGCGCGTGTGGAGAGATGAAGTCCGTGATGTCTTCACTGAATTTTGCGCGGGGTCCTGGTGGTCTGTAGAGGAGAGTGCCTCTGAGTGTTGTTTTGGGGTCGATGTGGATCTGGAAGTGAAGGTGTTCGGAGTTGGCGAGGTTGGCGTCAGAGCTGGTTGAGATGCGGATAGATTTCTTATGGACGATAGCGATTCCTCCTCCTGTGTGGCTGGTACGGTCTTTGCGGGTGATCTTATAGTCTTCAGGGATGGAAATGGTGATGTCTGGTGCGGAGGAAGCATTCATCCATGTTTCCGTAAGGAAGGCGACGTCTGGAGAGAAGGTGTCTAGTATGTTCCATAGGTCAATGGCGTGCCTGTGCACCGATCGGGTGTTGAGAAGGATGCATTGTAGGTGGTTGGGGTCGGGAATCTGTGGTGTGGTCGTAGCGGAGATGTTGTCAGTGCCGCTGAATTTGCAGGAGTAGCAGGAGAAAGGTCCATGGGTGTGTCCAGGAGCGGCTTGGACGCAGGTGGGGGCGCGACCGGGGTTAAGGGCTAGGAGGGAGGCGGCGTCGTAGGTAATGCGGGGGGGATGGGCGGCGTGAGGGGCAGGGGGTCTGGCACTGGGCGCGGTCCAGGCGCGGACGGGCGTAGACGGGCTTACCTTTGGCGCACCTTCGGCGCGGGTTGGGCGCGGTCGCTGCGCGTGAACGCTGCGCGCAAAAACATCTGTCATATATGGATAGTGAAGGGGGAGGGGCGAGGGCGTCTCAGCTGGGAGGCGGGTCGGGCACACGAGGAGGACAACAAATAAACAAAATGGAGGCGGGGGGAGGAGCAGAGCGGAGCGCTATTGGCAGGCGCGCAGACAGAGTAAATACACAGCCAAAATCAATATCTATAGCGCTAATAAGGCAAAGCGCTAGCACACAGCAGGCGAAGACAATTTATGACAGAGATCCTTCAGCAGAGCGGCGCTACGATGCCCAGCCAAAATCAATACGATACACAGCCAAAATCAATATCTATAGCGCTAATAAGGCAAAGCGCTAGCACACAGCAGGCGAAGACAATTTCAGTTATGGCAGAGATCCTTCAGCAGAGCGGCGCTACGATACCAGGTTGCAGCCAGGAGCACAGGGAGCGACCACTCTGTCCGTGAGGAGGAGTGAGTCACAGCGTTTACAGCCGAGCAGCGCTGTATTAAGGTTAGTGGGAGGGCGTCTCAGCTGGGAGGCGGGTCGGGCACACGAGGAGGACAACAAATAAACAAAATGGAGGCGGGGGGAGGAGCAGAGCGGAGCGCTATTGGCAGGCGCGCAGACAGAGTAAATACACAGCCAAAATCAATATCTATAGCGCTAATAAGGTAAAGCGCTAGCACACAGCAAGCGAAGACAATTTATGACAGAGATCCTTCAGCAGAGCGGCGCTACGATGCCCAGCCAAAATCAATACGATGCACAGCCAAAATCAATATCTATAGCGCTAATAAGGCAAAGCGCTAGCACACAGCAGGCAAAGACAATTTCAGTTATGGCAGAGATCCTTCAGCAGAGCGGCGCTACGATACCAGGTTGCAGCCAGGAGCACAGGGAGCGACCACTCTGTCCGTGAGGAGGAGCGAGTGGAGGGCACTGTTAGAAAAGGAATAGTTTAATTTTCTATTCCAACACCTTCCCTACTGTAACGTGGGCTGGAGTTGGAATAGAAAATTAAACTATTCCACTATCCAGCACTTGCAGCACAAGTTGTTGTAAAAACAGCATCGTAATGGCACGCGGGGTAAAAGCCCGCGTTGTAATATCATACAATCCTCCCCGAATAGCTCTTAGTGCTCTTAAAGCAGACCAAATCTCTGGTGGCCTCAAATTTCCTGATTTCAAATCATACCATTATGCTTTTTCTCCGAGTCAGTCCTCTAGATGGCTTTCTCCAGATCAATGTGTTCACCCTCCTCTTTGGTTGAAAATTGAAGAACATTTTATAGCTCCTTTCCAGTTCAAGGGAGCTCTTACCTTTACTAATAATGTCTCTTCTTTCCGTCCCCTTGTAATCTCCCATACTCGTAAATTATTGATTCCTCTTCTTCTTTCCTCTCATCCTTCTTCTATCTCATTAGATCAACAACCTATCTGTCACAATCACTCACTATGTATTAAAGGTCAAACTATCTATTCGAAAACTTGGAGTCTCAAGGGTTTACTCTGGATTTTGCAACTGGTATTTAATATTATCCCTTTATCCTTATTAGATCTTCAATTAAAATTCTCTTTACCCTCTTCTTGTAAATCTCAGTATGACTCACTCCTTCCTCCTCTTTCACGATATCTCCTGCCTTATCACCTGACCCCAATGTACCTCTCAGTTGTTCTAATCTTTTCCCTTTAATATCTATTACTACATCGGCTTCTTCTCTATATAGAACTTTGTTTTTCTCCACTGACAGGGTCAAAGTGAAGTCTGAATTGGCCTGGGAAATGGATCTTTCTGAATATTGGCCCACCCCTTTTTGGGACAAATTATGGTTAAAAATTCATAAAACGTCAAGAGCAGCTGATACCTGTCAGACTCTCTATTTTATCTACAAATGCCTCCTCTTCACCCCAACGAAATTAGTCTCTTTTTTTCTGACTTTTCCACCGCTTGCTGGTCTTGTAAATATCCCTCAGCAGATCTACAACATATGCTATTTGATTGCCCCTCTCTCTCTCGTTTTTGGCTATTAGTTTGGTCCCAAATCAATACCATTTATGGCTCCCCCTATCCTTCTACCTTATGGCTATTGCTTCATCTTCGGCCTTTTTAGTTAGTCACCAGCCCCAAGCATCCTCACCAGCCCCCCAGCCCAGAGCATCGTCACCTGCCCCTTCATGTAATACTTTGCTCCTGTGTTTGTGGAGCACCTCAACACACAGATACGCAGACACGGACAAAGTGTGTCTGCACAAACACATACAAGTAATTAGAGGTGTCGTTTTGTGTAAGCACCAGTAACATGCACCCTTGAGTGACTTTCATTGATGCTGCATGGCCAAGGGCTGACCTCCAGTTGGAGGTGAGGTGAATCGGTCCAGGTTGGTGCTGACAGGGCTGTTTCCTACCTGAGACTTCAGACAGTGAAGGAGGACAGCCCTCACACCATAAGACTGTTATTTCACTCATTACTTGTAAAATTGCATTTATTTATGTGCTTAGAGACCGGTTCCTGGTAACACTCTTTTTTTCCTATGGACAGTTTCTGGTGCCGATTCCTAAGATGCTCTTATGCTGAGCATTAGTTGTTCGGAAGAGAAGACCAAGGGCTTTTCTTCTGTAAATTGTCCATTTCATAAATGCAGTACTCCTCCACTCTCACTGATACGCACCCAGAGGCTAGAACCTACACAGGATACTTCAGCATTACACTTTGATGTTGAAATACTATTTTATTATGGAGATTCTTTACCTTGTGCATTTATGTTAGTGGCTGCGCTGTAAATGCTTCTTTTCTGGTTTATTCCATGTAGAGCTGACGTAGCTTCAAGGAGCATTTACAAGTAACACTGTTATTGCAAGGCTAATATCTGGACCAGGGGCTGCTGCTAAAGGATTGTGACATGCTGCAGATGTGCAGAAACCATTTTACATCGAGTGTGTGTGTGTTACTAGTAGAGAGCTACAGAGCCATGTATGCGGGGTCTCAGAGGTTTACATTACATACAAACATTAATGCGCAGAGGATATCAGATGTTTACCTACAGACTTTAATGCGAGGAGAGTCTCAGATGTTTACATAAGTGTTAACGTGCAGAGAGTCTCATATGTTTACATACAGGCGTTAATAAGTAGAGGGTCACAGATGTTTACATATAGGTGTTAATGCGTTGAGAGTTTCAGATCTTTACATAAAGGCATTAATGTGCGGAATGTCTCAGATGTTTACATTACATACAGGCATTAAAGAGCAGATTTTCTCAGATGTTTCTGTTGCATACAGGCATTCCTGCGCCAAGGGTCTCATATGTTTACATTACATACAAGTATTAATTTGCAAAGGTTCTCAGATGTTAAGATTACCAGGCAGGCATTTATGCGTAGAGGGTCTCAGATGTTTACATTACATACAGCCGTTAATGCACGGAGAGTATCAGATGTTTACATTACATACCGGTGTTAATGTGATGAGAGTCTCAGATATTTACATACAGGCATTCATGCACTGAAGGTCTCAGATGTTTACATTACATACAGGGGTTAATACGCAGAGGGTCTCAGAAGTTAACATATTGGTGTTAATGCGTGGAGAGTCTCAGATGTTTACATACAGGCATTAATGCGCGGAAGGTCTCAAATGTTTACAGTACATATAGGTGTTAATGTGCAGTGGGGCTCAGATGATTTCATACAGGCATTAATGCTGAAAGGGTCTCAGATGTTTACATTGCATACAGGAATTACTGCGCAAAGGGTCTCAGATGTTTACATTACATACAACCAATAATGCGCAGAGGGTCTCAGATGTTTACATTACATAAAAGTATTAACTTGTGGAAGGTTTCAGATGCTTACAATTCTACAGGCATTAATGCAGAGGGTCTCGGATGTTTACATTACATACAGGCGTTATTACGCAGAGGGACTGAGATGATTATATACAGGCGTTAATACACAGAAGAACTCAGATGTTTACATATAGTTGTTAATGTGTGGAGAGTCTCAGATGTTTACATACAGGCATTAATGTGCAGAAGGTCTCAGATGTTTATATTACATACAGGAGTTAATGCAAAGAGGGTCTCAGATGTTTACATACAGGCATTAATTCACAGAGGGTCTCAAATGTTGATGTTACATAGAGGCATTAATACGCAGAGGGTCTAAGGTGTTTACATCACATACAGGCATTAATGCGGGTACGGTCTAAGATGTTTATATTACATAAAGGCATTAATGAGGAAACTGTCTCAGATGTTTACATTACATACATGAATTCATGTAGGAAGGGTCTCATATAAGAATAAGTGCGAGTGTAGCAGTGAATAAGTGCAAGTGTAGCAGAGAATAAGTGTGAGTGTAGTAGAGAATAAGTGTGAGTATAGCTAAAAATAAGTGCGAGTGTAGAAAAGAATACGTGTGAGTGTAACAGTGAATAAGTGCAAGTGTAGCAGTGAATAAGTGCGAGTGTAGCAGAGAATAAGTGTGAGTGAAGCCGAGAATAAGTGCAAGTGTAGTAGTGAACATGTGCAAGTGTAACAGTGAATACGTCCAAGAGTAGCAGTGAATAAGTACAAGTGTAGCAGAGAATAAGTGTGAGTGTAGCAGAGACTACGTGCAAGTTTATCAGTGAATATGTGCAAGTGTAGCAGTGAATAAGTGCAAGAGTAGCTGTGAATAATTGCAAGTGTAGCAGGTAATAAGTGCTAGTGTAGCAGAGAATAAGCGTGAGTGTAGCAGAGAATAAGTGTGAGTGTAGCAGAGAATAAGTGTGAGTGTAGCAGAGAATAATTGTGAGTGTAGCAGTGAATAAGTGTGAGTGTAGCAGTGAATAAGTGTGAGTGTCGCTGTGAATAATTGCAAGTGTAGCAGGTAATAAGTGCTAGTGTAGCAGAGAATAAGCGTGAGTGTAGCAGAGAATAAGTGTGAGTGTAACAGAGAATAAGTGTGAGTGTAGCAGAGAATAAGTGCGAGTGTAGCAGTGAATAAGTGCAACTGACGCAGAGAATAAATGCTAGTGTAGCAGAGAATAATTGCGAGTGTAACAGTGAACATGTACACGTGTAGCAGAGATTAAGTCCGAGTGTAGCAGTGAATAAGTGCGTGTAGCAGAGAATACGTGCGAGTGTAGCAGTGAATAAGTGCAAGTGTAGCAGAGAATAAGTGCGAGTATAGCAGAGAATACGGACAAGTGTAGCAGAGAATAAGTGTGAGTGAAGCCCAGAATAAGTGCAAGTGTAGTAGTGAACATGTGCAAGTGTAGCAGTGAATATGTCCAAGAGTAGCAGTGAATAAGTATAGGTGTAGCAGAGAATAAGTGTGAGTGTGGCAGTGAATAGGTACCAGTGTGGCAGTAAATAAGTGTGATTGTAGCAGAGAATAAGTGCAAGAGTAGCTGTGAATAATTGCAAGTGTAGCAGGTAATAAGTGCTAGTGTAGCGGAAGTGTAGCAGAGAATAAGTGTGAGTGTAGCAGAGAATAAGTGTGAGTGTAGCAGAGAATAAGTGTGAGTGTAGCAGTGAATAAGTGTGAGTGTAGCAGAGAATAAGTGCCAGTGTAGCAGAGAATAAGTGTGAGTATAGCAGTGAATAATTGCGAGTGTAACAGTGAATAAGTGCGAGTGTAGCAAAGACTACGTGTGAGTGTAGCAGTGAATAAGTGTGAGTGTAGCAGTGAATAAGGGTGATTGTAGAAGAGAATACGTGCTAGTGTAGCAGTGAATAAGAGCGAGTGTAACAGTCAAGAAGTGCAAGTGAAGGAGAGAATAAATGCTAGTGTAGCAGAGAATAATTTCGAGTGTAACAGTGAACATGTGCACGTGTAGCAGAGATTAAGTCCGAGTGTAGCAGTGAATAAGTGTGTGTAGCAGAGAATACGTGCGAGTGTAGCAGTGAATAAGTGCAAGTGTAGCAGAGAATAAGTGTTAGTGAAGCCGAGAATAAGTGCAAGTGTAGAAGTAAACATGTGCGAGTGTAGCAGTGAATAAAAATGCAAGTGTAGCAGAGAATAAGTGCGAGTGTAGCAAAGAATAAGTGTGAGTGTAGCGGTGAATAAGTGCAAGTATAGTAGAGATAAAGTGTGAGTGTAGCAGAGAATATGTGCGAGTGTAGCAGTGATAAGTGCAAGTGTAGCAGAGAATAAGTGCAATATTAGCAGAGAATATGTGCAAGTGTAGCAGAGTTAAGTGCGAGTGTAGAAGTGAATAAGTGCAAGTGTAGCAGAGAAAAAGTGTGAGTGTAGCAGAGAATTAGTGTGAGTGTAGCAGTGTATAGGTACATGTGTATCAGTGAATACGTGTGAGTGTGGCAGTGAATAAGTGCGAGTATGACAGTGAGTAAGTGTGAGTGTAGCAGAGAATGGCAAGGGGCGACCAATCGGTCCCCCCGAACGTATGGCAGAGTACCACGATCCCCCCGGGAAGCCATCTTGGGCGGGAGGCGAGTCTCGGCTGGTATGCCCGAAGCGGCGTAGCCGGGGCGCGCCTTTTCCCGCCCTCGAGTGGGTTGGCCTAGACACTAACGCGGCTGGCCACGCCCTTGGGGCAGGCAGGGGCGGGTTTACGCCCGCCCTGAAGACGGATATAAGGAGAAACAAGACCAGATGGCATCCTCTTGTTCCTGTGCTCTGAAGCTGCACCTCCTCGCTGCACGTGAGCTCGAGACGGAACGAAGAGCCAATTTTGAGCGTTGTAATCCTCTTGTTTGTTTTCTAGATAATCTGCTGGAGAATGCCGAAGAAGGCGGGAAAGCGAATGACTACCGACCAGATGCTGCGTGTTCTCATGAAAGAGGTGACCGACCTGAAGAAGCGAATGGATAAAAATGAGGAAGGGGGCCCGAAACGTCCTTTGGAGGGAACGGCCCCGGGAGGAAAAGGCAAGAGGCCCAGGAGGGGAGCAGCTGGGGGAGATATCCCGGGTCCCTGTGTCCCGCTCGAAGCACCCACTCCTGTGCCGGAGGAAGGGAATCCGATTCCCGTGGTGGTCACCCCCGTGTCCGGGGAAGATATGCCGCCCGAGCTGGCAGCACAATTAGCAGCGTGGTTGGGTAAAGGTAGCGAGGGCGCTACGGCTGTCGATGCGCAGGTGTTAATGAAGCAACTGCGGGAAACTCGAGAAGCAGCGAGGGTGTCCACGCCGGTCACGGCCGTAGAGAAGCAACAGGGGACGGTTTTAGTCGCAGAGACAGCGTCCGGTTCAGGTAAGCGGCCATTGCCGATTGCGAGGGAAGAGTCGGCACCCTCTCGAAGGGAGAGGTTGGGTCAGCATGTCCCTTTAGCTATTAAAGAAAAGATATGGGCAGGGGAATATGTAAACATCTTCTCGTTGCTTACTGATCATTATGAGATGGAGCATGTTAAAAGTCAGAAGGACCTCATGCATCCGAGTGTTTGGCGCGCAAAGATGGCCGCCTTTAAGGTTAATGAAAACATTGGCAATTGGGGCAAGGCGTGGGGGATTTTCACATCGATCTTGGGAGAACGGAGGCCCGAATTGCTACCCGAATTGCCGAGTTATCAGTCACGGATCATGGGGTACTCAGTATCACACGAGGGTAATCATTGGTTTTGCTATGATAATCTTTTCAGAAAAGCGAAAGAACATGATAAAAACTTAACTTGGGATTGTTATGATTCTGTGTCCTGGTCCAAAATGAAGGATACTGGTATGTTGAAAGTGCCATTAGTAGGGAGTACTATGGGCGAATCCTCCCGTCAGTATGCGGGGACGCCCTTTCGATCAGGTACGGGTACCGACAATCACTCAAGGCCTACCGGTAATGCAGGTAAAAAGGGGGTTTGTTGGAACTTTAACAGGGGTAAATGTACTAGGCCCCAGGGATCGTGCAAATTTAGACACGAATGTAGTGGGTGTGGGCAATCATCCCATCCTGAGTCCACGTGCAGAGCCAAAACGGGTGATAACGGGGGTAGAGGAGGTGCCAAACAGGTCTAACATAGTCCGAGGGGCGCCTTTACCTACCCCGATTGATACCCTGGCGATGATTCCCTGGCTCAGTGAATACCCGGATCGTGCTTCTGCTGGGGTGTTGCGGAATGGGTTTTCGTATGGTTTCCGCATCCCAGTGGGGGACTTTCAGGGTGTGGAAAAATGCAAAAATCAGATGTCGGTCTTGCAGCATACGACCGTGGTACAGGAAAAGATCCGGAAGGAGGTTACTCGAGGTCGAGTCGCCGGTCCGTTTAGTGTACCCCCGGTGGCTAACTTTGTTTGTTCGCCTTTAGGAGTGGTCCCCAAGAAGGACCCGGGTGAGTTTCGGCTGATACATAATTTGTCAGCCCCACGTGGTCTTTCCGTTAACGAAGCGATAGACCCGGAAATGTGTTCGGTACGGTACGCATCTTTCGATGAGGCCGTAGCCATTTTGAATCGCCTGGGGCCCGGTGCGCTGATGGCAAAATCTGATATCGAGTCAGCGTTCCGGTTGCTCCCGGTACATCCAGACGATCAGCGTCTCCTGGGTTTCATGTTTCAGGGTCAGTACTACATGGATAGGTGTATGCCGATGGGTTGCTCTATTTCTTGTGCCTATTTCGAGAAATTCAGTAGTTTCCTACAATGGGTCTTCACTAAGAAGACGGGTTTCCAACATGTGATGCATTATCTCGATGATTTTTTGTTCCTGGGGGCAGCCGGGGATCCGGAATGTGGGCAAGCTTTGGCTGCATTTTGTGTTTTAATGAATCAGTTTGGCGTGCCATTGGCACCAGGTAAGACGGTGGGTCCTTCGACTTGCCTCGAGTTTCTGGGGATCGAGTTAGACTCCGGAGAAGGTTGTTTCCGTTTACCAGGTGATAAAGTGTTAAAGTTCAGGGCATCCCTGCAAATGTGTATGAGTGAAGCTAAGGTTAAGCTGCATCAGTTACAGCAGTTAGTGGGGCAGTTGAATTTTGCCCTGAGAGTCATCCCAATGGCCCGCCCCTTTTCCCGTTCGATCGCTCAAGCCATGGTCGGACTGAAGGAGGGCCATCATCGCACAAGGCTCTCGGCCGAGGTCCGCCAGGACATGCGCATTTGGTTGGCATTTCTGGCAGATTTCAATGGTCGAGTCGTCTGGAATAAACCAGCTGTGTCCTCTGAGGAGCTGGGACTGTGGACAGATTCGGCAGGGAGTATAGGTTTTGGTGCCATTTTCGGTACTCGATGGTCTGCACAAAAATGGCCGGCATGGTGGCGCGACAGTGGATTGACAAGTAACATTGCCTTCCTGGAACTCTTCCCCATTTTGGTGGCCCTGAGAACGTGGCCTGAAGGGTTCAGAGATCACTCTGTGGTATTTTGGTCTGACAATATGACCGTGGTTGAGTGTATCAATAGCCAGGCAGCACGATGCAAATGGATTTTGAGACTGCTCAAGGAAATCGTATTATTGTGTATGCAATTGAATGTGCTATTCAAAGCAAGACATGTCCCGGGGATAATGAACCAGGCGGCTGATGCCCTTTCTCGTTTTCGTATGCAGGCCTTCTGGGGTTTTCTTCCCACAGCGGACCCGGAGCCAGCACCCTTCCCCGAAGCTCTCTGGTCTCTCGGTGCCCCGAACTTCGTAACCTCGTGGGAGAGAGTTTAGCACCCAGGACGAGGAAGGCATATGAAGGGGCGTTCCAATCCTATTTAGCCTTTTTGGGGACTGCTAGAGAGGAGCTTTGGGGTCAGGAGGAATGGGTAGTGAACTTTCTGATGTCTTTACATCTGGCAAGGAAATCGGTGGCCACGGCCCAGAGGCATTCGGGCTGCCATTTCCTTTGTTGCTAGGGCTCATGGGATACAGGACCCGACAGCGTCTTTCGTTGTACAAAAAGCGCTACGAGGGTGGCAACGCCTTGAGGGTCGCAGAGTAGACGAGAGGCGCCCGATAGGTTTGGATAGGTTGGCCCAGTTATTATCCAGACTCCCTACAACATGTTCATCTCACTTTGAGACAGTGTTATTCCGAGCCGCTTTTACGCTGGCATTTCATGGAGCTATGCGGGTAAGCGAATTAGTGGCGAGGAACAAGCAGGATGTTACGGGAGGGCTGTGCGCAGAGCACGTTCAAATCAGAGGGGAGACGATGACTGTCTCGTTTGTAAGGTCCAAGACCGATCAAAGCGGGATGGGCGACTGCATAATTATACGCAGGATTCCCGGGTCGTCCATGTGCCCAGTGAAGTGTTTAGAGGATTATTTGACACGAAGGGTGGCATCATGGGGGGGGACCTTGTTGAGACACGCGGACGCCACCCCACTGACAAGGTTTCAGTTTCAGCGGGTGCTTGCGATGTCAATTACAGCTGCGGGCTTGAACCCGGGCGAGTTTGGGACCCATTCCTTTCGGATAGGGGCTGCTACAGAGGCTACAGCCAGGGGTCTGAATGTAGAACAAGTTAAACGTGTGGGGCGTTGGTCCTCCAATTGTTATAAAAAGTATGTGCGTTTGCACATGTTGTGAAGCTGTAATGATGTACTCACGCTTCTTGTTTTGTTTGGTTTTCAGTTACGCGAGCTTACGAGGCGGGGCGGACTATGCAGTCGACCCAACACCGGGACAGCGGTCAGACATCACCGGCTGTGAAAACGGAGGTGTGGGTCGTGGGCCACTCATACGTGAGGCGTGCCGCGGACGTATTCAAGGCAGGTGACATGGTGCACATGGCTGGGGAATACGGGTACAGTGTGTCCTTCTACGGAAAGGGCGGTCTCTGTATTGACCAGTTTCAATCATTTTTCGAGGGTTTGCTAGGGCGGACGAGGTCACCGCCGTCTGTAGTCATAGTACATCTTGGGGGCAATGATTTGGTCACCACTGGTAGACGACTTCTCCTGGAGGCGATGCTTTCCACTGTAAGTTGGTTAGCGAGGAGAGTTCCAGGGTGCACAATTGCGTGGTCCCATATGATCCCACGAAAAGTGTGGCGGGGGGCTATTTCTGTTTCTGCTTTAAATCACTCGGTGAGAAAAATTAATAACAAAGTGAGTAGGTTGTTCCGGTCCAATGCACTGCATTCTATTTCGCATGGGTGTATTAATGATGACAGTATGTATTTGGGGGACGGTGTTCATTTGTCTCGGGTGGGGAATGAGTTACTCATAGGAGACTTCATAGCGTGGCTAAAGATGTTGAAACATGACCTTTAGATAGGAGTTTGGTGGGGGGTCCGGATAGCCGGTCAACTATCCGGACCTGTGGCGGTAAGGTCATGATCGGTGAGCAATAATTGGAAGATCCCTATGAGTGGGCGTTACCCATTACGCATGGGGGTGCTCGGGGGAGGTGGCCATTGGCCCCTCAACGGGGAGGCGGTCCCTTCTAAGGATGGGTCGCCGAAAGGAAAGGGAAGGCGGTCAAGGCCCCTTCATGGGTAGGAGGGGTTATAGCCCCCTCCTGGGGAATTTCCCGGGGCCAGGACGTCTGCGACGGCAGATGTGGTAAGTTGTGTGGGGTGTGGGGGGGGTCTACGCTACCTTCTAGATACCTCACACGAGCCTCGTACGACCTTTAAGTGGCATCGAGTTTTACTGGGGCCCCCGTCAAGTCAAGGGAAATTGGTTTTGCACTTGAGGTATGCCTCCGTGCCGCCCCTCACAAGGGAGGGGGATATGTCTGGGTTAGGGATCTTGACACCGGTTACGACCTTGCCGTTGGCCCTTAAACGTTAGGATGTACAATTTCAAAATTTCAAGTAAATGTTTTGTAGAATGTTAGTTCGGCTAGGAGAACCTTTGTATTAGAGGATATGTTAAGGTTAGCCAAACATCGCAATGTGGTAATGAAATTGTACATATTATGAAACTGTTATTTTAATGTTTTAATTTTGTTTCATATTTTAATAAATACGGCCGGGAAGGGTAACTCCCTTCCCGACTTCCAAAAGTTCAAGTACGGTTTCCAGTTTCTCATCCTTGGGGAGTGTGTTGAGAGGGGGTGGCGGGTATCTCAGCCATATGGCAAGGGGCGACCAATCGGTCCCCCCGAACGTATGGCAGAGTACCACGATCCCCCCAGGAAGCCATCTTGGGCGGGAGGCGAGTCTCGGCTGGTATGCCCGAAGCGGCGTAGCCGGGGCGCGCCTTTTCCCGCCCTCGAGTGGGTTGGCCTAGACACTAACGCGGCTGGCCACGCCCTTGGGGCAGGCAGGGGCGGGTTTACGCCCGCCCTGAAGACGGATATAAGGAGAAACAAGACCAGACGGCATCCTCTTGTTCCTGTGCTCTGAAGCTGCACCTCCTCGCTGCACGTGAGCTCGAGACGGAACGAAGAGCCAATTTTGACCCACCCACCAGCCCCTGAAGACAGCGAGTGGTTTTAATAAAATTTGAGGGATAACTGTCATTTTCGTTTACAGGTTGTGGTATTATCGTGAAGATTTTGAGTATGCAATAAAGAATGGTCGATTTGTGTTATGTTTTGCAAATAAAGTAATTCTGCTTTAGTGTTCATCAGTACGCATGTGTTTGAATAAAGTTGTTGTTGCTACTGTTGGTTAGATATAGTCATTTAGTATTTAGTTAGCATTGTCGTATTTATTTTGGTCGGGCGGTAAGGTCATGATCGGTGAGCAATAATTGGAAGATCCCTATGAGTGGGCGTTACCCATTACGGATGGGGGCGCTCGGGGGAGGTGGCCATTGGCCCCTCAACGGGGAGGCGGTCCCTTCTAAGGATGGGTCGCCGAAAGGAAAGGGAAGGCGGTCAAGGCCCCTTCATGGGTAGGAGGGGTTATAGCCCCCTCCTGGGGAATTTCCCGGGGCCAGGACGTCTGCGACGGCAGATGTGGTAAGTTGTGTGGGGTGTGGGGGGGGGTCTACGCTACCTTCTAGATACCTCACACGAGCCTCGTACGACCTTTAAGTGGCGTCGAGTTTTACTGGGGCCCCCGTCAAGTCAAGGGAAATTGGTTTTGCACTTGAGGTATGCCTCCGTGCCGCCCCTCACAAGGGAGGGGGATATGTCTGGGTTAGGGATCTTGACACCGGTTACGACCTTGCCGTTGGCCCTTAAACGTTAGGATGTACAATTTCAAAATTTCAAGTAAATGTTTTGTAGGATGTTAGTTCGGCTAGGAGAACCTTTGTATTAGAGGATATGTTAAGGTTAGCCAAACATCGCAATGTGGTAATGAAATTGTACATATTATGAAACTGTTATTTTAATGTTTTAATTTTGTTTCATATTTTAATAAATACGGCCGGGAAGGGTAACTCCCTTCCCGACTTCCAAAAGTTCAAGAACGGTTTCCAGTTTCCCATCCTTGGGGAGTGTGTTGAGAGGGGGTGGCGGGTATCTCAGCCATATAAGTTTGAGTGTAGCAGAGAATAAGTGCAAGTGTGGCAGTGAACAAGTGCGAGTGTGGCAGTGAAAAAGTGTGAGTGTAGCAGTGAATAAGTGCAAGTGTAGCAGAGAATAAGTGTGAGTGTAGCAAAGAATAGGTGCGAGTGTAGCAGAGAATAAGTGTGAGTGTAGAAGAGAATAAGTGCAAGTGTAGCAGAGAATAAGTGCAAATTTATCAGAGAATAAGTGCAAATTTATCAGAGAATAGGTATGAGTGTAGCAGTGAATAAGTCTGAGTGTAGCCGGGAATAAGTGTGAGTGTAGCAGAGAATGAGTGCGAGTGTAGCAGAGAATAAATGCGAGTATAGCAGAGAATAGGTCAGAGTGTAGCAGTGAATACGTGTGAGTATAGCAGAGAATACATGCGAGTGTAGCAGTGATAAGTGCAAGTGTAGCAGAGAATAAGGATGACTGTAGCAGAGAATACGTGCAAGTGTAGCAGAATTAAGTGCGAGTGTAGAAGTGAATAAGTGCAAGTGTAGCAGAGAATAAGTGAGAGTAAATCAGAGAATACGGGCAAGTGTAGCAGAGAATGAGTGTGAGTGTAGCAGTGAATAAGTGCAAGTGTAGCAGAGAATAAGTGCAAATGTAGCAGAGAATACGTGCGAGTGTAGGGGAGAATAAGAGTGAGTGTAGCAGAGAATACGTGCGAGCGTAGCAGTGAATACGTGCAAGTGTAGCATAGAATAGGTGCAAGTGTAGCAAAGAATAAGTGCAAGTGTAGCAAAGAATAAGTGCAAGTGTAGCAGAGAAAAAGTGCTAGTGTAGCAGAGAATAAGTGTGAGTGTAGCAGTGTATAGGTACAAGTGTAGCAGTGAATAAGTGTGAGTGTGGCAGTGAATAAGTACGAGTGTGGCAGTGAATAAGTGTGATTGTAGCAGAGAATAAGTGTGAGTGTAGCAGAGAATAATTGCGAGTGTAGCAGAGAACAAGTGCGAGTGTAACAGTGAATAAGTGCAAGTGTAGCAGAGAATAAGTAAGAGTTTAGCAGAGAATAAGTGCGAGTGTGGCAGTGAATAAGTTCGAGCATAGCAGTGAACATGTGCACGTGTAGCAGAGATTTAGTCCGAGTGTAGCAGTGAACAAGTGTGTGTAGCAGAGAATACGTGCGAGTGTAGCAGTGAATAAGTGCAAATGTAGCAGAGAATAAGTGCGAGTGTAGCAGAGAATACGGGCAAGTGTAGCAGAGAATAAGTGTGAGTGAAGCTGAGAATAAGTGCAAGTGTAGTAGTGAACATGTGCAAGTGTAGCAGTGAATACGTCCAAGAGTAGCAGTGAATAAGTACAAGTGTAGCAGAGAATAAGTGTGAGTGTAGCAGAGACTATGTGCAAGTTTATCAGTTAATATGTGCAAGTGTAGCAGTGAATAAGTGAAAGAGTAGCTGTGAATAATTGCAAGTGTAGCAGGTAATAAGTGCTAGTGTAGCGGAAGTGTAGCAGAGAATAAGTGTGAGTGTAGCAGAGAATAAGTGTGAGCATAGAAGTGAATAATTGCGAGTTTAACAGTGAATAAGTGCGAGTGTAGCAGAGACTACGTGTGAGTGTAGCAGTGAATAAGTGCGAGTGCAGCAGGGAATAAAGGTATTGTAGCAGAGAATACGTGCAAGTGTACCAGTGAATAAGTGCAAGTGAAGCAGAGAATAAGTGTGAGTGTAGCAGAGAATACGTGTGAGTGTAGCAGAGAATACATACTAGTGTAGCAGAGAATAATTTTGAGTGTAACAGTGAACATGTGCACGTGTAGCAGAGATTAATTTCGAGTGTAGCAGTGACTAAGTGTGTGTAGCAGAGAATACGTGCGAGTATAGCAGTGAATACGGGCAAGTGTAGCAGAGAATGAGTGCGAGTGTAGCAGTGAATAAGTGTAAGTGTAGTAGAGAATAAGTGCGAGTGTAGCAGAGAATAAGTATGAGTGTAGCAGAGAATACGTGCGAGTGTAGCAGTGAATAAGTGCAAGTGTAGCAGAGAATAAGTGCGAGTGTAGCAAAGAATAAGTGCGAGTGTAGCAGTGAATAAGTGCAAGTGTAGTAGAGAAAAAGTGTGAGTGTAGCAGAGAATAAGTGTGAGTGTAGCAGTGTATAGGTACATGTGCATCAGTGAATAAGTGTGAGTGTGGCAGTGAATAAGTGCGAGTATGACAGTGAATCATTGTGAGTGTAGCAGAGAATAAGTTTGAGTGTAGCAGAGAATAAGTGCGAGTGTGGCAGTGAATAAGTGCGAGTGTGGCAGTGAATGAGTATGAGTGTAGCATTGAATAAGTGCAAGTGTAGCAGAGAATAAGTGCAAGTGTAGCAGAGAATGAGCGCGAGTGTAGCAGAGAATAAATGCGAGTATAGCAGAGAATAGGTCCGAGTGTAGCAGTGAATAAGTGTGAGTATAGCAGAGAATGCGTGCGAGTGTTGCAGTGATAAGTGCAAGTATAGCAGAGAATATGTGCAATTTTAGCTGAGAATACGTGCAAGTGTAGCAGAGTTAAGTGCGAGTGTAGCAGTGAATAAGTGTAAGTGTAGCAGAGAATACGTGCGAGCGTAGCAGTCAATATGGGCAAGTGTAGCATAGAATAGGTGCGAGTGTAGTTAAGAATAAGTGCGAGTGTAGCGGTGAATAAGTGCAAGTGTAGCAGAGAAAAAGTGCGAGTGTAGCAGAGAATAAGTGTGTGTGGCAGTGAATAAGTACGAGTGTGGCAGTGAATAAGTGTGATTGTAGCAGAGAATAAGTTTGAGTGTAGCAGAGAATAAGTGCGAGTGTAACAGAGAGCAAGTGCGAGTGTAACAGTGAATAAGTAAAAGTATAGCAGAGAATAAGTAAGAGTTTAGCAGAGAATAAGTGCAAGTGGCAGTGAATAAGTGCGAGTGTAGCAGTGAATAAGTGCAAGTGTAGCAGAGAATAAGTGTGAGTGTAGCAGAGAATAAGTGAGAGTGTAGCAGAGAATAAGTGTGAGTGTAGCAGAGAATAAGTGCAAGTGTAGCAGAGAATAGGTGCGAGTGTAGCAGAGAATAAATGCGAGTGTAGCAGAGAATAAGTGCAAGTGTAGCAGAGAATAAGTGTGAGTGTAGCAGAGAATAGGTATGAGTGTAGCAGTGAATAAGTCTGAGTGTAGCAGAGAATAGGTGCGAGTGTAGCAGAGAATAAGTGTGAGCCCAAGATGTTTCTCAGTGAAAGTAAGAACGCGTCATCCCGTAGTTCTGAAGCTGTTGTTTCATTTTCTATGTTCATCGCTGTTTTCGGGGTGTTTGAATATCTGGTTCAATGACGCTTTGATGTCACTTAGCTTATCTGTCACGTCTAGCTTTAAGTTCTTCATTGCATGTCGTATGACCCTCTTCTTGGCCTCTTGGTGGGGAGTCGGCAGCTCTTCATCACTCCGCCCAGCTCTGCGCCTTTCATCCCTGATCTCTCTCTCCCTTCTACGGACCTCCACCCCGGCCTTCAGAAACATCTCATTCGTGTAGCAGGAGCCCCCGTTCTCCTCCACCATGCCCTGGATCATTGAGATCAGCGCCTGCACCTGCTGCTCCCGCTCCTCCCTTTGAGCCCGGTTGTTGAAGCCCAGGTAGCGGCCCCTGCAGCGCTCAATGACCGCTCTCATCCCGGGATCTTCCACGCCGATATCCGTGGTTTGGATGTAGTCTTCCAGTGTAATTTTAGCCGCTTGCAAGTCATCCATTCGTGTAAAGAGAACCAGCATGTACCCCGTGGCCTCTTCTCCGAACAGGGTCTGGATGTCTTCGACGGCCCTGGCCTCTTCTTTGGTGAAGCGACCGGCCCTGATCACCAGGACAATGGCATGGGGGCCGGGGGCCGACTTGACCACGCATTTAGCGATCTCCTGAGCAACTACTGAATTTGAAACTAAGGGGTCAAACAGTCCAGGAGTGTCGACGACTACGATGTTTTGTCCGTTTCTTAGACAAGACTTTTTCTTGAATTTACTTGTCACTGCATTTGAAGAGGCTTTGGAGGTGAACTTGCTCTTCCCGAGGATGGTGTTTCCTGTTGCACTTTTCCCCGCTCCCGTCTTCCCGACCAGGACAACCCTCAGCTCTTCAGAAGCACCTGTGAAAAGAAGAGAGCACAGGTTACACACAAGTCACATACAGGTCACACACAGATCCACACAGTTCACACACAGGTTACACAAACAGGTCACAAACACAGTTCACACACAAGTCACATACAGGTCATATACAGGCCACATACAGGTCACACACAGATCCACACAAATATTCAACATGACAGAATCAAGTGTACTACTGGAGGAGCTCTGGGCTTCTCCCTAGGGTGGAGCTGGGTGGGGGGTGGACACTTCCCTGTACTTTGTGTAGATTGACACGAGAGTGGGAGCCGAGGGCTCCTGAATTGGGCAAAACTTGTTTTTGCAAGGAGGGCACACAATGTGCCCTTCAATGCAGTCTGGTGGCACTCGGAAGTGCCCCCACCCAACCAAATTCTAAAGGAGAGGTGGTTATGCCTCTCCTTTGCAGGAAATCCATTGTTCAGCTCCCCCTACCCAAGTTAAGCTCATTAGCAAGGGGGCAGAACACTGTGTAGGGTCGACAGCACCCTGGGCTAGCAGTCAGACCCAGTTAGGCTACACAGGTTGGTATTTGGGGGTCCTCGTACAAGCCCCTCAGTACATGGTATCATGCAACTAGCACTTTAATTGGGGTAGTTGCATGATTCCAGCATGTTTGATGCGAAACATGGCCAGGTTTGGGGCAGCAATTTCGTAGTTGGACATCTCGACTTACCAGTGTCTATTGCATACCTTACAATGGCTGTCCCGAGAATGGAGTCCCGGATTGGTAGGGGTGTCTCTGCTCATGCAGGGGTGCCCACACTTTTAGAACCAAGTACCCTGCCCTTAGACTGAAGGGCTTACTTTAGGGGTGACTTATAGGTTAAAGGTTCACTTACCTGTATATAAGGGATAACTTATATCCAAAGTGAAATGTGCAAGCAACATTTCACGCAGACTGCAATGGCAGCTCTGCAGAGACATTTTGCATAGGCTCCCATGGGTGCCATAATGCATGCTGCAGCCCATAGAAGACACCTGGTGTGTCAATACACTGGCTGTACCAATGCCCAGTACCATATACTAGGGACTTACAGTGGTACCTCAGTATGCCAATTGTGGGTCCACAAAAAATGCCATGGATTTTAGAGGATAGAGCACTGCCACTGGGCTGGGGTCCTGGTTAGCATGATCGCAGTGAAAATTAAAATCACCCAGCACAAGGATAGAGGAATTGTTCACCGCCAGGGTAGCCAGCAGGTCCTGGACGGCAGGAATAAAGTGCGGGATTTGTTGAGGGGGGCGATACATAAGCAGGCAGGTAAGAGGTGTTAGGAAGGAAGAGGAGCGAACGACTAGATAGTCGACCGCTGTGATGGGGGGGCTGAAAATAACTGAAAATTAAGACCCGAGCGGACAATCAGGGCAACGCCGCCACCAGCCTTTCCGGCCGGTCGGTCAGCGGGGAGAGCATAATAAGAGGAGGGGAGGGCAGCTAAAAGAGTTGGGAGGGAATCCGGACAAAACCAAGTCTCTGTGAGAAACAAAAGGTCCAGTTTATGCGTGTCAAGCAGGACAAAGAGTTCAAGATAGCGCTTGACCGCAGATCTAGTGTTCAAAAGGAAAACAGAAATTGCAGGGGTCGCACAGGGTCAAGGGTGCGGCTCTGGTGGAATTGAGGAAATATACATTTTTGGTCAAGTTATGTTCCCTATCGTGTACCCCACCGTCTCCATGTGCCAGCTTAAAGTGCATGTAACTTCCCTCCTGTGCCAGCTATGAAGACGCAAATACAATTGCGTCCAACGTTAACATGTCCTCTTTCAGACCCACCATGAATGGGTTGAATATTCAGTTTCCAAGTATGCCGTGCCAACGTCTTTTTGTGGTGTACTTTACACGTTTTTCAGCTCTGGCGAAGTAGGCCCTGAATTCTGCCATCGAGCCTTTTTTTCTTGCCTTCTGACTCTGAAAGCCTCAGCCCAGGCTGCCTCTGTACCCGTAACCTCTGCCTTACTTCCAGCGCGGCCCACCGCGCTTAGCTCAGCCTGCTGCCTGCCAAGACTGAATACAACCTTCGAATTATCTGTTCCGCTCCTCGAAAATGCATTCCTGCCTACTAGTTTAAGTAAACATTCCCCCAGCTGCAGAGCAAAAGGGCCCGGCCTCACTGTCTCCGTGCAAGTAATTCATAGCCTCTGTTACCATGCTCCCATGGAAGGCCCATGCCCCCACGCTTCTCATGCAGACACTTAGGCGCTTATACACGCACTCACAGTCAGTATAGAATAGCTTCTGCCCCAGAGACCTTTCCGTCTAGATAGCTCAGTTCCTAAACATCAGATATCAGATATGATAGAAGCACAAGTTGATCTGACATGCCAGACTTCTGTCTCTTTCCGTTAGTTTAAATGTCAAGTTCCCAGCACCCTCCAGCTTCACGTCAATCACACGTCATGCAGCTGCGCGCGCATCCAAGCTTCAGATTTCTGCTGACATTGCAAGATTCTGCTTTTTGTTGCCACCCCTTTATGACACTTACATGTGACGTTTCTAGCACACACCTCTATGTTCACGCCTAGTTTACGCCTTCTAATTACGTATCAGTACCACGTGTGTGTTTTATCTTGTTTCTCTCAGCTGTTACGCCTACTGTATTGGTTTCTATAATGTAACTTAAGTATATAAGCTATGTCTTGTCAATAAAATATTGCTCTATCCCTTCCTGCACCCCCAGTGGTGGCAGGAACCAGATATCCGGTCATGACCATTCCTTTTTGAGGAATAAAACCCCTAAGAACTCTAACACCACGGACTCTGCGTCTTTCTTCCCGGTTGAGTTATTATTGATTAAGTACTTACCTGCATAGAAATTAAGACGGTAAATCAAATATTTACCACATTATTCTGGCGCCCGAATAGGGACCCCTCCCCCACCCCACGCGCCGGTTGGTGCGTTGCAAACTCTGTCCCCTGCCATCAGTTAGACGGAAACTACGCGTACCGGCAGGATTTCCTGTATCTCCCTCTGGCCCACGGAGGTGACGAAGACTGCAATCAGCACCCAGACGAGGCGGTGAGGAGTGCGGAGGATCCCGACCAGAGCCTAGCCGAAAGAAGCAAGGTCCGAGGTGTCAAGAGGCCCACCAGTTTTCCGAAGTATCCATGTGTCGAGTCGAGTCGAGTCCGGTCCAGTCCAGTCGAGTTTTCCGAGGCCTTCTGTTTTCCGTGCTTCCTGGTGAGTACCATTGCTGGGACGTATCTAGACGGGTTTGGGTACACAAGTCCGGTCTGCACTGTTTTAGACAGTGTATCTGTACTGTTTAGCAGTATATCCGATGATTCAAGCTCTTGCACTGTTTTCAGCAGTGTATCTGTGCTGTTTAGCAGTACATCCAGTATACGGGGTAGTCTTATATGTTTCAAATGTCTTTCCATGTAATTAATGTCGTGGTATGAGTGACTGTTTTTAATGTGCATTATTGTGTTCTTGTGTAACTAGCTGTATTCAGAATTAAGTAGCAAGGATCGAGCATTCAGTACTAAGTAAACAAGATGCTGTTTTTCAATAAGTTAAAGCAGATAGGAACTAGGAAAGGGATACTAGAGGAAGAAATTCCTATCCCCCCTAGGGACACTCCTGGAAATTTCATGTATCAGAAGCATGGCATAGATGCCATATTGTATCTAGATTTATGGGCCGATTATACTAAGCATCTAGACGAAAGACACAGATGGCCCGTTACCGGAACATGGGATGCCGAGTGCATCATGAAGGTAGAAGAAGCGCTATGGAAAAAGAAAGCCAGACAATCTCAGAAAGACGCCATAGAATTTTGGCGTAAGGAATCACAAAAGTGTGCTGAAAAAGCACTCCGTAGAGAAGACAGACTTAAAGAATCAGATAAAGCCCAAGAAAACGAATTAGTTACTGAGGGGATCCGAGTAAAATCAGAGCAAATAGACCGCGCACGAAACAACCTTGTAAATGGCATGTATCTTGTGGCCGAGGGTTCGCCTGAAGCCACTTCAGAAACGCCGAAAAATCTACCGCCACCATTGGTTCCAACTAAAGTAACTCACAGAACCACTAAAGACATATTTCTGAATTCCTATCTAGAAGATGTAGCTCCCGCTTACACCAATCTACCTGTCCACGTCCCGCCTACTGACGGTGACGGGGGTGGCAACCCGCCTCCAGACCATATCCCGCCATTACCGCAACCAGGTTTTCCCGTTCGACAGCCTGTCGCTCCTCCACCTCCACCACTTCCCCCACTCAAAATTAATCTACCGAATCCGCTTCTACCTGATCCTACTAAAAGACAAGTTCAAGTACACATACAGACTCCACGGAGAGATAATGCCCAAGCCTCCGCCTCAGGAGGTGCGACCGGGGGTTACCAGACCCCGCCACCAACACACAGATTACACCTTAGGGATATGCAGAATCCTTTTACGTTCAAATCACCCCGCCTCGACATACTCAAAGAACCGCTTTCAGTTTGCAGATATGATCCAGTACCCGGCAAAGACGATAGAATAAAGATAGCATCGCTACGCTTACGACAAGCTACAGATTACCTAATATTATTCGCAGGAATGAAAGAGTACCTAGATAGAATATATAATTTTGTCCGAACTGGGGAAGACCCTGACAGTATTAAGGAGGCCATGGCACATCAGAAAGTTGACACTCAAGCATATATATTACGCTTTTTCATAAATTGCCTAATAAGAGAACGAGACAGGCCTGAGACAGAACAGGATGAATTAGATGGACTCAACAAGTGGGGTCAAAATATATCTGAAGGAAAACATGACAAAGGAGGTTGCATAGCCAGTATGTACAGAAAAATAAGAAAAACAGTAATAGAAATACACAAAAAAGAGAAAGAGAATGCCTCCTCTGAGGAGGAGGAAGAACCTGAAGAACACGAAAAGACTACAGATACGATAGCTTATGTAGGTAAGGGAACTTACCTTAGGAAAGGCATTCGTCCAGAAAGCAAGAGAGTCTTTCTCTCTGGCATAACAAAACCGAATTCTCCTGAACATCAGTTCCAGGAGACTGATAAAAGGCTTCGAGAACGAATAGGGTACCATGTACTCAATTCTATGGATGAACAAGAACTAGCCCGGTCAGCAGTACTATGGGCTGACAATCCGAACATCTACAATGATGACACAGTAGCGCAGACATTCCTGAACCTATCCCCAGACGAGCAGAAATTAGCAGGTGTATACATGATTCAGCACCTCCTCACGTTATACAGAAATCAACATTCTGATCCAGGTCCCTTACACGATACGTTAGAAGCACTACTCATGGTTAGATGGAGAGGCCTAAGTACCAAGTTAATACAAATAATTCTAGAACAACGACATAGATATAACACTTTTGTAAGCTCCGAATATGTTCCCGCTCCGTCCCCAGAAAGAAAAATGTACCATATGGAGCGTCTGCATGGCCTTGAAAGTCAGAACCCCTTACGAGAAGTACATCCAGTCATGGGTACCGATAATAATCTGAAACGTGTGTATGTACACACACCCCTGACCAAGTTAGAACTATTGGAAATGAAGAAACTAGTACCCTGTCATGATAAAGACCCTGCAGGTTTTCACAGAGAACTTAAAGACATGTTATTGATGGGGGATTACACATATGAAGATATCATGAAAATGTTAAAGGTACTGCTGCCCACGGGCATCTACGAGAAACTCAAGGAAAAAGAATGGGAAGTGGGAGACAAAAAGATTGTATGGGCAGAAATAGAAGACGAGGAGGAAAAACGTACCCCAGGGCTAGGCCTTGGGGAGAAAACTAAAGCATTACCAGGTTTGATAGTACAGGTTCTGCCAAGATTACTGACAACTAAAAAGGAAGATTGGGACGCAATCTCAGCATGTAAACAGAAACCCGATGAAGACACTAGTGACTTCTATTCAAGATTCGAGAAATGTTTCATTATTAATAGTGGTCTTAAACCCGCATCTTTTTGTATCAAAGTTAGTGGAGAATTCCCTGTTAGCGGTTAAAAACCGTGTATACAAGGTTGAGAGTACATGGCAGACAAATACGCCATCACAGATGTTACAGATGTTACAATATCATCAGAACAGAATTAGAGAAGAACAGGATCAGGAACAGAAACGCATGAAAGACACGAAAATGAAAATGTTAGTAGCCCAGTCGGTTCCAGCCGACGGCCAGAGAAGGGGTACGACCCAGACAGGTCACGCCACAGCTCCCGTTAAAGGGACATGCAACTATTGCAAGCAGCCAGGTCACTACGTACATGAATGCCCAGTCCTGAAACATAATATATCGACAGGTAAAACTAAAGAAAGACCGCACCCGCCTAGACAAGATCATAGTCAGCATCAGTCTTCACAGAATATACAGCCCATGCAGAATACACAGCCTATGCATGTGTCACCACATACAGCACAGACAGTAGCGGTACCACAGAGACAGTCACAGTCACAGTCACAGCCACAGCCCATTGCCGCGACTCAGCAAGTTTCGCAACAGATGTACCAGTATGCCCAATCTGATTATCCCGATTATCCACGATACACATGAAACAGCCTAGAGAGGGAGGGTGGCTTGCCTCTTATTGAGATTCCTGTAGATCAAGAGGGTCCTTATGTACACAGTCAAGTATTGGGAAAAGACAGAAAGTTTTTAATTGACACAGGGGCAAGTTGCACCACAATCAGCCATGATGAAGTCCCAGGGGCACCCCTCTCAGGCTCACAGAATGTTTCCCTTGGTTTTTCAGGACAGCCGATTGTAAATGAGGTATCGAAACCCGTCCCCCTGGCTGTGGGTCCATTATCACGTGTTACAGACCTGTTACTGACGAAATCATGTCCAGAAAACTTGTTAGGAATAAAGACATTGAAGGCTCTAGGAGCTGTTATATGTTGCTCTCCGGAAGGAGTTAGACTTTTCTTAAGAGACTTTAAGGGTCATTATGTGTTACGAGAGTTTGATGTCAGATTGAAAAATGTACCAGATCACTTGTGGGCAAAAGGCCCAACTGATGTAGGTTGTATGCACATTACACCATACTGTGTTACACTCAAATCAGGTGTTGTTTTACCTAGAATCAGACAATACAAGTTACCACCCGATGCTGTAGTGGCTTTACTGGAAATCATTGAAGAGCTCATTGCCCAAGGAGTGGTCGTAGAAACCGACTCCAATATCTGTAATTCCCCTATCATTCCGATTCTTAAACGTACTGATCCCAATGCACCGCCAGTATATCGGCTGGTGATTGATTTAAGAGAACTGAATAAATGCATTATTCCACAGTACCCCGTGGTTCCCAACATCTCATCCTTATTGACTGCTATTGATTCAGAAGCAACGTTCTTTACTGTAATTGACCTCAAGAACGCCTTCTTCAGTGTACCTATTGATCCAGAGAGCCAATATCTCTTCGGATTCAGTTTAAATGGACGAAGTTTCAAATTTTCACGCGCACCTCAAGGATTCACAGAAAGCCCCAGCATCTATAGTCAAGCACTGAAAAGACAACTTGATTGTATCATAATGCCAGTTAACACCGCTTTACTGCAATACGTCGATGATCTGCTGATCACCGCACGAAGTGAACCCGAATGTGAACAAGCATCACTGACAGTTTTACATTTTTTGGCCGACAAGGGACACAAGGTGTCTTCTTCGAAGCTACAATTCTGTGTTCAGCAAGTTGTGTACTTGGGTCACTTGCTGTCCAAAGTGGGGAGACAGCTCACTCCCGATCGCATTCAGTTAATTGTAAATATGCCACAACCCCAGACACAAAAGGAAGTGCGGGCCTTTATAGGCCTCACCTCGTACTGCAGACAATGGATTCCCCAGTATGCATTTCTAGCCAAACCACTCATTCAGTTAACAACACAGGAGGCAGCGGCTTCGACTGTCCTTCCTTAGACTCAGGAACATACACAGGCTTTTGAAGAATTAAAGAAAGCTTTATGTCAAGCACCAGTTCTAGCGACACCATGTTACAGCAAACCTTTTACACTTTTTGTTACAGAACGTGAGGGTACAGCGTTGTCTGTCCTCACTCAAGATCAAGCAGGTTCACATAAGCCTTGCGCTTATTTTTCAAGTACATTGGATTCAGTAGCCCAGGCACTCCCTGCGTGCTTGAAGTCAGTAGCAGCAACAGCGCTAGCAATCAGACAGAGCGACTCAATTGTTTTAGGACATCCATTAACAGTACAAGTTCCACATTCTGTAGAGGTTCTTTTAAACAGAACCCAGACTCAGCACTTGACTATAGCACGACTGACAGGTTATGAATTGACGCTCTTCCAGCCACACATAGAAATCAGACGCTGTAGCATTCTGAACCCCGCAACATTGTTACCTACAATTATGACAGATCCAGCCCCGCATGATTGCATAGAGATCATTAATGCAGTAACAAAGCCTCGACGAGACTTAACAGATGTCCCACTGACAAATCCAGACCTGACACTTTATGTGGACGGTTCATGCATGAGAACAAGTACAGGAGAATTAGTGGCCGCGTATGCAGTGACCACTGAAACTGAAGTTAAAGAAACACATCGTATTGACACACTGTCTGCTCAAGCGGCGGAGCTCATTGCTCTGACCCGAGCTTGTATACTAGCCAAGAACAGAAATGTTAACATATACACTGATTCCCGTTATGCGTTCGGAGTTGTACACGACTTCGGAATGTTATGGCAAGAACGAGGTTTCTTGACCTCTCATGGTGCCAAGATCCAACACGGTCCCCTCATCCAAGCACTGTTAGAAGCGATACATCTGCCCTCGGGCATTTCCGTCATGAAGTGTAAAGCACATACTAAAGTTACAGATTCTGTTTCCCACGGTAATGACCTGGCAGACCAGACAGCAAAACATACAGCATTGACTCACACCCAGACTACTGATGTGACAAAGACAATAGTACCAACACAATGTATGACAGTCAGGGATCCCACCCTAGATGTAATCGATATCCAGACACATGCCCCTTCAGATGAAATAAAGAAATGGACTGAACTAGGAGGGATTCAGACAGATCAAGGATGGGTCACGAAGGGAAAATCTACATGGTTTCTCCCCGACTCAATGGTTCAAATCATGATAAATACAGCACATAGTCCGGCACATCTAGGAGAGAAAGCTATGTTAGACAGTTTACAGAATCTCTGGTATAACAAACACTTACGAGCAGCAGCAAAACAGAAAGTGCATACTTGCATGATCTGTTGTCAGTTCAATCCAGGTAAAAGCGTTCCTGTAGAGCAAGGTGGATTCCATCCTCCCGATCACCCTTTTGAAGTCCTCCAGATGGATTATATCCAGATGGACCGTTGTCGAGGATTCAAATATGTCCTCGTAGTTGTTTGTGCACTTTCCCGTTGGACCGAAGCATATCCAGTCTCAGATTACACTGCCCCGACCACTGCCAGGCAGCTGGTTCGAGAATTCTTCCCACGATACGGCTTGCCTCGTGTCGTGTACTCAGATAACGGACAGCCGTTCTCATCCGAACTCATGAAGCATGTCTCCCTTCTGCTAGGATATCAGTGGAGATTCCATTGTGTCCGACATCCCGAAGCCGCAGGCCTTGTAGAAAGGCATAACCAGACACTAAAGACCCGCCTTGCCAAAGTTTGTAAAGAGAAAGGGGTCGACTGGATAGTCGCCCTTCCAGTTGCATTATTCTACATGAGAATGGTTGCCCATTCGAGATCAGGACTATCCCCGTACGAAGTGGTCTTTGGCAGACCACCGAATATGTGGGGGACGCCCATGCCTAAGAAAATTACTGATGTCGATTGTAATATGTTGACAGATTACCTTGCCTCCTTGATGTCTGCACTCCAATCATGTCGTTCACAGGTTGCTGCAGCCTTCCCTGACAATACTGATGTAAAGCCGCATGATGTCCGTCCAGGTGACACCGTCCTAATAAGGAACTTTGACAGGAAAAGTCCGCTGGAGCCCCGCTGGAAAGAGCCGAAGACCGTCCTTCTTACTACGAGGACAGCAATAAAAGTGGAAGGCAGAAAGGGGTGGATACATACGAGCCATATTAAAAGGTGCAACGAACTGAAACCAGACCCGGACTCGTCCACCCCCTCCAAAGACTGTATTGAGCCTAGTGACTTTAAAGTTCCCGAACGAGAGAAAACTCCCCAAGAGGAGTATAAACTGAAACTTCGATCTAGCAAGTCAGACAGTTTAATTGTTTAAGTCCTCCCCTAGGTGAATCGGTTAAATAGTTTCTGACATGTATCCCCTAGATCGAGATAGAGAGAGAGAGAGACAATTCAAGAAACATGCATATTGCAAATCACTCCGCAGTCACTGTATAGTGACATTATTGATTATGTTTTTTCTAAGTCTTCTGATTATTGTGGCGAGTATATTGCTTCCCATATACTACCCTATCTTCAAGCGTGAACAATCTGTTTACAATGTTTCTGCTGAACATTCTTTTAGTACATTACCGCTTCACGAACTGTCTTACAGACTTGCGCTGCGCAACAACACATTCATTAGCATGTTACATCACTCCCATCAGACCAGCAACGCTACAAACTGTTGGATATGTGGCCGACTCCCTCCCCATCAGAAATACAAGGGAGTTCTGCCCCTCTTTCCGTACCCGTTCACTCACAATGGCTCCTGTGGTGCATGGAGTAGATTGATCAATTCTTTAGATTCTGATATTGCTGTTACCAGCGAGGGGGGCTGGATTTGGGGAAACCTGAATTCAGTTCTGTTCGACGTCTGTTACCCTGATGGAAGTGGATGATCTGTTAGAATAGGAACTGATCTAGAAAACGAAGTATATGGATTAGGTAATTACACAGTTAACCTTATGATTCTTACTATTGAGTCCGAAGCTGCACCCACTCTCCCCGCTATGTCAGTATTACCAGTCACTGGTCATCTTTGTGTTAGAAAGAAGGGTTCAGTACACTTAGGTCATAGTAAATGTACTACTGTGGTCGAATTCACTGATGAGGGTAGGTCCTCATTTCGAGCTACACGTCATTCCTACTTTGTTTGTGGTCATACCGCATACATACGCTTACCTCCAGATTGGGATGGTACCTGTTACATTGCTTTCCTTCTGCCCCCTGTTTTCCTGGCTCCTCCTGATTATCATAGAAATACAAATCTAATAAACAGTAGATTCCGAAGAGACCTCCCGATTGTCGACTATACTGAAACGGCATGGGAGCAATACACAGACTTCAATAAAGGATTCTTTTTTTTCACAGGCCCCGTCCAAAACAGTAAATTAATACGTAGATTAACTAGAACACTCGAAGCAGTAGTACATGAAACTGCCTCCGCCCTAGGTAACTTAACAGAGGAGCAGTCTGCTATGCGGATTGTTGTCCTTCAAAATCTTCTTGTTATTGACGTCATCTTGGCAGATAGAGGTGGAGCTTGTAAGGTCATCGGGTCAAGTTGCTGTGTTTTCATTCCAGAAAACGCGCCATCTGTATACAAAGCTATTACACGTCTTCATAAGATTGCAAGTTTGATACATCAGAATCCAGGCACCTGGACTTGGTCCGATTGGTTCTGGACAACGTTGACCGCTTGGGGATGGAAGATCCTATCCTTCCTAGGTATTGGCCTTGTCATAGTATTCCGTTGCTGCCTGTGCCTACAGTGTGGGCCAGCGATTTGTGGACTGTGTGCCACATCATGCATTGAACATTCCAGTTTTCTTTCAAACAGCCAAAGGAAGAAAGACAAGCAAATGATGTTACAAGAACAGACTGATCGATTCATGAGGATCGATATATCATGAAGGGTCCGTAGGGAACAAGGAGGGAATGAGGAAATATAAATTTTTGGTCAAGTTATGTTCCCTATCGTGTACCCCACCGTCTCCATGTACCAGCTTAAAGTGCATGTAACTTCCCTCCTGTGCCAGCTATGAAGACGCAAATACATTTGCGTCCAACGTTAACATGTCCTCTTTCAGACCCACCATGAATGGGTTGAATATTCAGTTTCCAAGTATGCCGTGCCAACGTCTTTTTGTGGTGTACTTTACACGTTTTTCAGCTCTGGCGAAGTAGGCCCTGAATTCTGCCATCGAGCCTTTTTTTCTTGCCTTCTGACTCTGAAAGCCTCAGCCCAGGCTGCCTCTGTACCCGTAACATCTGCCTTACTTCCAGCGCGGCCCACCGCGCTTAGCTCAGCCTGCTGCCTGCCAAGACTGAATACAACCTTCGAATTATCTGTTCCGCTCCTCGAAAATGCATTCCTGCCTACTAGTTTAAGTAAACATTCCCCCAGCTGCAGAGCAAAAGGGCCCGGCCTCACTGTCTCCGTGCAAGTAATTCATAGCCTCTGTTACCATGCTCCCATGGAAGGCCCATGCCCCCACGCTTCTCATGCAGACACTTAGGCGCTTATACACGCACTCACAGTCAGTATAGAATAGCTTCTGCCCCAGAGACCTTTCCGTCTAGATAGCTCAGTTCCTAAACGTCAGATATCAGATATGATAGAAGCACAAGTTGATCTGACATGCCAGACTTCTGTCTCTTTCCGTTAGTTTAAATGTCAAGTTCCCAGCACCCTCCAGCTTCACGTCAATCACACGTCATGCAGCTGCGCTCGCATCCAAGCTTCAGATTTCTGCTGACATTGCAAGATTCTGCTTTTTGTTGCCACCCCTTTATGACACTTACATGTGACGTTTCTAGCACACACCTCTATGTTCACGCCTAGTTCACGCCTTCTAATTACGTATCAGTACCACGTGTGTGTTTTATCTTGTTTCTCTCAGCTGTTACGCCTACTGTATTGGTTTCTATAATGTAACTTAAGTATATAAGCTATGTCTTGTCAATAAAATATTGCTCTATCCCTTCCTGCACCCCCAGTGGTGGCAGGAACCAGATATCCGGTCATGACCATTCCTTTTTGAGGAATAAAACCCCTAAGAACTCTAACACCACGGACTCTGCGTCTTTCTTCCCGGTTGAGTTATTATTGATTAAGTACTTACCTGCATAGAAATTAAGACGGTAAATCAAATATTTACCACAGAATGAAGGGGGAGGGAGCGGGGCAAAAGTGCAGGAAGTGGGAGAGATCGGCGTAATGCCGAGTTTGGAAATGTTGGCAATGGTGGAATCTGCCAGTGGCCACGAGCCCTGCAAGGATCGGAGCTGAGCTGACGAGTAAGATAAAAATTGAACAGAGTGGGGTGCCCCTAGACCCGGCCGGCCGCGGACGGTAGCAGACGGGCTTGCCTTTGGCGCGCCTTTGGCGCGCCCGCTGCGTGTGTCTGCTGCGCGTGGGGAGGTCTTTAAATAGGGGAGGGGCGCGAGGACTGCAGAGTCTGTGCCCCGATCCAAGATGACGCCCGCTACCCCGTCAGCCCGCCGGTTCAAGCGGCACTGAGCCGTGCCGGATCGGGACTCGGGGAGCAGGGACCAGCGAAGTAAGGTCAGTGCAAAATACAATTTTAAAATAGCAATTTTAAAATGTCGCTTTTGTACTCAAAGGGCAAAATATAAAGAGGGCCTTCGCGCAC
Organism: Lissotriton vulgaris; assembly: GCF_964263255.1. Classification (NCBI taxonomy): domain Eukaryota; kingdom Metazoa; phylum Chordata; class Amphibia; order Caudata; family Salamandridae; genus Lissotriton; species Lissotriton vulgaris. The sequence goes on along the minus strand of NC_141691.1, from coordinate 2,096,965,867 downwards.
AGCAACAGCAGACACGAACTTACTGCCACCGGGTCTCAGCATCCACTGTGCGCGTGCAAAGGGAGCTCTTAAATAGGTGAGGAACGCGAGGTCTGCAGCGCTGACCTTGGGCAGCGTCTGTGCCCCGATCCAAGGCGGCGCCCGCTACCCCGTCAGCCCGCCGGTTCAAGCGGCACTCAGCCGTGCCGGATCGGGACTCGGGGAACAGGGACCAGCGAAGTAAGGTCAGTGTGAAATACAATTTCAAATTAGCAAGTTTAAAATGCCGCTTTTCTACTCAAAGGGCAAAAGATAAAGAGGGCCTTTGCGCACAGCAACAGAAGACGCAAACCCACTGTCACCGGGTCACAGCATCCACTGTGCGCGTGCAAAGGGAGCTCTTAAATAGGGGAGGGGCGCGAAGACTGCAGCGCTGACCTGGGCTGCAACTGTGCCCCGATCCAAGATGGCGCCTGCTACTCCGTCAGGCCGCCGGTTCAAGCGGCACTAGGCCGTGCCGGATAGGGACTCGAGGAGCAGGGACCAGCGAAGTAAGGTCAGTGCAAAATACAATTTTAAAATAGCAATTTTAAAATGTCGCTTTTGTACTCAAAGGGCAAAATATAAAGAGGGCCTTCGCGCACAGCAACAGCAGACACGAACTTACTGCCACTGGGTCACAGCATCAGAGTGACTTCCCTGTTCAAACAGGCACCAAAGAAGCATCTTGGTGGTCTGAATTTCCAAAGCTCCCATCGGATGTCGAAGTATTTGTGACTCAGGACACAGACTTCCAGACTTCTCAGAAGTCGACATGAGATCCCAGCAAAGCTGAGACACGCAGCCCTCACAATTGACGTGGAACCGGAACTCCTGGACACCGTCCACATTTGCAAGTGCATCAACTTCCCGAGCTTTCCAGAAGTTGTACATTGGGCTATTTGTAGTCCAAGCCCCGAGCACCATCTGCACTGAAGATTGTGGGCCTACACTCCACAAGTGTTCAATCCCTTTTCCGTCAACTGGTGGGTCCCCACGAAGGTAACTCTTTGTCATTTGGGCTTCCCTGGTAGCTCCAGATGTGCCCTGACTCCCCAATGATGTGGTGAGTCCCTCAGACCTTGCTGGTCTGCACCGACCAATCTCTGCTTTCTGCGTGGGTTGCTGTTGCCAAGGCTTGTTGGGTCCATTTTGGAAACTAACAGCGCAGCACTCGACATCCTTTATGGGACAGCTTGAATCCAGTACTTGGTTATTGTTGACGCCTCCTGGTCAACATGGGACAGCTCGAATCCAGAACTTGGTTATTGTTGACGCCTCCTGGTCCTCGTGACTGAATAGTCAAGCTTCACCTTCTTCACCTGAAATCACCCGACATCGGTGGGCATCCGCTCATCGCCTTCCTGGTCACTGGCAAGTGACCAGACTCTGTCCCCTCTGCTTTCAGTTTCTTCTCATCCTTGATCCAGGCTTGGATCCACCTGCACACTTTCTACTTGGACGCCCGCAGCAATTTGCAGCAGAAATCCAGCTTCCCGGGGTGAGGTAAGTCGAGTACTCTGGTGCTCCCGTGGGTGTTGACTCTAGAACCTCTTAGTTCTAAAGGGGTTTGCTCCAAGTCCTTTTCTAAGTGTCCTTTATCCTTGAATTTCCAACTGCGACTTTCCCCGTAGAAGTCAATGGTGATTCACAGCTGTGTTTGGACACTGCACACGTCCCCTGTGGGTTCCCTGTGTCACTACCTTGGGTGGTTCCTGGTGGCCCCAGCAATTCTAAAGGCTCTAGGCCTTGTATCTATGTCAGTCATGGTTCTTATACCACTTTCTTAATATATGGTTTGGTACGCCCCTAGGGCTCAATGTATATTGTGCTAATTTACTGTGTGCTAATTAAGTTTACTGAATGTACTTTTGCCTCTAGCCTCATAAAGGGACTAGAGGGATCTGTTTAGAATAAATACATATATTTTATATATATACCTGTTGTGGTTCTCCTTTCATTTGGTCGTTCACGAGATTATAGACTGGTGAAACAAGCTGATTTACATTCCTTCAAGACTAAGCCTGAAGGCTGCTCTCCACAGCTACCACTAGGATAACATTCTATTAAGGTTGTCATTAACCTACCATCAATCAGGGTCATTTGGACTGGTGCAAGGTGCCCACTAGAATAGTGGACAGCATATGTCAGGCCAACTTCTCACACTGAGTGGGTGCACTCTGAGAGTGCCTGAAAGTCTGCATGTTGAATCGTCTCACTTAAGATCTTCAAATTCCTAGAAGCCCCACCATCCAGCATTGCACAACTCTAAAAACTCGATCCTGCCTGCATCCTCTGCACTGTGGGTCTCGATCTTCCATGTGCTACTGAGGCTTCCCTGCAACTCCCTGTGCCTGCTGCCAGAGGGTCCTTGAGAGTGCTCCAACAATACCAGTTGGCTCTCCTGCATGCTGAGGGCTGGCCTTGACTTACCTTTGCTGGCTTATTCCCTGGCTTCTTCCCTCAGACCTTGCTGGGCTGCAACCAAGAATATTTTCCTCTGACCCGACTGTTGTGGTTGCCAAGGCTTGTTGGTCATCCTTCCTGCCATTGACCCTCCTGCATTCTTCATCCATCATGCAACAGCTCATGGATGGCTCCTATGCTCCTGCATCACTGCTTGGGCACCACAGCTGCTTCATCAACACCATCGTGCTACAGCAGGTACCTCTGACAAGGGGTGGATTGTGCTCCTGCTCCTCCTAGACATCTCCAGGTGGTTTGGACTGTGCCCCCTCTGCTTTCATGTACTTCTCATCCAGAATTTTTGTTTGGGTTCCATCGTCCTGGTCCACGAGTCGATGTAGCTCCCAGACTTCCAAGATCCTCCATTGTCTTCAATGGACTGTTCCTCCACCACTTTGTTGCTATGCACCTCGGCCTCCTAGTGTAGGTATCCTGGTTTCCTGGGTATTCACTAGTAGGGTGGCTCTCCAACCTTCACTAATCCGATTGGTGTCCCCAGCAACCTTTGGGCAGGGTCCTGAAACAATAAAATACCAACCTCGACTTACTCTGTGTTATCAAATGGATGTTTGACCCGATGTAACCACTCTGCAGCCAGGCGCCTTGAGGTCCCTAGCTACTCACCTTTGGTGGTTCCGGGCTATCCCTGGGCTTCTCTATCCATGGGTATCAGTCTCATTTTGGTACTTAACCTCACATCCTATTTTCTTAGTATATGGTTTGTGTGAGAAGTTAGCCTGGCATAATAGTTCTAGTGGGCACCTTGCACCAGTCTAATTGACCCTTATTGATGGTGGTTGTAAATTCAACCTTATAGAAAGCTATCCTAATGGTAGCATGGACCAGCAGTCAATAGGCTAAGACTTTAGAGAGGATGTGAAGCTAGTTGTTTTACCAATGATAATCCCTTGAATACCAAATGAAAAGACACCACACAAGGTATATAACAAATATATATGTATTTAATCTAAACACAACTCCTCTGCACTCTTTATGAGGTCAGAGGTCAAAGTACAATACAACATTCTCAGTTAGCATACAATAAGTTGTACAGTATACAGTAATGCCCTAGGGGCCTCATGAACCACATACTAAAATAGTGGTATAAGAACCACGTCTGGAATAGAAAGCAGGCCTGTAGAATCACAGGGGCTATCTAAACAACCAAAGGTTAGGAAGTTGGAGGCCCACGGGAGACGCGTGCAGTGTCTAAACACAGCCGCGGGTTAACATTGACTTTCTATGGGAAACGAAGAAGTTACGAAAGTACAATTTAAGGACACTTCCGGATGGACTAGGATGGAACCCTTTTAAACTAGGACACTTTGAGAGTCAAGACCCATGGGAGCACCGGAGTACTTGTGTTACCTCACCCAGGGTAGCTGGGTGCATGGGTGCCTTTTTGTGTCGGGTTTCGTCATCGTTTTCAATGGAGATCTGCAAAGAAGTGCTGCAGGCGACCAGTGGAAAAGTGTCTGGGTGGATCCAAGGGTGGATCGAAGATCTGAAGAACCTGAAAGCAGAGGGTACAGAGTCTGGGTCACTAGCCAGTGACCAGGAATGTACCAGGAAGGAACCAGGCGATGTCAGGTGCTTGAAGGTCAAGAAGGTGAGTTTGTCTCTTCAGCCATGAGGTCCAGGAGGCATTGACGATGACCAGGTGCTGGATTCGAGCTGTCCCGTGAGGGATCTAGTTGACTGCAGTGTTGGTATCCAGATTAGACCCAACAAGCCTTGGAAAACTCAAACCACACAGGATGTCAAGATTGGCTGTGTTGCAGACCAGCAAGGTCTGTGGCGCTTCTCCTTTGATGGGAAGCTGGAGCAAGCCTGGAGGAACCAGTCAAGCAAGTAAAGTTGAAAGAAAAGTCTTCAGGGGGCTCAGTAGCCAACAGGCAATGAACCTGTAAGATGCGTCGAGCTCAAAAGCAAAAGCAGGGCCCTCAGGACACTTATGGAGTGTAGGGGCCTGTGCTTTGGTGCAAATGGTGCTCGGGGTTGAGGCTTCTTGTACCCTAATGCACCAGGGTGGACCTGAGAAGGGGGTGGTTACACCCCTTTCCCTTTGTCCAGTTTTGTGCCAGAGCGGGGCTGGAGTGCCCCAGCAACTGGTTTGAACCGGGCTATGCATGGTGCACCTTGTGTGCCCCTGGCAGTGTCTGGAAAAGCATTTCTGAATGTAGCCTTCCTTGCCCCAATACCTGCTGTTGGTTCATCCAGCAGCAGGAGGTCAGACTTGTGTCTGTGGCAGCAGCATCCGTTTTGTGATGCTGGGGGTCTGTTTAACTTTAACCAGATTTCACAGTAACTACATGTCTTCTCCCTCTAGAAGAGTGGAATGCTAACCCCGCCGCCAGGACTGGTGGGGGGTAATATTCCAAAGTGTTTGACACCTTACAGCACATGTCTTGATAAAGCCAAGAGCTATAAGGAGATGGTTCCGAAAGCTGCAGAGGGGCTCAGCTCATGCTAGGGCACCCTCTCACATAAAACCAAGCACTCTGCCTCCAGGATGGTCGAGGCCTACCATAGGAGTGACTTATAGGTGTATAGATGTCTATATATATATAGGTAGATATAGGTATATTATATCTAAGTAAGGGGTGATTACACTACCTTACCCAGGCTGTGTGAACAGACCTGTGGGCTCAGTTTGGAGGGCCAGCCAGGGGTGGCATAATGCATGCTTCAGCCCCTGGTAGGCCTTGGATGCACCTAGGCCCTGCATACCTATGGTACACTATACAGGGACTCAAAAAGGTCGACCCAATACCCAATCTGGTATGTACCTAAAGTACATGGTTACAATTTGGAGAGAGAACAGCTAGGCTGTGGTCCTGATTAGCAGGGCCACAGCTAGTCTAAAGTTAAAACAACAGAAAATCACAGCAAAACGTGTGGCTCACCATAGGAAGCAGACCTACTCTCCTACAGTTTGAGCCCCCATAGGGACACGTGTGTTTTTCTATACTACTTACCTGCTTTTGATGTATTTTTTGAGTGTGTTTAATATCTCCTGGTTGGGGATATACCAAGTTAGTTCATAGTGTTCTGATAATAAATACTAAAATATTTTTGGGAAATACTTGTGTGGTACTTTCCTGTGTCAAGGCTTACTGACTGCCATAAATGCACCTGCTTTAAACCCTCTGGATAAGTCTTAACTGCTCCCCACAGCAACCCCTTGAGAGCGTTTGTGACTATGGGATTTGCGTTGCTGTTTGTTTTGGAAGGTATCTAATATTTTAGAATACTTTTAAATGAAAAAACCTGTTCTTTTCTTCTTTGTTGGGAGTTCAACACTGATCATTTAGTCTCAGTAAGCAGGTAGGTGGTAAAACTCTTTTTCAGATTGGCCTTTACTGTGCAGATTGTTTTGTTCTACCACCAAAAACATGTTATGTCGTTTGCTGTATTTTCAGTTGCATATATGAATAAGCAACATGGTAATTGAGTGATACTGTATAAACTGAAGCAAGAGTTATTTCCTAATAGTGAGTAGTTTGCCATTCAGCTTTCAGCGGATGTAAAATGCATTCATATTTATTTGCATACTTTTAACACATGGTATTTTAGCTTAATAATTACTAAAACAGGGTTTGAGTTCTCCAAAATAGTTTAAACAGCCTCCTGTATTTTCGTTCTTATATAATATAAAGAACATCAACTGCAGATTCTCAAAACAGGCAAAGTGCGGTTATCTAGCAGGCACTAGGATATGATTTCAATAGTGCAACAGCAGCGGGACTTACCATAAAAATGCCTTGAAAAAATACAGTATTTGTTACAACATTAAAACCAAAGTATATAGCACAGTAATTTAAAATGTCTCAGTGTACTGTTTCAAAAAAGAAACATTGTAAACCATAAGTAACACAATGACAATGGAAGTACAAATATTTACTATATGCTCATTATTTTTTCAGAGTTTATGTTCATGTATATGTTTTCGCAATAATAAACAAAAAATGTGCAGTGCAAAATTAAATAGGAGAAACCTGTCATAAAAACTTGACCATCTCAATAAAACAATGATCTCAATTTAAGTGCACTTCTTTCACTTATGTGCACAAATGGTCAAATGCTCATTTGAAAAATGTAAAATAATTTTCATGTGTTTATCTTAACAAAAGGCAATAACAAACAACACCTTTTCATATAGATTCTGTTATCTTGTTTTCTTTGGAATTGCATAAACAATGCTTACACTGTACTTATATGGTATTTTTTTCCACCCTTTACCTATACTCCCCATAGCTACACCATTTTCAAGTCTACTTATCAGGTGCATTTTTTGTATGTTTGTCCTACGCCAGTTACCTTACCTTCCCACAATATATTACCACTAGTAACAGCACAATATATTGCTTTTTTGTACATATGTTTGTTATGTTATGTTATGTTATGTTATGTTAGGGTCATTTAAAAAGCGCATGGCTGCCACAGCAACAGGGTGCCCCAGCGCTAGCGGACTGGTGACCTGAAAAAATGATGCAGGATGGATGACAAAAGCCAAGTTTTAATCAGTTTTCTGAATGCCCAATGATTGTGAATGCTGCGGGCAGCCAGTGGGATTGAATTCCATAGTTCAGGGGCCTGAGCTTTGAAAGAACGACCCCCTCCTCTACATCAGCAAACCCGTGGAGCGCACAGCAGATAGTGGTCAGCAGAGAGCAATTCTCGCTTTGGAACATAGGCGGTGCAAAGTTCCTTCAAGATATGGGGACCCTGGCCGTGAAAAATCTTATGTGTGGTGCAGCAGGTCCGGTGACAACTGGAGAACAGACAAACACATGAGACAGAGCCCTGAGGAGAACCCAAAAATTGGTGTCATTGTGTTCGAAACGCGTCGGCAAATTTAAGAGAATCGACATTAGCTGTCCCATACACGAATGAATTTTGTTGTGGTGCATTGAGCTTGTTTTCGTATGAATTTGTTGTCGATTGAACCTTCATAAAAACGCGACTTTGTCCTATTGTGGTGATATTAAAAACACCCTATGAGAATTTGTTGTTTGTAGGTAAAAATTGGATATGAATTGTATATAGATGTTTTTTATGTGTAAAGTGTCCTAAGTGTATTGTATTTATGTTAGAAAGTACAAATTGTATAGTGTGTTTTTTCTTGCGTATGAGTATATCAAAGTAATGAAACTATAAAATAAAGAGGTATAAATAAAGGGTACCTTACAAACTATAAGTAAGATTAGTTTGTTTTTTCCTCAATTTAGAGGTCTGAAAAAGAAGTGTGTAGTTGGTACTTTTTGTCTACTTATATTTATATGGTCCAACCAACTGCATTTCCCAGGACCTAACTCCGTGATTTAACTAAGAAAACACTACAGAGCATACAATATCAATAGGCATTAAAAATCACACTGTACTTGACAGCAAACACATAACTAGGCTGTCCTAGATGCAGCACCAGACTGTATACAGTGCACACAGTGTAAAACACCCACTGTACTAAAAAGTGTCAGACATCACACTGCACTACACAGTGCACTACACTAGAGATTGACTATATTACACAGCACACTGTAGTATAAGAAATACAGCAGTACTGCTTCTGAATATAGGTTCACCCTATGCAGCTTCTCCCAGTGAGAGGACTGTGCTGCAGCATTTACAGGCTCCGGGATCAAACACACAGGGCCCAAAGTTCCAGTAACCCCCCCAAGACAGTAGATGCGGTAGGATTGTACTGCAGTATATACAGACTACAGGATCAAACACACTTTACTATAATTGTGTTCATGTTTGAGCTGTTCTCTGAAGCGACCCCCTTGAATTGTTAGTAATTTTCAGTGACTACTGACTTGGGCCCCAGCAAGAGGCTCTGGACTTAGAAGGGGTCTTTTTAAAGATCTGTGGGAAAGTGAATTTGGTACCTGTTGTCCCTGTTGTATCAGTGTGAGTTTCAAAATATAAATGTATTCAGCTTACGTCAACTTACCTTTATATTTAGTCATCTCCTTTTCTAGTTTCTGAGTTTTTACAATTTCAATATTTGCTTCTTTTTCTTTTTTTTTCGTCACTTCCTGCTCTGGACAATGAAAGTTCACCATCTCACACCTGGAAGGACACAGAAATTATTTTAGTGCTCAAAAACACTCAAAGGCTACAGGATCTGAAAAAGAACAGTGTAGGAGAGTAGGATCTGCTTACTAAGGTTACCCAAACTTTTTGCTGGTGATTCACATTTTTTTTACTTTAGTTTGGCTGGGGCCCTGCTATTCAGGACCCCAGCCTAGATGCTTCCTCTCTAGAATGATGGCATGCACTTTAGGTACACTCCAGATTGGTTACTGGGTTACCTTTGTGAGTCCCTAGTACAAGGTACCCTTGTTACTAAGGGCATAGGTACCCAAGAGGCCTACCAGGGGCTGAATCATGTATTATGCAACCCCTGGGAAGCCTTCCAAAATGGCACCACAGGTCTGTCACTGCAGCCTGGGTACGGTGCTGCATGCACCCCTTACTAAGATATAGGTTACCTATATCTACCTTTAATCACTGACACATATAAGCCTATTAGTCACCCTTATGGCAGGCCTTATCAATCCTGAAGTCAGAGTGCTTGGTTTTGTGTGAGAGGGTACGCATGCATGAGCAGGACCCCTCTGCAGATTTCGGAATCTATTCTCTGAGGCAGTTCTGTGATGCAGCCAGACCATATCCTCTTAAGTGCATTATTAATGTGCGGTAAATGCTAACTTGGGAATGGCTGCATGGAACTATTTTGTGTTTGGTGTCAAATACTTTGAATCCTACCACTCCCCCTGCCAGTCCTGGCTGTGGGGGTAAAATTCCACCCTTCTAGATAGAGAGAATGCCCACACTGACCTAACCGGTAATAGTTAAAAAGAGTGGATGCTGCAGCCACAGACACAAGTCAGACCTCCTGCTGCTGGATGAAACTCCAGCAGGGGAGGCCTGGACAATAGGTTTCCTGTCACAGGGAGGTGTACCCATCTCCCAGATAAGCTTTAGTGTATTGGGGCTCTGTGAGTGCATTCAGAGAATACTTTTTAGACAGTCCTGGGGGCACACTTGGTGTCCCTGTGCATACCCCAGTTCAAACCTGTTGCAGGGAAACTCAGCCCCTGCTCTGGTGCGAAACTGGAAAAAGGGAAAGGGGTGTAACCACCCTTCTCCCAGACCCACCCATTGGTGGGTCCCTAGAATATGTCCAACCCCCTTGCTTAGTAAAAGTATGGTATCCCAGTCCTTAGGACTTGAGATTACACCAAGACGAAACTCTGCAACATATATCCTGGCACTTCAACATTCTACACGACTAGAAGGTGGAAGAATCTCCCTTGGGGTCAAGGAGTGACTCCCCTGTTCAAACAGGCACCAAGAAGCATCTTGCCACTCTGCATTTCCGAGGCTCCCACCAGACCCCGAAGTATTTGTGACTCAGGACATGGACTTCCAGACTTTGCAGAGGCTGACACGAGATCCCAGTAAAGCTGAGACCCGCAGCCCTCACAAGTGACGTGGGACCGACACTCCTGGGCAACGTGCACATTTGCAAGTGCATCAACTTCTCAAGCTTTCCCGAAGTGTGCATTGGGCTACTTGTAGTCCAAGCCCCGAGCAACATAATAATACTGAGCTTATAAAGCACCTGGTTACACTTACCAGTGTGTCCCCACGCAATACGTGGTCTAAGCATCATTCGAACAGTAACCCTGGACAGGCAGCAATTAAAACTTAGGGAACAAAAAAGTTTTAAGTTCCCTCCGGAACACCATCTCCGAAGTCTCTGCACTGAGCCTGACTGGAAGAGTGTTCCATCTACGGGCAGCCAGGGAACGGAAGGATCTTCCCCCCATTCTAGCCCTGCTGAACCTGGGGACGTACATCAAGCCCGCACCCTGAGACCGCAAGAGCCGAGTTGGTGTATACGGTGTAAGCAGGATGCGCAAAAAGCCAGAGCCCTTCCCCTGAACGATCCTATGGCTGACACAGAGAGTTTTAAACTGGATACGTTCCTTGATGGGAAGCCAATGCCATGCCCCCAAGGCCCCTTTAGAAGAAGGTCTCCTGGGCAGCAGCAGCACCAGACGCGCTGCAGCATTCTGGATACGCTGCAGTCTCTGGAGACACCTAGCATTTGCTCCCAAAAAGGGGGCATTCCCATAGTCCAGCCTGGAAGTGACCAGGGCATGGACCAGGACCCTCCTAGCGGACATGGGGAGCAAATCAAGAGTCTTTCTTAGACAGCGGAGAATACCAAAACACATCCCGGCAACACGCTGGGTATGATAATCAAAAGAAATTTTGGAGTCAATCCAAATACCGATGTCCTTAACCTGGTCCTTAGGAGAAGGTAGGGGGCCCAGAGTATGAGGCCACCAAGCCGAGGTCCAAACAGATGAGGACTTGCCAACAATAACCACCTCTGTTTTGTCCCCATTCAATCTGAGGCAGTTGTCGGACATCCATCCTATCGTCGGCATAGGTTACCACCTCCACCCCATACTGTTCGGTTATTGAGGCCACAGGTGCCACATAAAGATTGAACAGGGTAGGGCTGAGGCTAGAACCCTGGCTTAAGGTCAAAGGTCTCCGACCTATGAGGGCCCTGCTCAACATAAAAGCTGCGGTCATAAAGGAAAGATTCCAACCATGTCCATGCCTTCTCAGTCACTCCACCCCTCCTCAGACACTGCAGCAAGGTGTGATGTGCAACAGTGTCGAACGCAGCACTAAGGTCAAGGAGAATCAGTGCCGCTGTCTGACCCTCATCTGCATGTTTCCGCAGAGCTTCTGTCGAAAAGAGAAGGGCGGACTAAGTAGAGTGACATGCACGGAAACCCGCCTGGGAGGGATGTAGGAGCCTGTGCGCTTCAATGTGTGCCTAGAGTTGTTGGTTAACCAGTTTCTCGGCTATTTTGGCAAAATAAGGAAGGAGTGAGATAGGCCGCAGATTACTCAATTGTGTTATACTAATCTGTGGCTTTTTCTTGAGAGGGAGCACCACTGCCTGTTTCCAAGATGTCGGCACCCTACCAGCTTCGAAGGATAACGTCAGATCAGGGCTCCATCACGCTCTTGGCAAACCCGCGCAGCGGATTTTCGCGCTGCTGCTGGACAAACTGCAAACCTCATTGCCGCCATTCCCACTGAGCACACAGGCCACGCCCCTTATTGAGAGGCCACGCCCCCCGCTGCCACTACTTGAGGATGCTGACTACGAGTGCCACTCCGATAGCTAACTCTCCTGAGGCGGAAGCCGGAAGTAGGATTGCACAAACCCTTTTTAAAACTTTGAGTGTCACAAATATATTGTATTTTAACCATATCTGTCCTCACTCCTGCACTCTGCTCAGGGCTCCAACATGCTTTTGGCAAACCCGCGCAGCGGATTTTCGCGCTGCTGCGGGACAAACTACAAACCTCATTGCCGCCATTCCCGCTGAGCACACAGGCCACGCCCCTTCTTGAGAGGCCACGCCCCCCGCCGCCTCTACTTGAGGACGCTGACTACGAACGCCACTCAGATAGCTAACTCTCCTGAGGCGGAAGCCGGGAGTAGGATTGCACGAACCTTTTTTAAAACTTTGAGTGTCACAAATATAATGTATTTTAACCGTATCTGTCCTCACTCCTGCACTCTGCTCAGGGCTCCAACATGCTCTTGGCAAACCCGCGCAGCGGATTTTCGGGCTGCTGCGGGACAAACTACAAACCTCATTGCCGCCATTCCCACTGAGCACACAGGCCACGCCCCTTCTTGAGAGGCCACGCCCCCGCCACCATTTCTCTTCCCGTATAAAAAATGTGCATCTTCCGGTCGCGCAGCAGACGAGCGCAGCGGGCGCGCCTAAGGCAAGCCTGTCTGCGCCCGTCCACGACCGGCCGGGGCCAGGGGCCATACCCCCTGTGGGTTGTACTCAAAAATCGTCCCCATCTATCTGCTACTCCCGCAGTGAGTTGCTCGCCCTTCGTGAAGATAGAAAGTGTCATAAAGCTATCCTATGTACCCAAACGGGGCCAGGATTATCTTATGGACCAATTTCCTGCCGCACCTGTCGTTGGTCCAGTATGGGTCAATACTCATCAGACCATCACACAACTCATGTTAGAAACCATCTGTCCCTGAACTGTCTATATTTTAACGCTATATCCCTACCTAGATATGCTCCGGATATTTGGGACTTGCTCACATCAAAGACCCCTGACCTAGTTTACATTACGGAAACCTGGCTATCCGATACTAATGCTCCGGATATAGCCAGCGCTCTCCCCCCTAATTATAAAATCATTACGCTAGACAGATCTGGTAAAAAAGGAGGGGGGGTCGCTGTGATATTTAGGGATCACTTAACATGCCTTTTCGAACCAACAATTACCCACACTGAGCATCAGACCCTACCTTTTAAAGTACTTTATGAGGGTCCTACCATCCTCGCTGGTGCAGTTATATACAACCCTCCTGGACAACAAGTTAGTCTTAGTGCCAAACTACTGAATCAACTTCTGCCACTTTGTCTAAAACATAAAAACTATCTAATTGTTGGTGACTTTAGCATCCACTATGAGATAGTGGATGCCCCAGGCACTTCCTAGCTGGAATATGATATGGGGATTCTTAATCTCAAACAGTGGGTAGTGGGCCCCACGCATATAGCTGGTCATACACTAGACCTACTATTCACTAACATAGAATCCACCAACATAAGAGAGGTCCATCCCCTATCCTGGTCGGACCATTCCCTTATATCCTTCTCATTTGACCTTCTCGGTAAATCCTTGAAATCTAAGGTAGTACCTCAGATTTCCAAACGAGCTTGGAGGCTAATCAATGAATCCAACTTTGAGAAACAATTCCAAGAGGCTAATGTTAAATTAGTGGATGGCTCCCCTGTCTACAATGACGTTGCCCTTCTAAATACTGGAATACTGCGAACACTAGACAAATTAGCCCTGATGCGGGAAACCAGAAAAAACCTACAACAGAAAAATGGTATACTCCTCACCTTAAAACCTTTAAAAAGGAATGTCAAAAATCTGAACATCTCTGGAGACAGTCTAAAGCCAGTGAAGCCAGACTAGACTATGTCCATAAACGGAGGCAGTATATTTTGGCTATCAAAAATGCAAAGAAGGACTATTTCGCTCAGCGCATTCAGGAAAACAGTAACTCGGCAAAGGAACTGTTTAAAATAGTGAAGGAGCTGAGCAAACCATCCAATACCTCACAAACACTCACCCGTTCGGTCGAGGCATGTGAACGCATTAACACCTTTTCTGAAAAAATCAAGGGAATTTACTCTACCTTCACTCCCCAACATACCCAGAGCAACTCTGATAACCCATCCAAGACTGTGACACCATCCGAAGTCCTCACTGCCCCACTAGACCAAGGAAATGCACCCCGCTTAACCGGCTTCGAACCACTCGCTGAGGATGAGGTCCTAGCAGCCCTGACCACAGTGAAAGCCGGCTCCCCTCTGGACCCCTGCCTCCACTCGTGTTCTCAAGAGTTGCGTCCACGCTCTGCCCTCTGATCACACAACTCCTTAATAAATCTTTAAGTACTGCCATCTTCCCTGATGTCTGGAAGCATGCCTCTGTAACCCCCCTTCTGAAGAAGGTGGGATCTGACATTCTCAACCCAGAGAATTATAGACCAATCTCCCAGCTTCCTTACCTCTTTAAAGTTTTAGAGAAATTGGTGAATGCACAACTGACCAGGTACTTAGAAAGTAACTCCCTTCTGGATTCTTCCCAGACTGGTTTTCGAGCCAATAACAGTACCGAGGCAACGCTGCTTTCAGTGTCGGACAGTATCAGATCCTCCACCGATCAAGGTGGAGCGGTGGCGCTGATACTGCTCGACCTATCAGCGGCATTCGACACGGTATCTCACAACTGCCTGTTGAACATACTTCAGAGTAAAGGAGTTCAATCCACGGCATTGAACTGGCTACAGTCCTTCCTGAGCAACCGTACTCAGGCAGTACATATGGGTCAGTTCCATTCCAGGCCCATTCCCATCAGCTGCAGGGTCCCCCAGGGCGCCTCACTGAGCCCCACACTTTTCAATGTCTATATGTCATATCTTGCCGACATTGGAAGGAAGGGGGGAATCAGCATCTGCTCTTATGCGGATGACACGCAGCTGATGGTGAACATGGATGAAGGGCCTGATATAACTAAAACCAAGCTACATGACTGCCTCTCCAAAATGGCCGAGTGGATGCATGACCACTGCCTAAAGCTGAATGCAGGTAAGTCAGAGATTCTGCTATTCGGTGGTGCCAAACGTGTATGGGATGCCACATGGTGGCCACCTTCACTGGATTTGGCCCCTATTCCTAAGCAACATGCCAGGAACCTGGGAATTATCATGGACGATGTCTTGTCCATGAAGGATCATGTCCGATCCCTTTGCGGCAAGGGCTTTGCCATTTTAAAACTCCTAGCCAGGATATTCCCATGGATACCCCTGGAGTGCAGACGCTCAGTCACACAGGCCCTACTGGTTAGCCGCCTGGACTACAGCAATGCGCTGTTTGTAGGGATGAATGAACATCTGTTCTCTCACCTGCAGGTTTTGCAAAATCTGGCGGCTAAACTCATCTGCAATAAGGACAAACTAGACTCGGCATCGGAATGCTTAAAGACACTCTATTGGCTACCGATGCGTCAGAGGGCTGCCTTTAAATTGCTTAGCCATGCCCATAGGGCTCTACACAAAACTGGACCCACAATTCTCCAAGGGAAGATTGAATTTTATGTTCCCACTAGGAACCTACACTTTGGCCAATCAGCTTTGCCCAAGACAAAACGTATCTGCAAAGTTAGAACAGGTAGTCGCTCTTTTTCCTATTTGGCAGCAAAAAGGTGGAATAAGCTCCCCACCGACCGGAGACATACCACAAGCTATTCCCAGTTTCGAAAAAAACTGAAAACCCACCTCTTCCCCAAACTCTAGCTTTTTAGCATCCGCCATCAGTAGTTGCTATCTGCATAAGCGTCGTGATATCCCTCGGGATGAGTGTTGCGCTCTATAAAAACCACAAATAAAAAATAGGTGCCTGACATAAGGTGCAAACATATACATGTTTCCTCTCAAGATTTTGGCCGGAGCCGGATCTCTGGGGGATCCCGATTTCGCCCCCCTAGGTACTTTACTTAACAGCTCCTCATCCGGGACCGAAAAAGCCCTCAGGCTGTCCTTCTCCAAAAATCCCTCCTCCAGCATCAATTCACCACTAGAAGCGGCCCTGGCTTCGATAGGGAAAGTGGAGTAAATGTCCTGCACTTTTTTGTAGAAGAATTCAGCTATCTGGTTGCAGGATTGCACAGAGGACACCACCTGTTCTCCAACTGAGGCCAATGAGGATACCTCTTTATAAACCACAAAGAGTTCCTTAGCTGAGCACTCCGCTTTATCCATCCGCTCAGTAAATGAGGCCGAGTGAGTTTTCCTTATCAAGGCATGATATCCCTTAAGGTTAGCTTTATACGGCCTTTCAGTAGCCGGCAGATAAACCTTTCTCCAGGATCTTTCCATGCGCTTGCAAGCTGTCTTGGCTACTTTTAATTCCACATTAAACCAAACTGCGGGCTTACTACGCCGCGTGGGGACAATGCTAGACCAGGGGGCCGTATTGTCTAAGGCCATCTGAATGCGGTGGTCAAGGGCATCGCATGCCCCATCGATAGTAGTGCCCAACCCTTCAGGGGGACCCCCTGAACCAGACTAGCACCAAAATTTTCAGGGGAGAACTTAGCCCATTTTCGCTGTCTCTTATTGGTGTCACTCCCTTTCCCAGGTTTACTGCCCCTCACATACTTGATACGGAAAGGCACCAAAGAGTGATCTTTCCTCACCAACAGAACCGGAGGATCAATCTCAATGCCTTCCCAGTTGCAAAATATTGGGTCCAGCAAGTGTCCTAGCCGGTGTGTGGGTGACTCAGACTGTAACGCCAATTGCATAGTAAGTAAATCTTGACGGACCTCTCGGGCCACAGTATTTGCCACATCATCAAAATGCAAATTAAAATCACCCAGCAATAAAAATGTGAGGTTGCGCATGGCAGGAGACACTAAATTCTGTATCAGGCTGACAGAAAATTGACTACGGCCTCCTGGGGGTCTGTACACCAGAAATCCTTTAATAATATAATTGCTGGAAGTTATTTTGAAGAAAGCACCTGTGTCGCTGTATGATATACTTGCAGGCTCCATGCTACATTTAATGTTGCCCCTGTGGATCACTGCGATCCCTACCCCCCGCCACAGGATCTGTCCTGTCTGCATATCTCATACCCCTGGGGAAGGCATCCAAAACTTCAGGATCCGACTCCCCGTCTAACCAGGTTTCTGTTAGGAAGAGAAAGTCCAATTTACTATCCCACAATAGATCGCGTACATCCATAGTATACTTCTTAAGTGACCTACAGATAAGCAGAGCACACCTGAGCTCCCTGGTAGTTCCTGTTGTGCGAGCACACTGGCTGAGCATGTAACCACAGTGACTACACTCCTACCTTAGGATCCAAACTGTGGCTACAATCCAACCCTGTGCCTATGCGTAAATCAATCAGCTCTTGCCGAGTATATCCCAATCCCACCTGAGCTCCTCCAGGGGTTTTGGCCCCGGGCCCCGGCCGGCCGCGGACTGTGCAGACGGGCTTGCCTTTGGCGCGCCCGCTGCAGGCGTCCACTGCGCGGTCGCTGGGGCATGTGGAATTTATGCAGGATTCGCCCCTGCAGGCTAGAGCGCTAACCCTCCAAGCCGGAAGTGCATGACTCTACCTATCAAGCCCTCCGCGCAACGGTACTAGTTACTGCGTCGGACCAGGGCGGGTAGGCCAGCTCACTGACTTCAGGCAAGCACCTTCCAGGTAGGACTTAGCGCTGAGAAGCGCGAATTTATTATAAATGAACCAAAAAGAATTAAAATGTCCCCTACACAGTTAAAATTACAGCGTTCACACTAAGTTTAAAATGCATCCAACTTCAGGAGCAGCTAAATGAAATCACCTTAGTCACAAAAACGAGCGCGGGAGGAAGCTGCCACCGACCCCCTCTGCTAGCAACGCCACCGCCGGTCCAAGCGGTATTTATGCAAGATTCTCCCCTGCAGGCTAGAGCACTAACCCTCCAAGTCGGAAATGCCTGACTCTACCTACCACACCCTCCGCGCAACGGTACTAGTTACCGCGTCGGACCACGGCGGGTAGGCCAGGTCACTGAGTTCAGGCAAGCACTTTCCAGGTAGGACTTGGCGCTGAGAAGCACGAGTTTGTTATCAATGATCCAAAAAGAATTAAAATGTCCCCTACACAGTTAAAATTACAGCGTTCACACTAAGTTTAAAATGCATCCAACTTCAGGCGCAGCTAAATGAAATCACCTTAGCCACGAAAAAGAGCGCGGGAGGAAGTTGCCACCAACCCCTTCTGCTCCAAAGATTGTGGGCCTACACTCTACTGTCATGAAACCACACTCACAGCCTCCTCAATCTCCATAGAGGAAAAAACCTGCAACACGCACTTTTAAAATCAGAGCCATACTCTGTTATGAAACCCACCCCTGTCCCGTGCATCCAGCACGCCTTGTGTATATGTGAAAGATACGTTTATTATAATGTTTAATGTGATTTAAAAGTGCATGCTTCATTTTATGTTTACACGTATTTTCCCTTGTGACTCTTGGCGGTGTAAGCTAGTTATAGTTTGTTGATATGCAGTGACTCTTGGCGGTATACTTCGTCATGTTTAAACTTGTAAAATATTCACTCTACAGACACTTGGAAAGACGCGTGTGCTTCGTTTCAGCTGAAAGCTGGAAAGACGCGTGTGCTCCGCTTCAGCTGAAAGCGGGAAAGACGCGTTTGTTTACTTTTTCTCTCAGCGCAAGGAGAGAAGTCCAGCGTCAGATGGCACGCATGCGTCCCGACGTTTGGGTGTGGTTCAGCTATAAAAACCACACCCGAGCTTCTGGAAAGCGCTTAGCCTTCCAGCCTTGTTCGGAGAAACATCGCGCATCCTCGGAAGACCTTCAGGAATCTTTCAAAGGTAGCAGCTTGGAGAAACTTGTTTGAAGGAGCAATACAGAACAATGCAGCAACGATATAAAGAAAGCCAAGTACAAACTCTTTTCTTCATAGGCGCCCAACGCTACCAACTCGCTTTTTTGGAAAGGACAATTTTTGGAACATTCCTTCTGAATTCAAGAGGGGAATTAATGGAAGAAAGCCATTCGGACTAATGTGTTCATTGTAATATAGGTTATAGTATTCTCTGTATGTATATTTTCCTGTTTTCTGCTACATGCATGTTCTCACAGATTTTAAAGCAGGAAATCAAAGACATCTGAAAAAACGTGGGAGTGGTGAAAGACATTATAGTTAGCAACAAAGTAAGTGCAAGAAGATAGGAAGTTAGTTTAAAATCTTTTTAGTAGAATTGATATAATTGTGCCAATTGTATCTTTGTGGTGATGTGGATGCTACGCTGAGATTAACAACAAGAACTTCATCTCTTCATCATCTCTGCTAACCTGTTCAACCCCAACACCACTTCCAGGACGCGAAGCCTCTCTTAGTAGATCGCAGGTAGGAAACTTAAAATTAGAAAAAGGTCAAAAGAGTAAAAGTAGGAGAGTGCTATTCCAGTTATAGACAAGATACTAAAGGTGAGCTTGTTGCTTTGCAGGTCGACTACAAGAACTCACATTAGCGTCAGATCCGGCCACTCTCCCTCTTAGCTATCCAGCATCTTGGCGCGTAATTCTACAGACAACAAGAGGTAGGATAGGTTTCAGGGAGTTTGGCTCATAGCGTCTCTGCAAAACCCGTCAAGCACCTTACAGGTAAGACTACAGAGCCTTTCAGGTAAGAGTGACTTGATTCACCTGACAGAAGGCTAAGCCCACGGACAAAGTTTTGCCCAGACGCTATGGACTAAACAGATCAAGATCAGGTGTCTCTTCAAGACATAGCAGCTATGTTAGCTGAGTTAAGACACGAAAATGCAGAACTACGTAGGGATGTTTCTGAACTACAAACTAATTTGCAAACTTCTAGAACCTCTTGGACTTCTCCTATTAGGCCAGCAACCTTTCAACCTTCAATGCAGACTTTGTATAGTGGTAACACATCTAGTTCCCCTACTGCAAATACCCAAATTCAGGTGGTTACTCCTGTTCCTGTGCCCCTAGCACCACCAGAGAGATTTTATGGTGACTGCAACAAGTTTGCTATATTTCTAAATTAATGTCACCTACATTTCGTAGCCAAACCCACAGCATTCCCTGATGATTCAGCGAAAGTAGCTTTTATCCTTTCTTATTTGGGTGGCGAAGCAGCTCTTTGGTCTGTACCTTATGTAGAAAGAAATGATGCAGTTTTGTATGATCTAAGGCGTTTTAAAAACACCATGAAAAAATTATTCGCCAAACACGTCTTTGTGCAGTCCGCTGATTATGAACTGCTAAGTTTGAAACAAGGGTCCTCAGATCTTTTACATTATATCTCTTCCTTTAATAGATTAGTGATAGAAGCAGAATGGCCAGAAGACAAACGAGTGTCCTTGTTCTATAGGGGGTTGAGGGACGATTTGAAAGATATGGTCACACAAATTCTTGATCCCCCCACTGACTGTGAGGAATTTATTGATCTGGTAGTTAAACTAAATCATCGCATAATAGAAAGGAAGGGAGAAAAAGGAAAGACAGATTTCAAAATTTTCTTATCAAAAGACAAAACAAATCTTAAACATGAGTCCACGCCTAGACCAGATCCAATTGAACCAATGCAAATAGGGACTGTCAGAGGGCCTTTGTCTAAAGATGAAAGAGAGAAGAGAAGGAAATTGAACCAATGTATGTATTGTGGAAAATCAGGACACTTTGTTAAGGAGTGCCCAACCCGACCCACAAGACCAAAAGCAAAGTCAGCTGAAGTTAACACAATATCACAGTCGGAAAACTTGTAAACTCGGTAGATCGGGAGTTCAGTTTATCGGGTAAGCAACTTAGTTTGGCCTCAAATGCTCCAACCATCTCACATAGTCATCTCAGTATGAGAGTTCTACTCCAATCACAATTAGACAACACTCGCTCATGGTCTGTGGATGCCTTAATAGATTCAGGAGCCACAGGCAATTTTATCGACACTCAATTATTTGAGAAGTTAGGGTTGCAAAGAACTGAGAAAAAGTCTCCAGAAATAGTCAGGGCCGTGGATGGAAAAGAATTGACATCAGGTCCAATACTACACAACACCGAGATCTTGACTATGATATGTGCAACTAAACATTCACAGGCAGAGAGCAGCGCCGTGAGGGAAAAGGCTTGTCAAACCCACCATCTCTGGGCAGCCAGTCCTGTGCATCAGCACCGCCTTGAGGGAAACGGCGCAACGACCACCCATCTCCTGACTGACGGCGCCGAGCGGGCAGGGAACCACAATTCCCAGGTGCCCCGGCGGCCGTGACGCGAGCAGAGCGCCCGGAGGCGCGTAAAAGGAGTGCAGCGCCGAGCGTGCATCGGGGCATTCACAGGCAGAGAGCAGCGCCGTGAGGGAAACGGCTTGTCAAACCCACCATCTCTGGGCAGCCAGTCCTGTGCATCAGCACCGCCGTGAGGGAAACGGCGCAACGACCACCCATCTCCTGACCGACGGCGCCGAGCGGGCAGGGAACCACAATTCCCAGGTGCCCCGGCGGCCGTGACGCGAGCAGAGCGCCCGGAGGCGCGTAAAAGGAGTGCAACACCTCTCGCCCCGCGAGTCGCGCGCGGGGAGTGCCCGGGGCGAAGCCCGGGCAAAGGGCGGGCCCTCTGTGGCCCTCAGAGGCACAAGAAGGACGGGACGGGGCCACTCCATTTCGTCTCTACTCTAAGGTACTTTTCACTGGCCAACCTTCATTTGGGAACTGTGGTTACAGAAATTATTGTTGGGACTATCTGCCTTTTTGCCAGGTGTTATTGACGTTTGTGTCTGTTGTTCCGCGTAGTAACCCAAATCGCAGTATAGGGACTAGTAATTGTCAGCATGTCCCCAAGAGGCACCCGCAGCAGAACAGCTGCTGCTGTGACTGGCCCCATTGACCTTTTTATAACGAAGGCCAATGACGCCATCAATCAGGGCATTAGCCTTTTAGAACGCAGGGTATCTCAAGATCTGGCGCATGCCAAACGTTCCTCACTTGGCCTTATTGCTACCACCACCACACCTGCACAAGCTATGCCTAATAACATCAGACCCCTACTTGATGTTTGCGCTGACATCCACACCATCCCCAGCGAGGTTAACCTTTCAGCCACCATTCCCCTGCTAGACTCAGACACTGATATTAGCACAGACCTGGAAAAAACCCCTGACCTACTCATTAATCCCTCTCCCAAAGTGAAATCTGCTGATAACACCAGGCAAGCGAGAGGTAGGCGAGAGGGGGCAGTTCAAAAATTGAAGTTACATGCACCCAAGCCCCGGGTCACCATGGTCAGGAAATATGGCCGAGCACAAAGGAAATCTGGGAAAAACACAAACTCTGTCCCTAACACTAACCATAACACACCTAGGGTCACGGTAATATCTCAGAGGGACGATAGCGAAATTGTTCAGCAGGGCAGAACAATGAACACTAACACAGATAAGGCATATGACCCCCTGCTGGAAAGACTGGGGGAACTATTAAGTATTTATCTATCCCCAATTGAAAATAGGCTTGCTCGATTAGAAAAACAACTAGATGAATTGAGTAGCCCTCTTAAGAATTTCCTAAAGGAAGGCCCTGCAACAAGTTCGAATAACAGCAACCCCACCAAAATAGCAGGTACCAAAACAAATAAAACAAATAACACAAATATTTCACAAGTACCTTCAACTATCCCAAATAACGCACACAAAGCTGCACCTGTTGCATTGGCCAACGGCCCAACTTCCAAACAAAAAGCAGTAACACCGTACACTAATAGCGAACCTGCAGATAAAAGGAAGGATTCTGGTACCAATACCTTCACTAATACTAAACCCCCAAATGTGAGCACCACAGGCCACCCTCCAATTTCAACAAGCAATCCTATCTCGACCCAACCCATCCCAAAAACACCCAGACAAGTTCCTGCCCGCATTAACCTCCCACCGGAATGCGGTGCATATGTACTAGTGTTAGTAAATGTCACCAAACTAAGACAGGATCAGGATGAAAATCCCATATCACTGAAAAACAAAACCCTGCACTGGTTAATTGCTAACTGCAATTACCCTATTGATGGTGCAAGGGAGATTATTAACACACAGCGAGTGGGTTGGATTGGACCACTTAGGAAAAAATTTGAGGGCGACTGTGTCACTATCAGCTTTAGAAAACCACATTGGGCAGAGAAAACACTAGCCAATGCCCCTCTACCATCGCCCTGGGAATTTAACACCACGCTCCTCCCCTTAGGATATTTCTACCGACACCTGATACCTCCAGAACAAGCCACGGCCAACTTCCCCAACAAAAACAATTTCCCCACTAATTCGCATCAGGATATGAATTTTGGAGCAAGGATCAAATCACCCCTTTTTGTTCAAAATCAGAACCCAAATGCCGCCTATTCCAATAATTATAATTGGCATCCACAACCACCAATGCCAATCCTAAACTCCAATCATCCTCAGCACTTTCAAGCCCCATCTATGCATCAGAGCAATTATAGGGATAGGTCTTACCCAATCCCTAATCCGTTTCAGTTTGCACAGATGACTGAAGCTAGGCCATTGTACAACATCCCTACTTTCAATCGGTTCGATTATCTTTCATCATTAGACGAACAGGATTGACTGAGTACATCCCTCAATAAAGAAATGTGCAAAAATGCAAAAGTCTGTAACCTAGAGGGTGCCACAATTCCAGCTGTATCGCTCGACGTCGAAACTGCAGTTACAGAAATTATATTGTCTGATAGCATCCCGGCCATTTCTAACGAATCATCTAATCATGATAATGGGAATATTGGGAGTACATCCATCAAACAGGGGTTCAAACACGGCCTATCAATCCTAAGCTGGAATGTTGCAGGTTTAGAATCTAAGCTCTTGGACCCTGCTTGGATCGAACTAATCAATGATGTAGACATACTTATGTTCCAAGAAACTTGGGCTGCTGATAACTTGTATATTGAAGGCTACCACTGTTTCAGCCTAACATCAGTAAAACCTAGTTTTGGCCGAGCAGTGGGTGGTCTTTTCATGGGGATCAGAATTTTGGCAGGCGGTATAATTAATGATTTGAAGTTAGATAACCTTGTCAATCCCAATATTCAAATTTTGGAATACAAATTGAAATCAAAGACCACAATTTATTTAATCAATTTTTACAATAATGATTTTTATGGTGTACCGAACAAAAATTTTGTTGCTCTATCTAAAGTTTTAAACATGATTGATTGTTCCCTGTCAGTAGACACTAAGACTAGTATTCTGATCGGGGGAGATTTTAATGTAAAACTAATAGAGAACTATGGATCTACTAATTTTGATCACTGTAATGACCGCAGGGGTATGGAACTGATCAGCAAACTTTCTGATTTTAATCTTGTTGATGTAATGAGTGTAGGGTATGATATGAATTTTCCCTATGCCCCCACATTTAAGGGCAGGGATAACGGTTCAATTATCGATTACATTTTTACATCACCTGTGTTATCGGACTGTTTAATTAAATCTTCTGTGGTGCAAACGTCCTTCAGTGATCATAATCCATTGTTAGCTATTTTTAACTTCACACCCAGTCCGATTTTCATGAATTTAAATGGGGCAAGGGACATTACACCCTCAATCGACGGCCTTCGCCTTAAATGGAGGGGAATTGATTGTGGGGCCATCATAGACACGATCCAGGAGGCACATCCTGATTTACTGAAATGCCTGTCCTCCCCAAGCACAAATAATGAAAAATTGATTACAGATTATGAAGCTTTATGCTCAAATATAAAAATTCTCCTGTCGGTCCCACTCCCTATTGAACACAAAGAGCCACGGTGGTTTGATACATCTTGCTCCGTGGCCAATAGAGAGTTAAGAAAGGCCCTCTCTGCTAAACCCAGGTGTAAGGATGTAGTTCGAGCTGCCAGGAAAAACTATAAAGACAAAATATCGAAAAGGAAGGCAAATTTGCTCTCCGATCACTGGGATAAGCTGGTTATCAGCGCCAATCTGGGTGGCAGCGCCCCATTTTGGTCGGCAGTCAGGAGAACGAGGGAAATGGGCAAAGAGCTTACTAAAATCAGCTGCAATATAACCAGTGCAGCCTGGGAGACCCCTTTTTCTAATATTTATGCCGCCCCCTCTGATGAGCAACCTCTCCCTAACATGAACCAAACAGAAGGCTTAGAGATCTCGGACCTAGAAGTCAGGAAAGCCATCAAAGAGAGCCTAGGTAACAAAGCGCCCGGGCCGGACGGCCTCCCTATTGATATCATTAAATTTAATGCTACTCTTTGGACACCAATACTCTTAAACATTTTTAACAGTCTCCCACATGTAGCCATGCCTGCCACCTGGGCTACTAGTATCATCGTCCCCATTTACAAAAAGGGAGACAGATCAGACCCAGCAAATTATCGCCCGATTTCCCTCCTGGATAATACTCTAAAAATATTAGGACGAATAATTTATAACAGGGTATTGGAATGGGCATCTGATTCTGACTTTTTAGATCCCTGCCAGATGGGGTTCAGGAGCGGGGTAGGAACAGTCGAGCAATGCCTAAATTTAAAACTGATAATCGACAAATACTGCATTGCTCGCTCATCCCCCGTCTACCTAGCTTTTATGGATCTTTCATCCGCATTCGATCTTGTGAACAGATCCAAGCTATGGTTAACTCTCCTGTCAAACGGTCTTGATGCCACTCTTGTTAGATTCTTAGCCTATCTCCATACTGACCTGAAAGCACGGGTACGTATTGGGATGGGCGGAGAGGTATCGGGAGCCATTAAGATAGGGAGGGGGGTGAGACAGGGGTGTGTTTTAGCACCCCTGCTGTTTATCATTTATATTAATGGCCTGTCCAACTATTTAAAGAGAGCTACCCCTGATGTCCCAACTATTTTAGGAAACCCCCTACCCGTACTTGTATATGCAGACGACGCTGTCCTTATGGCACGTACACCTAATGCTCTACGTCTGCTTGTACATAGTTTTGTAAATTTTATGGAGGGACTGGATCTGAAAGTTAATTTTAAAAAGTCTTTTATTATGTCCTGTGGGCCGGGCAAAAGGAAACTCGGCACAATTCGAATTGGAACAGATAAACTCGAATCTGTCCATAAGTTCCCTTATCTGGGGTTGGTTTTCGCTGCGAACGGCTCGTGGAGTGGGCATGTGGCCCACGCCACGAGCAAGTTCTCGAAAGCCAACAATTCTGTTCTGAGTCTCCCCCGCCCTAAGAAAATCGGCGCCACAAAAGCCATTGTTAAAATTTTTAAACTACAGTGTTCCCCTGTTGCCACGTATGGAGCCGAAGTTTGGGGATCGGCCAGCAGCATTAGTATCCAAAGAGAGGAAAACCGTTTTTGCAGAAAATTGCTGGGAGCACCGATCTCCTCTTCCAATTTCATCTGCCATAACGAACTTAACCTCCCCTTCATAAATGACTTTATTAAAGCAAGACCAGCACGCTTTTGGATCAGAATCTGGAGAAACGAGGCTGCTGTCCTTACGCAAAACATCATTAAGGACTGCCTTAATTGTGAAAACGGCATGCAGATCCCCTGGTTTAAAGAAGTTTTTAAAATATTTAATGAAATTAGCAAAGGCATTTTGTTTACTGAGCCAACGGCTATTGAATTAAAGGATAAATTTGAGGTCCAAAAGGCACTTTACGCACTTTACCGCAATGAACGGCTTGGAATTGAGTTACAGAAATCAGGGGTCAAAAAATATATTGGCAACGGTCTCTGTATGCAAATCATGCCACCCTACCTCTCACTCCCTATGTCAAATTGGGAGCGATCTCTACTGTTTCGTCTGAGGGCAGGAACTGTGAAATTTTTGCTGTCTTTTCCTCTGGGGTATCAACATCATATAGATCTTACCCCCTGCCCTTGTAACGGTACAAGCACTCAAGATGATTTGCACTTTCTGTTTTTCTGCAAATTTTATGTGAGATATACCAAATGGCTTTTAACCCCATATTTTAGAAAATTCAGACCTCTCACACTTCAGGAATCCTATATGCTGCTGCTCACCTTGGACACTGATGAACTGACATTTCGCACTTGCACTTTTTTAAGACTAGCCATACGTGCACGTAAGACTATGGAAAGTCCTTGAAATCAGACTCAGTCATAAAGTTACTACTGCTAAAACTTTATAAGATAATGAAATTCATTGCTTAACCACTGTATGAATTGCTTTGTTACTATGGAATGTTATTTATTTAACTGTTTTGTATTATGTGTATATATGTCTTTGGTGTGTTCGTTACTTTTATGAATTTTATCAAATTCGAATAAAGGTCTTTTGAACTTGAACTTGAACATAGTGAGGACATAACCTTTGATATTATTGACGCCCCTCAGTTTGGTTTAATCTTGGGTATTCCTTGGTTAGTACTCCACAACCCTTATATTGACTGGGTTAATAGGACCATTCTCTTCAAATCAGATTACTGTCATGCAAGATGTTTCCGGCAATATCCAGGTACAGAACTCATAGTTCAGGGCTATAATTTCCCTAGAATGATTCAGAGTGTACTAACAATCACAGGGGTTCCAGAAGACTATCATGATCTACTGGATGTATTCGACAAAACAAGGGCCAATACCTTACCACCGCATAGGGATTATGATTGTCAAATTGATCTTATTCCTGGAGCCACATTACCATGTAGTAGAATCTATGCCCTTACAGAGAAAGAAAATGAACATCTCCGGGTATATTTGGATGAATATCTTGCAAACGGTTTTATCAGACATTCTCAGTCTCCAGTCTCTTCCCCTTTATTTTTTATACCAAAGAAAGGGGGAGAATTGCGCCCTTGCATCGATTATCGCGCAATTAACAACATGACTGTCAAGAATAGGTATCCATTGCCCTTGATTCCAACTTTACTTGACCAGATTAAAGATGCAACAGTATATACAAAGCTAGATTTACGAGGAGCATATCACCTTGTGAGAGTCCGGGAGGGTGATGAGTGGAAAACTGCTTTCCGCACCAAGTTTGGGCTTTATGAGTATCAAGTCATGCCCTTCGGACTCTGCAACGCTCCAGCAGCTTTTCAATTCTTCATCAATGAGGTATTACGAGAATTTCTTGATGTATGTTGTATCGTCTATATAGATGATATCCTCATTTACTCCAAAAATATTTCTGAGCATGTGAAGCAAGTACGAGCCATTTTGAAACAGCTTTTGCAGAATTCTTTATTCGGTAAATTAGAGAAAAGTTTGTTTCATGTTACCACCGTGGATTTCTTGGGGTACATCCTCAGTCCTTCTGGCATAGAAATGGATCAAAAGAAAGTGCAAGCCATAATTGATTGGCCAATCCCAAACAGTGTAAAACAAATCCAAAGCTTTTTGGGATTCGCAAATTTCTATAGGCGATTCATTAAGGATTTCTCAAAAATCATCACCCCGATTACAAAATTACTGAGAAAAAACACAAAATTTGCATGGGACGCAGAAGCTGAAACAGCTTTTCAGAAATTGAAGACTCAATTTACAACAGCTCCTATTCTAAAATACCCAGATCCTTCTCAACCATTTATTGTAGAGGCTGATGCTTCTCAATTTGCTATTGGAGGTATTCTTTCCCAAAGAAGTACGAGTACTGGTCAAATGCATCCAGTTGCTTTTTACTCTAGAAAATTAAATCCCACAGAACAAAACTATGCCATAGCAGATAGAGAATTACTAGCCATAAAAGCTGTCTTCAAAGAATGGCGACACTACTTGCTATGGGCCAGACATCCTGTGACTATTTACACAGACCATAGAAACCTACAGTCACTTAAATCAGTAAAGGCTTTATCAGCTCGACAGTTAAGATGGACTTTGTTTTTCAATGATTTCGACTTTATCATCACCTATCGTCCTGGAAAAGAAAACAATAAAGCGGATGCTTTATCAAGAATCGGAGGTAGTGATGATATGAACATAAAACAAGAGCCTGTAATTCCGATCATTCCTGCCGAACGTTTTCTTGTAGGCCTTGTAGACTCTGATGTAGTGTTAGATCTTGAGGAAGTTTTTCAATCACAAATGAAGGAAGAATGGAATAAAGCCTATCCATTGTTACAGTGGAAAGAAAATGTGTTATACATGAATAATCAGGTGTTTGTACCTATTGAACCTCTTCAGAAACGAGTTTTACAGTTGTATCATGATACTTCTTTGTCTATACATCCTGGGGTAACAAAGATGTACCAGTTGATTAAGAGAAAGTTTTGGTGGCCTTCATTGTATAAAGACATACAACTTTATGTGGACACTTGTACTGTTTGTAGTCAGAACAAGCCGGTACATCATGCTCCTAGTGGTTTCCTGTTAAGGTTAACTTTACCACCTCAACCCTGGCACACAGTGTCGTTAGATTTTATCGTTGAATTACCTCGCTCCAAGTCAGGCTACACTACGATACTCACGGTAGTAGATCATTTCACTCACTATGCTCATTTCATACCTCTCACTAAACTTCCCTCAGCTTTTGAATTAACTCAAGTATTCATGAAAGAGGTAGTAAAGTTACATGGAATACCATCAGTTTTGATTTCAGATAGAGGTCCACAGTTTATTTCCCATTTTTGGCGTAATTTGGGGAAGGCTTTGAATATGGAAGTTCGTACTTCTACAAGTTACCATCCACAAACTGATGGGTTAACAGAGCGCACAAATCAAACTGTTGAACAGCTGTTAAGATGCATGTTAGTCACTCATGATCAGGATTGGTCAGAAATTCTTTGGGCCGCAGAATTCGCATACAATAATGCTGATCACTCCTCTATTGGTATGTCCCCATTCTTTTGCACATTTGGTTATCATCCTAAGGAGATACTAGGATCAGATTTAGGTTCAACCTTAGTTCCAGCAGTGTCTGATTATGTAAAAGATCTAGTTGGTATTCAACAAGAAGCACAACAACACCTGGCACAAGCAAAAGAAACTCAAAAGTTGTATGCTGACAAACATCGTTCTAAGTCACCACAGTATTCTGTAGGAGACCAGGTTTGGTTGGCAACTAAAAACCTTAGGTAGAAATGTCACAGAACTTTCCGCCCCAGGTTCATTGGCCCCTTTCCTATAGAAAGAGTGATCAACCCAGTTTGTGTGAAATTAAAGTTACCTGATAGGTTTCGCATTCATACTGTATTCCACATCTCTTTGATAAAACCCTGTAATCCAGGAACCAGAAGTCTTGAACATCCTCCAGCTATAGATATTGATGGAGTTCCAGAATTTGAAGTAAAAGCTGTTTTGGATTCCAAAAGGGTAAAAGAAAAATTATATTACCTAGTTGATTGGAAAGGTTACGGTCCCGAGGAAAGAACTTGGGAACCTTTGGTGAATCTACAAAATGCTCCTAAAATTCTGAAAGTGTTTCATACTAAATACCCTGACAAGCCCAAACCAGTTCCTACAGTGTTAGGAGGGATTCTACGAGGGGGGTACTGTCATGAAACCACACTCACAGCCTCCTCAATCTCCATAGAGGAAAAAACCTGCAACACGCACTTTTAAAATCAGAGCCATACTCTGTTATGAAACCCACCCCTGTCCCGTGCATCCAGCACGCCTTGTGTATATGTGAAAGATACGTTTATTATGATGTTTAATGTGATTTAAAAGTGCATGCTTCATTTTATGTTTACACGTATTTTCTCTTGTGACTCTTGGCGGTGTAAGCTTGTTATAGTTTGTTGATATGCAGTGACTCTTGGCGGTATACTTCGTCATGTTTAAACTTGTAAAATATTCACTCGACAGACACTTGGAAAGACGCGTGTGCTCCGTTTCAGCTGAAAGCTGGAAAGACGCGTGTGCTCCGCTTCAGCTGAAAGCGGGAAAGACGCGTTTGTTTACTTTTTCTCTCAGCGCAAGGAGAGAAGTCCAGCGTCAGATGGCACGCATGCGTCCCGACGTTTGGGTGTGGTTCAGCTATAAAAACCACACCCGAGCTTCTGGAAAGCGCTTAGCCTTCCAGCCTTGTTCGGAGAAACATCGCGCATCCTCGGAAGACCTTCAGGAATCTTTCAAAGGTAGCAGCTTGGAGAAACTCGTTTGAAGGAGCCATACAGACCAATGCAGCAACGATATAAAGAAAGCTAAGTACAAACTCTTTTCTTCATAGGCGCCCAACGCTAGCAACTCGCTTTTTTGGAAAGGACAATTTTTGGAACATTCCTTCTGAATTCAAGAGGGGAATTAATGGAAGAAAGCCATTCGGACTAATGTGTTCATTGTAATATAGGTTATAGTATTCTCTGTATGTATATTTTCCTGTTTTCTGCTACGTGCATGTTCTCACAGATTTTAAAGCAGGAAATCAAAGACATCTGAAAAAACGTGGGAGTGGTGAAAGACATTATAGTTAGCAACAAAGTAAGTGCAAGAAGATAGGAAGTTAGTTTAAAATCTTTTTAGTAGAATTGATATAATTGTGCCAATTGTATCTTTGTAGTGATGTGGATGCTACGCTGAGATTAACAACAAGAACTTCATCTCTTCATCATCTCTGCTAACCTGTTCAATCCCAACACCACTTCCAGGACGCGAAGCCTCTCTTAGTAGATCGCAGGTAGGAAACTTAAAATTAGAAAAAGGTCAAAAGAGTAAAAGTAGGAGAGTGCTATTCCAGTTATAGACAAGATACTAAAGGTGAGCTTGTTGCTTTGCAGGTCGACTACAAGAACTCACATTAGCGTCATATCCGGCCACTCTCCCTCTTAGCTATCCAGCATCTTGTGGCGTAATTCTACAGACCACAAGAGGTAGGATAGGTTTCAGGGAGTTTGGCTCATAGCGTCTCTGCAAAACCCGTCAAGCACCTTACAGGTAAGACTACAGAGCCTTTCAGGTAAGAGTGACTTGATTCACCTGACATCTACGAGTGTTCCGTGAGCCTGCTTCTGGCATTTCTGCTCGAGGCCCCTTCCCGATCCCTGGTCCTTCGACTGGTGGGTCCCCACGAAAGTAACTCTTCTTTCCTTTGGGCTTCCCTGGTTGCTCCAGATGTGCCCTGACTCCCTACCAAGAGGTGAGTCCCTCAGACCTTGCTGGTCTGCACCAAAGCCAATCTTTGCTTTCTGCATGGGGTGCTGTTGCCAAGGTTTGTTGGGACCAATCCGGATATTGACACAGCACCACTCCACATCTTTTGCGGGATAGCTCTAATCCAGCTCCTGGTTGCCTTGACACCTCCTTGTCCTCATGGCTGAAGAGTCAAGCTTCACCTTCTGCACCTGAAATCACCCGACATCGGTGAGAATCTTCTCATCCCCTTCCTGGTCAATGGCAAGTGACCCAGACACTGTCCTCTCTGCTTTCAGGTTCTTCACATCTCCGATCCACCCTCGGATCCATCCGGACACTTTCCAATTGGACGCCAGCAGCACTTTGCAGCAGCTCTCCATTGAAATCGACGACGAAACCCAACACGAAAAGACACCTTTGCACCTGGCTTCCCTGGGTGAGGTAACTCAAGTACTCCGGTACTCTGATGACTCTAGAACCTCCTAGTTCTAAAGGGGTTTGCTCCAAGTCCTCTTCTAAGTGTCCTTAATCTTTCAAATTCTAACCGCGACTTTACCCCTAGAAGTTAATGGTGATTTGTGGCTGTATTTAGACACTGCACGCATCCACCGTGGGTCTCCTGTGTCACTACCTTGGGTGGTCCTGGTGACCCTAGCGGTTCTAAAGGCTCTAGGCCTTGTATCTATGTCATTTGTGATTCTTATACCATGTTCTTAATATATGCTTAGGTACGCTCCTAGGGCTCAACATATATTGTGCTAATTTACTTTGTACAAAATAAGTTTACTGAATGTACTTTTGCCTCTAGCCTCATAAAGGGTCTAGAGGGATGTGTTTAGAATAAATACATATATTTTATATATATATATATATACCTGGTGTGGTTCTCCTTTCATTTGGTCATTCATGAGATTATAGACTGGTAAAACAAGCTGCTTTACATTCCTTCAAGACTTAGCCTGAAGGCTGCTCTCCACAGCCACCACTAGGATAGCTTTCTATATAGGTTGTCTTTAAACCTAGCATCAATGAGGGTCATTTGGACTGGTGCAAGGTGCCCACTAGAATAGTGGACATCATATGCCATTCCAACTTCTCACAAACAGCACATATATTATGTTATTAGAAATAAAATACTGTTGTCACAGGAGCTCGTGCAGGACAACACTTCGCATGTCTTACCACCCCCCCCCCCCACACACACACACACACCAGCAGCTCTAGGGGTATCAAAACTATCCCTTATACTTTGAATGCCCCTCTGCTCAAAACCTTGCTGGGATTAGTACATGATAGTACAAGCTTTGGGACCTCAGAGGAATCAGTGAAAAACTCAGCTACCAATACACACAACCACTCTCTCTCTTCATCTCCAGTTTTGTTTATTTATCTGATTATCTCTATCAGTCTCTCTCCTTCTCTCACATCCCTTTGTGTTTCTCTCTCTCTTTCTAGCACTTTCTCCCTCTCTTTCAGAAAGTTCCAGGGATTCCAAAGGTAACTGTGAACATGCCTCTTATTATAAAGAAAGACACTCATACAACTCTGGGTGAGTGTTTTTCCGTGTGCTCCATGTCACTGGAATCAAGCTATCCTGGCTGAAGAGGGGAGAAACCCCGGAACTGGTTCTAGGATGCTTGTTTTCAGTCCAGGGAGGACCTGGCTTGGCAGTCCAGGCTGGACTGTTCCCATGAGGCACAGGGTCAAGACTGATTTGCTTATGGCTGGGTTCAAATTGGAATGGCATGGTGGGCAAAGACATGATGGATTTAGGCCTAGATCTCTGTACTAGGTTGAATGTATGACATTAATCTGCATTCTGTCCAACAACGTTTTCTTTTTTTTCAATGTCACCCCGAGTGGGAAGGGTATGCCCAGACGAGGGTCCCGTGCTCTTCATGCCACTGGAATCAAGCTATCCTGGCTAAAGAGGGGTGAACCCCCAAAACTGTTCCTAGGATGCTTGTTTCCAGTCCAGGGAGGACCTGGCTTGGCAGTTTGGGCAGGACTGTTACCATGAGGCAGAGGGTCAAGACTGATTTGCATATCACTGGGTTCAAATTAGAATGGGCATGGTGAGCAAAGAAACAATGGATTTAGGCATAAATCTCTGTACTGGGGGGAATGTATGACATTGTTCTGCATTCTGTCTATCTACTGTTTTTTTTTGTTGCAATGTCACCGCGAGTGGGAAGGGTATGCTCAGACGGAGGTCCTGTGCTCTCAATGCCACTGGAATTAAGCTATCCTGACTGAAGAAGGGTGAAACCCTGAAACCAGTCCTAGGATGCTTATTTTCAGTCCAGGGAGGACTTGGCTTGGCAGTTCGGGCTAGACTACTCCCATTAGGCACAAGGTCAAGACTGATTTGCATATGGCTGGGTTCAGACTGGAACGGCATGGTGAGCAAAAAAACAATGAATTTAGGCCCAGATCTCGGTACTGGGGTGACTGTATGACATTGTTCTGCATTATGTCCATCAACTGTTTTTTTGCAACTACAAACATAAACACACACACTTTCTCCCTTTCTTTCTCACTAACACTCTTGGTTTGTCTGTCTCTTTCTCTCACAGTTATTGGTAACTCAAAGGCAGATAATCACACACAAACTATCTCTCTCTCTCTCTTTTACTCTCTATATAAATCTCCTGATCTTCTACTTACGCTCATGACCTCATGTGTCTGTCTGTCTCACTCTCTATGTTTCTGTGTCTCTGGCTCTCTTTCTCTCTCATGCTTTCTCCCTCTCCCTCAACGTTCTGCACAGGAGTATCTCAGTAGTGCTGATTATAAATGCCTGTTAAATCTTGAATCCTGCCCCCTGTCTTTGAAAGCCTTTAACCTGAAATTACAAACCTCCTTGGGATCCTTTAAACCCACTACTGTGGAATCTCTGGATCAACAAACCTTAGAATCGCTAAACGACTTGCATTTCTATACCCCAGAAAACGTGTAACTTTAAATCCTTGAATTTCTTCTGCATGGAATGTCTAGACTCACGTTCCTTGGAATCTCTAGTTCTGCACCTTGGAATCTCTGAATTCTTGTACCTTGGATTCACTTTTTTCCTTGTACCTTTGAAAAACTGAAGGTATGTACCTTGACCACTCAAACTGACTAAACATTGGACTCATTTAAGTCGTGCATTTTAGAGTCTCTGGGATTCTGCAAATTGAATCTCTGGATCCCTGGAACTTTGAATCACTAGAACCCTGCACACTGGACTCACTGAAGTTCTACCTCAGAATGTATCGAAACCTGCAAATTGGAGGCTTTGACCTGAGCTCCTGGACCTTGGGATATCTGAGGTCCTTCACCTTAGAGTCTCTGAGGTCCTGAAACTTAGAGATTCTTAGCTGCACCTTGGAGTTTCTGAGGTCCTGCACCTTGGTCATTCTGGGGTTCTACACCTTGGAGTCTTCGAAGTCCAGCACCATGAGGTCTTTGAAGTCCTGCACTTTGGACCCTGCTGCAAATTCTGTTTGTGGATGTCACATTTCAAGTCTAGGACCTTTAGTTTGACTACCTTTAAATAGCTGCCTTTAACAACTTCCTAAGAAGGAGCCTCCACTTTTCTTCTATTTATTTCTTTGTGCTCATAAGTTAGGACCCAAACTGATTTCAGATTATTCAAAACCATGTGTACTATATAGTCACTTCAGGGCAGCTCCAAAGTAAAATGGTGCCAATAGCAAGCAGATACGTCCCTCTCTAATTCCTGTCTGTACCTCTTTCACTCGCCTCCTCTCTATCTCTCTGATAATTTCTCCCTCCTTCTTTTTCCCTTACTGTTCAACTATATTTTTCTCTTGCTCTACCCCTCTTTCTCTTTTCGCCTCCTCTTTTATCCTGAGTATTTCCTGTCTTCATCTCTTCCTCACCATCTCGGTTGCCAGAAGGGAGGGTTCTGAAACCTTTCAAAGGTTCAAGGATTTGTTTGAGGCTGACCCCTGAGGATGCTGTTGACTGAAGGGAAATCATTAGGAATGAAGAAACGTTTCTTACCACCAAAATCAGATCTGAGGAACCAAGTTGGGTTTAAGAGGACTGGAAGAGCCCATTGAGGGCCGCAGGAATATTACTAAATATTGAGTTCAAATAAAAGTAGGCAAAAATTAAGAAATCATTCAGAGGAATCATTATCTATATTAAAGGACCTAAATCTAAAAATGAAGAGAAAGTATGAAGTTTAATTTTTATAGAATGACTATTGAAATAATCAATGTCCATTTTATGTTGTCTCTTCTTTCAGTGAGTGCTGTACTCCATACACTTCTTATTTTTCTTTTTGGAAATACTCACTGGAGCTAAAACTGATGGCTTGATGTGCTGTCCATTACAAATGTGGTAGGCAAAGACATGATCATAGAAGTCGAGGTTAGATTCAAATTTTAATTACTGCTTTAAAACATTTGGTTTGGGAAAGCCTTAGTGTTATTCACAAGTGGGAGAAAAATGTTTCGGTACTGCCACCTGAACATACAGCATCTGTGTGTTATGTACCATTATGCATAAACTTCTGAATGTGCAACATTAAGCCTGAATATTAAGGGCCCAATTCACAAAGATTGACTTAGAACAAAAGTTAAATTTTACGATATTCAGTATTCTCAAAGGTAAGCTATGTGTAGTATCTTTTCGTCCGCACTCAGGGTGGAGTTTCTGCACTTGGGCAGAAGTGGAGATTCCACTGTCGGTGCGAAGTGGAATCTCCACACTTGTGGCAGAGATTGCGCCACAAGTACAGAGATTCCGGCCCGTGTGCGGATTCTCCGTCCGAGTGCGGACATGAAAATACTACTCATCACTTACTTTTTTGAATACCGAAAGTAGTAAACTTGGACTGTTGGCGTAAGTTTATATTTGTGATTTGGGCCCTCAATGAATTATAATATTGTAACTCAGTAACTTCATAAATTTGCTTCAATTGAAGTACATATCTCTATTAACCCCCTTCATTATCTCAGAATTAGTTGCTTTCATATAATTGCTAACTACCCAGAAAACATTTGAAGCTTGGGCCCACTTTTATTTTATCAGTAATTGAACTCTGGAAACTAGGGCCACCCCCACTCAGATAGGCACAGACACTACCTTATGTATGTTTCTTAAACTAGGGTAGAAACCAGAGCTGTAGCCCTCTACTCTTTTCTAAAGGCTGGGACAGGTTTAGGAGAGGATGTGGTTGTTAGACAATTCCTATTATGTTTCAAAGCACTAGAGGGACATTTGAGGTTTGGCAGGTGTGTCAGAAAATTAATGAAAGAGGTTTTGAGTACTCTGGTGTTGTGGAAATCTTTAGGAAGTTTCTGTGGACAATGGTGCTATTTATAGATACATGAGCGTTTTCCTGGGCTCGGGAGGTATTTTCATAAGACTAGGCGCTTGAGAAGTCTAAAGGTTGTGTTTTTGAGAACTATTTCTTAGAAATAAAAAAAAATTCAAGACTATGGATGTTTTGTGAGCAAGCCGGGGGGCCTAAACACTGTTAGGAGAATTTCGAAAAGACAGGAGAGTAGCCATGAGATGACCTACAAAATAAAATGTTATGCAATAGTATTGCTTTGGTAGCAGAGTGGATTTATGTGAGTTCAGCTCTGACATTTCCACACAGCAGCCAGACCACCTCCTCACACACTAAGAGGAAGACAATAAATCAACCTTACCTGTTCAGCGTGCTTCTAACATCCTGCAAAACAGAAGAAAAGGCAGAAAAACATTAGTTTGTACAACAGTTTTTAGATTCTGGCAGCATTTTAGGTTTAATATAAGTTGTGAAATTCAAGTTAAGTTAAACACATGCAAGAATCTCACTCAATGAGACACTAGGGTATAGATCTCACACCTCAACACACACAGTCTGTTGTATTCTAACCAAGGCCACATGACACAGCACTGTTTGTGATATCCCACATGGGCCCACAAGTAAGCAGAGCCTTTAAATACTGAAGGAGAGCAGATGACAGTACAGGCTGTGATTTTCTGAGTTATTAATGCTTGATGATGTTGAATTTCTGAAATCAAATGGCATAGCCTGCGAAAACGTCTGCATTACTTGAAATAAGTGAGGGTATGTTAGATAAACAACTAGTGTCTATGTTTGAAGTATATTATGCCAAAAATGTTCTAATGCTCTTTTATGGAATTGAATGTCCTCCTGTAGATAAACAAGGATTTTGGATAAGGCACTGAGTAAGAACCTTAGGCCCCATTCACAAAAGTGATCTGTGACAAAATCCTAACTTGTCAACTTTTGGTAATCACAAATGGCATTTAGTAGTACAGTTACGAAACCTACCTTTACTACTCCTAAATGCCCTTTGTGAATACAGAAAGTTGTAAAATTAAGATTTTAAGTCCAAAACTTAAATTTAAGTAAGACAAAATCCTAACTTTACGACTTTCGGTATTCACAAAGGGCACTTAGGAGTAGTAAAGTTAGGATTTCTAATTTTAATACTCGGAAATGCCCTTTTTGAATACCAAAAGTCGTAAAGTTAGGATTTTGACTTAGATTACTTTTGTGAATGGGGCCTAAGGTTCTTACTCAGTGCCTTATCCAAAATCCTTGTTTATCTACAGGAGGACATTCAATTCCATACAAGAGCATTTTTGCAGGGTCATCACTAAACTTTTTGCCTTCCTCTTGTATTTTTTCTGACCTGTTGTTGTTGGTTTTATGACTCTGGGCACTTTACCCCTGCTGAAAAATGCTAAAATGCATATGCTCTCCCTGTGTAAATATGACTGTGAATTGGTATATCCCTGATTGGCGTATTTGGTTTACCTGTTAGTCCCTAGTAGTGTGGCCTGTGTGTGCCCAGGGCTGTAACCCAAATGCTGCTGGTGGGCCTGCAGCGCTGGTTTGTGCCACCCACAGAAGCAGCTTGTAAAGTGTACCTCAGACCTGCCACTGCAGTGTCTGTGTGCAATCCAGAACTGCCATCTTGGCGGTGAAGTGCCCACACTTCCCAGGCCCTAAACCTTCCCTTGGCCTCATATCAGTCACCCCTGTGTCAGGGTGCATTGTGTGTGTAAGTTAGGACATGGCTTGATATGTATAGCATGTCCTGGTAGTGAAATACACCCCATTTTGTTTTTCGCTACTGCAAGGCTACCTGTTCTCCATAGGCTGGAATGTGCAGTTTGATTATTACATCTTATAATCCTAACTGACTGAGGGAACATGGTAGAAATTTGAATTTGGAATGCCTGATCTCAGAATGATAAAATAATCTTTTAGTGAAGTTGGTTTTTACATTCTGTGTTAGAAAATACCACTTTTAAAAAGTAGGTATTTTCGTGCCTAAGCCTTCCAGTGTGCTCTGCTGTTATGTCTATTAGCTGTCTGGGTTTAAAAGGGCAAGGCAGGCTGAGTCAAACCTGGGTTGAATAGAGAGATCTGTGTTGAGTATTGGGAAGGGGTAGCTCCTTGACCTGAATAGGGCTCTACCTGGCAAGGTGAATGCTGGCTCCACCGCCTACTGTGCGTCTGAGGACAGACCCCCTCTTTCTGAAAGGAAGGATGCAGCCTGGTAAATAAAGTGCTCCAGGCCTGAGCAGAACTGGTTCTGGCTGGGTTCAGTGACTAGAGACTTTTGAGAACAAACAAAGACTTTTGGGGTATAAATATCTGTGCCCAAACCCGGATTTTTGTATTGCTCCTGGATGTCAAGAAAAACCTCTGTCCGTGTAACTGAAGGACTCTGCAGTAGAAGACTGTCTTGGCGCTTGTGTGCTGTTTCTTGGATTGGCCTGCAGTAGTTTCCCCTGGACTTGGAAGAAGATGGAAAAGGACTTTGAGAGAACTTGTATTTTACCTTGCTAAAGCAATCACCCACAGGCTAGAAGACAGCTAGCCTCCTGCTGTAGTCACAGGCACATCTGACTGCCCGAGCAGCCTCCTGATTCCTCCCAGTGATGATTTCTATCTGCAGGTGAGGCCCCTGTGACTTCCAAGGCCTCTAGTTCTACTACAGAGAAGAGAGTGCTGAAATCGTCGCTAACCCCCATTTGTGAGCCGCCGCAGCAAAAGTGCATAAGAAAAATGACCGCGCTGCTGCCGCCGACCACTTGCAAGCCCAAAGATCCTCGCATTGCGCGCTTGCGGGCCTCAAAGTGCTCACTAACACCCAAAGATAATCGCATCGCACGTTTGCAGGCTTTTCGAGTGCTCGGTAACCCCGGATCCTCGCATCGAGATCATCACATCACAACATCGCAGTGTGGGCGCCCTGCGTCCGCCATTTTCATTACATTACACCCGGAGCATCGCTCCCTCGCAGAGCGCCATTTCTTTTCATCGCTACAAGGTCGCACACGCAACAGGCTCGGCGCATCATCCTCCCTTGCGGTAAGGATTCAACACATCGCTGGCCTTGCGTGAAGAAGTTTGTCGATGTGTCCCACATGCATCTGCAGATAGATCATCATCCTCCCTTGCGGCAAGGATTCAAGGCATCACCGGCCTCGCATGAGGAAAATCACTCCTACAGTTAATTTGCAACATTTTGTTTGTTTTGCTACGAAATCCAGGTTCTTTGTAAGTAAAAGAGTCGCAGAGACCACTGCATTGACCTGAACTCCTATTTGCAACCTTTGAACTATTTTTACAGCAGTTCAAGAATAATCCTATTTTACAGTATTGTGGCTTTTTAATTTTATTGGTCTTGTGTTAAGGTTATATATAAAGATACTTATTTTTTATAACTACTTGTGTGGTGTCCCTTTGTAGTGTTCTTCACTGTGTTACTGTGTATGATCATACATGCTTCACACACTGCCTCTGAGATAAGCCTAGCTGCTCGTGCTACGTTACCACAGGGTTGAGCAGGGGTTATCAAAGGGTGTGTAGCCCCCTTACTCTGACTTAGGAAGAAAAATCCCTACTTGGACAGTGGCCAGCCACTGCCAACTAGAGAACCCCATTTCTAACAGAGCCCCTTAAGTCTCTTGCTACTGTTAGAACAAGTCTAACCATACAAGCTGCAAGACTAGAACTGGGCAGAGCCAGCACCTTGGAAAGAGCACTTTTGTTTACTATACCATGGTGCTTTCATTTAAAAAAAGTGGCTCTAAGTACTCCCAGAGAATTTGTTGAACTTGAACAGCATCCGTCAGAGCCCCTTTCAGAGAGCCTCTGGGCATACAGAGGCTATTTGGCCGAACCGTTGAGGCTGAGGTCTTTTACTCCTGTAGTTTCTTGGCACAACCTGCTATGCATGCTGAGCAACTGGGCAAAGTACCCCTTCTGTCCATGTCTCTCAGTAGTCAGTAGTAGCTGTGGGCGAGCAGTCAAAGGCTTCCTTAAGGGGAAGTATAGATACAGGTTAGTGAACACGACTCATAACTTAAAGTGCACTTATTAATGTCAAGAAATGAATATCTAGTCTAATAATTATTTTTATATGATAAATCTGTGCATCTAAAGAAGTATACAGCATTGGTAAGTAACAAAACAATGTTCTTGAGGTCGAGGCCCTAGTGTACTTCTGGCAACTGCCTGTCCCACCCTCTTCCTTGCAATGTGGCCAGGGTTATTATCGATTCACTGGTGGTTGCATCCAGGGAATGCTTATTAGTAGGCCTTACTCAAGAGTCAACCACAATAAGGATCTCAAGAGGGAAAATGGTCGCCCTCCACTCACAAGTAACAATAAACAAAAAGACCTGATTGAAAAGGGCAAAGTCCAATTTTCTTTGTAGAACTGTTGGTGGGGGGCTGCTACCTCAACCCAGCTGCTGGTTGCAACCAATTACCAGTCTTATCCAGTCCCAAATTCCCAGAGTATTATATTGATATATTTACAAATACACGTTTCTCAGTGAACTCCATTTAAACATGCCCCCTACTATATATGGTCCTGAGGTAACCAGCGCATTGGTACGACAAGGGACTCCTTTTGGCTGCAGCTTGTACTCTGCCACCCACAGGAGCCCATACAAATGGTGTATATAAACATAAAAAAAGTGTGTGAAGGTGAGAAAGTCCCTCGCGTGCGCTTCACCAGAGGAGCTGCTGATAGGTTCTCACCAGTTTGCCCACATTTCTCATCATCAGTAACTTTCTCACCAGTAGAAAAAAAAAGAATAGTGTCCAGTCTGAAAGAAAGAGGTGAGGACAATAATGTCTGTTTGTTAAAAGAGACCCCGTAATGTGCATAAGATAAAA
Organism: Lissotriton vulgaris; assembly: GCF_964263255.1. NCBI lineage: Eukaryota > Metazoa > Chordata > Amphibia > Caudata > Salamandridae > Lissotriton > Lissotriton vulgaris. The sequence goes on along the minus strand of NC_141691.1, from coordinate 2,096,923,986 downwards.
TTGAGTTAAGACTCACATGTACCAGGTTCCAATTTTATTCAAAATTGTGAGCCTATTCAAAGTTTAAAAACAAACTGCATGTTGCAGACCATTTAAAGATGGGCCAACATGTTTCATTGCATGTGTTCTGTTGCGGCAATTTCATCAGGGCTCGAGGTCGAAATTCACCTCACTGGACTCCAACTTTTATACAAAAATTGACAGGTGGTAGCCAAGGGCAATCATGCCAGCTTCCCACCGTGTCAGAGGGTGCTTCCTTCAACCATCAGTCCCCCACCTGCCCACTCCGTTGCTGTTAATATACTGCATCTACCTGTCTACTGAGCTTTATTGGAATGGCTACCACCTGTAACTCCTAATATAAAAGTTGGAATACAGTGAGATGAATTTCGACCTCGAGTAGGCTCTCAATTTGGAATAAAATTGGAACCTGGTACATATGAGTCTTAACTTAATTTTATCTGGAGAAATACTTTATCCTTATGCCCATTACGGGGTCTCTTTTGACATACACATATTATTGCCCTCACCTCTTTCTTGATGAGAAATGTGGGCGAACTGGTAAGAACCTAACAGCAGCTCCTCTGGTGAGGGTCACGTGAGCGACTTTCTCACCTTCTCACAATTTTTTGTTTGTTCATGTACACTTTTTCAGTAGGGGGTATGCTTACATGGAGTTGACTGATAAAATTGTGTTTGTAAATAGATAAAAATATCTTACTCAAGAGTCCCCTTTGACTGCTAGGAAATAGTCCAACATGTCAATGGTGTTACAGCACAATCAGCAGTGAGTCCCCCAGGGCTCAATTCAGGTTTCACACGATCCAGCAGCACGGAAGCATTCAGTGTTTCACCTGATGCCTCGACTGTGGGCACTTGCAATCCTCTGATCCTGTTCAACGGAGTCGGGTTTATCACAGGACATGCAGCAGCACCCAGCGGGTGCAGGCTCGGTCCTCAGCAGTGTAGCCTACCACAACAGCAAGTGCCTCAAATGTCCATTGCCATAGTAATTTTAGATTCATCCAATATGGGGAGACAACGGTTGATCTTCATGCTCGTGACTTGGCCCCTGAGATGGAGCGAAGTCCTCTCAGCGTCCTCCGGAGTCCACAGGATGAGTCAGGGGGCCGGTCTTGGTGCTCAATTTCAACCCCCAGGTCGCAGCTTCAGTTTTCCTGGGCGATGTTCCAATTTTGGAATATTCAGTACCGGCAGCCCATCAAGGCATACAGAGTTGCTTTTGTATGCACTGGCGGGGCATAGATCTCTCCTGTGCAATTACCTTTACCAGAGTGGCCCCTCCAACTATATGGAGTCACCGTTGGGACTCACATAAGTCTTGGTACTTTGTTGGCACATTTACTTCTTTGGTGGCCCCCCTGGCATACAGGGTCTTTGCAACTAGGTAGGATGGGCTTGGCTCTCCGCCTACAGCACTCTATGCAGAGCACAGTATACAGCAACACTCACTGGCATACACAGGTCACCAATTCACTCCTACACATGCGCAACAAACAGATTAGTGCATAGCCAACTCCTTACACCTCTCACCGTGAGTCCTCTAGGTAGGGCTCCCAACTCGACCCCTCTCCCTCTAGTGTTCTGCTTTTCCTCACAGGGCACACTGGTTTGGCAAGCAGGAAGATACTGGTGCTCCAGGCTCCAGGGCAAGTGGTCTAGGTTTCCCTAGGTGATTTCCCATCACCCAGCAGGGAGGCTATCAGGCCTTGGCCCCAGTCCTGGTCACAGGAAGAAGTCTTGCAGTGTTTCCCTCTTCACCAAACCCATTTGACTGCTTGGCAGATGACAAATGTTGTGGTCTCAACTGCCCCTTCTTATACTCTATTTCCTGATACCAAATGTGACTACGGGTCTGGTCTTTAAAGTTTTATGTTGGGGTCCTTCTTTTTTTGAAGTGTACACTTTTCTCTCTCTTTGTCCTTTTGGAAGACTATCTTTTACAGCAGGAGGGACTTCAGAGCTGATATACCCATCACAATACGGGCCATGGGAGTGGCCAGAGTTCACACTCGGGTATCTGCCACAGTGACATACTTATTAGTCCCATCTTCTTCCTTAGATGTGTCTAGGCCATATCCTTGTGATCTATCACTGAATCACAGGGCTCACTGTGTGCACTGCCAAGTAATGTATGCCTCCTATAACAAGTCCTGGGCACACGTATAGAGTATACAGTTTAGGTACAATAATGTATTTCAATGAAAGTCAACAATAATAGTTCAATGAAAGTTGTTTTATGTAGATGATATTCTGAAAACAATGCCAGCTGACACGTATTTCGTCAACAGGACAATACCTGTGACTCTTCAGGACTGATAATAGGGTAGTCCGTTCTTCGAAGAACCGGTGATAATTCCGACCCGGTTTACGGGTACAGGTTAAAGTCGCAGATGGGGCAGTCTGGGTGAAAGCAATTCACATGGGCGGGTATGTCTGTGTATCGGCAGGGCCTCAATATGCAGTGTCTTGTCTGTGCTCACCTAGCCTCGGAGATGTGTCTAGGACATATCCTTGTGATCTATCACTGAATCATAGGGCTCTCCCTTCCTCAATTGTGCTCACAGGAATGCAGCAATTCACAAAATCGGTCTGGGCGGATCCCCTCCTCCTCATATCTTCCCCAGGCAGGCCTCACACTGTGTGCACTGCCATGTAATATATCCTTCCTATATTGTGCCCTTGTGTGCTATTTGCAAACACACACACTCAACATGCATGCACTGCACAACATGCCACCTGTCATGTACTATAGTTCTCGCATGCACACAATCACTTAGCAATGGTCTTATTGCACATGTACTGCACAGCACTACATCAGTCAATCAATCAATCAATCAACTTGGATTTGTAGAGTGCAGCTAATCACCCGTGAGGGTGTCTAGGATCTAGGTTCTTGCTCAGATCAGTTGAAGATAAGAATGAAAAAGCAAGGAGAAAGCAGTATAAATGAGGGAAGAGCAAGGAGAAGACAGTGAAAATGAGGGAAAAGCAAGGAAAAAGCACTCAAAAAGAGGGGAAAAGGCAAGGCACCTCAGCGATTTACTGATCCTGTTGTCGTATGGAGATCACCCGTCTCTGCAACACAAGTGATGATTTGTTGGCTCTCCAGAAACCTAACCAATCTCCCTTTGATCTTAGGTGACTGTATTCCCTCTCCAGCTGACATGAAACGCCACACTGTGCACAGCTTCAGTTTGCCGTTGCCAAGGTTTATTGCTCTCTTTACAAAAGATCTTCAAATTCCAAGAAGCTCGAGCCTCCAGAATTGCTCATCTCCAAGTACAACATATTGTCTGCATATTCTGGTTTATTGAACTTAATCTCCTCTGTACTGCTGAGGCTTTCCTGCAACTCCCTGTGCCTGCTGCCAGCAGGTCCTCAAGGTAGTTTTATCAATTCCTGCTAGGCCTCCTACATGCTGAGCGATGGCTATGCATTACCCTTGCTAGGTTAGTACTACAGACCTTGCTGGTCTGCAACAAAGCATCTTCTCACGCAAACCGTTATTTGCATTTGCTAAGGCTTATTGGTTATCCTTACTGCACACATCAACTGGTGTAGGACAGCTTGTGGATGGCTGATGTGTTCCTGCAACATTGCCTGGTCTCCATTGCTGCTACTTCAACTGAAACATGCCTTAGCAAGAACCTCTGCCAAGTGGTTGTATTGTGCTACTGTGCCTCCTGATCATGTTCAGATGGTTCGGACTCTGCTACCTCTACTTTCAGGTTATTTTCATCTGGATTACATGTCCTGGTTCCTCCTCCCTGGTCCACAAGACTTAGTGGCTGATCTTCCACGATCCTCCATTGGCTTCAACGAGCGGTTCCGACACCACTTTGCCCCTCTAAACAGGGGCTCCCTGGTATAAGTATCTTGTTTTTATGGGTATTCACAGGTGGGGTGACTCTTCAGTCTTCCTTGATTCAAGTGGTTCCTTTGGGGTCCTTTGGGAAGGGTCCTAGAACCGCAAAACTCCAACCGTAACTTAACCTGTGTTTTCCATGGATGTCTGACCCTGTGTAATCACTCTGCACCTGGGCGCCTTGGGGTCCCAGCCTACTCACCTTAGGTGAATCTGTACTTCCCCTGGGGTCCTCTTTCTCTGGTATTAGTCCACTTTGGTAACCATTTTACATGCCACTATTTTATTGAAATGGTCTGGCACCCCATTCGGGCGCGTGTATTTTCCTACGCTACTTACCTGCTTCTAAGTATTTCTTGTGTCTATTTGATATCTCTATAGAGGAAATATACCAGGTTAGTGTCTAGTAAGTGCTAATAAATACAAAGTAATTTTATTCACACCTGGCATGGTTCTTTCTTGTGTGAAGGCTTACTGGCTGACTAAGTGATAAATGCACCTGCGTTATACCCTCCTGAAGAAGCCTTAGCTGCTTTCCACAGCCACCCCTTGAGTGTTTTGGGTATCAGGGACCTAAACACTATCACTAAGGGTTGCCTGGACTCAGTGCACATTGCCTCATCATAGGTGGACAATATATACTGAGCCGGTCTCCAATATTCGTGGCAGTGGTGGGATAAAGGCTTGCATAATAGCGCGGGGATGCCTACGGGTCACCAGGCGCTTTAGAAATCGCGAAATAAATAAATAAATAAATACATTTGATTTACCACTTCGTCATTAATAAGGCTTCCATAAGAAACCACCACTGCCTTTTGTGAATTCACCATACTTGATAGTTAAGACATTATTAAAGGTAATGTGCCAAGGGTCTAGCATAGCCCTTTCTCTAAAATCTTTGGAAGTTTAGATTGCTGGAGTAGGGTTCACTACGATACACTGGCACAATTTCCACTACTGGGGATTCTAGTCAGACTCAGGATTCTGGGTACTGTGCCCTTAGGATCACAGCTAGGAGACGTAAAACAGGTAGTAACCTCACTTGTTTTTTTCTTATGGTGTTACTCCTCCAAGATGAACTACAGAGTCATGGAAGGCCACTGGAGGAGGAAGGCCTTGGTTTGGAGGATGACCATGCAGAAGAAGAGCAAAAGGTACGTAGTACTACTGGCTCTGTCACTTGACATGGCCATGAGGAGTTTTAAGACAATCTCATGGACAATCTGTTATAATCTGTACTTAGTATGCCCCGCCATACCCCTTCCCTCCACCTCTTGGTATATGCCAGTCTGTAGTGTGATGAACAATCCACAGCTGACTCCAGCTGACTGGAACGGATGATGGTGAAAGGAACGAATAAAGAAGACTCTTCACCTTACAGCACTTTGTTCTCCTTTTTGTAACACTGGCGACGAACAACCATCTGGGGACAGTTCAGCATCACCCGCAAAACGAAATCCAGTGACAGCTGATACATACAACCCTAATACGTTAAAATTAGTGAATACTTATCTTACCACAAGTTGATGCTACCACTTGTGCTGATCATTGTATCCAGATTGCTGTCTGTATTTCAGAGTCCTTGTGCTTGCTGCACTCATCACCGAGTTGGCACTCTTAAGTTGTGCATCGGTACCTATTGCTGTGAGAGAGGGTCAGAGAGGATGGTAGGTCCGCTGCAGTTGTGGGGACATATTTCATGTTTTCAAAGTGTAGTAAAGTACCCAAAAATGTTTCGATTTTGGACTGTTGTCTGTGAGGTGTGATTATACTTGCGTTGTGCCACTGTTTGAGAAAGAGAGCGCACCACCGTTGGGGAGCTTTCACTGAGGCAAACTGAGGCAAACTGCTGCGGTGTGTGGAAGCCAGTCTCCCCTTGAGGAGCCATTGTCTGTTGGGTGTGATTATCCTTGTATGTAGCCGCTGTTTGAGAAGGAAAGCGCACCCCTGTTGGAGAGAATCCACTGAGAGAAACAGAGGCAAACTGCTGTGGGGTGTCGAAGCCTGTCTCCCCTTGTGGTGCCATTTCTGTGGTAGCATCGTAGTGTGAGGGGGCTGGTCTCCGCAGCACAGTACGTAGCAGAGTTGAAGCTTACCGTCGCTGACATAGGAACGGGCCCCCCCTGGAACTTTGCCTCCTCACAGGATCGGCAGGCTCCGGCGCTCCTTTTTCCTTTGCTCTGCTGGCTTCCGTCTTCCAAAGCATCAGCTTCCTGAGGCAGGGCAGTACAGGGAAAGCCTTGTAGTGTCCTGGATCAAATGATGACAGACACTAACTTCTTTTATCAAGAGCTTTATTCATCTGCTCCTTACTGCTCCCTGTCCCGACTCTAACTAACTCGTTCCTACGCTGGCCCCTCCTCTTCCTCCAACCCCATAACTCCTCCCATCCCAACAACTAGACTGTTCACATTCTCACACGCGTCAGTAGGCGTTGCTGGGTGAGGAGGTGGGTGACCTTAACCCTTCTGCCTTTTCATCGTCAAGCATTCTCCACATGCCTGTTTCCGCCAACTACACGCTGACAGGCACAGCTGATGCTGCATTTTACGCTAGTTTTCCTAGTCTCTTGGCCCCATTACAGTGCTATATCACCGTCAACCAACACGCCTGTCTCCGCCTTCTACTCGCTGACAGGCACAGCTGATATTGCACTTTACCTGGCTTTTCAACTCCAGTTTTCACAGCTGTTTAGCCGCCTGCCTCATGCTTACAGGCACAGAAGAGTTTTTCACCACAGAGTCCATCCCTCAGCACCGCTTCCACCTCATGCTGACAGGAACAGCCTGTGCTTGCATAGTGTGGGAGCCAGCCTCTGCAGTGGTCAACCCAGTAGTCGTGTTTTATTTTTTGGTTTTTTTTCCACATTGTCCTTCCATTTATGTCATTCTGGCAAGGCATAGATAAATATGGCCCCTACAAATATGTCTCAACCACCCCCTTTCCACAATTAAGTGGGGGATCCGTTTTTGTCATGGAAACAATGGGTTGGACTGATGCAGTCATTCCTAATCGTAATTGGTGGGAAGAGATTCTCCTCCCTGCGTAAACGACATACCCTACTTCATAACTTAGGTATTGAAGGCCGCAAAACCTATGATAACATTTCGGCATCTGCAGAAGCAGATGAAGATAGCGACGATGTTGACAATGTGTAACCAGTCAAAATTAACAGACTAGAAAAGCATTTTGGTAAAACTATTAATGTTGTGTTAGAAAGACACAAGTTTGTTTCTAGGGAACAGGGCAAGAATGAGAAAGTTAAAACTTATGTTGCAGCTTTGAAGGGTCATTAGAGATCAGTTGGTCAGATGCACCAACAACACTAAAATACAGGAGAGGCGCTTAGTCGCCAACCCAGATCTCAAACAGGCCATAGAGATAGCTTTTGGAATTGAGCACACTGCAGATTGCATGGTAGCAATGAAGGAGGCTGGGGGCAAACACTACATATTGGCATATACCAAGAGGTGGAGGGAAGTGGGTGGCAGGGCATACCAAGTACAGATTATAAGTAGAGCTCCAGGTTTTATGGTATTTATTTTTTTGACATTTCCGTCTGTATTTATCCATATTATTTTTTGTTAACTTTATCTGTATTTATCCATAATTATTATGGTTTTTGTGAATAAAATAAAGCTGAAACTGGTATATTTCGACATTTATTTAACCAATAAATATGCAGTCATGCTTAAATACTTACCAGGTTTCAGTGATATAAACACCCGCAGAAGATAAATCAATGCACCTATATGAAAATATGCACAGTACATTATCAGCTTTGTGCATTTCTACTGCTGTTTAAGCCTCTTTACTAAAACTTTCTTTTTTATCCCCCTGACCTATCAGTCCACACAGTTATTGGCCTGGTATTCATGGCAAAGTGTATTTAGAATCACACAAAAAGCACCTAATTCCGTTTTTATCCACATTTAAAAATAATTACAGAAAAGAAAACACTTTCTTTCTGTCTGTATTTATCTGTAAAAATCAGTAAAAATGGAAAACAGGAACGGAAAGGAAGGTTAGAGAGAGGGATGAGCCAGGGAATACAAAGCAGTAACAGTTCAACCTGCAAAGTGTGGAGTCAAGATTAAGGCGTTTCTAGAAAGAAATAAGGAATCCGCTTCCTATTTATCCATATGGGAAGCCTGTAAGGCCTACATTAGGGGTGGGGTAATTTCATACAAGGCAAACGTATAAAAAAAAGAAGAATACTGTTTTGAACCCACAGCGCGATCTAGATCAAGCAGTTCAGAGATACATAATTGATGATTCTCAAGCATCGAAATCTAGAGTAGATAAAGCCAGACAGGATCTAAAAAATTATTTTGATTCTCAGACCATTGTCAACCAGAATACATGCTTTCATAAGCCTTATGAAGAAAATGAGCATGCCAGAAAATTTCCTGCCTGGTCTAATAAAAAGAGACGTAACAATGCTATTATTAAATCCATCAGATAATAATAGACATCAGTTAGTTAACCAAGGGGCTGATGTTGATGCACTCTATGTCTCCAATCAATCAATCAATCAATCATAGCATTTATAAAGCGCACTACTCACCCGGAGGGTCTCAAGGCGCTTGGGGAGGGGGGGGTCCGCTACTGCTCGAACAGCCAGGTCTTGAGCTGCTTCCTGAAGGCGAGGTGGTCTTGGGTCAGGCGGAGGTGGGTCGGGAGGGAGTTCCAAGTCTTGGCGGCCAGGTGGGAGAAGGATCTTCCTCCTGTAGTGGCTCTTCGGATGCGGGGGACGGCGGCGAGGGCGTGGCTGGTCGATCAAAGGTGGTGTGTGGGAGCGTAGAAGTTGAGGCGGCTGTTGAGGTAACTCGGGTCTTGGTTGTGCAGGGCTTTGTGTACGTGGGTGAGGAGGCGGAAGGTGATTCTCTTATTGACCGGGAGCCAGTGCAGGTCTCTCAGGTGTCTGGAGATGTGGCTTCGTCTGGGGATGTCGAGGATGAGTCTTGCTGAGGCGTTCTGGATTTGCTGGAGTCTCTTCTGGAGCTTGGCGGTGGTTCTGGCGCAGAGGGCGTTGCTGTAGTCTAGACGGCTGGTGACGAGGGCCTGGGTGACTGTCTTCCTGGTCTCCGTGGGGATCCACCGGAAGATCTCACGTAGCATGCGCAGGATGTTGAAACAAGACGAGGAGACGGCATTGACTTGTCTGGTCATGGAGAGGGAGGAGTCCAGGATGAAGCCCAGGTTGCGTGCGTGGTCTGTTGGTTTGGGTGCGGAGCCCAGGGCGGGTGGCCACCAGGAGTCGTCCCAGGCGGAGGGCGAGGAGCCCAGGATGAGAACTTCCGTCTTGTCTGAGTTCAGTTTCAGGCGGCTGGTCATCATCCATTTGGCTACGTGTTTCATCCCTTCGTGTAGGTCGGCTCTGGCGGTGGCGGGTCGTTGGTCAGAGAGAGAATCAGCTGTGTGTCGTCGGCGTAGGAGATGATGTTGAGGTTGTGTTGGCGTGCGATGGCCGCAAGGGGGCTCATGTAGGCATTGAAGAGGGTGGGGCTGAGCGAGGAGCCTTTAGGAACGCCGTAGATGACTTTGGTGGCCTCTGACCTGAACGGGGGTAGGCGGACTCTCTGTGTTCTTCCAGCGAGGAAGGAGATGATCCATTCCAGTGCCTTCTCCTGGATTCCGACGTTCCTGAGGCGTTGCACTAGGGTGCGGTGGCAGACAGTGTCGAATGCCGCGGAGAGGTCTTGGAGGATGAGGGCCGCTGTTTCTCCGTTGTCAAGCAGGGCACAGATGTCATCGGTGGCCTCGATGAGGGCGGTCTCGGTGCTGTGGTTGGCCCTGAAGCCCGACTGTGAGGGGTCGAGGGATCCATTTGTCTCGAGGAAGGCGGCCAGCTGCTTGTTGACTGTCTTCTCGATGACTTTAGCTGGAAACGGGAGGAGCGAGATTGGGCGGTAGTTCTTGAGTTCGGTGGGGTCTGCTGTTGGTTTCTTTAGTAGAGCGCTGAGTTTGGCGTGCTTCCAGCTCTCAGGGAAGGTTGCGGTGCCGAAGGAGGCGTTGATGATGTCCCGTAGCTGGGGTGCGATGGCGGCGTCGGCTTTGTTGAAGACGTGGTGAGGGCAGTGGTCGGTTGGAGATCCGAAGTGGATGGAGTTTATCGTGCGGATGGTGTCTTCGGTGTTGATTGGGGTCCAGGCGCTGAGGGTGGTGGTGGGGGGCGTTGGTGCGGTCGTGGGGAGCGTTGGTTGTGTGCTGAAGCTGTTGTGTATGTCAGCGATCTTGTTGTGGAAGTAGGAGGCAAGGGAGTTGCAGAGGTCTTGTGATGGGGTGATGTTGTTGATTCCGGCGTTGGGGTTGGAGAGCTCTTTCACGATGTTGAAGAGTTCCTTGCTGTTGTGTGCGTTGTTGTCCAGTCTTTCCTTGAATGCTGTTTTCTTGGTGGCGCAAATCAGTTGATGGTGTTTTCGAGTGGCGAGCTTGAGGGTGGTCATGTTGTCCGGTGTTGGGTCTCTTCTCCATGCTTTCTCGAGAGCTCGGCAGTTCTTCTTGGAGCTCTTGAGTTTGTCGGTGAACCAGGATGCTTTCTTGCTGCTGGGTCTGCTGGGCGGGGTCCTCAGTGGGGCGAGGTCGTCTGCGCAGTTGCTGATCCACTTCGTCTCCCACTATAAGACACTATGTTCGTGCTCATCACTACCATCTACGGTCTCTATAGAAGATTTTCTTAGGGTTATAGATATACCAAAACTCAATAGGGCCCAGCAAGCTCACTTAGTCGCACCTATCACAATTGATGAAATCAAAGGGGCCATAAAATGTTCTCTTAATGGGAAAGCATGTGGCTGTGATGGATTCCCAGCTGAATTGTACAAGGTATTTATGCCTCATTTAGAGAACATTTTAATACAACTATTTAATGCTATTCTAGAAGGATGCCAAGTGCCTCGACTTTTTTTGAAGCAGTTATAATAAGCTTTATCAAAAAAGGCAAACCACCAAATATCCTCCATTTAGTTTGCTCAATTGTGTTTATAAGATCTTCACAGAAATTATGGCAGCTAGAATATCTATTTCCATGCAAGAAGTGGTACACAGAGATCAGTTATTTTTTTTGCCAAGTAGAAATATGGCAACCAACACCAACTTTGTAATACAGGCAATTGACTACTACACTAATAAAAAGACAGAAGGCGCAATCATCATGATTGATGCTGAAAAAGCCTCCAATTTGTTGTTCAGTGGAAAATTAAATTTTCCTTTGCAATTTGTAAATGTTTTGCAGAACTTATATAGCAAAGTGGAGGCTAAGATTATAATTAATTCTCACACTGCTGAGCCACTACAAATTAGATAAGGGACTAGGCAAGGGTGCCCAATGTCACCAGTGTTTTTTGCATTATATATAGAACAATTAGCATCCCTATCACAGCAAGATTCACAAATTACGGCACCCTATTAGTAGCTCCTAAACTCAAACTGTTCGCGTACAATATCATTTTGTACTTGGCAGCAAATAAGCAAAATATCTCGAAAACTTTCAAGAAAATATAACTGTTTTTGGACTTGGGGCGATATAGGATTAATCATTCAAAGTCTGAGGTTTTACTTTTTGTTTTTTCAGACCAAATCCTACCAGGTTTGTAAGACTGGCTCAATTAGATACTTTGGAATATATGTGTCATATGACTATTAGCAGCTATATCAATTCTACTACTAACAAACACTTTTTAAAGCTAGGAACCTCCTAAAGTAGTGGCAGGCCCTACCAATATCCATAATAAGGAGAGATGCTGAGATGAAAATGATGATTCCCCCACTATTTCTTTTAATTTTTTCAAATGTACTACTTAAAGTACTACAAAATACATGACATCAAAGCCAGCATTCCCCAACCAGTGTGCCCACTTACTTCTGGCATGTCAATTAAGCCTAACCATTGTATCCTGAGCAGTTTCCCACCCATCACCCAGGACCAATTTCGAGAACTCCCATCTAGAGTAAAATCCGGCGCCCATTCTGATAGCTGCCCGCCCCACATCTTAAAAGAGTGTTTCCTGACCCACCCAGCTCCTGCCCTTACAATTTTGAACAAACCCTTGACTCTTGGTCTAGTCCCTACAGCTTTCAAAGAAGCCATAGTCATCCCACTTCTAAAAAAAACGGGGGCTGACCCAGCCTGCAAGGCCAACTTTCGCCCGATCTCACTGTTGCCCTACCTGGCAAAAGTCCTTGAGGCACATGTGGCCAAATGTTTATCTAATTTCCTCGAGGAATCCTCCTGCTTCGACCCCCATCAGGCAGGCTTTCGGCCTACTCACTCTACCGAAGCAGTAGTCACGACAGTTCTGGACACCCTGCGCGACTGTGCGGACAGACGCTCTCCACAAGCCCTGGTGCTCCTAGACCTCTCGGCCGCTTTTGACACGGTCGACCACAACATCTTGGTCGACCGTGTCGAACAAGCCGGCGTCAGGGATCTTGCAGCCGGCTGGCTGAGATCCTTCTTGACTGGCCGCAACCAAACTCTGCGCCTTGGTGACTTAATGGGCACAAAACAGGCCATCACCTGTGGAGTGCCACAGGGCTCCTCCCTGTCTCCTCACCTATTTAACCTGTACATACTCCCTCTGATCCAGACCTTGAGAGACAATCAGGTGAGAGTCTTCAACTATGCAGACGATTTACAGCTGCTGTTCACCATCGACAATACTGAAGACTCCATATGGCACTTCCAGTCCACAATGAGTTTCATCAAAACCTGAATGGACCAGAACCAGCTTAAATTAAATCCGGGGAAAACGGAACTAGTCCTGACCGGTGAAAGCAGCAAGTTCTGGGGCCCGCATTACTGGCCTCCCGAACTAGGCCAAGCCCCAACACCTTCCGCGTCAGCCAAAACACTAGGAGTCACTGTGGACCGTGACTTATCTCTCAAAACCCAAGTTGGTCAAGTGGTCTCCAAGTGTTTCTTCCAACTGAAGAAAATCCGGAAGGTACGCCGACTGCTCACACCCGAGGCACTCACCCAGGTGGTGATCGCTACTGTATTGTCCCATCTGGACTACGCCAACGCCATCTACCTAGGTCTTCCCAACTACCTAATGAAGCGACTCCAGATGGCACAGAATCATGCCGCAAGGTTAATTCTGAACCAACCGAGGCGCCAGGCAGCCACCCCCCTCCTTAGGAAACTCCACTGGCTCCCTGTGGCCCAGCGATGTGCCTTCAAAACTGGCTGCATAATCTTCAAGTCCTTACACTACAAAAGCCCATTATTCATCAACAACCTGATTTCCAAATACACCCCGTCCCGCAACCTTCGCTCACTCCACCAGAACCTCCTGCAGTCGCCTTCTTTCAACTTAAAGCGTGCAGGAGGCCGCAGGTTTGCCACCCTTGCCCCCCGCTTGTGGAACTCTCTTCCGTTGGAGATCCGGAATTGTCAAGATCTCCTCTCCTTCCGGAAAGCCTTGAAGACCTGGCTATTCAGACAAGCATTCCCATAATCCTCTTCCTTCGATGTTCATGTTATTGCTGATCATAGCGCCAAGCAACCAATCGGTGATAGTGCGCTCTAGAAATATTTTATTAACATAACATAACATTAACATAAAGTCCCACAATAATCTTTTTTAGGTATATCAAATGCTGCGAAAATGTGTCTGGTCAGGCAAGAATCCTCACACAAAACTAGAGACTCTACAACTATCTTTTCACTCCCCCATAAAAAAAAATATTACCAGGCAGCATTTTTGTGATTGGTGCACAAGATCAATGTCAATATGCGATTCTGGAGACAACTTTTATCTTAAATAAATGCTGCTATAAAATGGCATTTAGCTTGTCCTATTTATTAAGAGTCCCAGAAATCCCAAGCGCAGCAGATATAAGATGTCTCAATGTTATTTCGGTTAGATTCTACCAATTGAAGGTATTGTACCAGTTTAGCTCCTTTCATCTCGAAATTCTGATGGCACATAGTAGTGAGATAAGTCTCCACATAAGCAACAAAAGTACAACAACTTGGGAGATAGCAGGGCTACATTATTTTAGTGATTTCCTTGTTGAAGGGGTAATGAAATCTTGGGATCAGCTAAAATCTAAGCCTGGACTTTCATCCACATTACTTTTTTCTTTTTACCAAATTTGCAACTTTAGAAGGCAGGCCCAATTCCCCAAAGATGCTTTAGCAAATCTGATAAGTCTTGGCTACTATGTGAAGGAGACTAGAGGGGTAGGGCATTGGTACCAGATCTTACAAGAACAGTTACGTACAAAAGTTGTGCCGCAATCACTAAAAAAATGGCAAATGCTACAGGTTGCAGGCTAGACTTGCAATCCTGGAGATTGTATAATGTTTGGGAACATAAAGCTATAAGGGAGCCAATTTTAGACGCATGCATTTTTAAGTAAGTGGCAACTTTATTATGCTCCAGCTTCATAAAATGTACTCTTCTATTTCGGGGTCATGTTTTAGATGTAGTTGTTCTAATGGGGACTGGCTCCATATCTGCTTTTCTTGCTCGACTCTAACTGAATTCTGGGAGCAAATCTTTCATTGGCTTAGCGAAAAGCTTCTAATTGTTTTAACCCCCAAACCCAAAAGTGTCCTTTTTGGAATGGTTGATACACTGAACTTAGCTTTTAGACAGCAACAGTTTATATTTATAGCATCTGTAGTTGCCAAGTCATTAATTTTCCAAAAATTCAAAGTCCCAGAGCCACCAACCTTTTGTCAATGGTGATTTAAGATGTCCTGAATTGAAGTAAAAGAAAAATTATACGCCTAAAAGAGCAGGGCCTATAGTTACATTTTCTCAAATTTGGAGAGGGAAGAAAGGTTAAGCCCATATCTAAATTTATATTTGATATACATATTTATATTTGATCAAATCTATTTTTTAGTTTTTTATATGAATGGATTAAGTATTGCGATGAATTATGTGATTCCTACCTATTAATTTCTTCTGTTTTTACTAACAACAATATATATATATTTTTAAATATGAATCTCAGCTGGAGGTGGGGAAGAAGTTACTGCCCTAAAAAGGTTATGGTATCCTCTAACAGACCTGTAGAGTGTCTTTTGGGCAATTTTTAGAAACATCAGTGTAGGAAAGTAGGATCTGCTTCTTATGGTCACCCCCACTTTTTGCTTAATGTGATACTGTTTTTGACTACTCTGACTGGGATCCTGCTAATCAGGGCCCCAGTCTATCTGTTTTCTCCATAAACGGTTATGTCATGTACTTAGCTACACTCCAGATTGGATACTGGGGTACCCTGTCAGTCCCTATGATATGGTACCCATGTACCCAGAGCATAGGTACCCCAGAGGCCTCCCATGAAGCTGAAGCATGTATTATGTCACTCATGAGAGGCCATGAAAAATGGAACCTACATGCCTGTCACTGCAGCCTGTGTACGCTGGCGCATACACCACTTACTAAGATATAGGTTTACTATATCTAAGGGTCACTACACTTAAAACCTATAAGTCACCTCCATAGCGGGCCTTGACAAACCTGAAGGCAGAGTGCTTAGTTCTAAGCGAGAGGGTGCTACTGCATGAGCAGGACACCCCTGCTACCTACTGAGCCCATTCTCCCGTGTTGTAAATGCTACAGCCATTTTCGACATATAGAGTAGTATTATGCGACCGCGTGATGACCAACTCTTAAAATGGCTAAAAGTAACCCTATTTGTTTGGTATAAAACATTGTGGTAATCGGTGTGGGAGGTATGATTCCACCCCTCAGAAACGAGCTTTGTGAGGTCCATGGTGTTCCCGGTACTAGCCTTCTAGTACCGGGCAGCCCAAAATGGATGCTGCCGACCAGGGACACATTTCTGCCCTCCTGCTGCTGAGCCAAACTCGAGCAGGGGAAGGCAGAACAATACTCATCCTGTCACAGGGAGATGTGAGAACCTCCCAGGCTTGTATTTGGCCTGGGTGGGTACGCTTGCCACTGACCGCAAGTCTGCATGAGGGGCCCATTTGGTGTCCCTGTGCATGGTCCAGTTCAAACCAGTCCGGGGAGACCTTGGCTCCTGCTCTGGCATGAAACTAAACAAAGGACGTGGGAGTAACCTCCTCACTCTCCAGACCCTCCCCTGGGAGTGTCCCCTACATTTGTCCAACCCTCTCCCGTAGGTACAAAAGGGGAACATGCGCTGTACAAAATACACACGTTATTCGACGTGGACAAGATTCTGAACAAGAAACCACTGAACTGCAACCGTCTGGACACTGTGGACTTTGTTTGGGCCCGACTTCATCTCCCTCTCAGTCTGAAGCATTGTCTGTGCCTGTGCACCATACAGGCACCATGCAGGACCTGTGGAGCATCAAGGATAACTGAAGAAATCTCTTTTGGAGTGAAGGAATCCTCCCCTGCAACCGCAGGCACCACATCACAATTGACCGGTCTGCAGCTCCCAAGCTCCTACAGACTCCGAAGGCTCCAGGTACTCAGGAGGTGGGATTCTACATTCCTCGAGGTCCGAGCTGCCCTCTTACCAAGTTTGAGGTCAGAATCCATTCTGGGGGCTGCAATACCCCTGTGCTCCACGTACTTTTGCAAGTGCATATGCTTTTTGGCACTTCCCAAACAAGTGCACTGGGCTCCGAGTAGCCCCTAACTCTAGCACCATTTCTTACAAAGAACTCTGGCCTCCTCGCACTGAGTACTCTGTGGGCTGATGCTTTGTGAAATGGCTCAAGGTCCCTTCACGACTCCTGTGCCTCCGGCCTATGAGTCCTCTTGGAGGTCAACACGCTTATCTTGGGCTCCATTGTTTGCTCCAGGCCTGCCCTGACTCACCTGTGTTTGGTGAGTTTCCTGGACCTTGCTGGTCCGAACTGTAACCTTCATCCCCTTCACTCCCCTTCTGTGTGTGTTGCTGCTTCCAAGGCTTATTGGTGCTCCCGCCGGACACCCACCCCCTCAGCACTTGACATTTTTTATGAGACAGCTTGCATCTAGCTCCTGGTTGTCCTTGACATCTACTGGTCCCTGTGGCTGCAGAGTCAAGAACCCTACCAGCGCACCTGAAGCACCCGACATTGGTGGGCATTCGTCTACTGTGATCCTGGTCACTCCTGAGTAAACCATACTCTGTCCCCTTTGCTTTCAGGTACTCTTCATCAAGAATCAACCTTTGGATTCCAGCGGACACTTTTCTTCTTCCCAGCAGTGGCTCTTCTTCAGAGTCCTCCATTGAGATCGTCTGCAGTTTCCGACCCAACTTCAGACCTTTGCACCTGAGATAGGTAGGTAACTCTGGTACCACGGTATCCCCGGGTAGGGTGGCTCTCAAACCTCCTAACTACCACTGGGTTTCATTAAAGCTTTCTAAGGTTATCTTCGACATCCTAAATCACCATAAGGATTGTTTGGACTGGTGCAAGGTGCCCATTTTAAAGAGTGGACAGTATGGACCAGGTCACCTTCTCACAGTCAGTATGAGCTGCGGTGGAGTCAATGACTCATGCAGCCATACTTGCAATTTCTGAGAATGTATTTGTGATGACTAGCACACAGGCCACGAATCTGGCAGACGTTTAGAGAGTTCCTCTTGACCCTAGCACATGACATTCCCCTTGCTGTGCATCTTGGGCAAAGCAAGACTTGGGAGAGTCTTGGCTCACACTTTCACTAGACCCATATATCTGAATATACCATGGAGTTTTGTTGCTCCTGTGTCACTTGCCAAGCCAGGGGTTGGGGTACCCTTTGAAAGGGTATGGATTGACTTTGTTTGTCCCTTGGACCCTCCTACAGCCTCCGGGAACACTTATATCCTGGTGGGCCATGTGACCAGAAAGCCAAAAGCTATTCCCATTAGGACCACCACAGCTCCTGCAGTGGCCAAGGCCCTCTAAGGAATTTTTTCCAGAGTGGGCCTTACTGAGGAGTTGGTGTCAGACAGAGGTGCAAACGTCATGTCTGTCTACCTGAAGGCCTTGCGAAAGGAATGTGGGGTGAATAATAAATGTACAAAACCTTGCCATCACAGAATGACGGGTTAGTTAAAAGGTTCAACAAAACCCTTAGAGGTAGGATAATGGGACTATATGACAAGCTCAGGAGGAGATGGAATATCCTATTACCTTGCCTTCTTTTTACCTACAGAGAGTTTCCACCGAATGGGGTGGGCTACAGCCCATTTGAACATCTAATTGGAAATCCTTTTAGGGGTCCAGCTTCTCTATTGAAGGAGGGATGGGAGTAGTCTCTCAAACCTCCCAAGCAGGACTTTGTGGATTTTGTGCTAGGCCTACGTTCACACATAGGTGAGTACATAAAGAAGGCCACCAAAAACCTGGAAGCCAGTGTAGGAGAGTAGGGTCTGCAATCCTATGATCACCCAGATTTTTTGCTTTTGTTTCACTGGTTTATGACTTTCTCTGGCTGTGGGCCTGCTAATCAGACCCACAGCCTGGCTGTTCTCTTTCTAAATTACGATATGTACCCTAGGTGCATTTACCAATTGGTACTGGGCCACCTTATCAGACCCTGTAACTCAGGGCATAGGTGTACCCAGGGCCGCCAGGGGCTGCAGCATGTATTATGCCACCCCTGGCTGGCCTCCCAAATTTGACACAACTGGCTGCATGACAGCTGGGGCGGAGTCGTGTAATCACCCTTTGCTATAGGTATAGTAGCTCTATATCTAACCATACAATGGACACCCGAGTTCCTATCAGTCACTCCTATGGCAGGCCTTGACAATCCTGAAGGCAGAGTGCGTGGGCTCGTGTGAACTGTGCTCTGGCCCGAGCCGAGCCGGTTGCAGCTTGCGGAGCAAAGACCCAATGGCTGTTCCATGATAACGCGCACCACATCGGTAACTTCGGTGTCGCGTTATCAAGACATGTTGAGTAAGGTGTCATACGAATCGGGATGCTGCCCTCTCACCCATTCTGGCGACGAGGTTAGCATTCCGCCCTTCTAGAGGGACACGACATGTACGTAACTGTGAACCCCGGTTAAAGTTAACTAAAGCCTCAGTTCCACAAAATGGATGCTGCCACCACAGACACGAGTCTGACCTCCTGCTGCTGGGAGTCCTTCCAGCGAGGAGCGCTTGGACAAAGGGTTTCCTGTCGAGGGCGGTGTTCGAACCGTCCCAGACAGGGTTTGTGTATTCTGGGTAGGTAGGGCTTTTGCGAGAAGGTGACTGCGGAGTGGCACCCCGGTGCTCACTACGCATCTGCCGGTCAGAACCAGTTCCAGGGGCGCCAGCCCTGGCCTGGGGAAAGTCCGGCAGGGGAGAGGGGTGTAACTACCCCCCTTCCTGGTCCCACCCTTAGGGCAGGACCTAGTCATGTACCCACCCCTTTCTTTAGGATAAAGGCCGGAGCGGGGACCCTTCCAAATTAGATCATCTTTGAATCAAGAACTACTTTCTACGAAAGGACATTCGAGACTCTTCTCAAGATTTCTCCCTTGTGACTAAGGAGTAGTCACCCTGCATCAGCGGGCACCATCTAAGAACTCTACGGTTTGCTGCAAGTCCTTCCTCAAGGATCCGACGGCCCAGCTCGACGAGAACCGGCTTCCCTGGCACCTCTGACCTCTACCCACGTCATCAGCTCAGCTGTGATCTGTGGGTGCGACGAGACCTCGAGGGACCGGCCATCATCAAAACCTGCACGCTTTCTTAACCAGCACGACCATCGAAGTAATTCTCTGGTGAGTGCTCTGGGGTCCGAGAAGCCCCGACCCTGAGCCGCTCCAGCACCGAAGTGCAGTCTCCCAGCATCTCCACGATCTGCGTGGGGCCCTTCTGCTCGCTGCTCAGCACGTTGTCTGGTCACTAGCCGCTGGCTTGTGCCCTTCTGTGATGACATCCGACAATCAACACTGCTGGTCTGGTTGCTCCAGACTGGCCCTTGCTTCCATCTTTGCGAGAAGCATCCCGGACCCTCCTGGTCCATTCAAGACGCCATCTTAGGCCCACCACGTGGCCCTGAGATTTGCCAAGGCTTGTTGCCCCAATCCTGGGCCCAGCGACGCCGACAGCATCATCCTTCGTGGGACAGCTCGCACCTCCATCCTGGTCGCCGACAACGCCTCCTGGTCCGTGAGACTGCAGAGCCTAGCGTCGCCCACTCACCTGGTCGAGGTGACGGCCAACCGGTGCCCTCCTGGTACCCTCTGACTACTGGCTAGTAGTACGAACTTGGTCCCCTCTGCTTTCAGGTGTCAACGATCTCTGATCCAGGCTTGGATCTTTACGAACTATTCATCACTGGTCGCCGGCCAGCAACTCCTTTTCTTCCGGCTCCTGGCTCGTCAGCGAAGACCCCGACGCCTGTAAGACTTGTGCAGCCGCAGCCCTCGTGGCTAGGTAACTCGGCATTTCGGTGCCTGCATAGCCTCTTTACTCTAGGGTCCCGAGTCCCTCGCTTCCGACTTGCCTTATCGGGTCCGCCCGAGACCTCTAAACTTTCCGTGTCCTCGGACACTTGTTTTAATTGTGCACTTGAAGTATTTTCCTAAGAGATTTGGTTTGTGCTTAGTACCCTGTCCTCATAAAGAGTCCAGGGCTGTTGTGAATCTTAATAAATATCCTGTTTATTTTTCATAACACTTGTGTGGTGTCCTTTCACTTGGTGTTCAAGGGGTACATGTGTGGTAAACAGCTGGCTTAACGCGCCCTCTCGAGTCTTTAGCCTTAGACTGCTCGTATCCACGCTACTAGGATAGCTGGTCTATAGGTTGACTTACAACCAATCACCATAAGGGTCGTTTGGAACGATACATAGCGGTCGCTAGAATAGCGAACGCTGCATATCGGGCCAACTTCTCACATTGGTGAGCAGCGGTTGGGATTTGAGCTTGCTGTTGTTTTACCACACGTATCCTAAGAATATCTTGTTGAAAGATCGCATAAGTACTGTTAGTACATATAACTAAAGCTTAGAATACTCTGAGTTCTACTGAACCAGCTGTTGTAGCTCCTCAAGGCTTAGCACACCTTGGCTGCAACTCTTAGCAAGGGATCAGTAGGTAAACACATAGTGTAGGTAGGTGCATCACTTACACCACACTAGAAACAGTATGTCGGACAAAGGAGGAAACTCTGAGTCTCCCCTTGTGTCAGTTGACCCTCCACAGGTCATCCCTTCAAGATATACTGTGCTTAGCTTCCGCGAGTTACGACAGGTATGTAACTCTAGGAAGATTAAGCAAGGGGCTAACCCCACCACCTCCTTTCTGATTGGTCTCCTCGAGACTTATGATGCCAGAAAGGCTGAGAAGCTTCTTAGCCATTCTAATCCAGAAGGAGACATGCCTCCCCTCGAGGGAACCAGAGGTGACCCTGACCTAATCCTCCTCTCAGCCGAGAATGAGAATGTGGAGGAGGATGAGGATGAGGATCTCTCTGAGAATGAGGCAGACAAGGGACAGGTAGAAGTCAGTAGACTAACCCGGTCCAACTTAAGCAAACATGATAGTGGTACTGGGGAACCCCCAGGGCTACTGTCAGGTCATCTTAACATTGGGAATGGACGAGCCCGATCTCTGTCAAGAGACTCTGGCAGATCCCTTCAAACCAATGGCTCTCACAACTCTTCTCAAAGAGGGATGACGTCCCCTCAGAGGAGAGTGTACGAAGCTAAGGAAAGGGCAGCTAATCTGAGGATTGAAAGGGAAGAACTTGCCCTGGCCAAAGAAAGGCTTGCCTTTGCTAGAGAGCAACAGTTAAGTGGGGTAGTCCCCACTGGTGGCAGCAATGTATCTAGCAATAGGGAAAGGAGTTTTGATACGAAACACCTTGGTAAGATAGTGCCCCCCTTTAAACAAGGGGACGACATCCACAAATGGATTACTGCTTTGGAGAGGGCCTGCACTGTGCAAGGTGTTCCCCAGAGTCAGTGGGCAGCTATCTTGTGGCTCTCCTTTGAAGGTAAAGGTAGAGACAAGCTCCTCACCACAAGGGTAGAGGATGGTAACAATTACCAAGTCTTGAAAAATACACTCGTTGAAGGGTTTGGCCTAACCACTGAGCAGTACAGGGTGCTGTTCAGGGATACCCAGAAAACGCAGTCTCAAGACTGGTCTGACTTTGTCGATTGTGCCATTAAGGCTTTTGAGGGCTGGTTGCTGGGCAGTAAGGTTACTGATTACAAAGGATTGTATAATTTGATGATGAGAGAACAAATTTTAAACAATTTTCAGAACTAGTTGTTGCATCAGCATCTTGTCGACTCGGATCTGACCTCGCCCCAAGAATTGGGAAAGAAGGCAGACAGATGGGTTCGTACGAGAGTTAAACAGAACCAGGGCCTGAATCAAGGTGGTCAGAAGAAAGCAGACCAGAAGGGTAAAGATTCTAAGGGGGAACAAAATGACCAGAAGTCTTCGACAGGTCCTCAACAACCCAAAGAGGGTGGGGGTCAGGCTCCCCAAAAGAAGAAAGAAGGCCAATCCAAAAGATGGTGCCAGTACTGCAAAAGTAAATCTCACTGGTTTAGTGAGTGCACCAAGAAAGGAGGAGGGCAGACTCCTGCCGCTGCAGCCCCTAAGGCACCTGTGCCCCCTAGTACAGTCAGCAGTGGTAGTGCGCCTCCCAAGGGTTTAGTAGGGTTAACCCTGGGTTCTGAGGGGCGTGACAACTTAGTTGGCACACTCACTCAGGCTGTCCTTGTCAGTACAGGGGACGTGGACGTGTCCCCTGACATAAGTCCCAATACTTTGGGCAAATACAGACAGACGCCTTTCATAAATGGAAAAATGGCTCAGGCCTATAGGGACACTTGTGCCAGTGTCACCATGGTGACGCCTAACTTTGTGGACCCTGGACAGATCATGCCAGGTACAGAATTCCTGGTGACCAATGCAAGCAATGTCACTACCAATCACAGTATGGCAATTGTAGCTTTCTCCTGGGGAGGGGTAACTGGCCAAAAGAAGGTTGTAGTTAGTTCAGACCTCCCAGTGGATTGTTTGTTGGGCAATGATTTGGAGTCATCACAATGGTCGGAAGTGGAGCACCGGACTCACATGGAAATGTTAGGTTTGCCAGCACATGTGTTCGCTGTGACCAGGTCACAGGTCAGGAAATGCCCCACTGAACAGGTGCTGGATCCTGGAACAACGGACCAGACACCTCCCAAGAAAAAGAGCAGTAGGGTTAAGGCTGCGCCTTCCCCCTTGCCCCAGGTCGTGGATCAAGTCTCAGAGGAGGCTGACCTACAGGAATTGAGGGAAACTGAGCCTAGGGAATTCGAACTTGATCAAGTTGAATTCTTGGGTTCAGGGGGACCCTCAAGGGAAGACCTAGGGAAGGACCAGTTAGACTGCCCTTCTCTTGAACCCCTCAGACAGCAGGCTGCTGCTGAGGCTGCTGGGAACGCCACA
This sequence comes from Lissotriton vulgaris, assembly GCF_964263255.1. NCBI lineage: Eukaryota > Metazoa > Chordata > Amphibia > Caudata > Salamandridae > Lissotriton > Lissotriton vulgaris. Next base: position 2,096,900,769 of record NC_141691.1, on the reverse strand, counting down.
GGTACCCACAAGGTATACTGGGAAGACGGACTCCTGTACACTGAGGCAAGAGACCCAAAGCCTGGCATGACCAGGAGGCTGGTTGTACCCTTGTCTCAGCGAGGTTTCCTACTTACCTTGGCCCACGAGATTCCCTTAGCAGGTCACTTAGGCCAGACGAAGACGTGGGACAGGCTTGTCTCACACTTTCACTGGCCTCATATGAACGAAGATACCAAGGAGTTTTTCCGCTCCTGTGTCACTTGCCAAGCCAGTGGTAAGTCAGGTGGCACGACAAAGGCCCCCCTTATACCAATGCCTGTGGTGGGGGTGCCCTTTGAACGGGTGGGGATCGACATCGTCGGTCCCATGGAACCACCAACAGCATCAGGGCACAAGTTTATACTGGTGGTAGTGGATCATGCCACCAGGTATCCTGAAGCTATTCCCCTTAGGACCACTACAGCACATGTTGTGGCAAGAGCCCTAGTTGGAGTATGCTCCAGAGTGGGCTTCCCTAAGGAGGTCGTCTCCGACAGAGGTGCAAACTTTATGTCGAGCTACTTAACTGCTATGTGGAAGGAATGTGGTGTCAACTACAAGTTCACTACACCCTATCATCCACAATGCAATGGGCTTGTTGAGAGATTCAACAAGACCTTGAAAGGGATGATTCATGGACTACCGGAAAAGCTTCGGCGTAGATGGGACGTCCTGATCCCCTGCCTCTTGTTCGCCTACAGAGAAGTCCCACAGAAGGGGGTTGGCTACAGCCCTTTTGAACTTTTGTACGGACATCCTGTAAGAGGACCCCTGTGTTTGGTGAAGGAAGGATGGGAGAGACCTCTCAAAAAGCCTGCAGCCAACATAGTGGACTATGTGCTTGGCCTCCGCTCGCGGATGGCTGAATACATGGAGAAGGCATCTGAAAACCTTAAGGCCAGCCAAGAACTCCAAAAAGCTTGGCATGACCAAAAGGCTGTCTTGACTGTTTACCAGCCCGGACAGAAGGTGTGGGTGTTGGAGCCAGTGGCCCCAGCAGCACTCAAGGACAAATGGTCCGGGCCCTACACCATCCTGGAGAAAAAGGGAGAGGTCACCTACCTGGTCGACCTGGGAACTCCCCGGAGCCCCCACAGGGTGCTTCATGTCAACAGGCTCAAGGCATATGTCGACAGGAAGGACATGAGTTTGCTCATGGCCCTAGATGAGGGACAGGAGGAGGAGAGTGACCCTCTCCCCGACCTGCTCACTCAGAATCCTGACGATGGATCGGTAGATGGTGTTGTCTTTTGTGGCAGCCTCTCCGAACATCAACAGAAAGACTGTAAACAGGTTCTTCAGTCTTTCAGACATATGTTTTCTCTAACACCCAGTCAGACCAATTGGTGCACCCATGAGGTTGACACTGGTGACAGCTTGCCCGTCAAGAGTAAAATCTACCGGCAGCCTGATCACGTTAGAGACTGCATCAAGAGCGAAGTGCAGAAAATGTTGGAGCTGGGAGTCATTGAACCCTCGGATAGCCCTTGGGCTAGTCCCGTAGTTCTAGTGCCGAAACCTCACACCCCGGGCGGTAAGAAAGAGATGAGGTTCTGCGTAGACTACAGGGGTCTCAATGCAGTCACTAAGACTGACGCCCACCCAATACCAAGGGCAGACGAGCTTATCGATAGATTGGCTTCGGCCAACTACTTAAGTACGTTTGACCTGACAGCTGGGTATTGGCAAATCAGGTTAGCTGAGGACGCCAAGCCTAAGACCGCATTTTCAACCCCTGGTGGGCATTATCAGTTCGTGGTGATGCCCTTCGGTCTGAAAAATGCACCTGCCACCTTCCAAAGGTTGGTGAATCAAGTCCTTACTGGGCTGGATGACTTCTGTGCGGCATATCTAGACGATATTGCTGTCTTTAGCTCCACCTGGGAGGATCACCTGGTCCACCTGCGGAAAGTGTTAGAGGCTCTGCAAGCAGCAGGCCTCACTATCAAGGCCACCAAGTGCCAGATAGGGCAGACACAGGTTGTATACCTGGGCCACCTTGTAGGTGGAGGCCAGGTTCAGCCACTGGAGAGCAAGATACAGTCAATCAGGGACTGGGCTCCTCCAACCACCCAGACTCAGGTTCGAGCTTTCTTGGGCCTGACTGGATACTACCGAAAGTTTGTCAGGAACTATGGTTCCATCGTGACACCATTAAACAAACTGACAAGTAAGAAAATGCCAAAAAAGGTTCAGTGGACAGCGAGCTGTCAAAAAGCATTCGATGACCTAAAGCAGGCCATGTGCACGGCGCCTATCCTTAAGAGTCCAGACTACTCCAAACCATTCATTGTCCAAACAGACGCTTCTGAGTTGGGTGTGGGAGCTGTACTTTCTCAACTGAATTTTGATGGTCAAGACCAGCCCATTGCTTTTATAAGCAGAAGGCTGGCCCCTAGAGAGAAGAATTGGTCAGCTATTGAGAGGGAGGCCTTTGCTGTGGTTTGGGCCCTGAAGAAGCTGAGGCCATACTTGTTTGGCACTCACTTCAAGATTCAGACCGACCATAAGCCCCTCTTGTGGCTAAATCAGATGAAGGGTGAAAACCCCAAACTGCTTAGGTGGTCCATTTCCCTACAGGGGATGGACTTTACAGTGGAACATAGACCTGGTACTGATCATGGCAATGCCGATGGGCTCTCCAGATATTTCCACTTAGAACAAGAAGACTCACCTGGTCAAGGTTAGCTTATTGTTCCGACGTTTGGGGGGGGGGTCATGTAGGAGAGTAGGGTCTGCAATCCTATGATCACCCAGATTTTTTGCTTTTGTTTCACTGGTTTACGACTTTCTCTGGCTGTGGGCCTGCTAATCAGACCCACAGCCTGGATGTTCTCTTTCTAAATTACGATATGTACCCTAGGTGCATTTACCAATTGGTACTGGGCCACCTTATCAGACCCTGTAACTCAGGGCATAGGTGTACCCAGGGCCGCCAGGGGCTGCAGCATGTATTATGCCACCCCTGGCTGGCCTCCCAAATTTGACACAACTGGCTGCATGACAGCTGGGGCGGAGTCGTGTAATCACCCTTTGCTATAGGTATAGTAGCTCTATATCTAACCATACAATGGACACCCGAGTTCCTATCAGTCACTCCTATGGCAGGCCTTGACAATCCTGAAGGCAGAGTGCGTGGGCTCGTGTGAACTGTGCTCTGGCCCGAGCCGAGCCGGTTGCAGCTTGCGGAGCAAAGACCCAATGGCTGTTCCATGATAACGCGCACCACATCGGTAACTTCGGTGTCGCGTTATCAAGACATGTCGAGTAAGGTGTCATACGAATCGGGATGCTGCCCTCTCACCCATTCTGGCGACGAGGTTAGCATTCCGCCCTCCTAGAGGGACACGACATGTACGTAACTATGAACCCCGGTTAAAGTTAACTAAAGCCTCAGTTCCACAAAATGGATGCTGCCACCACAGACACGAGTCTGACCTCCTGCTGCTGGGAGTCCTTCCAGCGAGGAGCGCTTGGACAAAGGGTTTCCTGTCGAGGGCGGTGTTCGCACCGTCCCAGACAGGGTTTGTGTATTCTGGGTAGGTAGGGCTTTTGCGAGAAGGTGACTGCGGAGTGGCACCCCGGTGCTCACTACGCATCTGCCGGTCAGAACCAGTTCCAGGGGCGCCAGCCCTGGCCTGGGGAAAGTCCGGCAGGGGAGAGGGGTGTAACTACCCCCCTTCCTGGTCCCACCCTTAGGGCAGGACCTAGTCATGTACCCACCCCTTTCTTTAGGATAAAGGCCGGAGCGGGGACCCTTCCAAATTAGATCATCTTTGAATCAAGAACTACTTTCTACGAAAGGACATTCAAGACTCTTCTCAAGATTTCTCCCTTGTGACTAAGGAGTAGTCACCCTGCATCAGCGGGCACCATCTAAGAACTCTACGGTTTGCTGCAAGTCCTTCCTCAAGGATCCGACGGCCCAGCTCGACGAGAACCGGCTTCCCTGGCACCTCTGACCTCTACCCACGTCATCAGCTCAGCTGTGATCTGTGGGTGCGACGAGACCTCGAGGGACCGGCCATCATCAAAACCTGCACGCTTTCTTAACCAGCACGACCATCGAAGTAATTCTCTGGTGAGTGCTCTGGGGTCCGAGAAGCCCCGACCCTGAGCCGCTCCAGCACCGAAGTGCAGTCTCCCAGCATCTCCACGATCTGCGTGGGGCCCTTCTGCTCGCTGCTCAGCACGTTGTCTGGTCACTAGCCGCTGGCTTGTGCCCTTCTGTGACGACATCCGACAATCAACACTGCTGGTCTGGTTGCTCCAGACTGGCCCTTGCTTCCATCTTTGCGAGAAGCATCCCGGACCCTCCTGGTCCATTCAAGACGCCATCTTAGGCCCACCACGTGGCCCTGAGATTTGCCAAGGCTTGTTGCCCCAATCCTGGGCCCAGCGACGCCGACAGCATCATCCTTCGTGGGACAGCTCGCACCTCCATCCTGGTCGCCGACAACGCCTCCTGGTCCGTGAGACTGCAGAGCCTAGCGTCGCCCACTCACCTGGTCGAGGTGACGGCCAACCGGTGCCCTCCTGGTACCCTCTGACTACTGGCTAGTAGTACGAACTTGGTCCCCTCTGCTTTCAGGTGTCAACGATCTCTGATCCAGGCTTGGATCTTTACGAACTATTCATCACTGGTCGCCGGCCAGCAACTCCTTTTCTTCCGGCTCCTGGCTCGTCAGCGAAGACCCCGACGCCTGTAAGACTTGTGCAGCCGCAGCCCTCGTGGCTAGGTAACTCGGCATTTCGGTGCCTGCATAGCCTCTTTACTCTAGGGTCCCGAGTCCCTCGCTTCCGACTTGCCTTATCGGGTCCGCCCGAGACCTCTAAACTTTCCGTGTCCTCGGACACTTGTTTTAATTGTGCACTTGAAGTATTTTCCTAAGAGATTTGGTTTGTGCTTAGTACCCTGTCCTCATAAAGAGTCCAGGGCTGTTGTGAATCTTAATAAATATCCTGTTTATTTTTCATAACACTTGTGTGGTGTCCTTTCACTTGGTGTTCAAGGGGTACATGTGTGGTAAACAGCTGGCTTAACGCGCCCTCTCGAGTCTTTAGCCTTAGACTGCTCGTATCCACGCTACTAGGATAGCTGGTCTATAGGTTGACTTACAACCAATCACCATAAGGGTCGTTTGGAACGATACATAGCGGTCGCTAGAATAGCGAACGCTGCATATCGGGCCAACTTCTCACAGCCAGCCAACAACTTCAGAAGCTGTGGCATAAACAACATATTATTCTGACTGTTTACCAGCCAAGGCAGAAAGCATGGGTTTGGAGCCTATGGCAACAGGAGCACTCCAAGACAAGTGGAGAGGACCCCATACCATCCTAGAAAAGAAATTCGCGGTGACCTATTCGGTTGACCTGGCTATTCCTAGAAGCCCCCACAGGGTGCTTCACGTGTACCACCTGACATAAGCTTGGTCATGGCTACTGATGAGGGACAGGAGGAAGAACGTGACCCTCTCCTTGATCTCCTCTCACACAATCCAGTTTATGGCTCAGTTTATGAAGAAGTCTTGACAGACAGCCTGACTGTCCAACAGAAACCTGACTGCAGACATGTTCTCAGTCAGTTCCCTGAACTCTTTTTCCTGACACTCAGTCAGACTACCTGATATGCACATGAGGTGGACACAGGCGACAGTCTGCCTATCAAGAGTAAAATCTACACGCACCCTGACCATGTCAGAGATGGCATCAGGACAGGGGTCCACAAGAGACTGGAGTTGGGGGTCACTGAGCTATCAGATAGCCCTAGGGCCAGTCCAGGAGTCCTTGTGCCACAAACTCACTCCCCGGGTGTAAAGAGAGAAATTATGTTTTATGTAGACTACAGAGGTCTCAATGCAGTCACTATGACTGATCCCCATCCTATCCATAGGGCAGATGAATGTATAGATGATCTGTCTACTAACAGGCATCTCATCACTTTTGACCTGACTATATGCTATTGGCCAATCAGACTCACAGATGCTGCAAAACCTAAGACAGAATTATCAACCCCTGGAGGGCACTTGCAGTTTACTGTAATAATCTTTGGTTTGAAAAATGCACCTGCCACGTTTCAGAGGTTGGTGAATCAAGTTCTCTCAGGCAGCAGAGAAGCAGAGAAGCAGCTCCTGAAGCGAACAGAACGCCAGTTGCACACTCGGCAGCAGCGAGAAGAACCCTCGCTCGGTGTTCCCTCAAGGTCTTTCCCGGCCCGGACTGGCCACCACCGGCTCCCCCGTAACCCGGTAAAGGCTCCCGGTGCTCCCGGTGCTCAGCAAGATGGGATGGTAGGAACGCCAGCAGGATTGAACTGACGCTTCGTCCGCGTCCACGCTGCACGCTGCACCCCTGGCCGTTTCGCCGGGCCGTTTTGCTGCCTTTTTGCTGCCGAGGCCGAGGCCGAAGAAAACACTGAGAGGGGAAGTGGAAACTTGGCACCCTGCGCCCAGGCTCTCGCAGCTCACTGAGCAAGTGACAGGGAGCCTTCACCTCGCGAACCTGGGGGCTCGGGACACCCGGAGAAAGCTCAGACAGTTGGCCTGGCTTCCAGCTCCCAGCAAGCTTACAGTAAGCGGCAAGCGCCAGGCAGCGAAGGAGCAGGTACGAGCTCGAGGCAGCCTGCGTTTAGTAGCCAGCAGCCAGCAGCCCAGCCTGGTATACCTGCCCTGCGCCCTGCCTCAGCTCTCCTTCTCTGGCTGAGAATCTCGAGCCATGTAAAGCAAGAGGCGTGTAAACCGAGACAGACAGCAATCCAGGCAGCAACAGAGCCAGCGCGAGCGTGAGTAGCAGAGCAGCAGAGAGCCACAGAAGGGGACTGACCGGGAATTTCAACGAAGCAGAGTAGCTGAGCACCATCTGCTATCTGCCATTTAAAACAGCAGCCAACATTAAGTGCAGAGCTAACACAACCTATCTGCCCGCGAATAAAGGCGGGCGGCTGAGAGTACAACTTGGATTTGGAGTTCCAGGGAATTTTTGGAAATCGTCCGGGGGACCAACCTGACGACCACTGGCAGCGGCGAGCGAGCGCAACCACGGTGGAGAGAGTGAGTACTCAATAACTTTTTCCTTTACCTCCATCCTCACTCTCCTCCCGCACCCCACCACACTCCCCCCTTAAAAGCGCCTACCAGACAGCGAGCGCGAGAGAAGCCAGCAAAGAACAGTGAGAGGGGGCGAGGTAACAACAGCAGGAGGTTGGAAGCTGAGGCTCCCAGCGGCAGGCACCTGTAATAGTCTCCTCTGCCCCACCTCCCCTAGGCTGAACACGTGAAGCATTGTGAAGCATTGCAATCGGCTGCTGGTGAAGCCAATAGACCACAGTCAACAGCCCTCACAACACTACGCAAACAGCCCACCAATAACAAGCGTCTCAGACCAGCAGGAAAGAAGCCCGAGAAGCCTGTAACGCTGCAACTCACGCAAAACCGTTGCAGCGCCAAAGGGCACCAGAACACCGGCCCATAGCAGCAGAAGCAGGAGCACCACAGTCTCGGCGCCAAAGACACGGAGACACAGAGAGACAGAGTGACTTCCTGCGCCCCAGGAGGGAACTCACGGGATTACCATGAGGTCGGGCAGGGAACGGAAACCTCCAACAAAGCAACCAGCCAAAAGAAAAAGAAACAACACAACTACGAGCTCAGCATCACCGGAAAAAAATAAGCGAGCTACCAACAGTAAAAAAGAAAAAGACAAAACAACAAGGAATGAATTCAACACTACCATAAACGACGTTCCGCAAACCGGCTGTCAACAATCCGATAAGGACAATAATCACAGCCAAATCCAACTTCCAGAACAACCCAGAAGTAACAAAAGGAAAAACACTCACCAATTACTCAATGTTGCGGGTCAGCAAACAGAGACAAAACACAATTTTCAGCCGAAAATCTACACAAAATTTGCCTTCCTAAAAAATCCAGGAAATGTCATCTTCTCCTCGAATGACTCCATAACAGGCCTCCAAATCCCCACTACAACCCGCCAAGGCAAATAACGCCTTTTCACAAACTACGAGCTACTCAGAAGCAGATACTCACAATGCTCCAACCCAAAGGGAACAAATGAACTACGCAGGAGGTGAAGCAGGCGAAGCAGGCAGAGGGTACAATGGGGTAATAGAAACCAGCAGGCAGGAGTCACTAGAAGGCGCCACCAGCCAAGCCCCCCTATCAGAGGAACCAATTAAGGGAAGTAGTGATGGACGTTATGCGGAAACAATCCAAATAAGTCCCTCACTAAAGGAGGACACATCAAGGAAACACCTGTCAGAGCTGCCAGGGCCCTTGGGGCCGGATAGCAACAAAAAACACCTATCTCCAAATAATTCCTCCCCTCACACACACCAAGGGGCGGCAGAAGTACCAACAACTCAAGAATCAGTACCTCCACTAGCACCCATCGCCCATACAGCACAAATAACTCAAAACCACACTGCGGCCCCCGACACACCGGGACCAAAACCTGACCCTGCAAACCCGCCACCACACACAGTAAGAGGGGACCAAAACTCCCCAGATAGGGACATGTCTTTCCTGGTATCTCAAGAATGGAGCGAGTTAGTGGCAACATACAACGTCACAGGACCCACCAATGGCAACAGCGAAGAAAACTCCCATCTCCCAACAGAGGGGACCAGAGATCCCCCCAACCTCTTCTGGGCAACCCTACTCAATACAGCACAGCTAACCTCAATGGCACTTCAGTATCAATCAGATAAACTCGATCTACAATTGTCAGTCCTACAAAGCTTAGCAGAGGCCACTATGGGGATCGACAGAAAACTAGCTGACCTTAACGGACTAATAAAAAGAGGACAGGAGTCAGCTAACCTTATTCAAATTGAAAGAACCAACTGCATCTGCTCCCCAATCATAGACAAACTATCATCTCTACCAACGATGTTGGGAAACCTTCTGGAGGACATAAAAACAAATATCACAAAACCGCCCTCAATAATCGAAAGGTATGATAAGTCAGCAACAAAACCAATTTCAGCGAAATCCCCATCACCAACGAGATGGCACCACAACACTCATCTCAAAGGGGCAACAGTAAACAGCAAAGAACCACACAAAATAAAAACAATCACGCAGTGGTGCCTGCCCCCACCCATAACAAGCTCACCTGAAGAACAGCCTCGGAACATCTTCAAAAGAGGACAAGTTGAAGAACTGGAAATTCCACCTAACGCACGGGCCCGACGTAAGCAAAAAAGAAAGGGCTGGAACAAGAAAACAACAGAATTGAAAAGTAGAGAAGAGCACAGTCAACTCACCAGACCAAGGGACAAGGAGCAGCCAGGTGACAGCAAGCACCACAAGGAACCTATAAATCTCCCATTACCACCCATAATTTCATTACATACAAAGACACCAACAAAAGTAGGAATAGGATCCTTTGCACTTCTAAAAGAGACCCCCAGCCCCTACTTAGAACAGAACCCTGTCGGCCAATCATTTAAACCGACAACCGGATACCCACCAGGACAGGAACAAAAAGAGCAACAGGCCTATCAAGCGGTAACAACCCAATCAACCCCGAAAGCAAGCAGACAGCCCGGAGAGGACCCCAACCCAACCCAAACCAAAGCTACATCAAAAAACTCCTCAGAAAAATGCACCTGTAACAAACATGAGACCGGCACCAGTGATACAACACAGAACCGCCGATCAATAAGTGCCGACATCTCGTTAAGCAGCCAGATAAAGGAGGAACCGGAGGGTGTGACATTGAATAGCAGAACAACAACAGCGTACATTCATAAACCACACGGTAACACCCAAACCGAGCAACAAAAGCACCAGCAAACATCCCCCCTGGGGGAAAACGACTCGGACACAATCTTATTCATTCCAGAATTCATCTCCAGAGGAAGAGTGGACACTCTAAACAGGGGCAACATTTTAAAGCTCATTAATTCAATCGAGAAACTAAAAAACATAAAAACCACCGATCTGCTAACACTCGAATTTCAATCAACCCTCAACCCACAAGGAAATGAAACAACAAAGACCACATGGTCATCAAGGGAGGTAGGAAACCTAATTATGGAAGAATCTCCCATTTTTTCACAGTGGGGAATCAGACTCGAAGCAGAAAAAAAGCCACCCTACCCCACTCTGCTCCTTGAAGAAAGGAATCAAGAACTCACCCAACCGGTCAAATCAATACTAAAAGGAGCGCTTAGTCATTCACCAGGGTTTGACAAATATTCGCCGCTATCTCACAAGCCCTCCACTCAGCAAACAACATCACGCAGTCTTAAAATCACACGAACTATACCTGGAGGTGACTCCAACTGACAAAAAGTGCCACCCTTAGCACCCGACCCAACGGCCACCCTCACTAAAATCAAAATATGCAGTTGGAACATTAATGGTTTCTCAACCAAACTGGATGACCCAGACACACAAAATTACTTAAACAGTTTTGAGCTGATCCTACTTCAGGAAACATGGGAACCAAATGACATCCCTTTACAAGGCTATACAACCCTGACCCATCCGGCAACCAGAGGCTCTCATTATGGCCGATGCTCAGGAGGACTCGCAATACTCTCCTCAATACCTACCATTGGTGCAACGGAAACAAAAAGAGCAAACATCACCCCACCAAACAGAATACAGTGTATATCATTTGCAGTTAAAAACGAACAGGTCATTCAACAGCTACACGTCATAAACACATACATCCATCCGAAGCACAAAAAATCAGGGTCAAGTGAACTCATCAAAGAACTGACAAGGCTCATGGCCGAGGGGGACATGGAAAACGTACTTGTGGCAGGAGATTTTAACCTTAACCTTTTCAGAGAAAAAACCACGGACAATATGACAAAGGAAATGGAAACCATCTGGAAAATCCCAAGCCAATCTCTCCCCCCCCCGAAATAGATACACCAAAACCGCAACCCAGTTTGTACAAGATCTCGAGCAATTAAACCTGAGAGTGCTCAACGGACGACTCACTGAGGACATTCCTCCAGCACCGACTTATTTCTCATCAAACACCTTTTCACACCTCGACTTCATGCTCGTATCTCTCCCACTGTACGAGAAGATAAGCTCGTTCAAGATAGGATACAGCACCCAAAGCGACCACCTGCCATTAGAATCCACTCTTGAATTGACCAGCGTGAATAAAGCAGTTCCAAGAAGATATTTTGCTACAGAACACACCATCAACTACAGAAGAATAAGATGTAAACCCACCGAGCCCGAGAAACTCCTAAATAGCGCGAAAATAATCTTACATCAGACATTCAGCTCAAACAAAAAACCCCTCGACGCCTGGGCTCGATTCGTCACGGAAATAGGAGTCAAACACGCAACAGAGATAAAAACCCAAAAAGGCAATAACATCGCCAGGATCACATACGGCAAAATAACAACTGCAGAGACAAAAAACATAAAGAAAGAAATAAAAAAGACCCTCAAAGAACTCCGAAAACATCCTAACATCGAGGGCACCCAAAAGCACCTTCGCAACCTAAAAGCACTGCTAAAAAAGAAGACTTGGGAAAGAAAAAGGCAACTAAATGAGGACCTTTGGGCAAAAATCCTCCATAACTCCAAACAGAAGAATAGGTCCGGCTTCTGGAAGATCATCCACAGCCTCCAACAACCAGGCCACAAAGGCATTGACTCTAACATCTCCGAATCTGACTGGGCTACTCATCTATCAGCTCACTTTAACACAGCGGACCTAGCAGTGATCAAGCCAACAGGGGGAGAGAGGTCAGACGCAGGGTATCAGAGCCTCGACAAACTGGGCACACTCCCCCACAAAGAGAACCAAGCCGGCAGGTCTAAACCAATCGAGGACCAAAACCCAGTCGTGGCTAGAGGTCATTCACCCATACTGGACCCAATCGCGCACCGAGAAGAAATATTACCCCAGATCAACCCAGATAGGTTAAGGAAACTAATCTTGAAAGGCAAACTCCAGGGGGCCCCCGGTCCCAATGGGATACCGCCGATCCTATACAAGCAAGACCCAGCCTTCTGGTGCAATACTCTGACACCAGTATTTCACGCAATAAGAGGAACGGCCAGCATACCAATATCCTGGAGAGGCTCAATAATTAGCCCAATCTACAAAAAGGGAGCCAAGAACGACCCAAGTAGTTATCGTCTTATTACCCTCATCGATACAGAGGCCAAATACTATGCAGGCCTCATTTTGGAGGAATTAACATCTTGGGCAACAGGAAAAAACATCATCGCAGCAACCCAATCTGGATTCCGCAGCGGCCAGTGCACCTCAACCAACATCATGGCGCTAACCCTTCTGTCCGACGCTGAAAAAACCTCTAAGGGGGCACTCTTCACGTGCTTCATAGACTACAGTGCCGCGTTCGACCATGTGGATCGGCAAAAACTCTGGCGGAAGTTGGACAGATGGGGAATTCCAGGCCCACTTTTACAACAGCTGATAATGCTATATACCGACACCTGGGTCAGGATCAAGTTAGGTTCTGGCACGCATCTTTCGAGACAAATCAAGACCAGTAAAGGCCTGAATCAGGGCTGCGTCCTAGCCCCCACGATGTTTAACCTTTTTCTCGCAGACCTCCCCGACGACCTGGAGACAGTCAAATCCCACGCCCCAAGACTAGGCAACATCACGCTTTCAAATCTTCTATATGCTGACGACCTAGTCCTCATCAGTCGGTCCCCTATCGGTCTTCAACATCTCCTCAATAAAACCAATGCATTTTCAAAAACCAACTCATTAACTATCAATTTAAACAAAACAAAAGTAATGACAATAAACTACCAAAAAAAACGGAAACCTGCATGGTTCCTGAACGGACAGAGGTTAGACCAGGTAACCTCCTACAAATACCTAGGAGTCATAATAGACGGCAATGGCTCCTTCAAACAACAACTAGATGCCATTCGCCGAAAGGGTACGACATTCCATCGATCGATAAGACCCTTGCAGAAAGTACTCCCAGACCGGACCCTGGGCCCTCTCCTACAGGTAATAAAAGCTCGCTTACAGCCCATGCTCACCTACGGCAGCAAGGCCATGAGAGGGAAAGACGCAACAACACTAGACAATACCATCAGTCGAGCATACAGGGCAATACTCCATCTCCCCAACAACTCATCTCCAGCACAAATTCGGCTAGAATTCTGCCTGCAGATACAAGCGGTCGAGAGAAGAGGCGCATACCTAAAAAGCTGGCAGAAAATCAGAGATGCGGACCAAGGGTCCTTAAACGCCCATCTATGGATGGAACTATCGATTAGAGACAACTCACCTGCAAGGACCTACTTAATGGACTCACTGAAGGTCTTAGGACTCACAGACCTATGGGAGTCGGCAACTGACCCTCGTACCTTCAAAAAAGTGGTGTCAAAAGTCACTAAGATGGTTTCATTAATCGAGGACCAAGCCACCCTAGCTAAGAGAGCGCACGGCTGGGCGGTGCTGAAAGGTTACAGCGCTCTAAAACCACAAGACTACCTAATGATGGGCCTCACACAAAAGACAAAAAAGAAGTTTCTTACCATGCGCATGGGCAGAATTCCTATAGCTCCGCACCTGGCACCATGGGCAAGGGAAAACCCCGCAGATCAATGCCGTCTCTGTCTTTCTGCGAAGGAGGACCTTATACATATAATCTGCATGTGCACAAAACTCCTGGACATAAGGCGCTCACTGCTACGAATATTATGGAACCAGAAAGGCATAACGAGCTGCAGGCAGGCCGTGATGCTCTGTTTTAACCCTGATGAAACTCAGCTAAACTGCAGAATAACAAAATACTTTGAGATAGTGGCCAAAAGACTAAACGAAAAAACCAGAGGGTCTTCTCTAGCAGAAGTCAAATAACAACAAAACAAACACCCCTGGCTACCACGGTCATCGAAGTGGAAGCAGTAAGGACACGAAAACTCCACAGACTCATATACAACAATAGCTGAGACATTTTACGTTTGAACTACTGCACTTTATTAGTTTTAATGAAGACACCAACTTTTTTAAAATGTGAACGTTTTATAATTGTGAGTTTTTATTAACTGTACAATAAACAAACCTAAACCTAAGTTCTCTCAGGCCTGGAAGATTTTAGTTCAGCATATCTAGATGATATAGCTGTCTTTAGCTCTACTTGGCAGGATCATCTGGTCAACCTTAGGAATGTACTTGAGGCCTTGCAGAAGGAAGGCCTCACTATCAAGGCCAGTAAGTGCCAGATAGGACAGACAAAAGTTGTACACTTGTTTCACCTCGTAGGTGGATGCCAAGTTCAACCTTCGGAGAACAAAATTCAAAACATTGTGGGTTGGGTTGCACCCACTAGCCAGAATCAGGTCAGACCTTTTCTGGACCTGACTGGGTACTACAGAATATTTGGTAATCGATATAGGTCCATTGTGTCTCCCCTTAATGTCCTCACCTCTGAAAAGATGCCTTAGTTAGTTTTGGACAGGTAGCTCTCAAGAGTTCTTCGATGCCCTGAAAAGGCCATGTGCTCAACTCCCATTTTGCAGAGTCCTGACTTCTCCGAACAATGTATTGTCCAGACAGATGCCTATGAGATAGGAATAGGAGCAATACTGTCATGACTAAATGAAGAGGGCCAGGATCAACCAATAGCTTTTAACAGCTGAAAGTTGAACCCAGAGATAAAAGTTGGTCAGCTATTGACAGGGAGGCCTTTGCTGTAGTGTGAGCCTTCAACAAGCTGAGGCCATACCTGTTTGGCACTCACTTCAAAATTCAAATTCAAAACAAGCTTTATTTGATTTAAACCCTTAAATCATAAAAGCACAATACATAAAAGGAATACACTTCATTTTCATTTCAAAAGCTTCATTCGATCAGTTAAAAAAAACAATCATAAAAGCACACAAAAAAATACATCAGCATACATAACGCAGTTAATTCTCTTGTGGCATAGACACCCCCGCACAGCGGATTAAGCGCTGCAGCGGGTGAGGTGTTTTGTTATCATTGCCGCCATTTCCGTGACCAGCAGGACACACCCACCTGCGCCGGCCACGCCCCTTCAGCAAGCCTACATATAGCGCTGACTACGAGCGCCACCCAGTTCACCTATTGGTCCTGAGGCACAGCCGGGAGTAGCGATCTTTTGCTACTATAAAAAAATGGTACTTCTTTGTGTTTTTAAACAACTCACTCACCGATCTTGGCGCAGTTAATTCTCTGTTGGCATAGACACCCCGGCACAGCAGATTTAGCGCTGCAGCGGGTGAGGTGTTTTGTTATCATTGCTGCCATTTCTGCGACCAGCAGGACACGCCCACCTGCGCCGGCCACACCCCCTCCCAACCCTTTCTTCCACTTGCATATAGTATGTGGCCCTACCGGAAGCGCAGCGGACGAGCGCAGCGGGCGCGACGATTGCGCGCCGAAGGCGCGCCTAAGGGAAGCCCGTCTGCGCCCGTCCGCGACCGACCGGACCAAGGGCCACCCCCCTGCCCCATCAAGACACTACACTACACGCCGGCCCAACTCCTCAGTCTTCAAGGCCTTTGGCCGATTAATGACTCTGTGACTTCTCATATTAACAGCTTGGGACAGCCTCCACATCCTCACCCTTTCCGCTCCCCCCATCCCTTCCCCCATTGCTCTCTCCTGCCCCCTGCCCGGAGCACCCGACTGCACCCTCACTTGCTTCTCTTTCCATCTATTACCTTAACACGCCATCCGCTGTTAAGCACTATCATGAGCTCTCTGTTCTCTTAGAGACCTGGTTTCGCGATAGTTCTCTCCCTTCCCTATTAGCGGCTCTCCCTGCCACCTATTACGTGCTCCGAGCCGACCGATCCTCAGATAAAGTGAGCGGGGGCGTCGCTTTGATTGCTCGGAAGGAACTTCTCTTCCAGCCTCTCACTTTCCCCCCTATTGGCACCTCGGATTTTCAGTAATCCGCTGTCTCTCTTTCAAAGTCCCCCTTACTTGTCTACTCATGTATCGCCCCCCCCAACCTTCCCAAGCCTTTCTTCCCCGGGTTCCAAGACCTGGTGGCCACCCTAGCGGTTAACAACTCTTCCATCATGGTGCTAGGCGATTTTAATTTTTGGCCCTCAGACCCAGCTGAATGTGCCACTTCCAAAGAATTTTCTGACACCCTTCGTTCTCTTAACTTTAATTCCTATGTTCACTCCCCCACCCATACTCAGGGACACACCCTTGACCAGATCTGGTCTCTGAACTGCCCTATTATGTCCCTCTCTATTTCCCCTTGTCCTTGGTCTGATCACTTTTTGATTTCTTTCTCGTTACCCCTTGACTCAACCTCTAAGCCCCCACTTCCCAAAAATATCTGGGCACGTTCTTGGGGCCGGATTGACACATCCTTAGTGGTCTCCACACTCCTCCCCCTTTGTCCAGATTTATTTGGATTACCGCTTACAACTCAAGCTGAATCTATCAACTCATGGCTCGTGTCAGGCTGCGACTCGATTGCCCCCCTTCGACGAGTCTCTTCCAAACGGCCTCACGACTCTAACCGCTGGTTCAGTGACGAACTTAAGGCACTGAAACTCTCAGTTTGCCATGTCGAACGTGCCTGGAGACGCCAATACTGTCCTAACCTTAAAACACACTACACCTCTCTCCTGTCCCAATATAAAAAAACTATTTTATCTACCAAAACGGAATATTTCTCCTAAAAAATTTAAGCCGCTGATAACCAGGCTAAAGAAATATTTTCCATCAACCACAATCTTGCCTTCGCCGACAGAACCACTCTTAAACCTCCCCCATCACAATCCCTATGCGATTCACTGAATATTTATTTTCTGGATAAAATTAAAAAAATCAAAGTTAATATTCCTCCCCCATCTCCCTCTTTCCACAATCCCCCTAGCCCTTCTGCTAAGGCTCGTTTTGATTAATTCCCCCTCTTAACAGAATAATTTCTTCTCTCTCTCCTACCTTTGGTTAAATCAGGTTCCCGTTTAGACCCCTGCCCTCCTCACATCCTCAGGCTCATTTTCACAACTTGTGTGCTACCCCCACTCGCTTTTCTTAACTGCTCCCTATCTCAGGGCGTTGTTCCTCCAATCCTTAAAACATCCATTATTCTTCCCATCCTAAAAAAACCTGGTGCCTACCCCTCTGCTCCTGCCAATTTCTGACCAATTTCCTTACTTCCCTTCTTAGGTAAAGTGTTGGAACGGCATGTAACTAGAGCCCTTACATCATTTGTGGAAGAAAACCAGGTTTTAGCCCCCCATCAGGCCGGATTCCGGCCTGCTCACTCCACCGAGTCTGTAGCGCTTTCCGTGCTTGACTACCTTAGAGAAGGTATGGACACCAATCGTCCCCAGGCCCTGGTCCTCCTCGACCTGTCCGCCGGCTTCGACACAGTGGACCACTCCATCTTACTCTCCCGTGTCGGGGCGGTCGAGGTCGGTGGAGTAGCCCTGGTCTGGCTATCCTCCTTCCTGAGGGACCGCACCCAAGCAGTGCGGCTGGGTGAGTTCTCGGCTGAGCCCTGTAAGGTTCCATGTGGGGTTCCCCAGGGTTCCTCCCTTTCCCCACTACTTTCCAATCTCTATATTGCCCCTCTTATTTTCGCCCTTCAAAAAATGGAGGTCTAAATTAGACTACGGCAACGCCCTTTACTGTGGTATGCCCGCCTACAGTGTTCGACGGCTCCAACTGGTGCAGAACCAGGCCGCTCGACTAGTCTATAAGTTGGCCAAGTCACATCATGTCACTCCGCTCTTGAAATCCCTGCATTGGCTCCCTATTCGCGAACGCTGACTGTTCAAGATGGGTTGCATTACCTTTCAGGCTTATTCAGGATCCGCCCCGGCCTTTATCTCCTCTGAGATAAAGTCCTATACCCCGGCCAGAGAATTACGATCATCTTCCCAACACCTGCTGGCTGTCCCCCGGTTTCGTCGAAAGAAATAGGGTGGCTCCAAATTCTCCACCATTGCCCCTACTTTCTGGAATTCACTTCCATTTCAACTTAGGTCCTCCACCCAATATCCTCTGTTCCGAAAAGCATTAAAAACTCTTCTCTTCTCACAAGCCTCCCCTCAATGAGTCCCCTCCTGCCTCCTGGCCCCTTTCCTGCTAATTGAGGCTTAGTGAACCACAGCGCCATGAAACTGTCAGGTGTACATGCGCTTTAGAAGTGATTTAAACTTAAACTTAAACTCAACAACTGTAAAATGTAAAGATAAAAATTCATTACAATCACAAAGAAGGGAGAGGTAACAAGTGGACAATAGCAGCTAATTTTACGGGAAATGGTACATTCACAGTTGGGTTGTAAAGTCCATACTTTTCCTAGCAGACACGGATTTCAAAATAAATGTCGCTGTAAAAAAACACACATCCGGTACATCAAGTGCAAATAAAAACCTCATGGCAGTTTTAACAGTTGACACAGAGTATTTTTTAAAAAGAGGTTTAAGGTAGGTAATACGGAGATACAAGTACAAAGGACAAATAAGCAAAACGTGCACAGTGCTCTGCTTCGAAGTCCTGTCACATGGACAGGGGCACGACGTATGCTTATTAGTCAGGGGAAAAGCCACCAGATTATGAACAATACCTAATCTTAGTCTGGTAAGGACATACTGGTGATATTGCTTAGTGACTGTAGGAGAGTAGGGTCTGCTATCCTATGGTCACCCCAAATTTTTGCTTTTTGCTTCACTGGTTTATGACTTAATGTGGCTGTGGGCCTGCTAATCAGACCCACAGCCTGCTGTTCTCTCTCTAAATTACTGCCAATGCACTCTAGGTGCATTACGAATTGGAACTGGTTCACCTTATTGGCCCCTGTAACAGTGTACCCTAGGTACCCAGGGCATAGGTGTTTCCAAGGCCTACCAGGGGCTGCAGCATGTATTGTGCCACCCCTGGCCTGGCCTCCATATTTGACACAACTGGCTGATCACTCAGCTGGGGTAAGTTGGTGTAATCACCTCTTACTTAGATATAGTATTCATATATCTGACCTTAAACTGGACACATATGTTCCTATCAGCCACTCCTATGGAAGGCCTCATCAATCCTGGAGGCAGAGTGCTTGGAAATATGTGAGATGGTGCTCTAGCATGAGCTGAGCCTGTCTGCAGCTGTTGGGAACCACTCCCTAAGCTGTTCCGGGATACTGCCATACCATATACTCTTAAGTGCATTATAATCCTCGCGGTTATATGCTATCTTTGGTTTGGCTTTATAAAAACATGTCGAGTAAGGTGTCATACGAATTGGAATACTATCCCCTCGACAGTTCTGTTGACGGGGATAGCATTCCACCCTTCTAGAGGGACACGACATGTGTGTAGCCTTAACCCCGGTTAAAGTTAACCAGAGCCTCAGCATCACAAAATGGATGCATCCACCACAAACACAAGTCTGACCTCCTGCTGCTGGGAGTCCTTCCAGCGAGGGAGGCTTGGCCAAAGGGTTTCCTGCCTTAGGAGGTGCGAGCACCACCCCAGACAGGGTTTTGTGTATTGGGTAGGACAGGGCTGAATAGATTGAGACATGCCCGGGGCACACAAGGTGTCCCCGTGCATAAGCCAGTCCAAACCGGTCCTGGGACTTTCCAGACCCAGGCCTGGCGAGGAGCTGGACAAAGGAAAGGGGGTGTAACCGCCCACCTTCCTGGTTCCTCCCAGAGGAGGGACCTAGTAGGTGATCCACCCCTCAGATTGGGAATAAGAGTGGGAGCAGTGCCATTGCACAGCAGATCATCCTGAAATCAACTTTAAACAAAGAAGACTGGACTTCGACATTCTGCTGCTCAGAAGACTGAAGAGAATCTCCAATGTGGCCTAGGAGTGGCCACCCTGTGAACACACGTACCAACCAGCGAATCGATGTCTGCTTTGCTGCCGCCTCCCGCCGGAGCCCGACCGCAGAGCCTGACAAGACCCAGACTCCCAGACTTCTCACAGCCCGATCCACACTCCCTCCAAAGAAGAGACCCGTGGAGGCACTGAGAGACGTGGGACCAGACTTCTTGGAAGACACCCGAAGAGCTGACAGCGCAGCACCAGAGGCATCTTCGACGTTGTGCTTTGGGGACTGAGAACCCCCACCACCGAGCAGCCTTTGCACCAAAGATCAGCCCCACAGCATCTCCACGATCTGCGTGGGGCCCTTTTGCATTGTACCACTCGACGCACCATCCCAGCCACTAGCCACGTGGTCAGCAGGCCATCTTGGCGACTATGAACTACACTGCGGGTCTGGTTGCTCCAGATTTGCCCTAGATCCTGTGAAAAGGAGCCCCTGCTCAGACCTTGCTGGTCCGAGTAACAAGCCTTTCTCGATTCCTGCGTGGCTTGCATTAACCAAGGCCTGTTTGCTACAATCAAGTTGCCGACACCGCCAATAGCGAGAAGCCTGCGTGGGACAGCTCATGACCGACTCCTGGACGTCCTCAACCCCCGGTGTCCACATGGCTGCAGAGAGAAGCTACACCTCAACGCCTGTTTGCACCCAACATCGCCTGGTTCCAATCTGGTTCCACGGGAATATATGATGTTACCACGAATACAAGTTCCACGCATGGCAATACCACGCGAATTTTAGTTCGCAAGTGGCTTTACCACGCTGGAATTTGCAACGATGGATTACACCACGCATTTTAACTTCCATTAAACACAAATAATAAAGATTATTTTCTTACCTGACACCTTCCTGTCTTTCACCAGCAGCCCGTACTTCCATCCACCATCGAAACAAGCATCAAAACACGTCTGCCAAAATTAAAAAAGGACTGCTATTTTGACGTAACGGCACGTCTTTGGGGGAGGCACTTTCCTTTTACCTCGTTGGTACTGAAGTGCGTTTTTTTTTATTTAATTAACCCGCTCCTTTGTTTATTTCTGGGGGGGAGACCTCCCCAGGCCCCCCCCAGCCCCTCCCCCAGCCGACCCCCCAATCCCCCTAGCCAGAACGTATATGCGTGGCAAAGACTGTCGTTGAAGGCATACGCGTGGAAAAGACGTTTGCGAGGTAAGTGCCTCGTAGTAAACGTCACGCGTAGAAAAGCCTTCGTTGAAAATGATGTTTCTCGTTCCACGGTAGTCACTGGCTAGTGACTTTGAACATTGTCCCCTCTGCTTTCAGGTCTTCACAACTTCAGATCCACCCTTGGATCCACCGTAACTCTTCACATCGAGCCGCCTGCAGCATCTTCAGCTCCAAGCACCATCGACCAGCGTGACGAAACCCGACACTACTTCGACCCTATGCACCCGCTTCCTGTGGGTGAGGTAACTCAGCTCTGCCAGTGTTCCTACACTGGTACACACCTCTAGGGCCTGTGTCTCAAGTTTCAGCTTTATAGGTCACTCGGAAGGTTCCGAACTAACTAACTTTGTACTTTTTACGCACCATAGACTTTGCATTGGTGAGTGCGTGCACTTTAAACACTGCACCCGAGTCCCGCGGGCCTTTCCCGACTTAATCACTGCTAGTCTCGAATAGCTCCAGCGATTCCCAAGGCCTTAGGCCTGTTTCCTTTCTGATTGGTATCTCTTATACCACTTTCTTAGTATATGGTTTAGGTGTCCCCGAGGGCTCATCCATATTGTGCAACTTTTGTGTATTTTAAACTGTCTTGTGTTTAACGTTTGTGCTTTTGTGCTCATAAAGAGTCCAGGGGATACTTTTAGTTAATAAATCTATATATATTTTCAATATATATCTGTGTGGTGTCCTTTCATTTGGTATTCAAGGGGGTTGTGTATGGTAATACAGCTGGCTTCACATGCCTTTCAGAGTTTAGCCTAAGACTGCTTTGTCCACGTTACCACTAGGATAACTGGTCTATAAGGGTGACTTACAACCAATCATCATAAGGGTTGCTTGCATGGTACAAAGTGATCACTAGAATTATTGAGCATTATATACCAGGCCAACTTCTCACATTGGTGAGCAGCGGATTGGGATCTGAGAAGAAGGCATTGCAGGTCCACAGCAAGCTCTGGTCTGTAATCCTGATCAACTACTTTGCCTCTTCAATAACCTTGAAGAACAATTCCTTAAAACTAGCGTGGTCTTGAGAAGGGAATCCCCCCCTCTCACACATAGATACACTTTAGGGCGTGTAGACACATAGTCTGTATCACACGCCCACTAGTTTTAATCACACACACTTTTTAATCGTCCTGAAGAAAGCCAGCATATCCATAAGGCACTGGCTGAAACATGTTGACGTACCAAGGACGTGGGAGGTCGTAACTCGCCTCTAACGTCCACCTGCCTTATTTTTAACCGCTGACGGAGGCCCAGGTATTAAAGTCTGTCCTACCTTCGGGTACTGGGACCCCCACCAAGCCGTTTTAAACTCACATTCAAAACATTCTTCACCGCACACACAGTGATATACCTGCTCCGCTGTCTCCAGGCGTCGTAGCACACCCGGGACATGTTAGGTGTCACTGGGTGGGCCCGATGATGAAGCATGCCACCAACTAGGTTGGTGGGTGAGGGCTTCATGAGCACACCTACCAGGTGCCATAACCGTCTGACAAAACAAAACTGAGTCACGTATACCTTTAAACTAGAATACTGTTTAAACAACCCCCTTCCCCTTCACCTCAGCTAGCCTCTATTTGATTAAATTATATAAAATACGGGGATACGGGCTAGCTATCTGGTCCTCTCGCTCCCTCTTGATACATGGCCTTGCTGTTGTTTTACCATTACAATCTTTGAGATTATCATTTGAAAGATCATACAGGTACCTGCTAGGTACATATAGAACAAGACTAGTATACTTAAGTTCTACTGAACTTAGTTGTTGTAGAGGAAAGGGAGTAGCACACCCTAACTACAACTACGTTTAGTAGGTAAACACCAGTGTAGGTAGATTGCAACACATCCACCCACACTAGAACAATGTTTGGAGCAAAGGGTTCCACTGGGAATGTCTCTGGTGAGAGTGACCCTCCAAGGGCACCATCCAAATTTGCTATTTTTTCCTTTAAGGAATTAAGACAGCTTTGTGTCTTAAGGGGTCTGAAGACAGGGCCTTCCCCTACTACAGACCACCTCAGAGAGAGCTTCCAGTCTGAGACTCTAAAGACCTCTAAGGCAGACCCCACAGGGAATGCTGAAGGAGGCCATCCTTCTGAGGATGACACTGCAGAAGCCCCTGTCCCTATAGTCCTGATAGATGAGGAAGCCCCCATCACTGGAGCACCTCAGACAGATGAGGAGGAGGAAGAGGAAGAAGAGACAGAAGGGGGGAGCAGTGAGTCAGATGATGACAGAAATAGTCAGGTACTGGTCAGTAGACTGAACCAGGCTAACTTAAGCCTATTTGGGGCTGAATCTGGTAACAACCCATTCAGACCCCCAGGTGGACTTAACCAGAAGCCTAGGAGGAGAAGGACTCACTCAGGTGACTCTAACAACTCCCATGCTTCTAGAGGTTCTCATGGTCACTCCAGAAGGGAGATGACTAGCCCTCAGAGAAGGGAACATGAGGCCAAAATGAGAGAGGCTGAATTGAGGATCCAGAGACAAGAGTTAGAGGTTGCCCTGGCCCAAGAGAAACTTGCTAGAGCAAGACAGCCTAGAGAGAGTGGGGTAATAGAACCCACTGGTGGCAGCAATATCCACAAGGATAAAGACAGGTCTTTTGATAACAGAAACCTGAGTAAGATTGTGCCCCCCTACAAAGCTGGGGATGATATCCACAAATGGATAACTGCATTGGAGAGAGCCTGCAGAGTACAGCAGATCCCTCAGGAGCAGTGGGCAGCAATCTTGTGGCTCTCCTTTGAAGGTAGAGGCCGAGACAGACTCCTCACAGTTAGTGATGGGGATTCTAGAAACTACCTGGTCCTGAAGAGTGCTCTGATTGATGTGTTAGGCTTAACCACTGAACAGTACAGGTTAATGTTCAGAGATACCCAGAAGACACAGACTTAGGACTGGTCTGAATTTGTTGAGTGTGCCACTTAGGCTCTGGAGGGATGGTTGCTGGGAAGCAAAGTTACAGAATATGAAGGATTGTATAATTTGCTGATGAGAGAACAAATTTTAAATAATTGTCAGAACCAGCAGTTGCATCAACATTTGGTTGACTCAGATTTGACCTCTCCCCAAGAATTGGGAAAGAGGGCAGATAAATGGGTTAGAACCGGAGTTAAGCAAAAGAACCAGAACCAGAACCAGGGTGGTGACCAGAAAAAAACAGACCAGAAGGGTGGGGAGCAGAAAGCTAAAGACCAGAAGTCTTCAACAGGGCCCCAAAATGATACAGATGGTGGGTCCCAAACTTCCAAGAAAAAGAAGAAAGAAGGTCAGAAGAAACCCTGGTGTAAAACTTGTAAAAACACCTCTCACTGGACAAGTGAGTGTAAAGAGGGTGGAGCCCCCAGCACTGCAGCCCCTAAGGCACCTGCACCCACTAGTACAGCTAGCAGTGCTGGTCCACAAACAAAGGGGGTAGTGGGTATCACCTTGGGAACTGAAGGAGATTCTGACCTAGTCAGAACCCTTACACAGGCTGTTCTGATTTGTGAAGGGGACATAGATTTGACCCCTGACATAAGTCCCAGTAACCTGGGCAAATACAGACAGACACCTTTGATTAATAACCAAGTGGCTCAAGCTTACAGGGACACATGTGCCAGTGTCACAATGGTGACACCTAACTTTGTGGACCCTGGACAATACATGCTAGGTGATAATTACCTGGTGACCAATGCCAGCAATGTCACTACTACACATAGTGTGGCACTTGTTAACTTTTCCTGGGGAGGGGTAACTGGCCTAAAAAGAGTTGTGGTTAGTGCTGATCTCCCAGTTGAATGTTTGTTGGGCAATGACCTGGAGAACTCTCTATGGTCAGAAGTTGAGTACAGGACTCATGCAGAGATGTTAGGGATATCATCACATGTCCTTGCTGTGACCAGGTCACAGGCCAAAAAGTGCCTCTATGAACCTCAGGTCTTGGATCCTGGAACAATGGACCAAGCACCTTCCAAGAAGAAGAACAGGAGGGTTAAGGCTGTGCCTTCCCAACTGCCTACAAGTGAGGATTAAGCTTCACAGGAAGCTGGTCTTGAGACCCCTGAAGGAACTGTCTCTGAAGAACTTGAACCTGATCAGGTTGAGTTTCTGGGGACAGGGGGACCTTCTAGGGCAGACTTGGGGCAGGCTCAGTTAACCTGTCCTTCTCTTGAACCCCTCAGACAGCAGGCTGCTGCTGAGGCTGCTGGAAATGCTCAAGGTGCCCATAAAGTTTATTGGGATGAAGGACTCCTTTACACAGAGGGTAGAGACCCCAAGCCTGGTGCAACCAGGAGGTTGGTTATACCTCTGCAATTTAGGGGTTTCCTTCTCACCTTGGCCCATGATATTCCTTTAGCAGGACACTTAGGCCAGAATAAGACCTGGGACAGGCTTGTCCCTCACTTTCACTGGCCTCACATGTCTGAAGACACCAAGGAGTTTTGTTGCTCCTGTGAAACTTGCCAAGCCAGTGGTAAAGCAGGTGGCACCACAAAGGCCCCCCTGATACCACTACCTGTGGTGGGGGTTCCCTTTGAAAGAGTGGGGATTGATATTGTAGGTCCAATGGATCCCCCTACAGCATCTGGGCACAGATTCATACTGGTGGCGGTGGACCATGCCACCAGGTACCCAGAGGCAATTCCACTTAGGACCACAACAGCTCTTGTTGTGGCCAGTGCCTTACTTGGAGTTTTCTCCAGAGTGGGGTTTCCTAAGGAAGTAATATCTGACAGAGGTACCAACTTCATGTCAGGATATTTTACAGCTATGTGGAAGGAATGTGGTGTCAACTACAAGTTCACCACTCCTTACCATCCACAATGTAATGGGCTTGTTGAAAGATTTAACAAGACCCTAAAGGGTATGATCAAAGGATTACCTGAAAAGCTCAGGCGGAGATGGGACATCCTTCTATCCTGCCTTTTGTTTGCTTACAGAGAGGTCCCTCAAAAGGGGGTTGGCTTCAGCCCCTTTGAATTGTTATTTATGCACCCTGTAAGAGGACCCATATGTCTGGTGAAGGAAGGATGGGAGTTACCTCTCAAAAAGCCTAAACAGGACATAGTGTACTATGTACTTGGTCTCCGTTCCAGGATGACAGAGTACATGGAAAAGGCATCCAAAAACCTTGAGGCTAGCCAAGAATTACAGAAAGCTTGGCATGACCAAAAGGCTGTCCTGGTTGAGTTTCAGCCTGGACAGAAGGTATGGGTGTTGGAGCCAGTGGCCCCAGCAGCACTCCAGGACAAATGGTCTGGACCCCATACAATTCTGGAGAAGAAGGGAGATGTTATCTACTTGTTGCACCTAGGAACTCCCAGGAGCCCCCACTGGGTGCTCCATGTCAACAGACTAAAGGCATATGTCAGCAGGGCAGACATGGGCTTGCTCATGGCTACAGATGAGGGACAGGAGGAAGAGAGTGACCCTCTCCCAGACCTGCTCACTGAGGATGGCTCAGTTGATGGTGTGGGCTTGGATGGCAGCCTCACTGAACATCATCAAAATGACTGTAGACAAGTTCCGCAGGCATACAGGCATATGTTTTCATTGACACCCAGTCAGACTAACTGGTGTACCCATGTGGTGGACACTGGTGACAGTCTTCCTGTAAAGAGCAAGATTTACAGGCAACCTGATCATGTCAGGGACTGTACAAAAACTGAGGTGCAAAAGATGCCGGAATTAGGTGTCATTGAGCCTTCAGAGAGCCCCTGGGCTAGCCCAGTGGTTCTGGTCCCCAAACCTCACACCAAAGATGGCAAGAGAGAGATGAGGTTCTGTGTGGATTACAGAGGACTCAATGCTATCAACAGGACAGATGCACACCCTATTCCAAGGGCAGATGAGCTCATTGACAAGTTGGCTTCTGCCAAATATTTGAGCACATTTGACTTGACAGCTGGCTACTGGCAAATCAGGTTAGCTGAGGAGTCTAAAGCCAAGACAGCATTTTCTACCCCTAGTGGGCATTATCCATTTGTGGTAATGCCCTTTGGTTTGAAAAATGCACCTGCCACCTTCCAAAGGTTGGTGAATCAAGTCCTCACTGGGTTGAATGACGTTTGCGCACCATATCTGGATGATATTGCTGTCTTTAGCTCCACCTGGTCCACCTGAAGGAAGTGCTTGAGGCTCTGCAGAAGGCAGGCTTCACTATCAATGTAAATGTAATGTAAATGTATTTGAGCTTATATAGCGCACAGCTACCCACAAAGGGTTTCCCGGCGCTTGCTTAGGGAACCCGTCCTGGTATTCCCCTGTGAGATAACCCCAGCAGGGTATCCACAGGGTGAAAGCCAGGCATCCCGCCGCGAGGGGCTGTTGTGGAGATTAAGCAAGCTATTGCCCAGAGTCGCAGAGTGTGAACCCGTGAGTTGAGAAGGCACCGGAGCGAGAATTATCGAGTCCGTGGAATTTTTGAGCCCAAGACCCGCCGAGGCGGGGAATTGAACCCTGGTCCAGGGCCGATCTCAGCTTCCGGGTCTGCCGCCTCCAACCCCTGAGCCACACTTCTCCGCAACAAAGTGCCAGATAGGGCAGAGCAAGGTTGTATACCAGGGCCACCTTGTAGGTGGAGGCCAAGTTCAACCACTGGAGAGTAAGATCCAGACCATTAAGGACTGGTCCCCTCCAACCACCCAGACTCAGGTCAGAGCTTTCTTGGGCCTGACTGGGAACTACAGGAAGTTTGTTAAGAACTATGGGCCCATTGTGACTCCTCTTAATGATCTGACATCTAAGAAGATGCCCAAAAAGGTTCAGTGGACAGAAATCTGTCAAAAAGCATTTAATGACCTGAAGAAGGCCATGTGCTCATCACCTATCCTGAAGAGTCCTGACTACTCAAGAGAGTTCATTGTCCAAACAGATGCTTCTGAGTTGGGAGTGGGAACAGTGCTTTCACAGCTTAATGTAGATGGCCAGGACCAGCCCATTGCTTTTATTAGAAGAAGGCTGACCCCCAAAGAGAAACGTTGGTCAGCTATTGAGAGGGAGGCCTTTGCTGTGGTGTGGGCCCTGAAGAAGTTGAGACCATACTGGCACTCACTTCAAGATTCAGACCGACCATAAGCCCCTCTTATGGCTTCAACAGATGAAGGGTGAAAACCCCAAACTACTCAGGTGGTCCATTTCCCTACAGGGGATGGACTTTACAGTGGGGCACCGCCCAGGGACTGACCATGGCAACGCAGATGGTCTCTCCAGGTACTTCCACTTAGAACATGAAGACACAACTGGTCAAGGTTAGTCTAATGTCCCTGCGTTTGGGGGGGGTTCTGCTATCCTATGGTCACCCCAAATTTTTGCTTTTTGCTTCACTGGTTTATGACTTAATGTGGCTGTGGTATGCTAATCAGACCCACAGCCTGCTGTTCTCTCTCTAAATTACTGCCAAGGCACTCTAGGTGCATTACGAATTGGAACTGGTTCACCTTATTGGCCCCTATAACAGTGTACCCTAGGTACCCAGGGCATAGGTGTTTCCAAGGCCTACCAGGGGCTGCAGCATGTATTGTGCCACCCTTTGGCCTGGCCTCCATATTTGACACAACTGGCTGATCACTCAGCTGGGGTAAGTTGGTGTAATCACCTCTTACTTAGATATAGTATCCCTATATCTGACCTTAAACTGGACACATATGTTCCTATCAGCCACTCCTATGGAAGGCCTCATCAATCCTGGAGGCAGAGTGCTTGGAAATATGTGAGATGGTGCTCTAGCATGAGCTGAGCCTGTCTGCAGCTGTCGGGAACCATTACCTAAGCTGTTCCGGGATACTGCCATACCATATACTCTTAAGTGCATTATAATCCTCGCGGTTATATGCTATCTTTGGTTTGGCTTTATCAAAACATGTCGAGTAAGGTGTCCTACGAATTGGAATACTATCCCCTCGACAGTTCTGTCGACGGGGATAGCATTCCACCCTTCTAGAAGGACACGACATGTGTGTAGCCTTAACCCCGGTTAAAGTTAACCAGAGCCTCAGCATCACAAAATGGATGCCGCCACCACAGACACAAGTCTGACCTCCTGCTGCTGGGAGTCCTTCCAGCGAGGGAGGCTTGGACAAAGGGTTTCCTGCCTTGGGAGGTGCGAGCACCACCCCAGACAGGGTTTTGTGTATTGGGTAGGACAGGGCTGAATAGATTGAGACATGCCCGGGGCACACAAGGTGTCCCCGTGCATAAGCCAGTCCAAACTGGTCCTGGGACTTTCCAGACCCAGGCCTGGCAAGGAGCTGGACAAAGGA
The DNA here is from genome assembly GCF_964263255.1 of Lissotriton vulgaris. Taxonomy (NCBI): domain Eukaryota; kingdom Metazoa; phylum Chordata; class Amphibia; order Caudata; family Salamandridae; genus Lissotriton; species Lissotriton vulgaris. Next base: position 2,096,871,484 of record NC_141691.1, on the reverse strand, counting down.
AAGGGGGTGTAACCGCCCCCCTTCCTGGTTCCTCCCAGAGGAGGGACCTAGTAGGTGATCCACCCCTCAGATTGGAAATAAGAGTGGGAGCAGTGCCATTGCACAGCAGATCATCCTGAAATCAACTTTAAACAAGGAAGAAGACTGGACTTCGACTTTCTCCTGCTCAGAAGACTGAAGAGAATCTCCCTTGTGGCCTAGGAGTGGCCACCCTGTGAACACAGGTACAAACCAGCAAATCGACGTCTGCTTTGCCGCCGCCGGAGCCCGAGCGCAGAGCCTGACAAGACCCAGACTCCCAGACTTCTCACAGCCCGATCCACAGTCCCTGCAAAGAAGGGACCCGTGGAGTCACAGATAGATGTGGGACCGGACTTCTTGGAAGACACCCGAAGAGCTGGCAGCGCAGCACCAGAGGGATCCTCGATGTTGTGCTTTGGGGACTGAGAACCCCCACCACCGAGCAGCCCTTGCACTGAAGATCAGCCCCACAGCCTCTCCACGATCTGCGTGGGGCCCTTTTGCATTGTGCCACTCGATGCGCCATCCCGGCCACTAGCCACGTGGTCAGCGGCCATCTTGGTGACTACAACTACAAACTACACTGTGGGTCTGGTTGCTCCAGACTTGCCCTAGCTCCTGTGAAAAGGAGCCCCATGCTCAGACCTTGCTGGTCTGAGTAACAAGCCTTTCTCGATTCCTGCGTGGCTTGCATTAGCCAAGGCCTGTTTGCTACAATCAAGTTGCCGATACCGCCAACAGCGAGAAACCTGCGTGGGACAGCTTGTGACCGACTCCTGGACGTCCTCGACTCATGGACGTCCTCGACCCCCGGTGTCCACGTGGCTGCAGAGAGAAGCTACACCTCAACGGCTGTTTGCACCCGACATCGCCTGGTTCCAATCTGGTTCCACGGTAGTCACTGGCTAGTGACTTTGAACATTGTCCCCTCTGCTTTCAGGTCTTCACAACTTCAGATCCACCCTTGGATCCACCGGAACTCTTCACATCGAGCCGCCTGCAGCGGTACACAGACAAAATATTGAGTTTTAAATTTCGATATACAATTATATTGAAGTTTAAATATCGAAGGGACATAATATAGAAGGTTAGTAATATCGACACTTTTAATATCGATATTAGTAATATCGAAGTAAATAATTTCGATGTTACTAATATCGATTTTTAAATAAATTGTGTGTATATTATATAGTATTTATTATGTTTTATCATGTATTTTGAATGTAATTTAATTAAAAGTTGTGTTTTAGTACTGTAGCGGGTTGTAGGTTTATAGGGGAATAGGGTGGGAAGTAATTTAATTATGTTAAATTAATTATTAATTAGTAGGAATTATTAATTAATTAATTGAGAATAATTTTTAATTAATTTTAATTAATTGATTAATTGATAAATATGTTCTGTAGCGGGTTATGGGTTTATAGGGGAATAGGGTGGGAAGTAATTTAATTATGTTAAATTAATTATTAATTAGTAGGAATTATTAATTAATTAATTGAGAATAATATTTAATTAATTTTAATTATTTGATTAATTGATAAATATGTTCTGTAGCGGGTTATGGGTTTATAGGGGAATAGGGTGGGAAGTAATTTAAATATGGTAAATTAATGATAAATTAGTATGAAATATTAATTAATTAATTGAGAATAATTTTTGATTAATTGTAATTAATTGATTAATGGATAAATATGTTCTGTAGCGGGTTATGGGTTCATAGGGAAATAGGGTGGGAGTAATTTAATTATGTTACATTAATAATTAATTAGTAGGAATTATTAATTAATTAATTGAGAATTTTTTATTTAATTTTAATTAATTGAATAATTGATAAATATGTTTTGTAGCGGGGTATGGGTGTACTGTTGCATTATAGTTGGAATAGTAATTGTTACCCCTACGCTATCCAACGCTTTCCCTACTGTTGCACTCTCTGGAGTGGGAATAGTAATTGTTACCCCTACGCTATCCAACACTTTCCCTACTGTTGCACTCTCTGGAGTGGGAATAGTAATTTTTACCCCTACGCTATTCAACACTTTCCCTACTGTTGCACTCTCTGGAGTGGGAATAGTAATTGTTACCCCTACGCTATCCAACACTTTCCCTACTGTTGCACTCTCTGGAGTGGGAATAGTAATTTTTACCCCTACGCTATCCAACACTTTCCCTACTGTTGCACTCTCTGGAGTTGGAATAGTAATTTTTAACCCTACGCTATCCAACACTTTCCCTACCGTTGCGTTCTCTGGAGTGGGAATAGTAATTGTTACCCCTATGCTATCCAACACTTTCCCTACTGTTGCACTCTCTGGAGTGGGAATAGTAATTTTTACCCCTACGCTATCCAACGCTTTCCCTACTGTTGCACTCTCTGGAGTTGAAATAGTAATTTTTACCCCTACGCTATCCAACACTTTCCCTACTGTTGCACTCTCTGGAGTAGGAATAGTAATTTTTACCCCTACGCTATTATGTATTATATATTTATTAATATTAATTTGTATTAAATTATGTATTAATTTTAACTATTATAGTACATTTTTAAATAAGTTTATTACATTTATAAGTATATTTTTGTTAATATTACATAATTATTTTATATTAAAAAAACTATATTTTACAAAAAACGATATTTTTGTCATTCTATATATTTTTTTCGATATATTTGTACTTACCTTGTTAGGGATAGGATTCCGATATTTTTGTCATCGATATTTTGGTTCCGAAATTTTGTATATCCATAATTGTGACTTCGATATTTTGTCAGACATTGGATCCACCGTAACTCTTCACATCGAGCCGCCTGCAGCATCTTCAGCTCCAAGCACCATCGACCAGCGTGACGAAACCCGACACTACTTCGACCCTATGCACCCGCTTCCTGTGGGTGAGGTAACTCAGCTCCGCCGGTGTTCCTACACTGGTACACACCTCTAGGGCCTGTGTCTCAATTTTCAGCTTTATAGGTCACTCGGAAGGTTCCGAACTAACTAACTTTGTACTTTTTATGCACCATAGACTTTGCATTGGTGAGTGCGTGCACTTTAAACACTGCACCCGAGTCCCGCTGGCCTTTCCCGACTTAGTCACTGCTAGTCTCGTATAGCTCCAGCGATTCCCAAGGCCCTAGGCCTGTTTCCTTTCTGATTGGTATCTCTTATACCACTTTCTTAGTATATGGTTTAGGTGGCCCGAGGGCTTATCCATATTGTGCAACTTTTGTGTATTTTAAACTGTCTTGTGTTTAACGCTTGTGCTTCTGTGCTCATAAAGAGTCCAGGGGATACTTTTAGTTAATAAATCTATATATATTTTCAATATATATCTGTGTGGTGTCCTTTCATTTGGTATTCAAGGGGGTTGTGTATGGTAATACAGCTGGTTTCACATGCCTTTCAGAGTTTAGCCTAAGACTGCTTTATCCATGTTACCACTAGGATAACTGGTCTATAAGGTTGACTTACAACCAATCATCATAAGGGTTGCTTGGCATGTTACAAAGTGATCACTAGAATTAGTGAGCATTATATACCAGGCGAACTTCTCACAGTGACCACTTTTAAATACTTCGAAAAGCCATAGCATGCCAGGTTATTAGAATGATAAAATTGATGTGTTACAAACAGGCAGCTGGCTTCACTACGCAATTTTGCTTTAGCCCCCAGATAGACATGTTTAAGCTCCTGTTTTGAAATATCAGTGGCGCTAGCTGGGTCCACAAAAACAGCCAAATCAAACACGTCTCGAAATAATGTTACAACGTATTTAAGCCATGGGATCAGACTATATTTATCCAAATGGAGGCAGTTGTTAATGATTCTCCTAGTGAAACCAGTTTCGTCCTTGGCCCAGATAGATCTCAGGCCAATAGTGGTCTCAATCCTATTCGATCAGTCAAAAATTCCAGCCCAACTTCATGATGAACCAGCTCATTAGAGGCTGGGGTTGGGAGACAAAGAAGCCACTTTAAAAAGTCATTTTCCGCCACTTGCAAGTCCCCATGGCGTCAGTGTCCCCAAACACCCAAACCATAGAGTGCCACTGGAGCACATCTATGTCGGTATACACGCAACATGTCATATATACGACAACTTCCTATTTTAGAGGGAAATTTAAAAACACCAAAAGCACCCTTGCCCATCTAAGCCTTAATATTAAGTATCTCCTGTGTCCACGTCCCACTGCTACTAAAAGTAATGCCTAAATAACAGAATTTGTCCACCACTTCGATTTTTTGATCCTCAAACTGGAAAGATCTTAACTTCCTTACCTTCTTCCCACAAGCCATAATAAAAGTTTTCGAGGTATTAATTTTTAGTTTCCTCCCCTTAATAAAATCAAAAAAACTGTCCATTAATCTCTGCAGACCGACCGGTGTTCTAGATAATAGGACTGTGTCATCTTCGTAAAGCAGTACGGGGATTGCTTGGCCCTCAACGAGAGGTGCATCAGCATTAACAAATTTCAATTCGGAATCCATGGCATTAATAAAAAGGGAGAAAAGGAGTGGGGCAAGGACACAGCCTTGCCTAATACCTGATTTGACCTTGATGTTATTGGTACATTCCCCCGCTTGGCCAACTCGAATCTGGGCTGACAACTTACTCTACAATCTAGCCAAAAAATAAATAATTGCAGCACGGGTGCCCAGATCTAGTAATGTGGTCCACAATAAAGCATGGTCCACCAGATCAAATGCGCTGGTGAGGTTCGCAAAACAGAGGAATAACGAGCCCTGCTTGGCGCGGGTGTATTTACTAATAATTAGATCTAAGTTAATACATTGCTCGATGGTACTGAGGCCCTTGCGGAACCCAAATTGGGAATCCGCAAGGATACAATTAGCCTCTGCCCACTCCTCCAGTCGCAACAAGAGCACCCTGCTCATTATTTTCAGGGATGAGTCTAAAAGGGAGATAGGGCGATAGTTCTTAGCCTCGCTTCTGTCTCCCTTCTTGTAAATTGGTATCATTATGGACTCGCCCCATGTTGATGGGGTGCATTCCTTAACTGCCACATTAAAAACCTGGGTCAAAAGAGGGCCCCATAACAATGAGTCCGCTGTATACCGGTCGACCGGCACCCCGTCAGGTCCAGGGGCCTTCCCTCCTTTGCTATTCTGGATAGCATTATCTACCTCTAGTGTTGTGATATTAAGGGGTAAATTTGGGCCGAGGACTACGGCCCCAGAACATGTGGAATCTTCCCCGCCCGGGTTAAAAATACCAGTGAAGTACAAAACCCAGCTTTCCTCACTGACCTGGGCAGATAATACCGGGAATTTCTCTTTCTGAAGGAAGGGGCTATTTACAGTATTCCAAAAAAGCTTACTGTCACTGAGCTCTGCCGCTTTCGAGAGATTGTCCCAAGCTTCCTCCCTTAACTCTTGCTTCCTGCATTTCAGATGGTTTTTATAGGTTGCCCTAAGAGATTTAAGAACTTCCCTAACACTAGGACAGCTTGAGAGGGCTTTCTTTAATTCTCGTAAAGACTTTGTGCCGTCCCCGCCAAACCAGCCTACAGTCACCCTAGTGCTACTGGCCTTGGTGATAGTTAAAGTCCTTTTAATTATTTCATTTAATTTCTCAAAGTCAGCAAGAATACATAATGCGCTAATATTAACATCTAGGCAGCGCTGTAACTCCTGAAGACTAGCTGCCACGATTTTAGTCAGCAACTTTTCTGAATTATCCTCGCACCATTTAATCATGATGCCGTTCTGTCTACAGGGAATTATTTCGGCAACAGTCCTTCGGGCGGGTTGAGCCTTCCTCCCCCAAACTGATGTAAACATAGTAATGCCATTATGGTCACTAAGGGCCAAATCGACAATTTCCGGAACAGCGCAGAGAAAGCTGATATTTACAGAGACCAACAAATAGTCAATGACAGAGGCTGAGTTCCTCCCTATGAAGGTAGGGCAGGGTTGCCATTGCTATCATTTGCCGGCTGATGAATTAACAGATTTAATTTGAGCATAAGTATATTGGGAGACTCTCCATATGGGGTGTGAACAAAGTGGGCCCGGTCCTCTCCTCTAGCCCCATCAAAACCACAGACATTCATAAAGGAGAAGGGGCACGTAAAGATATTGAAATCCCCCCCCCTCGTCCCCCCCCAATGATATCAAAAGGGACAGGGTTGGCCCTACAAATTTTATCAACTGCAGTCTCGAGTTCATTAACAACTGTGGAGCAAGAGGAGTCAAACACATTAATATAATGGTTAATTAGCAGAATGTTTTGACCCCCACTTTGCAGCAACCAAAGCACTTGTGAATGGAATCCAATGATGGTATGGGATTTAACTCGAACCGGAAAGTTCAAAGACAATAAAATCACCAGCCAACCTTTAGCCCTGCCCATGGTTGATTCCTGCGCCAAACAGTTATAAGACACATATCCATCAAAATGTATCTCTACCGTAGACCACGTCTCTTGGAGGCAGAGTATGTCGTAATTAATAACAGACTCCCTCCAACCAAGAGTCTCTTCCTTTTTTCGCCAATATTCCAGCTTACTAGCTTATATCCAGTACCATAATGGCCGTCCTCCACTCCTATAAACTCCCTTGTGGGCATAAAAAGGGGGTGCCTTTTTTGAAAGGGCCTCTGAACTATAGGATTGTTTATCACAGCTTGTCCTTGATTGAACTAAGGTCATTAGCGGGTGCTCCACAGGGTTATCACACAAGGGAGTAATGGAGACGAACTGGTAATTTGTCTCCGGATGAACTACAGCCGTTGGCAGATGGTCCACATAATAGGTCAATACTTCCCACCAGTACTTCTTTATTCAAGTCTGGGGTTCCTCCCATGGGTGGCAACTGGGCAACAGGAGGCAGTCAGTCTACTGCATCAAGACAACTAAAGCGATTAAAATCGCAAAAGGGAACGTGGGTTGGCATTGGGGCTAGTCTGCCGTCAAATCTTCTGTTTCTTCCCCTAAGGTCAACCCTTGTCCAATCGTCCATGCCTCCTCCGTAGGCCATACAGTTAGGGGGGAAAAAGAAGGACAAAGGCAGTGTCTGGATGGTGGAGTCAAATGACCTAATAAAACCAGCACAAATATGGGAGACAGTTTGGGGGTCTATAAAATTGACTGTTATGCAGTCCCCATTTATGGTCGTAGCTGTCTTACCCAACCAGGGCAACCTTACCTTAATAATTTCATTAGACAAGTTAAGCCATCTGACAACCTTATTTTTTAGCGAGCTAAAAGATTCTCCTTCTCCCTCTTCTAAAGCAGGGGCGGCCGCCAAAACCACCATAAAACGATTAGCTTCAGGTGGGAGGTCTGGTAGTCGGGGTCTTTTAACTCTACACTCTTTTATTAACGCTGGCGGTGCAAGGTAACAAACATCAGCATTCCCCTGGTTAACACTACCTCTGGGCAAGGGGGCAGGAGTCTGCTTAGGGGGTGCCTGATGTACAGGATTAAAGCCTGGTGGACCAGGCGGTCTACAATTAGGAATGGGCGCTCCACCATCTACAGAGGATAATGTCCCCCCAGTCTGACATGCAGGGATTAAGGGTACAGCATCGCCCGGCTTGTTGGCCATACTTGAATTTGCTAATAAAGCAGATGTAGCTTTCTCAATATTTGCCAATCTAAGTTCAATTTGTTCCATTGTAGCTTCTAAGGGGAATGAAATAGATTTAAATAGCACTCCCAGGCTTTCAATGGACAAATTGTTGACGGGCTGGGTCCGCGGATGGATAACAGGGGGGGGGGCGGGCATAGTTAAATCAACCAACCCATTCGCAGATTCTTTTAGCCCCACCATTGGCCAAGCTGATGGATTGCTATTGCTCTGCCGCTTTGCTATTTTAGCTTTACTCCCATCTTTCTTGTTATAGACCCGTTTCCTTTTAGGGAAAGCCCCTTCTTTGGGCCCTTGAGGCAGGGTGCTATTAATGATGTCCCTGGGGTCAGAAGGTGTAATTACATGATTATCAAGGATTAAATTAATTTCGGGCAAGATTTCATTAACTAGAATGTCCAAGTCCTGCGAATCATGCTCCTCTACTCCAGAAGTAATGTCTTGCTCTGCTAAACAAGGCACTGGAATGGCGGTATCCAGATTCCTATCTGGCGTTTTGGCATTAGCAATTTCTCCCAGGGAGGATCTTTTATTTACTGTGATTTCCTGTGACAAACGTTTTTCCAAGACAGAGATTTCAGTTTCAATTAGGGAGTTAGCACTAATTAAAAAAAATTCCATACCTCCCACAATTGAACCTCCAACAATTGAAGACTTTCTCCTCAGTTCGCGCCCAGACATGGTTCACAAAGTTAGTAATAGATTTACTATGCCTGAATCAAGAGGGTGGGCCCGGTCCGGTCCCGACCGGTCAGGAACGGGCAAAAACGGGCCCGCCCTTGGGCCAGGCTTCCCCCGGGCGCATCCGTGCGCGTCCCGCGGGCCGGATATGGGGGTGTAGCTTTGTAGAAGGGGGAACACACCCCTTGCAGCGCGACACACAGGGAAGCAGAGTCCAGCACCCAATTTGAATGCTCAGATAGGAGGCGGGAAGATGACCAGCTGTGGCGAGTTAGACGCACTGCCCGCTGGTCCTCGCAGTCCCGCTACGGGCCTCGTTTGTTTTAGGCTTAGGTCCTATGAGCAGCAGACACCGGGACTCCCTGGATGGTGAGCAGCTCCCACGGAGCGGGGGCCGCGAGGCGTGGGGTCTGAAGCCAAAAGTAAAGATCCTTGCGGAAAACAAAGTCTGGGGCCAATGCAGCACACCCCTTGCAGCACGACACACAGGGAAGTCCAGCCCCTCATTTGAATGCTCACATAGGAGGTGGGAAGATGACCAGCTGTGGCGAGTTAGACGCACTGCCCGCTGGTCCTCGCAGTCCCGCTACGGGCCTCGTTGGTTTTAGGCTTAGGTCCTATGAGCAGCAGACACCGGGACTCCCTGGATGGCGAGCAGCTCCCACGGAGCGGGGGCCGTGAGGCGTGGGGTCTGAAGTCAAAAGTAAAGATCCTTGCAGAAAACAAAGTCCGGGGCCAATGCAGCACACCCCTTGCAGCGCGACACACAGGGAAGCAGAGTCCAGCCCCCGATTTGAATGCTCAGATAGAAGGCGGGAAGATGACCAGCTGTGGTGAGTTAGATGCACTGCCCGCTGGTCCTCGCAGTCCCGCTACAGGCCTCATTGGTTTCAGGCTTAGGTCCTATGAGCAGCAGACACCATGACTCCCTGGATGGCGAGCGACTCCTGCGGAGCGGGGGCCGCGAGGCGTGGGGTCTGAAGTCAAAAGTAAAGATCCTTGCAGAAAACAAATTCCGGGGCCAATGCAGCACCCCCCTTGCAGCACGACCAATACAATTCATATCTTGAATGTCCATTGGCATACAGAATTTGAGAGTATCAAACATGTTAATAAGTTCATCACATCAAATATATTTAAAAAACATAAATACAATGGAATTAAGATAAAATCATGTAGCAATTAAAATAAGGGTGCTTACATTGATCTTCTAGTTCTAATCACACCTTTTAAGAATTTTAATAGGCAATCAGTAAAAATGTCTTCATCTAAAAGTTTGAGTTTAAAAAACATTGTATCAAGTCCATCCGCTTTAGAATTGGCAGAATCCATCTTTTCCATAAAAAAGTATAACATTTACAGAAAAACAAAGCATGTGTGGTGGACTGGATGGAAATATTATAACAAGGACAAGGATCTAGAAATCAGGACCAGTCATTCATATTTGGTTACACAATCATTCTATGAAAAAATGTCTAAGTGGAAGCTAGTTACCAACATCCTATGATACCTCCCCTTCACACTTACAAGATGAGGTTGAATTCCTGGTTGTGTTAGTTACAGTTGATTCTCTCCAACAGATGGTTTGATTATTGTTTGAGAGAGTCTGTTATTCCCCAGAAGATCCATACAGGTAGTTTTCAAGACTTTCCTTGGAACTATATGGAACTATAGCAAAACACACAAGATGATGGACGGAATGTTACACATTGGCAAAACATTCACCCCCAGTCACAGATCTGGGTTTAATACATCGTTATTTTGCTCACCAGGCCACCCCAGTTCAGACATGGCCATATGCAAATCAGTCTTGACCCTGTGCCTCATGTGAACAGTCCAGCCTGAACTGCCAAGCCATGTCTTCCCTGGACCGGAATCAAGCATCCTAGGACCGGTTTCAGGCTAATAGCAGTCATCAGCCAGGATAGCTTGACTCCAGTGGCATAGTGAGCACAGGACCCACGTCTGGGAATACCCTTCCCACATAGGGGAAACAACAAAACGCACTATAGCAATGTTGACCAGGTTAGAAAGTATACTGAGCATCCCATAGCAGCAACAAGATTTTTAACATAAGTAAGCCATGGGATACGTGACTCCCCTTGAAATATGTGGCAGTCGTTTATCACTTCACGGTTGAGGCCAGTGAAGGTGCCTGACCAAATCCTGTGCCATATTAAGACCAGCTGTATTTTGATTATATCTGATAGATATGGCATTTCTAGTTCTCTGTGGCAGATGTATGTGGTCGTACTATTAGGGACCGCTGAAAGATACCTTAAAAATACGTTCTCCACTGACTGTAAAGGTTGTACATGTGCGATGCCCCAAATTCCGGCTCCATATATGGCTAATGAAATACATTTAGCATTTTAAGTTTTTATCAAATCTACAATAGATCATTTTCCCAACTTCCTGGCAAAGTTCACCAAAGCTGCAGTAGCTTTTGCAAATAACAATTTCCTTGATGTTATAGCGTTTACCCAGGAACACCTTTTGTCAAAAACAATTCCCAGGTATGAAAAGTAATTAGTAAATTCAAGGTTTTTGTTGTTAATAAAAACATCTCATCACTTTGCACTATTCTTGCCGCATTTCATTACATATGTTTTCGTAATGTTAATCTAGAGGTCCAGATTTGACTGAAAAGTTACAAAACTAGTGACAACTCTTTGCAGCCCTATTTGAGGGCGGGATAATAGGACAGCATCTTCTGCATATAGTAGCGCTGCGATTTGGTGATTACCGATTTGAGGGGTGTCCAGCCATTCCTTGGATAATACTGCGCCCAAGCCGTTTATGTACAAAATTAAAAGAAAGGGGGCCAACACACACCCCTGCCTTACCCCCTTTCTAATAGGAAATTTGTGACTACACTCCCCTGCGCTTCCATATCGAACTCCGGCCGGCGCATCTTGATAGGACAACATTTCTGTGTTTAGCTTGAATGAATTTGCCCCAGATTAAGTTTAAATTTAGGCCTTGTTCAATAGTGCCTAGTTCCTGTCAGTAATTGTATTGCAGTTCTGTAATTATACCCATCTCCTCAGCCCATGTCTACAATCTATTTAAAATAATTTGTTTGGCCACTTTCACAAATGCATCCAGAAGTGAAATTGTTCTGTAACATACCGGGTCATTGCGATCTCCTTTTTTAAAAATGAGTACAAGAATTGACTCAGAACAGGTGGGGATAAATTCCTGCTTACAGCAGGCTTTTAAAATGGACGTTAACAGTGTGCCCCATAGGAAGAGATTAGATTTATATAAATCCACAGGAACTATGGCAGGGCCGGGAGCTTTCCTTCCCCTGCTTGCGTTAATTGCATCTATAACTTCTTCCACAGTAAAATTCATGTCTATAGGGAGAAAATTCAAGGACCCAGTTCCCGAATCATGATGACAGAGATCATTCCCGCTGTTAGATTATAGCTTGGAAAAATGTGTCACCCATTGATCCTCACTAATACTTATCTCAATGGAGGGTATACTTTTAGGAGCCAAAGAAGGGGCATTCACAACCTTCCAAAAGCCTATGTTGTCTTTTAATTCTGATGCTGATTGGAGGGCCCGCCATGCTTCTGTTCTAATGGTCTCCTTGCGGTCTTTAAGCGAGGCTCTATATGCCTTTGTGGCCAGCCTAATTTTTGGCTGGTCTCTGATAGGTTTTTGAAGAATGTTTTTCAAAGCCGCATGGGCTTTAGAGCTGTTGGTATCATACCGGGCCATCTTAACAATGTGTTTTGTTTTGCGTTCTACAGATACATTTTTCTTAATCACCAAAGATATACTTAAAAAGGTGTTAAGAATATAAGAGTCAGCAGCAGCCTCATCGAGGCAAACTGTGATATCAGATTCACAATGCATTAGAAGTGTCTTGGTAAATGATAAAGAATCCACTCCAGACCTTTAAAAATAGAGTATCCATTACGTTTATCAATAGTGATGTCCTGTACTAGATGTTTAGTATTAACTTTTCTATTTCACAAGTTAGTTGGTTATTCTAAAATAATTCTAAGAGGGAAATGGTCGCTAAAAGCAATGCTGTGTTCTTTAAAATTAAAAAAATCTACTTGAATATTTATTAGACACAAGGACATAATCAATAATGGAACACAACCCCCGTCCATTGAAAGTTCAGCTAAATGCTACCAGAGGTGAGCATAATTCATTGGCAAAACCCATATCTACAGAGTACTTAATGGCATTTAATAGGTCCCCAAATTAAGAATGCAAAAAATGAGTATAATTCTGTGTTAAAGTCCACTCCCCAGATTGGACAGATATCTTATTTAATCTCAACTTTCATATCCTTCTGTAATTGTTTCAGAACCACATCTGTCTGTTCTTTGGAGCAGTTATTATAAAAATTCAAAAGGACGGTACAATGTGTGTTGTCAATGTGCAATTTTAATACCTGGTAAAGCGAGTTTGAGCCTGTAAATTTTAATTTTTTAACAATCAACCTATAAGAAACATAAATAGATTAACCTCCCTTCTTCCAACCGTGACTTGTTAGTACCGCCGAATGTGGAATGTTTTATAGCTGTTGATGTGCAACGCGCTATCCACCCAGGTTTCCTGAAAGCATAATAGATAATACGCTTTTATAAAATTAGTCCAAGCAGGATTGGGGAGTTTAGCATGCAGACCTTCCACGTTCCAAAATAGGATTCTGCATAAACCTCTACTATCCTCTCCCAGGGGTTACTATCCCACTTTCAGATTTTTTCCTTAGCTGTGCCTATATAGTAATCATCTGATAGTTTGGGATAATAGGATGGGCAAGCGATGTTTTTATCATTCCTTCCTTTCCCTTGAATATTCGATATAGTGCTATTGCTAACCGGACCTGTACTGGTAATTTGATCAGCTTGTGGCCTAAAGTAGCGGGGGAACAAGGGCTATTTGCATTGTTTATTACTTGCGTAATTTCAATAGGAAGTTCCACAGAGTCATAGTTGGTTTGTTTCAAACCAGTGATTGTCTTTGCTTCAGCAGCAGTACCTAAAATGTTGAGTCGGTCATTGTCTTCTAATGAGAGGAGTATACCAAATTTATCGCACGTGGATATACCAGGTGGATTCAATGGAACGCCAAAAGAACCCCTCGCTTTAGGTTTCGTGTGTGTATGATTCAGAGGGGGATAAAAGTATCCAAGAGCCAAAACATTAATGTCCCTGGTCATAACACAGTCGATACCCAATCTTCAGAGAATGTCATGTATCAATTGTGGTGTCCTGAAGGTCAAAACAATGCAAACACCTGGGAGGATATATCCCTTCTCCCCACCCAACTCTTCTTGCCATTTAAAAATATCCAAATAGAGCCTCTGCTAGCACGGTCTTATTGCGGAGCCAAAAGAGAGCCTTAATTCTTAGCGCTTCCCATGTTTCATATGACTGTGATGAAATTTGAGGAACGTTCGTCAAGACAATGATATATGAAGTGGCCTCCGGAGACAAATCCAGCCTAATGCCCTCCTCGTTTTGCTTGATTAGAAGGGAGGGACCTATGGTCGGAATTTTGAGGGAATCTGGTTGGGTGATTACCCCTATAGAGTTAGGGCTATGGCCAGTCCTTATTACTTCCAGATTCTATTGATGGACTACAGCCTATCATAGTTTGTCTGTTGTTATGGCGCTTTGGTAAGCCTTGATTAGCATATAGCTCGATAATAGGAGCTCTGTGAGGTAAATGGTCAACCTGGTGAGGCAAAGAATCCTTAATTGAACCTGCTACCTGAATCGATGTATTTGTAGTGGCATTATCAAGACAGTCATTAGTTATTTTCCTCAAAATGTTTTCAATAGCTGTTACCCTTATCAATACATTCTCTAGAGCATCAGCAAATATTTTTTGAAGACCATATATTTTAAGAGAGATTTTGTTATAGTATCATTATGATTGTTTTTGTCAGTAGCTAAAACTGATTGCCCTTCCCCCCTTATCGGATTTAGACTTGTTGTTATTAGCTTTCTTTCTATTTTTTCCCCTGGCACATTATGCCTAATTGTGTGTGTATCTTTACCTAGGGTCTCTAAGGATGCCTCAGGATTTATCGGGCGCTTTGAGGGAGGCTGGGTTTTGTGTTCCTGATCGGACACATGGGTTTAATAACACGTCCCGCACACACCCATTAACATAAACTATTGAGTTTGATTTTCTTATATCATTAGGGAGTGAGGGCCTCGTGCCTAAACCCTCTGGATGTTTAGGTAATATAGCTCCCTCTCCTGCCTTGATGCCTTGATTTAACGTTACTTCTACTGTGTGGATTTTTCTTTCTATTGCTCCCATGGCTCCTAATAAATACTTCATTATGGAATTATGTGTCCCTCCTGCCGCCTTTAACATGCTTTCTCCTTTTCTTTTGCCCATTGTTTCTTTATTCCTCCTTAATCTAACCTGAACAAATGTAGGACTTACACTATTTCAAAGTAAGGTGTGTGGGTATGAACCCCCCGGATACGGTATACACCCGTTACAACGCAACTTTTACTCCGCACTACCATTACAACGCAGGCATTACAACGCATGACATTACAACGCATTGCGCTGGGGGGCGCTCTAGGATAGGAGGTAAGTTTAATTTACTATCCAACACCTTCCCTAGGGTCCACGGGGACTGGAGTTAGAATAGTAAATTATACTTACCACTATCCAGCACCTCAAAGCGCTATGCGTTGTAATGGTATGCGTTGTAAAAACCGCGTTGTAATGGTATGCGGAGTAAAAGTATGCGTTGTAACGACATACATCCAACCACGGTCTGTTGAAAACACAGTTTGTTAAAAATCGAAGGCCCTGGGACTGCACAATGTACTTTAAGTTACTGAGGTATCTGAACAGACTCTTTGTTAATTGATATTAACTGTTCCCCTATAGTTTATAAATGCCCCAATATGATATAAATAAAACAGCAGGCTGGCTAGCAAACCAATCAATGCTGCAATATTTATGTAGACTCACCCTAGAGTGTATTAATCCTTAGGAAAAGATGTCAATAGTATGGCCCAGCCCTGCCTCATTCGGTCTAGGCCAAGCCCGGGCATAGTCTGTGTACGTCCTAGGCTGCGGGACCTCTGCGTTAGTTTTGCAGCGTCAAGCAACCCCTCCTCCGATTCCTCTAAGTGTCTGATGCAAAGTGCAAGGAGCAGAGTTTGCTGAGACCAACACGGTCCATAGTTAAAGTGCCAAGTGCTGGTTTCTCGCACTGCGGGTCCTCCCCATTGGTTTTGAAGCGTAAAGCGGCCCCTCCTTCGATTCCTCTGGGGGTCTGATGCAAAGTGCAATGTGCAGAGTTTCCTGAGACCAACAGGGTCTGGAGTCAACATGCCAAGTACTGGTTTTCATTCCAGACCAAAAGCCCCTCTTATGGCTAAACAGATGAATGGTGAAAACACCAAACTTTTCAGGTGGTTCTTTACCTACAGGGAAGGACTTTTCAGTGGAACCTGGGAGTAACCATGCCAACGCAGATGGACTTTCCAGATATGTCCACTTAGAAAATAAAGACTCAACGGGGAAAGATTAGTCTTATCTTCTTTTATTTGGGACGGGGTTATGTAGGAAAGTAGGAGCTTTCTGACATAGATACCCCCACTTTTTTGCCTGGTGTCAGCATGTTTTGACTGTGGTTCACTCGGATCCTGCTAACCAGGCCCCAAGTGGCAGTGCTCTCTCCTCTAAATTCCATGGTAAATACTTTGTACACCCCACAATTGGCATACTTGTGTACCATTGTAAGTTCTTAGTTTATGGTACTGAGGTATTAGTACACCAAGGGACTCATACGGGCTGCAGCATGTACTACGCCACCCATAGGACCCCCCAGCAAACTGTGTCTGAGATCTGCTATTGCAGTCTGCGTGAAATGGAGCATGCACCTTTCCCTTTGGATATAAGGCTTTCCTTATATCCAAGGGACTGCACTTTTAAGCTATAAGATATCCATAAGGTAGGCCCTTCCGTCCAAGGGAAAAGTGCATGATTCTAAGTGTGTGGGTACCCCAACACGAACATAGGTACCCCTACAAACCCGGATCACAATTCTCTGAGCCTTATAAGTGGTGCTCTGGCAAGTCAAAATGTCCAACTACATAATAGCTGCCCTGAAACTGCCCTGAAACCTTTGGAATCAAACATGTTGGAATCATACAACTACAACAAATCCTGTGAAATTTGAATGATACCATGTACTGTGGGGCTTCTTAGAAGACCCCTAAATACCTACCTATGTAGCCATACAGGATCTGCCTCTCAGCCTGTGCTGCTGCCGACTCTAGATAGTGTTCTGCCCCAAAACTGATGAGTTTAACTTGGGCAGAGAAGCTGAACAAAGGATTTCCTTTGAAGGAGAGGTGTAGCCACCTCTCCGTTATAAATAAGTAGGGTGGGGCACTTCTGAGCACCACCAGACAGCATTGAAGGGCACATTTGGTGCCCTTCTTGCATGAACCAGTTTTGGCCAGTTCTGGAGCCTTTGGCTCCCGCACTGGTGTGAAACCACACAAAGGAAAAGGGAGTGTCAACTCCCTACAGTGACGACTGTATCACAAAAAGCCAGCTTGAAGCAGCTTTTCCCCATACGGGCCTGCAGGACAAACTCAGAATGTTAACAATTTGCTTGTCGATTGGTATTGCTCCCCTGGTGGAAGATTGTGCCACTTGGGGTACAGTCTTCACTGATGTTTACATCAGAACTCATGGTACCCCTTAAATAACAGTTTTACCTGAAGTACTGAAACATGTACAGAATGAGTATCGGGCAACACCTGCCCTGGACTTGGGGATGAAACTAATGGCAATTTTGCTTTGGCATCGGCCATTATGTTAAATTAGATAATGGGGAAGAAGCAGCATTGGCTATACACCAATGCCTGAAGGAGTTTTCTCCTGCACAACAGGAGAGGGAATTGCATAAGATTATCAAAGAAACCTATGACACACTAGGCAGGGATAATTTGGGAGCCAGACCTGGGAAACCACAGGTTGAGAGTAATTCTGAAAAGGAAAACTCCAAGCAAGCACCTGATTCTTCTAAGAAAAAATGTGACAATAAACAATAAAATAAACAAAACAAGACACAATCATGGGGTGGGTCTCGTCAACAGGAAACCACTGACATGAAATATATTTTAAGAAACCATGATAACATTAGAAAGCCTGACAGGTAACAGGATACTGATACACGTTACTCTTGTTTTTTTCAGGATTCATCCGATGCATGTTCAGAGCGAGGAGAACTGATCACAAGAGCATGTGAAGGCTTAAAAGGAAACACATTGTACTTCAAACTACATCCTTAAAAAGGAGCACAAACCAAAGACTCCCACACCTCAATTCAAAAAGAAGGTGGCTGGGATTAAAATAAGATATGCAAGATGCCACAAGATGCCTTGCACAAGGCCTCTTGATACACCATGTACAAATGTTGTTCTATCTTCATCCACGGGATGAAAGGACTATCTACATATCCATAACATTGCTAATCTATGCGCACATCACAAGGATGCTTTGGATTATAAATTATGTGTAGCCCAAAAGATTTGCAGAGGAGGCACTTCAGCTGACACCAAGGGTCCCTGCATGTTGAGACTTCACCACGCAGAGGTCTGACATCTCCATGAAGAGGTGTCAAGTTTGTGACAAAGACGGGCTCCTACATTCTCTCCCGCCAGGTAATGGGGTTGGATCATCTCTCTGTAATATTTTTGGCTTCACATCCACACACACTCTAGGTATTCACAGAGTAGGGTTAGCATAGTAGGAATATGCCTGATTACTGCATTGTTTATATGTCTGCACATACATACTGTTTTAGCACCATGGTAGAACTATATCTACTATTCACCCTTTTGGTGCTTGTAATCATTTTCCTCTGCTCTGTCTACTGATTATTGCAGCATATGTATTCTATACTGGAATAACGTTGGTTTAATAAATATATTGAAAACCTTCCACTGTGTATTCTCTGTATATTTCTCTGAGCACAAGTAAGCACGGGTGACTGAACAAAAGGTTCGGATCTGTTACCAGGATCCCTGAGGGTTCAGGGTTGTCATGTTCAGTGGTGGCCAGAAACCATTTGCTCCCTGGTAACGTTAGGGGGGCTTACGGTGATGCTGTATGCTAACTGGTCTCTAGGCCAACATACCCTAAGGGGGTGCTCAGAATCAGTCATGATGCCTCACCTAAAGTTTATTTTGTCCCAAAAATACACAGGTTCTATGGATTCGTGGGAACTACACAACAATGTGTATAAAAAGCTTGATCTGTAATATTTGCCTAAATTGAGCACTATTTTGGAGTGTTCACTTCAAAAGAAGAAACAAGTATGTTAGAGAATCAGTGGAAGCTTATATTTCAGCCTTCAGGAAACTTGTTTTGATGTGTCATTTTGGTTCTACATTGGACGAAAGACCATGTGATCAATCCATGTTCGGCTGTGTTTTGGATCAAGCAACGGAGGATTATGGCTGAACGATAACCCCACTCCTAATGAGGTAGAAACCACGGCGATGTCTTGTGAACATTTGCAAGCGTATGTGAAGGTTATCAGGAACCATAAAGGTGGCGAAGAGAGACAGGAGATGTTCAGGTTGTGAAATCAAAAGTTACTGGGATTTCCATCTTGAAACAGTTTGTTGGTAGCAAGTAAGAAATATGGTCAAACAAGAAGCTTCATATCATGTTTTTTAGATGTAGTAATATGGGCCATGTGTTCAATTTCAGAGATTGTCCTGGTTGGAATGCTTTATGTAAAATGTGTGGGGAAAAGGGTACTTCTAATCTTGCTGCAGATCTGAGAAAAGAAAAACTAAGGGTGTGAGTGAAGTGCTTTACAATTTAGATGATGAATCTGATGAATTTGTTTTACAAATAGTGGAGCAGAAAGGTGAAGGTCCACTCAAGGTGGTGAAGATCATACTGATTCCCAGGAAGTTCTTCGAGGATAATCTGAAAGGTGTGATGTAAATGGTGTGGTGAAGTTATTAAAACCCAACATTACACCTAAAGAATTTGGTGGACAACTCATCAAGTTGATGGGGTATTTTTGTGGAGTTGAAAGACAGAGTTATTCCGTCCAACATGTATGTGTCTGTTAAGGGTAATTCTTTAATCAGTTGGTTTCACCAGAGGAAATGTCGGTGTATCTTGATCAAAAAGGAGTTCCCTCCGGTAATATTGAGGAGTTGATGGGTTCTCAAGCAAAATGTTTCCGAAGCTAATGTGTGCACCGTCTCTGAAAAAAGTAACTACGAAAAGCTGCTTTCTCATGTCTTCAGGAATGAGCTATGTCATCTAAAGAATTATGTGCATTGTATTAAACTTACGTCTGGTCTGAGTCCTAAGGTCCGCAAATTGAGAAGTATGCTTCTAATGATTAAGGAGTCAAAGAAGAAGGAACGAGAAACTTTTAGAAAGTATGGTCACACAAGAGATTGAGGCAGCATAATGAGTTTCTTCTGTGGTCATGGCTTGAAAGGAAAGTGGAGAGGCTTGGCTCTGTGTGGTCTTGAGGAAATTAAACAAGGCAGTGGTGACAGATCAATGCCATTGCCATGTATTACAGAGATGTTATGTTGTTTGGAGAGGGCAAAATGGTTTACTTCTTTGGACCTAACTTCTGCATATCATCAGATATCTCTATAAGGAGGTGCCATTTGGGACATATAAGTATATGTATATGCCATTTGCATTAATTTCTGCCTCTTCCGTGTTCCAGAGGTCAGTGAATGGCTGTTGATTGGCATTGACAGAGTGAAAATTTACCAAGATCACGTGCTGGTGTATGGAAGGATGTATGACGTTACAACGCATACATTCACAACGCATACCATTACAATGAAACTTTTACAACGCAGGATTCATTACAACGCATGCCATTACAACGCAGCTGCTATTACAATGCATGCCATTACAACGTAAGTAAGGGTAAGTATTTTTTTTTTAATTAATGGGAATGTAATAGTAGTGTAAGTGTTGGATAGTGTAGGAGTTAAAATTACTATTCTAACTCCAGGGGTGTGTAATAGTAGGGTAGGTGTTGGATAGTGTAGGGTTTAAAATTACTATTCTAACTCCAAGGGGGCGTAATAGTAGGGTAAGTGTTGGATGGTGTAGGGGGTAAATTTAATTAAATACTCACCCATACTTACGTTGTAATGGCATGCGTTGTAATAGCAGCTGGGTTGTAATGGCATGCGTTGTAATGGATCCTGCGTTGTAAAAGTTTTGTTGTTATGGTAGTGCGTTGTTTTAGTTGCGTTGTAATGGCTGTTTCCCGTATGTGAAGACCTTGAGTGAGCATGATTCCAGACTGTGTGATGTATAGAAGATGTTGAGTGATAGTGGTCTTACCTTGAAACACGAAAAATATAAGTTAGAGGTTTCTGAAACTGAATACTTGGGACACTTGATTTCCACTGACGGGATTCGACCTAAGGGAAGTTTAGTCAATGTTAATAATGACATGCCAACTACCGGTTCCAAGATGAATTAGTGACATTTTGCTGAAGGATGCAATAGTATGCAGAAGTTATTAAAGAAAGGTGTCACATTTGAATGACCAGAGGAATGTGTCAATAAATGTGTGCAGTTGAAGAAGGATTCTTGGATGCTGCAAATTTGAGAAGTTTCCAACCAGCCACCTTTGGGTGTGACACGGAACCAGACTGGCAGGCATGGTGGCCTATTGGTATGTTCCCCCCCACTTGTTCATCCCAAATGGCTAAGAACTTGGGAGTCAAGATGGACAAGGGGTTGACTATGAAGTCCCAGATCCTGGGGTTGTCGGGCACCTGCTTCGGCCTCCTTAGGATGCTGCGGAGGTTTCTTCCCCTCCTGTCGGAGGAGCACAGGAAGCTGACTGTGCAGGCCCTGATAGGCTCTAGGTTAGATTATTCAAACGTTCTGTACCTGGGTCTGCCAGAGTACCTGCTACAGCGGCTCCAAGTTGTGCAGAATGCGACGGCGAGAGCGATCTATGGCCTGAATAAACGTGCTAGTGCAGCGGGCTTACTGCAGACCCTGCATTGGCTCCCAATCCGCAAGCGGATTGCCTTTAAGGCTTTGACCTTGACATACAAGGCCCTTCATGCGACGGGAGCTAAGTATCTACAAAAGAGACTTGCCTTCTATCGGCCGGCTCGTTCTCTGAGGTCAGAATCCCTGTTTTTAGCGACTGTCCCACGAGTGAAGAGAGCGCGCCGGGGAGGTCGCTCCTTTGGACTACTGGCGCCACAGCTTTGGAATTCTCTGCCTCTTATACTTCGGGGAGCTACCAGCTTATTAGCTTTTAGAAAAGGCCTCAAAACCTGGCTGTTCACCCAGTAGGCCTTTTTGCTTGTTCTGTTCTTTTTATCTGTGATATTTTTTCTTTTAACGTGTTATGTTAGTAGACCGCAGCCCTCCTTTTTAAAAAGCGCCGGGACACTCTTTTTGAGTAGCCGTGCGCTCTACAAAAGCAATTATAACATAACATAACATAACAGATGCAAAGACAATGCTGAGAGCAGACACTAGTGCAACGGGACTAGGTGCAGTTCTTCAATAGGCCTTCACCAGTCTACGGGTGTCTGCATGTTGGTGTGTGTTTTTCAACACTTTTTAACTTCATTCACACTGGGCCACTCTGTTGGTCAGCAGAAACTCCTCTTAGAGTTAGGGGATGTAAGGTTTCCTTGCCGTATCCTATGCACGTCTCCGCTCCACCTTATTTAGCCATCCTATTACAACTTTTATCTATCCCATTACATTTTTTGCATGTCCACCCCCCTCTTCTTGATGGCAGTGTTGCTCATCCTTTGTATTTATTAACACAACTTAGCTTTATTATCTTTCCCTCATAGGTTTCTCAGGCACCCTCATTTTGCATCCCATTTCTACTGTGCCCTGAAGAAGGTGTGACCCACATGCTAGGTTGTTTACTGAAACACGTTTTGTGGCTGCGGTCTTCTGGTCTGTATGTCTCCTCCAACACTACTTAGTCGTGGCCTCCTCTGAGGTTCACATGAAGCCTTAGGAAAAACTCTCTCTTGCGCAATGGAATAATATAGTGAAAGGGTGAATGTATGATGCCATATGTGCACTATACAGCATTTTGTGGTTTATCTTATGTACTACATTGTTAAAGATCCACTGGGTGAGATCAATGGTTTTTGATGCAGTGGACCACGTGTAAGTTTTGTGCATGCTTGAAGGAATGAGTATGACTCTGGATGAGAGTACGAGTGGGTTCTGTGTATGTGTGTTGCGCCTGGGTCTCTTTGAATGTACATTGTATATCGTGGAATAGTTATTAAATGTATAGTAATTATTGCTTTTTGTACCTTGAGAACTGTTATAATAAAGTTGATATATTTGTTCTAATAAGCATGGTCTCAGATCATCAGTGTCCTTAGTATTTGTTGCCCTTTGCGCCCTTACCACACTGTACCTGCACTCCGAGGGGATGTGACAATGCTGTTTATGTGCTTTATCCTTGATGTATTGGTTTTCCTTAAAATAATGTCTTAGGCAGTGGGTTTCTCCTCATTGATTGTGCAGTTCTTGAACAGGTCTTTGCGGGAAAGGTAACCACAATTTTGTTCTTTTCTAGATCATTACGTGGTGCTGAACAGAATTATTCAGTAAACGAAAAAGAGACTTTGCCGGTAAATTGGGGCACAAGGAGACTGAAGGCATTTTTTGGGAGGTGGCATTTTTTGTATTAAAATGGATCACAAACCATTGTCTGAGTTGCAAAAAAGGTATCAATGCTTTATCTAGCAGAATAGGAAGATGGGTGGTAGCCTTGCAAGAATTTGAGTTCATGGTTTCATATGTACCTAGTGTGATGAACATAATTGCTGAATGTTGTTTAAGATTATGTGAGGATGAGAATGGTGAGGACGGTGGTCGTGACATGGAAGATGAACTTGGAGATGAGCCTGTCAGTGTCTGTTTGGGCTTGGATGGTGTTGTCCAGGAGGAGGATTGGAAGGATGAATTGGAAGGGGATGCACAGCTGAAAATGTGATATGCAGGACAAAGGATGGATATTCTGGAAGAGAAAAAGGGTGTGATGAGCTTAGGGGGTTCTGGCAAGTGAAGGATGAACTCTCTTTGTAAGATGGTCTGGTGATGACAGTAGGAATGTTAATCCCATCTGAGAGTGTAAGAATGCGTTTGTTTGGGAGGGTTCATGAAAGTCATCCCGGAATTTCGAAGACTAAGGAGAGAATAAGGGAAAGTTACTGGTGGCCAGGAATGGACATCTTGATTGAGAGGGTTGTTTGTGATTGTTTTGAGTGTAGGAAATGTGAAAAGGTGCTGAAATGTAGGACACAATCAATGATCATACGAGATTTGGCTACTGGTCTATTGGATTGATTTAGAGCTTTACATTGATGGTCCTATTAAGGTGTCAGTTAGTGAGAAATTTGTGATAACATGCATTGACATCTACTCAAGGTGACCTGAAGCTAAGGTAGTATATTCTGTGGAGACTCATGATGTTATGTTAATTTTGGAAGTTATTTGAGATAAGTGTTTCCTGGCTGACTTACATGGGTTCCAACCAACCTCAAAGGTGATGAAAAAGCTTTTGGTAGAAAGAGGTATTCAGTATATGAAGACTGCTCAGTATCATACCGAAGCAAACAGTATGATCGCGCAATTTAACAAGGTAATCAAAGTCTGCTTGCAGTGAACAAGTTTAAAGAGAAAGTTAAAAAAGGAGTGACTGTGGTTGACAGAATTAAACATGAAAGTGACAGATGAATAATGATGGGGATTAGTGTTTTGTGTAAAAGGAAGAAAGGATTTGGTGCAGGACGGCTGTAAAGAGTACAAAGGTTGGAATGGGTGATTGGGTGAAGATAAAAATTCCAAGGAAAGAGATAAGTTCAGACAACCCATAAGCGTTACATAGCTCTTCCCTAATGTGAAAACAGAGGATTATCACATTTGGAATCTTGGTAGAGTTGTGTTATGGAAGACTGTTACTGGTGTGGATCCTGGGAAGAAAAGTGTTGGTTATGGAAATTGCTCCAAGGTATTGCAGGATATGCCATCTGTGAAAGGGAGAAGTCCAGCTGCGACTGAAGACAGAGGGGATACTTTTTCATCTAAGAGGAAGAGTTTGTGGGTGTGTAAAAAGCCTGCTCGCTTACAAGATATTGTGCAAAATTATTTTGCCATCCTTACCGTTTGTATATGAAGGGATGTATACATTAGTTGTTACTACAGGAATGTATATATTATTTGTTACCTTGTCACTCACTTTCGTTGTGAAAGATTTGCGCAGTTTATCTTGTTTAATTACTATAGTGGGGTAGATGTGTAACATGTGCAAATTATGTGGAATTTGCAATGTGTAATTAGACCGTGTATGACCACTCCAGCTGAGAATGTTGATGCTCAGACTGAGAATTTGATGGCTGGAGTGAAACCATAGGGTGCTGTGGCAGATGGGGTCCCTGGAGTATACTGCTTATTAAAGAATATCTTCTTCCAAGACTTCTGGTGGTCTCTGTCTTTTCTACAGTGGTCAAAGGATTGCAACTCGGATAGTGTAATAATACTCAAAACTCAATGACCGGTTACGACTATATCGGTATTGAAATAAGCTGCCAAATTTAGAGGACAATAACATGGAATAAACCCCAAAAATACAATCTATTACACAAGGTTTTATTTTGTGACACCAAAATACAACAGTACCTGCCAACCCTTCATGAGTAACTATATTATACAACATCCTAGTGTAGTTTGGAGTGTGAGCCCTACTCAGGAGTGAACTGTAGTGTGATGAGCTGATGTACATAGCATCCTAGAGTAAAGTGTAGTTTAAGCTATACACATATATGAAGTGCAGTGTGTTGAGTTGGTGTACAAACCATCTTAAAGTGTAGTGTGAGCTTTGTCCAGATGTGAACCTCTGAGTCTGGCGGCTTCAAAGTAGTGACGTGTTGTATCACTTCTTAGGGGATGGCTAGGCAACTAATATTCTGTGACAGTTAAAGTACCTGGAAAGCATTCGGTGAGATGTCTGATGATGCAAAAGCCCAGAGTCAGACAGGAGTGGTGCACAGAGCCCGGATCATGCATACAGCCTCTGCATGAATGATGCACCCTTACCTGCCCAGTGGTGTCAGGTGAGATAGTGCCTGGTGTGGTAAAAAAGACTAAAGAATGAAGGGTACAGAGTAGGAAAAACGCCGAATGGCATTTATGGCAGACATAATCAGATATGAAATATGTGTTTAGACACCACTTTCTATTAATGGAGGACCCTTCGATGATACTTCTGATAATCACTGGATGTCATCACCAATCAGAGGCAAGATCCAGTCTGGATGCAGCTGATAGCTGTGTCTCAGTAGTGATAAAGGATCGGTGCACAGACATAATATCAACTCAAAAATATCGACTGGACATAATATCGAGTTTTAAGGATAGACTGGACAAAATATCGACAGGACAGAATATAGATAACCAAAATATCGTTTTTAAGGTGAGTGATGTAATATCGACTGTTAAAAATATAGAAAGTTAAAATATCGAAGTATATAATATAGATAGTTAAAAATATCGATTTTTTAATAATATCTAATTTTTTATAGTGTACTTTTATGTTATAATATGTGTGAAAAGTGTGTATTTATGTTATAATTCATTTTTAATAATGATTTTTTTTTATAATTATTGGATAATTTAATTCTGTAGCGGGTTGTGGGTTTATAGGGGAATAGGGTGGGAAGTAATTTAATTATAATTAATAAATATGTAAATTTATTTATTGATAGAACATTTTAATTAATTGTTAAATAATTTATATTTGTTAATTAATAAAATTTTAATTGGTAAATAATTTTAATTAATCAATTAATTGGTAATTATGTACATTTTACTAATTTATTAATCTGTAGCGGGTTGTGAGTTTATAGGGGAATTGGGTGTGAAGTAATTAAATTATAATTAATTAAATATGTAAAATTATTTGTTGGTATTTATTTAGGATTACATATTAATTAAGTATTTATGGGTAAATATAAAGATTTTATTTGCCAATTAACTCAATGCAATTGATTAATTGTTAAATATGTTAATTTTAATAATTTATTTTCTGTAGCGGGTTGTGGGTTTATAGGTGAATAGGGTGGGAAGTAATTCATTAATAATTAATTAAATAATTACATTTATTTTAAATTTATTTAATTTGAAATAATTGTTAAACATTTTTTAATTATTAAATAATTAATTGTTATTTCTTAATTAATTAGTATTAATAGGTGATCAATTGAATAATTATTGTTAATTAGTAAATTTAATATATTAATGATTATATTTTATACATTTTTTAATTAGTTTTAATTAATTATTAATAGATATTCATTTATAAATTTTTAAATAATATATGAAGTATTTACTTTCCCTAATGTTGTATTCTCTGGAGTGGGAATACTAATTTTAAACCTTACGCTATCCAACGCTTTCCCTACTGTTACACCCACTGGAGTGGGAATAGTAATTTTAACCCCTACGCTATCCAACACTTTCTCTACTGTTGCACTCTTTGGAGTGGGAATAGAAATTTTAACCCCTACGCTATCCAGCGCTTTCCCTACGCTTGTACTCTTTGGAGTGGGAATAGTAACTTTTACACTTCTGCTATCGTTTGGTAATAATATTGGATATTATTTAATTATATTATGTGACTATATATATGTTTTAACAAATATGATTGTAAAAAATGCTGTTATTCTTTTCATGAATTATTTAATTATTATAAGCTAATTTAAGTTTTTTTAAGTATATTTTAGTAATTACATTTTAAAATTAATTTAATTTAACACTGTTTTTAATAAAGTCGATATTTTTATAAACTATATTTTTGTAAACGATATTTTATACTCAATATTTTTGTACTTACCTATTTGTAGATACAAACTGGATATTCTGTCTGTTGATATTTTGTCAACGATATTTTTGCAAGTCGATATTCTGTCTCTCGATATTATTTCAGTGATCCAAAGGATCAGTATTGCTGCTGGTGCTTCCACTTCACAGAGCAGGTCTTTCTCCCGCCCGGAGACTTCATCATCAGCACCATGTTTAATAACATCTTCACACTTCTGGGGTGTGATATACATATATTTTTTTTTTTACAAAAGGTTTATTAGATTTTGTCCACACAAATGAAACACACCATCCTATTACTATTGGCCATCGAGAGGACGCATATGCAACAGCAGACCCATAGTACATAACTCTTAGAAAACACATAATCTGCCCATCCCCAATAGTTTCTATACAGGCTGCCAACCTTTCAATCTACCCCTTCACCCTTCTCTATCCC
Source organism: Lissotriton vulgaris (assembly GCF_964263255.1). Classification (NCBI taxonomy): domain Eukaryota; kingdom Metazoa; phylum Chordata; class Amphibia; order Caudata; family Salamandridae; genus Lissotriton; species Lissotriton vulgaris. The sequence goes on along the minus strand of NC_141691.1, from coordinate 2,096,843,829 downwards.
ACCACGTTTGGCCAACTATAGGGGTGTCCTCAGGATGATGTGAAGGTCTCCATCGCAACCATCAGGGTGCTGGCACTGAAAATGAGTTCAGGAGGATGAGCGACCAAAATATCAAACCCTCTGTCCCTTGCCATATGGGTTGCACAGGATTCCCACACTGTATGAAATTTCATCCATGAATCATGAATAATGGATGACAGTTTTTCCATAGCATAAATAGACCAAATCGTATTCCACCACATTGTACTGGTTGCACACCTGTTGCTTCCATGCCAGTGCCAATGAAAATTAATTAGCGGCTGAGAAATTAACTTACCCACAGGCGTTGAGTCCCCAGGGGATCACCCAAATATAGAACTAGCGGGTTGAGTGGGAGCTGAGTGTCCAGGATCTGGCAAAAGTGGTCCAGAGTCTCCCCCCCTACCCCCAATTTCTCTGAATATGCAGGCAGCACTACCACATATGTATACATGTTCCTCTATTCCCACAACCCTTCCAGCAGAGCTCCGAGCCCCTATGATGGCAGGTAGCCGGGCGGGAGAGAGGTCCCATTGAGTCAATAGTTTAAAAGCAGTCTGCTTGTAAGTGTCGTGAATCCCGTGACCTTGAAAGCAGTCTGCTGTCCTACTGCTAGATTACGGCGTGCACCACTTTCATAGTAGCCCCCTTCCCCATAGGGTCGGAATCTTATTGTGTGTATTGTCATATTGTGTGTCATGTTCTGCTTCGCTGCTTCATGGTGGCAGATGTAGGCTTTTGCTCCAATATATTGTTAACTGTATACATGGTTCCCTCTAACCTGCGCAATAGCGCACACCTAGGTTTCCCTCCGCGCAGACACCTACAGTCAGCGCGCACTACATAGAATTCCGAGCATTCAGTAAATACTTTACTGGAGCTCCTGAAGAGCTGCTCGTGGTGATGCTGCTGCGTCTCCAAATGCATTTCTAAAGACGTGTTTTTCGTCTTTAGAAATGCTAATGGAGGACGTTTAAATGCCTGCAGGGCTGTCATTAAACAGCAGGAGAGTATTCCCAGAGCTTTTTCTGCAGCCCTTGTCCGGTCTGCAAAGTCCACGGACCTCTGGCTCCTCCACATAGCTGCCAGGGTTTCAGATTGCCGTGTGTGACATTTTCGTGATTTTAGAGTAATTATGAGTGCATTTCAATGACTATGAGTGACACTGAGAACTTCATTATAAATAAAATTGAGACCATTTTTGAAGAATGTGTAGAAGAAATCTTTCAAGCTTTTAAAGTGAAGTAAAGGGGGTGTAAAATATAATTAAACTGCCGTTAATCAGGTCACAAATGGGCAATTTGAAAAGTACCAGGGTTTGCGACTGCAAGGTTTAACGTCCCAAAGAAACATATGTGTTTCCCTTCCGAATTACGCACTGTGGGACACATTTCAACTTGGAAGGAGGAGGAGGCACGAAAGGGGCATCTAACACCTTACGAATAGTGATGATACTTATCCGTGCTTTGAGGGGTCCCAATGAGTCAGAAGCTGATTAATGATGCAACGTTTTTTGAATTGTTCTGATCTGTTCCTTTGTAGTAGTACGACGGCATTTTACATCCCTGTAAAGAGAGAGCCTAGCAAAAGCGCAATGCAAAAACTGAGCTGTAAACAATCTCTCTTGTACATTAAGAGATATTCACAAAAAAATCAGCTTCACAGATTTGGGATGTTCATAGTTATCACTAACAACCACGGTTCCCTTTAACCGAAATCGATGACATTCAGAAACTAAAACAAGATGTGTATCCACTATACCAGTAAATATATCGATCCAAAACATTTCTATTGCTAAATCTCTCTCATGGACCAGATAGCAATGGCATTACATGCTGTGTCACATATGTTTTTTTTGTCGCCCGAGTGATCTGAAAAAATAATGCCTGCATGTTCGTTTTTGTATGTGATTCATTTTACTGGTCGGGCACAAGAAGTAGAGCGGTGTGAAAGCCCATGTATTTAAGATGCAACACCATACTTATTGTTTACGTCCAATAAAAAAATATAGCATCCTACAACCCTGAAAAGGAAGCTAGTAAAATTTGCTTTACTAGAGAACCCATAATAATACGTTGATTTTTTTTATATAGCATTTTTCACTGCACTTTTGGCGCTTCTCACTTCTCTAATGGCATTCAATTTATCGCGAGAAAAATCAAGCAATGAAGACAAGGGGAACACATAAATATCAGAAGGTTCACCCATTTGAGCAATGAGAAACTAAGTTAACTACTGCAAAGGTTTATGCCTGGTACCAAAAACGGGAAGTGATAATATTCTACACACAGATGTCCTAGGTTTTTGTGTGGATTTTCCCTTCCATGTAGTTTATTTCCTAAATCAAATTTCTAGTGTGGAGTTGGTGAAGCTCATGAGATTAAAGCCTATTGGCCTTATAGTCGTTTGCATAATATTTGTTTAATGAACAGAAGTTTTTGGCCACCTCTTGAAGAACCACCAGCTCCAATTCACCCCTGGTTTTCCTTAGATCCATCCCTGTATGTGCTTAGGGAAATGTCAAGTTTATGTTGGGCCTTAAGATGACTGACTTCTCTCCTAGTTCAGTTTTTTTCTGCTTGCGATCGACTCACATCCTATAACCCCTTTTGTGGGGTTCCAAAAGGCATGCCAGCTGACCTCCGGTGTGGTGTTTTCCTAAAAATAATAGAAAAGAGCCTCCCGAATCTTGCCAGTCATCAACTGATCTCTGAGGGCCACTGCACTGACTTGTCTATTGAGTGGGGGGAGTAATTTTGACAAGTTAAAATCTACTTAAACCACTGCATGATTGTTTAGGCTGAAAGACAGAAGAAAGGTCATTTTGTAATAAGTTATGCAATATAAAAAAATAATTTATGCACATATATGTCAGATGCAAATTAGAGAAGAACCTCAAGTCACGTTTGTCAGGGGTCAGATGCCGCCACACTATGAAAAACCAACTCTCTGCAAAGCGCCCATAAGCAAAGTCGTATTCCCTACTTTAAGTTTCACTTGCTGAAACACCCATAATGCATTCCCTATAGTGGATTCATTAGAGCAATCCTCCCTTTAGTTCACCTATGCGTGCCGCTTTACATCTCAGATGTGAGATGCTAGGAACAAAGTCTATCTGATCAGATCTTCCCGGTCACTTCTCTCACCAAACATGCCTTCTCAGGACCATGAGTTGTAAGCAAAATATATGAATGGACAGCCCAGCACAGTAACCATGTAAATACATTATTATCATATGAAATACCACAGAAAGTTCTGCACAGTTGCTCAAAGCTGCGCGCACACTGAAAAACCGTAAAGTGCATGATTAGCTCCACCGAATATGAACTTATTTTGACTTGTACTTAAGTGGTTGTCTATTTACTAACTTTGTACTATCAAACAACTTCCTCTGATGTGTCTGTAAAAGCCTTTTCCTGAATTTTGACCTTCTGTCCGGGATTTTTGTCTTGAATTTTGACCCTTGTCCTGAATTTTTACACTTACCGTCCTGAATTTTCACCCTTGCCAGTTAGTCACCGTAAGAAGACCCTGGGAATCTGACACTGTTTTTTTTATTTTTATTTTTTTGCAGATTTGTATAGCGTCAACTCGACCATACTGCATGGGAACGCTTTACACGAGCACCAGTTATGTTACACAAGGACACATTCATTCTATGGTAGACACAGGGAAAGTAAAGTGATGGTTGAGTCATGTTGTCCAATATACTATACGGATAGAAAAAAAGCAGTGCATTTCACATAGGTGTGAATGTATAATAATGTTCATGCGTTAGTAAACTTTAAGCAAGTGTGCACTCAAAATAACAGCTTTACGTTATTTGTATTAGTAAAGCACACAATCACCCGTGAGGGTTTCTTGACGCTGCCTCCAGCCCTCTTACCGTGTGCTCCTGCTCGGCTTCCTGCACGGGGATCACACGGTGCTCTCTGTGTGCCCGGGACTCTCTACTGTCCTTACACGGGAGTTCACCATCGGGTTCACAGAGGAGCTGCAGCTTCTCCCCGTGCGCCTCACGCAGGCTTCCAGGCGCTATCTGCAGTTCTTTCATCATCTTCGCTATGTTTGCTAGTCTCTTATTCGGTTTCATTTCCTTTTCTGGGTCAAAGCGCTGCCTGCATTCCGGGCAGGCTTTCTCCAGGTCCTCTTTACCCTTGAATGTGTCGAAGCAGGACAGGCAGAAGCTGTGTCCGCAGTCCAGGGTCACGGGGTCAGTGTAGAGGTCAGCGCAGATGGAGCAGGTGGATTCCTCCTGGAGGCCGGCCCTGGGGTCTGCGGCGGCCATGGCTGCAGCGTGCTGTGCAGAGCTCCGTTCACTAATGTTTCTTCAAAAACCACAGGGCGGTGTGACTGCGGGTGATGTGGTAGAATCGAATTCACCTCAGGCAGCACTTGTACATGCTGAGAGAAAAAAGGAGATGGATTGTTCTGGCCCAACCCCTCTGCCAGACAACAAAGTGGGTCGGCTTGTGAGTTGTGCAAAGTGCAGGGCCCGGGAAGTGGCAAGATTTAGTGTGCTGATCCTGGGGTAAACACTTAAGGCTGTGAATTCTTAAAAAAAAAACACACTTATTCGCAGTTTCTTCCTCTTCTGCTAGTATCGATACTCTCAGTTGCAAATCTAGCTCCTTCTAAACAAGACTTCCAGGCACCTATAAAGCAGCTCTGAGAGGCCTGACAAAATTCAATGGACTACGGCTTATATAGGTAGTGTGTCCCCGGGGTCAGTGTCCTTTAAATTGTGGGCACTGTACCCTAGCAAGCATGGAACAAGAACAATTCCGGGGAATACGTAGGCACTGTGCCCAAGCATGCATGTAAGGTTGTAGTTTCTCAAGTTAGGAGAACACTGGGCCCTAGCAGGTATGTAAGGAGAACAGCCTCTGGTAATAAGTAGACAATGTATGTGAGAATTTGGCCTGGCATATGCTGTTCACTACTTATAGTGGGCACCTTGCACCAGTCCAAAAAACCCCTTAGAGGTGATAGGTTAAAGACAACCTTTATTGAAACATATCCTAGTGGTGGCTGTGGTGAGCAGCCTTCAGGCTAAGTCTTGAAGGAATGTAAAGCAGCTTGTTTTACCAGATTAGAACCCACTGAATAACCAAATGAAAGGAGAACCACACAAGAGATATGTAAAATATATGTATTTATTACTAAACACTCTCTACTAACCTTAGACCATTCAGGGTACAAGGCAATGATGACTGCACTTATCTAAAGTTTGGTCTCATGTGTTCAAAGGATCCAATCTCTACTAACCTCTTTATAAGATTAGAGCTCAAAACACACAAAGAAGACGACAGTAAATAGCTGTTGGACTTGGCCCTTCTGGCAGGTCCACCCCTAAACTTTTTGATTTGATATGTGACCTGGTGTTGGTTGTTTTTGGGCTTTTGCGCACTTTACCACTGTGTCCCAGTGTAAAGTTTGTGTGCTCTCTGAGTGCATGTTGTGAGATAGGCCTGCCCTCCCATAGAAATGCATGGGGAGTATGTGTGTCCATGGTAGTTCCTGATGTGTGGGGAGTGCAGGCTCGAGTTTGGTATGTGCAAACTCGTGAGAGTGAATGCTGCACGACGATGTGTATGGCTTTAATGTGTCTAGTGTTGAAGTGCCACTTCTAGAAGTTGGCCTGTCTGTGTAGTAAAGGTGAATTCCATGTCTGGCCTGTGATTGGCTGGAGCTGGCTAGTGTGCCTGGCTCCAAGATAGGTCTGCCCCGGTGGTGAATGGGGAGATCTGCATGTTAATGACATGGAGGAGCTGCACCTGGGACCAGAATAGTGCTGGGCTTTCCCTACACAATGCTGGCTCTGCCCCCTGTGGTGTGTCTGATGTCCCAAGCCTGGCCAGTGAATGGGGTGAGCGGCAGAGCCCAACAGAGTGCTCCAAAACCAGCTGCGACTGATCTTCCTCCAAACTGCACCCTAAGACAAAGGATTTATGTGTATAAAAAGGGGCTGTGACCCCTTGCAAAATGTTCTTCCTGATCCCAACTTGAGGGGAGCCTGCTGCTGCTGGGCACCAGGAGGACCCCCACTGAGGACTGCCTCCCTGCCTGGAGGGTCCTGTGAGCTGGCCCCTGGGCCCAGCCTTGGCCCCACCTTCATTCCTAAAAGACTTTGTCCCTAGACTTTTGGGACTTCTGTGGCCTGCCAGTGCCAGGGGAGTGCTGGCCTCCCCCTCCAAAAATAGTGCGTTGCGCCGCTGGTGCGGCGATCCCTAACTCAAGGGATTCCCCGGCGTGGGGATCCTCCTTTTGCTTATTTTTCAGAGCGGGAGCCCACTCCGCTTATTTGCCGATTTCGAGATCCATAACGGGTGCCCACCCCATGGAGAAGTGGAGAAGTATGGCTCAATCGTTAGAGCGGCAGACCCTGATGCAGAGGTCTGGCCTGGGACCAGGGTTCAATTCCCGCCTCGGTGAGTCTTGGGCTCAATCTCTTCAGACCTGATAATTCTCGCCTCGGTGCCTATTCTAATCATGGGTCCTACTCTGCAACTCTGGGCAATAGCTTTCTTAATCTCCACAACGGCCCCAACAGCGCTCGGATGCCTGGCTTTACCTTGGGGGTGCACAGGAGTGGACATTTCACAGGGAAAAGCCAGGAAGGGTTCTACAGCGGTATGCGTTACAGCGTCAGGACACCCCAGTTGGGGTATTAGTGCGCTTTACACGTACAAATTACATTTACCCTGCCAGGGACTTTGTGTCGTTGCCGTGCCTAGCGGGTGCCCACCACCCTTTATATGTTAATTCAAACCAGGAACCTACCCCGGATTGCGCCTCGATAAAATCACCACCGCAGACGAAGAGTCTGCCTGCGTCATCATCTTGCCGCCCTGTTATTGGTCCTAGCAGGAGATGCTGCTAGGCAACCAAGGAAGCTTTCCCCGAGCTCCCCGAGCTCATCGTCGCAGCCCGGACTCTGCAGAAAGCCAGGCAGCACCGCCAAGGACGTGGACGGGGCTGCCAGTGCCGACAGGAAGCGGACTGGAGCCCACCCGCGCTCCTGTACCAAGGGAGACTGTCCCGCGCCATGAGAGGCATTCTCTTTGGCTAGAGAGCGGCCCCGGGAGGCAGTGGGCCGCTCCCCCTTTGATCGCAACTTCAAGGGGACATTTGGCTATTTTGAGTCCCCCGAGCGGGACTCCAAAAACGGGGGCATTTCTTCTAGCCAACGAGAGGCTCCAGGGGGCCATTATTTCGTGAGTCCCCCGAGCGGGACTCCAACATGAACGGAGGCATTGTTATTTGGAGCATGTCGGGCTCCAACGATCACCGGGGCATTTTCAAAGGGTAGAGCGGCCCCAGTTGGCAGCGGGCCGCTCCCCCAGTGTGGTGACATTATTGCTGAGAGCCCACGAGGCTCCTAAGGGCACTGCTGTTTCATTGAGCCCCACAGGAGAGCCAGGAGGCACGCTGGTGCCAGGCACAGTCCTACAGCTGCCCAGCACTTAATGGGCAGCTGCTTCGTTTAGGCCCTTGCAGATCTTCTTTGGCTGCCTGCGCAGCCAGCCCAGACATTCTGGACAATAGGCCTGTGAGCCCCTGAAAGGCCAGTTTGGCCTGGGGTTAGTTCTGTGTACTTTTTGGTGCAAAGGTGATACTTACCTAATGTGATTTATGCAATGCTTTTTGCCTATACCCCTAAATGTATTTTTATGCTTTGGAGGTTGTGTTTCCTAGTATAGTTATACTAGTGAGGTTGTTTGAAAGGTGGAAAGTGTGTACTCCATGAGGGATCACAATTGTACTTGTTAGGATTAATATCCGTTCTTTCAAGACGTCATACAAAGGACAGAGCTATTCCAGGTTGCAGTGTAACATCTTTATTATTTTTTATTAAGACATGGACAGCCGACACGTGTTTCGCCCCCTATTGGCGAATTGCGCCGGGGCTTTCTCAAGGCTATTTCCTCATATACAGCGTAAATTATTACTGTTTCCAATTTTGACAATATCCAAGATACAAAAAGTTCAATACTCGAGGAGCCCGAGTTCTTCTGTAAGTTTGTAAGGCTGAGAGTGCAGTCCCAGTACTCCGTCTGCGGGTTGATCTATGGGTTGAATCCCAGGTGGGATGTTACACTGCAACCTGGAATAGCTCTGTCCTTTGTATGACGTCTTGAAAGAACGGATATTAATCCTAACAAGTACAATTGTGATCCCTCATGGAGTACACACTCTCCACCTTTCAAACTTGCATCTTTGTATGAAGCTCAAGAGGTCCAGAGCTTCAAGTGTGTCTTCATTCGCCTACAAAAGCAGCTTATCAAAGCGTTGTTTAAACCTTAGAATCCTTGGACCTTTCCTGTCTTGCTGGCAACTAGTGAGGTTGTGTCCCTGCGTGATATATGCCTAAGGTGGTTAGAGTTGCGTAGTGTGTACCTACCTGTTACTAGTGGTTACTGGTTGTGTTCTACATTTGCTAGTTGGTGCTACAAATTATACTATGTTCTAAGTGCTAATTTCTACCAAGTGCTATTCCTGACAGTGGTTCATGTGGCCCTGTCCCATGTTTATAATCCCCTGTAAATTCCGCCCGTGCCAGTGGCTCAGTGTAAATTGTGTGTTTATTATCTAATGTGTTTGGTAAAATACAAAGGCTATTTTTCTATATAACCTTGTGTGGAGTTCCTTTTGTGGGGGGCCTGGGATTAACCTTACTGCTTGTGTCACGTTACCTAAAGGGTGAGCAGGGGTTATCTTTGGCGTGTAACTCCCTTGCCCTGACTAGAGTGGTGGTTTCTGCCTGGCTTTGGTGCAAGCCTTAGCCAATCGGAAATCCCATTTCTAACAATAGCACAATACCCAGTGGGCTCCAGGGGGAGAGCAAACCATATACTAAGAAAGTGGCATAACAACCATGACTTAACTTGAAACAGTGCCTAGAGCACATAGAATTGCTGGAACCCCAAGGAACCACCCAAAATAGTGACAGAGGGGACCCACGGAGGACAGGTGCAGTGTCAAAACACAGACGCGAGCTCCAGGGAAAGTTGCAGTAGGAAAATTAAAGATTAAGTCCACTTCGGAGAGGACTTCAAGCAAATCCTTTGTAACATAGAAGGTTCTAAGGCCAGCACACTTCTGAGTACCACGGGGGCCTGTGTTACCTATCCCAGGGAAGCCGGGTGCATAGGTATCAAGTGATGTCAGAAACCTTTGTCGTTTTCAATGGCGTGACTCAAAGAAGTGCTGCTGACGGGAAGATGAAAAGCATCTGGTGGAATCCAAGCCTAGATCCGAGTTGAGAAGAAGCCGAAAACAGAGAGGATAGAGTCTGGATCACTTTAGAGTGACAATGGGGCATCAGAGACACATTTCTACTGTGTCAGGTGCTTCAGGTGAGAAGTACGATGCATGACTCTGCAGCCACGGGGACCAGGAGATGTCAACAAAAAACTTAAGTCTGGAGGTGAGCTGTCCCAGAAAGGATGTTGCGTGCTGGGGGGTGAGGGGGGGGGGAGGGGGTCAGTGTCCAGATTGAGCTCCAACAAGCCTTGGTAACTGCAACCCACATGGGCAGAGGAAAAAAGCTTTGGTGAGGACCAGCAAGGCCCTTGGGACTCTCTGAGCTATGGAGAGTCCAGGCACATCTGGAGAAACCAGGAAAGCCCAAGGAAGTTCAAAGTTACCGTCACAGGGACCCAGAGGCCAACAGACCAGGGATCGTGAAGAGACCTTGAGCTGAATCACAAAATACCAGCCCACGGAACACTCATGGAGTGTAGACCGGAAATTTTCAGTGCAATTGCTGCTCGGGGTCAGGACTACAAGTATCCCAAAGCACCACCTAAGGGATTGCCAAAAAACCTATGCTGCTGCAAAAGTACACGGTGCACAGGATTTCGGCTTGCATGGTCCCCACAAAGGGTTACTGGTCTCAGAATTGCTGAGAAGGGAGATCAACCTCAGCGACACTCAGGAACCCACCTCTGTGTTGCAGAAATCTTCGCAGTCCTCAGGAGCTTGGTAGATGCAAACCGGTCAGATGCTTCGCAGGTGAGTAACTCCTTTACTGCAAGGGAAATTCTTCAGTCATCCAGTATAGTGTAGATCGTCAAAGGACTTGGTTTCTGCTTGCAGAGTTTAGTCCAGGAAAAATCTAAAGTCCGGTAGTCAGGGTTCCTACTTTATACCCAAGGAAGGGGTGGGACAAACTCTGGGGACCCACCTATAAGACGGTCAGGACAGAGGGGTGCTTGTCCATTTTCACACCAGAGCAGGAGCAAATGGCTCCTGCAACCATTTTGAATTGGACTATGCACAGGGACACGAAATGTGCCCCCAGTGCAGACTATCAGGCACTCTCAGAGTGCAACCACCAAGCCCCAATACACTAAATCCTGTGTGGGAGGTGGTCACACCTCCTTGTGACATGAAACCTTTTGTCAAGCCTCCCACTGCTCAAGCTTGTCCCAGCAGCATGAGGGAAGACTCGTGTCTGTGGCTGGCAGCCTCCATTTTGTGATGCCCAGGTCGAGAAAGCTGGTACTGGGTGTACCAGTGTGTCGCACATGTCCCTTTAAGAGGGTGGAATCATGCCTCCCCCACCAGTTACTGACGGAGAGGTATGATTCCAAGGTGTTTGACACCAAACACGACATGTTACCAAGCAGCCGTTTTAAAGTTAGCATTTACCGCAAGGTTTAATGCACTTAAATAAGTATATGGTTTGGCTGCAACACAAACATCCCCAGATAATAGGTTCTGAAGGCTGAAGAAGGGCTCTGCTCATGCAGGGGCACCCTCTCACATAAAACCCATCACCCTGCCTTCAGGATTGATAAGGCCTACAATAGGGTTGTCTATTAGGTTTATATGTGCAATGATTAGGATAGATATAGTGAACCTATATGATAGATTTATATGTGCAGTGATTACGATTGATATAGTGAACCTATATCTAAGTAAGCGGGGCGTGCACCACCTTACACAGGCTGTGGTAGAAGACCTGTGGTGTCAGTTTGAATAGTCTCTCAAGGGTGGCACAGTACATGATACAGCCCCTGGGAGGCCTCTGAGGTACCTTTGCCCTGGGTACATATATACCATACACTAGGGACAAATAAGGGTATCCCAGAAACCAATCTGGAGTGTACATAAAGTACATGCAATCAATTTGGAGGAGAAAGCAGCTTTCCTTTTTTTTTGTCCTCATCAGCCTACGTCCACAAAAGGAATAAGGAAGCAAAACTCTGGGGTCTCCCTGAATATAGCACCGTCTGGAGCCCTTTTGTATTTTGACCTAAGACAGGTCACTCTATACCTTGCTTCTATTACTCCGACCATAGGAAGCCATTCAATCGACCTGACCCTCTCAAGGCCACCACCGGGGTATTCAAGCAACGTGGTATGAAGGCCTAATCATAGGACTATAGTTGTTTACAATTACAATAGGGTTATCCAGTTCTCAAAGGGGAGCCAGAAATTGTTGCGCCTGAACTTTACTGCTCTGTCCATCTTAACTGCATATTTTATAGAAGCTAGACATTCTACTTTGTTTGGGGGCATAGCTTTAATCCAATGCTTACAAATTTCTCTACGGGCAGGCAGTATTAAGTAGAAGATACATTTTCCTGTGTTTTTAGATAGTGTTTCATAATTAACTGGAATCTCCCCCCAAAAAAGGGATATGCTTACCTGGATTCGTTCTTCAAGTACTAAAAATATCGTATTACTCACATCCCACCAAAAATCTCGTAGCACCGGGCAATCCAAGAACATATGTTTATCGTTACTTTTCTCTTCCCCACACTTCGGACATCTCGGTATGACACCTTTCGTAAATTTTTCCAGCTTGTATGGTGTCCAATAAACCCTATGGAGACAAAAGAGGTGGTTCTGCCTTAAATTTGCAGCCTGTTGTCGACTACCTGTCTTTCCAGTACTTGTCTTCCGTAGGAGCAGATGCAAATTCCGCTAACCCCCTACCAAGATGCCGAGGTCTAAAGATCCCGACAGCAAGGAGGGGGAAAGGGGAATGGGATAAAGAGAAACACGCCACGTCTTCTTTCAGCTAGACTGAATCTCACTTTTCTTGTGTCTTCTTTCTGTGAGAAACAACAACTTAATACTACTTCCAGTAAACTACTCACAAGCTTATTTCTACGACCCACACTGACTAGCTGTGTGGCTAGCTGTTCTCTTGATGTCTGTTACAAGGTGTCAGCGATTGAATTCTTCAATGTGACAGTTCTAGGTAATACATGTACAAAAGGTTAGTTTGCATACTTCTCTTAACAGAACATTTATATGTTTTTCCTTGATCTTAATTATACCTTATCGAACCCTGTAGTAATTGTCTTTATTTCTTTTTCCATGCAGGCTTGAAACTCTCACACTAGTGGAATTCAGTGATAATTTCCAAAGCAAGAATGAAGCGTTTCATTAAAGGTGGTAAGTATCTTTATATATATTTTTATATATATATATATATATATATATATATATATATATATATATATATATATATATATTACCTACTGGCGGTCGCCAGTAGGTAGTTATAGTTAGGATTTTTTTCAATGTTAAATCTCAAAATTCTATTTGGAATAACTTTGGCACCGGTTGACGAATCTGCCTGAAAATTTCCTGAAAATGGCCTCGTCGAGCTCCGGTCCTTCCTTGAAAGTTTGGGGGGGATTCGTCAAGCGGGGGCCGAGATAAAAGGGGGGTCCCAAAACGCGTTTTCCCCATGTTAATTTCCATAGGGCGGTCGATTTCACTTTTAGCCCGAACGGCTGAATGGATTTCCACCAAACTTGGCAAAATTGTAGGGACTGGTAGCCCGATGTGCCTTTGCTATGTCTCAAGATATGTGCTTCAGTGGATTTTGAGAAATTAACGTTCAAAAAAATATATATATCTGTAGCCGCTCACCGGTGCGCGCACCGGTGAGCGCTCCAGGCGCGCCACGCGACTTGCGCGCAGAAAGCTGATTGGCTCTCAGTTGTCTGTAAACATTCTAAACAGTCCGGAGCGGCCGCCATCTTGTCTATCGGTAAAATCTAGTCATAAGAGGTGGCAAAAACAAAGGGGGGAATTGACTATAAGGGGGCAGGGTAGACCCCCCCTGACCCCCTAGGTTTGATATGGGGGCCATTAAAGGGCCCCGCGGGGCCTCAAAAAAAAAATTTTTTTTTGCGTTTTTCGCGGGGGAAGCGCCCGGTGCGCGCACCGGGAAGCGCTCCAAGGAGGGTACTATGGAAAAATAATCACTTTAAAAAATTGTATGTTTATTAATTGTTTTTTTTTATTTTATGTAAGTACCTACATGTAGGTACCAATGCAGAGACTTTCATTTAATGTACACCATCTGCTCTGTAGATATCTTGCATGTTGTTATTGTATGTTTTTGTGGTATATGGAATTCATAACATAGTCTGTCTGGAAAGGAGAAACAGATCTTTTAAGCACTCCCTGAGAATTTCTAGGGGATCATGAGTAGTCTATCCTGCTCACTTATGAAAATGAGGTGTAAAATATTCATATGAGATAATATAGTGGGAGAAAGGTAGTAACTATGAGTAAACTTACTATGTAACAGAAAAATAGTTGAACAGTATACTATAAGTCTCACTTTATATTTTAAACATTTTTGGTAATACTTTATGAATTACATATAAAAAAGAATATTGTCTGAAACAATTTGAAATTATTAAAGATAAATTTATTCCTCTGATTCTTTTTCATAATTTAATAAAATTTCTAACATAATATTGTCCGGAATTTCCTCATAATTATATGTACATGATTCCATTTCTTCCAAACATTCTATAAACTGTTCATCCAAAGAGTCATCCATGAAATCAACTTCTTTTTTTTGATCTTCTGGTTTTTCCACCTTTACTTTGATAGAAGTATCATTTGCCTGATTTTCTCCTTCCATTTTCTTTCTGAAAATTGCATACAAATTAACTATATTAGTAGAGTTAGGGTACTGTATACCAGAGAAGCCTAACTCAATCCATAACTATTACAGAGAAGTCTATCTCTATCTCTAACTATTAAAGAGGGATAGCATATCACTAACAGAATATTTTTTCAGAAATTAACTTAAAGTGTACAATATACTTCCATAATTAGAACTTACCTTAGAGAAATCAGTTGAAGTTGTCAGTGAAATTTGTTTTCAAATGTACTTCTGGAAGCAGTAGTCAAAATGGCTGTGTTTCCCTCTCTTCTTTTATATATATTCTTGTACTTAACCAATCAAACGTCAGGAAATAATCGTAGAAAATGAAAGATACTTTTTAATTGGTTGTAAATTCTAACATTACAAGTGTGTTTTTGTCATGTAATTTACCTCAGGATATTTAGACAGGCCTGTAGCCTAAATGTCTCAATGGAATTTCACCAAATTTGGGCAAATGGTAGGGACTGCTATGTAGTAGGGCGTATTCTATATTTGATGAAAGTGTCTCCATTGGGTTTTCCGTAAATTAATTTCCCACCTTTTTTTATCGAGCGCTTACCGGTGCGCGCTCCTTTACGCGCACCGGCAGCGTTACGGGAGTCCTCCATTTTGTGTTTCGGTACAATCGAGACACAAGATGGAGGGTAAACAATGTTCGGTATGGGTAGAAGGGGGCACTGTAGAGACTTCTTGACCCTCTAGGTTTTCTGAGGGGGGCTTAGGAGGCTCATAAACGTTTAAAAAAAAAAAAAAAAATTACTTTTCCACGGGGGGAGCGCCCGGTGCGCGCACCCTTAAGCGTACCCGAAAGCGTACTTTGGTGAAAAATAGTGAAAAAAGTTAGAAAAAAAATAAACGCTTTGAATGATCAGAGGTAGGGTAGCTCTGAGAAGAGCTTTTGGGTTCTGTGGTTGATTTAGGTACCTACAAGTAGGTTCCAATACACATTCTTAAATTCAGGAGGAATATTCTATTCCCCTCATCTGAGAAGTGCACTCCATCTCCTCTGTAGATGTCTTGCATGTTGTAACGCAAGTTATTATTGTATATTGAACCCATTCCATAGTCTCTCATGTAAGCAGAAACAGATTTATTTACATGTTTCCGTGCTTTCTCAAATTGTGGACCAAATTGGTTGGACCAGTTCCATTTCTGTCTTTGGCATATATTGGAATATACCAAGGCAGTGTGGGGAAAAAGTATCATCAATTGATGAAAGGTGTCCTTTAAAAGCATTTCCAGACCTACTCCAGTTAATGTGCCCAAATCATTACCTCCACAGTGCACAATTAACAGGTCAGGTTCTGGCAGATGCAAAAAGGTTTTCACCAATGGTATCAATTGGTGACATTTTAATCCTCTGTGGCCAATCCACTTGATTTCCACATTTGATAAATCAAGGTTATGAAAATTTCTGCTAGCTGCATACCTTTGAGCCCAGTGGATGTAGCTATGTCCAATAATCCAAGCAGAGTACATGATGTGAGAAGGTTCTGGTCCAGTCAGATGAAGTGTGGGAATGAAATGGCAGTTGGAACAGTAGGAGTTTACAAAAAAATAATTGTGGAGTTTCTCTGCTCTTGAATCACAAGCAATGATTGGTGGATTCAGATAGTTGAAAACTGAAAGTTAGGGTGCATGGTTATGTTGTGTGAAAGAAGCAATTTGAATGGTTTAAAAAAAGTCACCAAAAGCAAAAATACCCTGTATAGGCTGCTGTATTGAGAGGTCAAACATCCTTGCTGAGTTAATTTGCAACATTGTAAGATAAACTTTTGAACCTTACAGTTCAGTTAGGAGGGAGTTGCTATGGTAACAGATAGAAAGGTTTGAGAGGGGGATGGGTGTTGGTTTGAAAATAGTGAGGGAAGAGTTTTCATTGGTTGAATTAAGGCATATGTGTACAAAGATAGAGATTTTCTATGCCAGTCTTGGTTTCAGTGTATTGAGAGCACACCTTTTCCTCTGCTAAAGAAAAATTGGTGTGTGTGTCTGACACTGTTTTCAATCTCCAAAAGCATTTGTAAAGGTAAGTAATGATTCATTTAATTTAGATAGAGATTTATTTGCTCTATGGAGAATATTTGGAAGCAGATAGTTATGTTTTAGAAGTGAAATTGTATGTTAGTATATAAGTCCTGCGCAGTGTTTCTTACATGTTATTCAAAAATCGATTTTGGGTGCAAATGAATTGTATTTTTATTTGGCTTTTTTTTATGATTGCCATGTGCAGCTAGTGCATCACTTTAAACATGGGTAATAAGTGACACACTGGTGGCGCAAGGCCTTTATAAATCAGGCCCTGACTTTGTTTGATGATATTGAGTGGTTGTACTTAGGTTCTGCGCAGTGTTTCTTACATGTTATTCAAAAATCGATTTTTGGGTTCAATTGATTGGTATATGCATTTGGCCCTTATTTATGAATGCCATGTGCAGCTGATGCTTTACTTTAAACATGGGTAATAAGTGATGCACTGGTGGCGCAAGGCCTTTATAAATCAGACCCTGACTTTGTTTGATGATATTGAGTGGTTGTACATAGGTTCTGCACAGTGTTTCTTACATGTTATTCAAAAATCGATTTTTGGGTGCAATTGATTGGTATTTTCATTTGGCCCTTTTT
The DNA here is from genome assembly GCF_964263255.1 of Lissotriton vulgaris. NCBI lineage: Eukaryota > Metazoa > Chordata > Amphibia > Caudata > Salamandridae > Lissotriton > Lissotriton vulgaris. Next base: position 2,096,827,253 of record NC_141691.1, on the reverse strand, counting down.
TATGATTGCCTTATGCAGCTGATGCATGACTTTAAACATGGGTAATAAGTGACGCACTGGTGGCGCAAGGCCTTTATAAATCAGACCCTGACTTTGTTTGATGATATTGAGTGGTTGTACTTAGGTTCTGCGCAGTGTTTCTTACATGTTATTCAAAAATCGATTTTTGGGTGCAATTGATTGGTATATGCATTTGGCCCTTATTTATGAATGCCATGTGCAGCTGATGCATCACTTTAAACATGGGTAATAAGTGATGCACTGGTGGCGCAAGGCCTTTATAAATCAGACCCTGACTTTGTTTGATGATATTGAGTGGTTGTACATAGGTTCTGCGCAGTGTTTCTTACATGTTATTCAAAAATCGATTTTTGGGTGCAATTGATTGGTATATGCATTTGGCCCTTATTTATGAATGCCATGTGCAGCTGATGCATCACTTTAAACATGGGTAATAAGTGATGCACTGGTGGCGCAAGGCCTTTATAAATCAGACCCTGACTTTGTTTGATGATATTGAGTGGTTGTACATAGGTTCTGCGCAGTGTTTCTTACATGTTATTCAAAAATCGATTTTTGGGTGCAATTGATTGGTATATGCATTTGGCCCTTATTTATGAATGCCATGTGCAGCTGATGCATCACTTTAAACATGGGTAATAAGTGATGCACTGGTGGCGCAAGGCCTTTATAAATCAGACCCTGGCTTTGTTTGATGATATTGAGTGGTTGTACATAGGTTCTGCGAAGTGTTTCTTACATGTTATTCAAAAATCGATTTTTTGGTGCAATTGATTGGTATATGCATTTGGCCCTTATTTATGAATGCCATGTGCAGCTGATGCATCACTTTAAACATGGGTAATAAGTGATGCACTGGTGGCGCAAGGCCTTTATAAATCAGACCCTGACTTTGTTTGATGATATTGAGTGGTTGTACTTAGGTTCTGCGCAGTGTTTCTTATATGTTATTCAAAAATCGATTTTTGGGTGCAATTGATTGGTATATGCATTTGGCCCTTATTTATGAATGCCATGTGCAGCTGATGCATCACTTTAAACATGGGTAATAAGTGATGCACTGGTGGCGCAAGGCATTTATAAATCAGACCCTGACCTTGTTTGATGATATTGAGTGGTTGTACATAGGTTCTGTGCAGTGTTTCTTACATGTTATTCAAAAATCGATTTTTGGGTGCAATTGATTGGTATATGCATTTGGCCCTTATTTATGAATGCCATGTGCAGCTGATGCATCACTTTAAACATGGGTAATAAGTGATGCACTGGTGGCGCAAGGCATTTATAAATCAGACCCTGACTTTGTTTGATGATATTGAGTGGTTGTACATAGGTTCTGCGCAGTGTTTCTTACATGTTATTCAAAAATCGATTTTTGGGTGCAATTGATTGGTATATGTATTTGGCCCTTATTTATGATTGCCATGTGCAGCTGATGCATGACTTTAAACATGGGTAATAAGTGATGCACTGGTGGCGCAAGGCTTTCATAAATAAGGCCCTGACTTTGTTTGATGATATTGAGTGGTTGTACATAGGTTCTGCGCAGTGTTTCTTACATGTTATTCAAAAATCGATTTTTGGGTGCAATTGATTGGTATTTGCATTTGGCCCTTATTTATGAATGCCATGTGCAGCTGATGCATCACTTTAAACATGGGTAATAAGTGATACACTGGTGGCGCAAGGCCTTTATAAATCAGACCCTGACTTTGTTTGATGATATTGAGTGGTTGTACATAGGTTCTGCGCAGTGTTTCTTACATGTTATTCAAAAATTGATTTTTGGGTGCAATTGATTGGTATATGCATTTGGCTCTTATTTATGAATGCCATGTGCAGTTGATACATTACTTTAAACATGGGTAATAAGTGACGCATTGGTGGCGCAAGGCTTTCATAAATCAGACCCTGACTTTGTTTGATGATATTGAGTGGTTGTACATAGGTTCTGCGCAGTGTTTCTTACATGTTATTCAGAAATCGATTTTTGGGTGAAATTGATTGGTATTTGCATTTGGCCCTTATTTATGAATGCCATGTGCAGCTAGTGCATCACTTTAAACATGAGTAATAAGTGACGCACTGGTGGCGCAAGGCCTTTATAAATCAGGCCCTGACTTTGTTTGATGATATTGAGTGGTTGTACTTAGGTTCTGCGCAGTGTTTCTTACATGTTATTCAAAAATCGATTTTTTGGTGCAATTGAGTGTTATTTGTATTTGGCCCTTATTTATGAATGCCATGTGCAGCTGATGCATCACTTTAAACATGGGTAATAAGTGATGCACTGGTGGCGCAAGGCCTTTATAAATCAGACCCTGACTTTGTTTGATGATATTGAGTGGTTGTACATAGGTTCTGCGCAGTGTTTCTTACATGTTATTCAAAAATCGATTTTTGGGTGCAATTGATTGGTATTTGCATTTGGCCCTTATTTATGAATGCCATGTGCAGCTGATGCATAACTTTAAACATGGGTAATAAGTGATGCACTGGTGGCGCAAGGCCTTTATAAATCAGACCCTGACTTTGTTTGATGATATTGAGTGGTTGTACTTAGGTTCTGCGCAGTGTTTCTTACATGTTATTCAAAAATCGATTTTTGGGTGCAATTGATTGCTATTTGCATTTGGCCCTTATTTATGAATGCCATGTGCAGCTAGTGCATCACTTTAAACATGGGTAATAAGTGACGCACTGGTGGCGCAAGGCCTTTATAAATCAGACCCTGACTTTGTTTGATGATATTGAGTGGTTGTACATAGGTTCTGCGCAGTGTTTCTTACATGTTATTGAAAAATCGATTTTTGGGTGCAATTGATTGGTATTTGCATTTGGCCCTTATTTATGAATGCCATGTGCAGCTGATGCATTACTTTAAACATGGGTAATAAGTGACGCACTGGTGGCGCAAGGCTTTCATAAATAAGGCCCTGACTTTGTTTGATGATATTGAGTGGTTGTACATAGGTTCTGCGCAGTGTTTCTTACATGTTATTCAGAAATCGATTTTTGGGTGAAATTGATTGGTATTTGCATTTGGCCCTTATTTATGAATGCCATGTGCAGCTAGTGCATCACTTTAAACATGGGTAATAAGTGACGCACTGGTGGCGCAAGGCCTTTATAAATTAGGCCCTGACTTTGTTTGATGATATTGAGTGGTTGTACTTAGGTTCTGCGCAGTGTTTCTTACATGTTATTCAAAAATCGATTTTTGGGTGCAATTGATTGGTATTTGCATTTGGCTCTTTTTTATGATTGCCTTTTGCAGCTAGTGCATAACTTTAAACATGGCTAATAAGTGACGCACTGGTGGCGCAAGGCTTTCATAAATAAGGCCTGACTTTTTTTGATGATATTGAGTGGTTGTACTTAGGTTCTGCGCAGTGTTTCTTACATGTTATTCAAAAATCGATTTTTGGGTGCAATTGATTGGTATTTGCATTTGGCTCTTATTTATGAATGCCATGTGCAGCTGATGCATCACTTTAAACATGGGTAATAAGTGACGCACTGGTGGCGCAAGGCCTTTAAAAATAAAGCCATGAGTTGCTATTGTATAAACTTAAATATGTTGCAATTTATTGTTTATATTGTTTGCCTTTTAACATTACTTTGTTGTTTGCTAATAGTGGTCTTTAATGTGTTTTTTTAACAGAACAACAGATTCAAATCAACTTCTGAAAAGGAAGCAAAAATGCCTTCAAGGCAAAGAAATATCAAAAATACCATACGGAAAAGGAGAACATCAACAACAGACTTTATGGAATCCTCTTCAACAAGTACTTCAAAAAACACCAGAAAAGCTTCTGGTAAGCCAATTAAGTCCTTTCTTCGCAACATATGTCGTAGGAAAAAAAATGAAATTGCTAATGTGAATATACAGAAAAAGTCAACAAATCTAAAAAGGAAAGAGAAGCCCACAAAAAATGTTTCCATTGGACCAGGAGAGAAGAGAATGGTTAGCAATAGAAGGTTAAATGTTTTTAGGGACATTCGTAGGCGAATGTTTCGCAATAGGGTAGTTTTAAATTTGCTAAAAAATGATAAGAAAAGTAAACTAAAAGCTGCTTTTTACAAGAAAAAGAAAAGTGTAGAAAAGATTGTTGATCAGGCTTTTGAAGTTAAGAAAAAATTATTTATTTTAATAATCAATAGAATTAGGATACTTAATAAGGCAATGGATGTTTTCAAATCGAACAGTAGATGGAAAAGAATTATTAATCGGAGTAATTTTTGTGAAGTATTTTCTGGTGAATGGATGCATAGTTCAAGTTCTGAGCCTTTTTTTAATGAGGAGAGTTACTTTCAGGAAAATGATTTGGTGCATGCAGTTGACACCAGTGGTCGAGGATATGAAGTGAAAGATGGTTGTGTGATGGAAAAAGAGAAACTTGTATCTAGAGATGCAGAAGAGGTGTTAGCTGATGAAGTTTTAGGGAGACGTACTAAGGGTCCAGTGTACACATGGAAATGCAGTAGTATTTGTAGTGTGCGACAGGAATCAATTGATTTGCTTCGAAATTTCTTACGTACATATAGTAAAAAAAGTCTCAAACAAAAAATGAAGATCCTGCAAGAGTTAGATCCTTGCAGAGTGAGAGAAAGCACAGGTTTGCAAGGGCATTCACTAGCATGTCTTTCTAGAAAAGTTTGTCGGAGTGTTTTTCATCATTTTAGGATGTTAGCAGTGCATCATAATAACGTAAGGAAATTAGTGAGGAAGTTGTATTATGCAAAAAGTCCTGCACTTAAGCTTAAACAGTTAAATAGTGCTCTTTTGCATGGATCTGAAGTGGATGTGAAGACTATTTGTGAAGAAATTGAGTTTTGTTATTTTGGGAACAAAGAGGACAGTGTAGAAATAGATATAGTAATGGATGGTAATGCAGAAGATAATGGACAAATTTCAAGTATTGAAAAGTTTGATGAGGAAATTATCAAGTTTAAGGTGAAATCAAGTGAGAGGCCTAATTTAACTTGTGTGTGTTGTCGACGGACTCATTATAAAATTCAGACTAGGTTAGTTGATTTATATGCAAAAAGTGAATTGGAAAATAATAGTGAATGGGAGGATTTTGTAAGTTATTTGTTGGTGGAAAATTCTTTTGATTTGAGTTTGGATCAGCGTATTTGCAATTATTGTTTGAAAAAATTTAATGAAAATAGAATGCCTGCAAGAGCAGTTTATAATAATCTTCAGTTGATAGATATTCCTTCTGAATTGATGGATCTAAATACTTATGAATCTATTTTGATTCAATGTGTCCATCCTTTTCAGGCTATTGTACGCATGGAGCCTAAGACAGGGAAATTGCCTCCATCAGATTTACTGAGAGGATTAAAGGGAAGAGTTGTTTATTTGCCTCTAGATGTAAAGAAAAATATTAATACAATTGGTGTAGAAAGAGTAGAAGAAGATCCTTTAGTTATTCTAGTTAATGGGGTTCCAACAAAGAGTAAAACAATTTGGCAAGATTTAGTGGATGTTAAAAAAGTCAAGAAGGCAACGTTGTATTTAGTCAGAAACAATGAGTACTACAAAAATGTAAGTGTTGGAGTAGAGGAAACAGCTACAGAAGAAGATAGTGATTCTTCAGTTGGTCAAATTGAAAAAGTTGATGTGTCTAGAACTGAAGAAATATATGAACATTATACTGTTCATCCTTTGCATTCCAAAGAAGTAATGGGAAATGCAATTGACTTGTTTCAAATGAAAGCAGCAAAAGGAAGTCCCATTAGTGTATGGGAAGAAAGTTTGGAAGCTCGTTGTTTTCCACAATTATTTCCAACAGGTTGTGGTGGACGATATGATGATCGACCAGTTCAAATTCCTGCAGCTGAATACCGGACTCTAAGATTATATGCAGAAGATCCAAGGTTTTGTCAATGCATTCCATATTTATTTCATCTACTGTTTGAAAGTGATTTGTCTGGGCTTTCTTATGCAGTTAATCATATATTAAAAAGTGGACCTCATTTGCAGAATGTTTGTGCAAGGGACTTTATGGAGAAAGTTAATCTGCAAGACAGTATTTTGGAATCTCAGCTAATCAATCTCATGGCATGTCAACGTGGAACCAACGAGTATTGGTTTCGTCGTCATGGAGAATTGAAATGTATGCTAAGAAACTTAGGAACTCCTACATGGTTCCTCACTCTTAGCTGTGCTGAGTATGCATGGGATGATTTACTTCAATTTCTACGAGAGGCAAATGAAAACATACCAAATATAGAATTGAAAACACCAGGAGAACTGTGTTCTTTAGATCCAGTGAATGTTTGCAGATATTTTAATCATAGAGTTGAAGCTATGATGTCTTTTATTACCAACAAAAAAAATCCTCCCCTTGGAGAGGTTTTGGATTTCTTTTGGAGGAAGGAATATCAAGCGAGAGGTGCTCCTCATATACATATGTTGTTGTGGATTAAAGATGCACCCAAATTTGGATCAGATTCAGATGAAACAGTGATGAGTTTCATTGAAGAGTATTCAACATGTGCTGTTCCAAAATCTACTGAAGAAAACAATTTAAGGCAACAAGTTTTACGTTTTTAATCTCATCGTTGTGGAAAGTACTGTCGTCGAAAATTTAAAAACAAGGAAAAGTACTACACGAAATGTCGTTTTGCATTTCCTCGACCAGTGATTTCTAAGGGAAGAGTAAATAATTTGATGTCATCTCTACGACATACTGTGACGAGGAAATCTCCCAAAAACACATATAATTTGAAAAGAAATGAAGAATCTAAGTACATCAACGATTACAACCCAGTGATTTTGTCCATGTGGAATGCTAACATGGATATTCAGTTCGTTGCTGACAACTCTATTGCTGTGGCTCGATATGTGACATCTTACATCACCAAAAAAGAAAAGACAGAACTGAAGGAAATGTGGGAGGACATTTCACATGAAAAGAGTCTAAGCAAGAAATTATACAGTTTCAGTCTGAAGATGTTGTCGCATCGAGAAATTGGAGCATATGAATGTTCTGATCGGTTATCATCAGCAAGTCTCTATGCCAAATCAAGAACAATCATTTGGGTGAGTCTTGGTCTTGCTGCAACACGAAACCGAGTTTTGAAATCTGTACAAGAAATTGAATATTTGGCGGAAAAAGAACCAAACAGTACAGATATTTTGAAGACAAATATGTTGGATACATACTATCCAAATAGAAGTACTCACCTTGAGAACACATGTTTGTATGAAGTTCTTCAAAACTACAGTTATAAGAGGAACATCACAGAAGATATCAATAATGGAAAATATGCACTCATTGGCTATGAAGGATGTCTAGTGAAGCAGAAAAAAGGCCATTTGATTAATCATCGAAAATTGAGTTGTGAAGTTCCAGACAAAAGAGAATTTTACTATTTAGCTCTTTTGCAACTCTTTAAGCCATGGCGTACAGAAGAGGAACTACTTGGAGATTTTCTCTGTTATGAAGACTCTTTTAATGCAACTAAGGATACCATAGAATGTCCTATTTTTCTAAATTATCTGCAAATGTTGAATGAAGAAATGGAGCAAGAAACCACAATTGCTGAAGAGATAGCTAGAAACAGTTCTCAAGATAGTCAGAGTTCTACTTCATTGAGCCAGGATCCACTTGGAGGACCAATTATCCAAAATGAAGCTGCCACTGCCATGGATGAGGTGGAAAGAGCTATGGAACAAGCTCAAGAGGATGGAGTTAACTTAGAAGATTTGGTAAAGCAACTAAACATTGAGCAGAAAAAGATATATGATGAAGTCACAGAGCAGATTGAACATGGATTCAGACATGAGAAAAAAGAGTGCTCATGTATATTATTTGACCCTGTCCGACTGTATGTAAGTGGAGAAGCGGGGACAGGAAAAAGTTTTCTAATTAAAGCCGTTGCAAGTTATCTGCAGAAAAGGACTGATTCACCACTGTCTTGTGTTGTAACTGCTCCAACTGGTCTGGCAGCACATAACATTATAGGGATTACTCTACATCGTTTATTGATGCTGCCAGTTGAACATGATAATAAATTGCATTACAACAAGCTATCTGGAGATGCGTGTTCTGAAGTTTCAAGAGTCTTGAAGAAAATGAAACTTCTTATCATAGATGAAGTAAGCATGGTCTCAAATCTAATGCTTGCTTTTGTGCATTTGAGAATGCAAGAAATTCTTAAAACAGACTATGATGTGTTATTTGGAGGAAAACACATTATTGTTTTTGGAGATCTATTGCAGTTGACTCCAGTAAAAGGACAACCAGTGTTTAAAATGCTCACGCATGAAGATACCAGGAAGTCCCTTGGAAGCATTGGAAATGTTAATATATGGCTAAATTTTAAATATGCTGAACTGCTTCAAAATATGCGACAGGCCAAGGATGAAGATTATAAAAATATTCTACAAGATGTAAGAATTGGAAAAATGACTGAGAAAGGGAAAAAAGCTTTGCATAGTCGATTAATTTCAAATTTGTATCCAAATGAAAACATTCTTCCAGAGAATATTTTTAAAAAAATGACTGAGAAGAAATCTGGGATATGTTTGATGCCAACTCTGCAAGAATGTTCCATCTTCAACCAAAAAATGTTAGACTTAGAAAATGAAGAGATTGTGAAACTGGAAGCAATAGATAAAATAGAGCATATGGGTGCAACAATTGTTTTGTCAGAAAATTTGAAAACTAAATTGCATTCATTGGAGAAAAGTATTTCAAAAACAGCTGGTTTTGAAAAGACTCTGAATGTGTGTTTAAATTGTCGTATCATTTTGAGAAGGAATTTAAATGTTGAAAGCGGTCTGGTAAATGGAGCAATGGGTTATGTTGTTGATTTTGTGAATTACAGAAATAGAGATGGAATTGAATTTTTAAAAATAAAATTTGATGGCATTGAACAAGTACAACAAATAAGTCGTTGTTCTGCTAGATTTTTACTTGTAAAAGACTTATATGTTCGCCGAAAACAGTTTCCTGTTTGTTTGGCGTATGCGGTGACAATTCATAAATCTCAAGGTTTAAGTGTAGATAGTGCTTTGGTGAACATTGGAAGATCTGTGTTTAAAGAGGGTATGGCATATGTGGCATTATCTCGAGTCAGAACTTTATCAGGATTGTGCTTGATTGCGTGTGATGAGACAAAGATTTCTGCAGATCTAGATTGTGTTAAAGAATACAATAGGTTAAGAAGAGAGTATGCTCCACATTTGCCTCAATATCCTCTGTTTGAAAAACGTGTGGTAGGCCGAAAAAGAAGAAATGAGGATAATTGTAGTGAGGTAGTTGCAAAAAGACAAAAAGTAGAGAAAACTGTAATTGAAAACAGGAAGAAAAAGAATTGTGGAGAAAATGTTGTTGGATTTCAGTTTGAAAATAGTTCTGGTGTCAACTGCTATGCTAATGTAGTGGTTAATGTTGTTTTTTTTCTTAAAAGTTTACAAGAACAGATTGTTGAAAATCGGGATCAAAGATTGTGTGGTTTATTGAATTCTGTGTTTCAGAAATGTAGCAGTGTTACAGCACAAATAGAAAGTGTAACAGAAATTCGAAATATTTTAGATTTGTGTTCTGGTCAAGATAAATTTTCACAGAACATTCAGCAGGATTGTCAGGAATTTTTAATGTATATGTTTGGTGTTTTGGAAGATGAAGGTGTAGATGTAGATAATCTTTTCAGTCTTTCTTATCAATGGCAGCATGACTGCCACAATTGTAGTTTATCAAGTACTAGTAGAATAGACACTGAAAGATTTATATATTTGACATTACCAGACTGTAAATCAGTGTCTTTTAAAAATCTAGTTAAAGCAGCAGATCATAATATGGTGTGTACCCAATGTAACTGTACAATGCTGTCCACATTATTTATACAAAGGTATGGGCAGTATATTATTTTAGTTTTCCAACGATGTAGACCTGATGGAACTAAATTGACAACTTCTATCAAAAATTTTGTGGCTTTTCAGTTATCAATTTCTGGAAGGACCTTTACAACTGAAGCTATTATTTATCATGATGGATCTTCGACCACCTCAGGACATTATACATGCTACTTAAAATCTGAAAATGGATGGAGTTACTGCAATGATTCTCATTTAACTTATAAACAACGTTTGCCTTATGACTCTACAAATTCTTATCTAGTGTTTTTAAAACCAAAGTTTTAGTAAAGGGAATTGACCTTTGAAGACGGGAATAGTTAATAAAAGTTAGTTAGTTAGTTAGTTAATCTAATATTTTAAATTATTTATCTCATGTAGATACTTTAAGTGGATCTCAAAGTAAAAAATACTGATATATCAGACACAAATTGGCCGTGAGGATTGTGTATGGTATGATGTTCTTAGATCTTTTTTCATAGGAAGTCGATGAAATGGAACTTATAAGGAACAGCAGACTTTTTTTCCACCAAAAGGACCTTCACTATCTTCTATTTGGCCTCATGGAAAAGTAAGTGAATCAAAGATTAGTGTACATATATGAGATGTATGTTTGAATGGGTTTTTTTAAACACAATCTTTTAGATTGTGTTTTTTTTTTCCCGCTGTTATATGATGAAGACTTTGAACTCACTAATTTAAGTGGAATTCAATATATTCTGAGAACAGCAAAAATAAATAATGTAACATATTGTAGAAGTTATTGTGTAGTTTGCATTGTGTAATTTATATTGTGTTCACATTGTTATACACTCATTTTCTTTTTCACCCTTATTTGCCTCTCTTTACTAATTTACACTCTTTTTTCATCGCTGTTTCTTTACTGCACTTCATTCACAACTTCTTAATCTGATAGGAACTATCTGCATTTCCTCTGTTCCTTCCACCACTTTTTATCTTTTTCATATTCTCTTAGTACCACTGCTTTAGTTTCCTAACACTCTTTCTCTTTCTCCATTTTTTTTTCTTTCACACTCATTGTACTGTAGTTCAGTTAGTTCTTCCTTTTGTCTTTCTGTGTACTTACTCTCTCACTCCTGTTTTATCCATCGTTCTATAATAACTTCATTTCTTTCATCCCTTCACTCTGTGACTTCCCTTCACTCACTCTCAATCATCTTCTATTCCTCTATTTTATTTATAGTTTATCAATCTGACTTCTCTCCTTTTCAATCATTTTTCTTTTAGTTTCTTATCTTTACTCATTTTGTTTTAATATTTTACATTCTTTTAGTATCTTTTTTGTATTTTTTGAATTTGTTCTCTAACTATTTCTTTTTCCTTTTTTTTTCTTTCTACATTACTTTCTTTCTGTTTTTGTATCCTTCACTATTGCTTCATTTCTAAGTAAACTTTTGTAGATTTTTAAACCTCATGAACTGTTTCTTCTATTTTATTATACATTTTTATGTAATTATAACATGTTTTTTCCTTTATCTTTCACAGATACAAATTTGCATTGATTATATGGTAAGTGTGTTTGTAAAATGTTTTTTGTTATCACCTTTTGTTTTATTTTCACTATTTTTCTGTCACCCTACCGCACACCTATTTCCTTACTTTGCTTCCCTCACTTATTCTTTTGTTCCATGTTTACTTCCTACCACATTCAATTTCTTTCAGTACTTCTGCCTATGCACACTCCTTCACTTACCTTTTTTACTGGTTCACTTATTCCCTTTGTGACAGTCCTTCTTTTACTCTCTCTCTTCTTTCTCTCTATTACTCCCCATGTGTTACCCTTATTCACTTACATGTACCCTCTTTCACCCCTCTTTACTTATATTCACTGATATTTACTTTCCCTCAATCACTGCTATTCTTTTTCTCTGATTCCGTCACTACCTGACATTCCCATACTTAACTGTCCTTCTTTTTACTTTCAACATCCATTTACATTCTCCCTTAACCTCTGCTTTAGTCTTCTTCCTATTTCTTCTTTCTTTTGCTCCCTTATTCATTTTTCTTTTCTCAGTTACTTCCTTTTACACTTTTTATCTGTCTTACTATCTAGTACACAGTCCCTGCTTCATTTTTTTTTTCTTTTTTTTTTGTTAGTGCGCTGACGGGACGCGCACCGGTGCGCGCACCGAAAGCGCACCAAAGTGAAATATAAAAAAAAAAAAATTAAATTAAAAATATTATCTCAATATACATTATAGTGTTCATTTTTACAAAAACATACTTTAGCAATTCACTAAAAAACACATAGGTATGAGTATGTATAAAAAGTTAGGAATTAGCATTAAAAAAACCTATGAAATTCACTGAAAAAACCATAGGTTTCACACCAGTTATAGTTAGAAATTAGCATTTAAAAAACCTATGAAATTCACTGAAAAAACCATAGGTTTCACACCAGTTATAGTTAGGAATTAGCATTTAAAAAACCTTTGAAATTCACTGAAAAAACCATAGGTTTCACACCACTTATAGTTAGAAATTAGCATTTAAAAAACCTATGAAATTCACTGAAAAAACCATAGGTTTCACACCAGTTATAGTTAGGAATTAGCATTTAAAAAACCTATTAAATTCACTGAAAAAACCATAGGTTTCACACCAGTTATAGTTAGCTGGAAATTTTACTGACATAAAACCATTGAAATTCCCACGTTATAGTTAGTCGGACTCACTATAACTTGCGCGTGCTGTGATGTCATGAGTGATGTCACTGACCATGTCATGAGTGATGTAATATGTGATGTCATCAGCAGTGCATTGCACGCGCAAGTTATAGTGAGTCCGACTAACTATAACGTGGGAATTTCAATGGTTTTATGTCAGTAAAATTTCCAGCTAACTATAACTGGTGTGAAACCTATGGTTTTTTCAGTGAATTTAATAGGTTTTTTAAATGCTAATTCCTAACTATAACTGGTGTGAAACCTATGGTTTTTTCAGTGAATATATATATATATATATATATATATATATATATATATATATTCACAGAAAAAACCATAGGTTTTACACACGTTATAGTTAGGAAGTAGCATTTAAAAAACCTATGAAATTCACTGAAAAAACCATAGGTTTGACACATGCTATAGTTAGCTGGAAATTTTACTGACATAAAACCAATGAAATTCCACGTTATAGTTAGTTGGACTCACTATAACTTGCGCGTGCAATGCACTGCTGATGACATCACATATTACATCACTCATGACATGGTCAGTGACATCACTCATGACATCACTGATGACACCATCCAGTGAATATGTGTCTTTCTGAAAAATAAATATTAGTGAGTAATGTTTAAATATTTAAATATATATATTAGTGTTTCACTTTGTGTATAAGTGGCTACATGTGTTGGTAAGTAGCTACATGCGTATGTATATGGGTTATTAGATGTTTCTCTTAGTATCAGTATGAGTGTCTATATGGTTTGGTGGGGGTATTACTTAGCACATAGATGCATGATTGACTGACTCTCTGTTTGTATGTGTTTTGAAGACAGCATATGTGCAGGACTGTATGGGTGGATGAGTGCGTATATGTGTTTGTTAGTGAGTGAATGACTGTCTCACTAGTGTCTTTATCAGTAACGACATATGTTTTAATCTAGTATATGTGAATATTGATGTATATAAGTGAGTATATGTGAGAGTAAGAGATTGAAAGAGTTCCTGTTTAAATAAGTATGTGTTTCTATAAGTGATTGTTTAAGAGAATAAATATGTGTAATTTTCAATAGGAGTAAGGTGGAAGTGTGTGTGGAGGTCTGTCACTATGTCACAAGGATGGTGTCATCAGTGATGTCACTGACCATGTCATGAGTGATGTAATATGTGACGTCATCAGCAGTGCATTGCACGTGCAAGTTATAGTGAGTCCAACTAACTATAACGTGGAATTTCATTGGTTTTATGTCAGTAAAATTTCCAGCTAACTATAACATGTGTCAAACCTATGGTTTTTTCAGTGAATTTCACAGGTTTTTTAAATGCTACTTCCTAACTATAACGTGTGTAAAACCTATGTCTTTTTCTGTGAATTTCATTGGTTTTTAAAATGCTAATTCAGAAAAATGTCGTGTATGCAACCTATACTTTTGGCAATAAATTTCTGGCAATATTTTTTTCAAAAACAAGCCGTTTTCTTCACTGTTCAAGTTGCATAGAGACTCCTTGTAAAGCAATACAGAATTCGAAAGTCTGTACCTTGCCTTTTTTTAAACACATTAAAATTTGTCTGTAAATAAAAATAGCCTTACTAAACTTTCGTGCGCGACCCGGTGTGCGCACTCTCGGCAACAGTTGTCAATAAAATGGATATCGCATTTCCAGGCTTTCGTGCGCGACCGAGTGCACGCACAGGCCTATATATTTCGTAAAAACCTTGCGATTTGAACTTATTGAATTTCTTCATACACCCCTCAAAGAACTTATAGTACGTCAAAGAGACTGTACCTAGACTTCTTTTTTATTCTTATGAAACTTTTCAGTAAATGGAGCCGAATGTCTTTTTAAACTTTTGTGCGTTACCGGATGTACACACCTTGGTATTTTTTTTAGAAATATAAAACGTTTCATACTTTAACAATTGTGCGCTTAAATCCAGCTCAGAAGATATACAAAATCATGATGGTAGTTGGTTCAACCCGGACCGTTTATTAGAGGTAGATCGTCCGACTCCACCGGAAGACACCCCTAATAAAAAGGACATATATATAAAATGCGGACTAGCCGCTGTATCGTGCTAGCAAACTATAACATATAAATCATTAGAAAAAACAAAAGGAATCGAGCAAAATCAGTAGGCCACTGATGAGATCTTTTTTTGACCTCACTAAAATAGAAAAATTAGGAACAACCCCTCATGAGAAATATGAAACTAGTGAGAGAAACCGAGCTCGACGCCATGATGGCTGCAAGACAGCTCGGCTCCGCCGCCCACCCCACCCAAAATAACGACAAATATTATAAAGATACACAACACACCAGCAAAGTAACAGGGTAAAACGTTTTATTAAATAACTATTTACATGGCAGCCTACTGCAACATGAAAACAACACTTTCAATTGGTTCTTAATAGTTTCAATTCTGGAATTTACACGCAGCACTCCACCCACTTCCCTCACTATCTTTTCTACTCTCAAAAGACAACAACGTCCTACATCTTTCGGAAGACTTTGGTGAAATGGCTACCGTATCTCATTCATCTTCCGAATCTGATCAAAATGATCGACTACCTTTAAGAAGAAAAAATAAATCTTTCATCTGGCAATTTTTCACTTATCCTGAAGATCAAAAGAAAGTGAATGCACCAAAAGTAACCTGCACGATATGTGACTTGGTTCTCTCAAGAAGAAATCCAGCAAAAAAATATTTCTTTTCCATACATACCATGGTGCGGCATGTCAAACAAGTGCACCCTCTGCAATTTGCAGAGGCAACGACAAGAGCCCTGGCCACGCTATTACCATTAGAGGTGGCCAGCACATCTTCTGATCGACGACCTGTATCTCCATGGAGTGCAGAGATGGACTTCAGATATTTAATTATATATGGTCTATAACCTATGGTTTTTTCAGTGTTTTTCTTTGGTTTTTTAATAGCAAATATCAAAAGCTTTTTTGTGGAAAATGACTAAAATTAGGTATACATAAGCGGCGTTCATTTATGTTCACCACAGCCATTGTTAAAAGTAAAGTGAAAGTCGCGAAACAGTGGCCATGCCATCTAGTCCCTTTTAGGCCCCATCATGCACGTAAGTAACAGCCATTTTCTGTATCATGGCCTCTCTGCCCACTGCCAATAGCCTATGATTGTTCGAAATTGGTTCTCTTTGGGTCATTCTCTGTTCACAAATAAGCATAAAGTTGCAATACTCTATATAGTTTTTGCAGATAGTGAAGGATAGGTAGTGCACACTTTTGTCCCCTTTGTAACCCGTCATGCCTATCTCTGCCCCGTTTGTTGGTAGTTGGTTCAACCCAGACCGTTTATTAGAGGTAGATCGTCCGACTCCACCGGAGGACCCCCCTAATAAAAAGGACATATATATAAAATGCGGACTATCCGCTGTATCGTGCTAGCAAACTATAACATATAAATCGTTAGAAAAAACATGAAACTAGAGAGAGGAACTGAGCTTGACGCCATGATGGCTGCAAGACAGCTCGGCTCCGCCACCCACCCCGCCCAAAATAACGACAAACACTATGCAAATATTATAAATATATACAACACACCAGCAAAGTAACAGGATAAAACGTTTTATTAAATAACTATTTACATGGAACCTACTGCAACATGAAAACAACACTTCTAATTGCTTCTTAGTAGTTTCAATTCTGAAATTGAACACCCAGTACATCCAGAGGTCATGTCCGACAAGTTGTGTGGGGGGATGCCTTGCTAATGCCGCCACCCCCACCACCTTCTGTAGGAAGGACTCTGGATATCCCTGGTCCCTGAGAGGCTTCGATGTCCCTGCCTTGCACAAATGTCATAAGTTCTGGATGTTGAGAGCCATACTTCAGGGTCCGACAAGTTGTGTGGGGGGATGCCTTGCTAATGCCGCCACCCCCACCACCTTCTGTAGGAAGGACTCTGGATATACTTGGTCCCTGAGAGGCTTCGATGTCCCTGCCTTGCACAAATGTCATAAGTTCTGAATGTTGAGTGCCATACTTCAGGGTCCAAGAAACGCGGACTCGGAGGGGGCGCTTGGCTCCTGCCCCCTCCCCAAGTCTTGTTCCCCTGGTATGGCCTAAGATCGCCCCCGACATAGGCGGCCGGCTCCCGGGGTCAGGCGGAACTTCTTGCCTTTTGATGCCTCTTCCATTCTGGACCTTGTCCCACAATCCGTTTGACCTGAAGACACGTCCTGCGGTGCCCTGGTCCAACCATCACATTTACACCGTCTCACCCGCCATCCGGCTGAATTGCACCCACTCTTCCGATACAGCGACAGGCGGCTGCCACGGAGCTCAGGAAATGGCGGTCGGCTCCACAGACTTGGGCCTGGCCTGCAAGGATGGCTCTGGGCAACCCTGGAACTCGGACGCTTAACTGCTAGGGCATGAGCCCCATTCCCAAAAGCGTCCCGTCAGCCTTGAAGATTCTACAAGAGTCACCGAGGCCCCCAACTCCTGCAGACTTCCGGTGGGGAGCGACTTCCATGATTGCTCGCGGAATGGCCACGACGTAGCCACGGGGTGCTCTCATGCTGACGCCAGCTTCAGTCTGAAACATCCAGAAACACTGTAGACTACCAATTCGATCAGTTCCGGTGGAGCCCCAACGACGTATCGCGTTCTTGCGTAATCCGTCATATGACGCACCGCGTTAGCGCACCCGGGAGTGCTCCGGTGCGCGAGGCGCGAAGCGCAGCTTCCCGGAAGCAATGCGGAGCACGTAACGTAAGCAATTACATTTCAGTTGGTTCTCCCTCACAATATTTTCAATGTCACATAAAAGTCACCCATCACCCACTGCCATCTCTGGCTGTTTCCATGGTAACACCTCATTCTGCACCTGGCTGAAGGCACAGGTCAAAAGTTCATATCTCAACATTCTACAACAAAGTAACAACACAGTTTTCCCTCCAGAAACACCTGACAATCCACAGCTCTGTTACATGTCTTTTTTTTTTCACACCCAATAGTACTTTTCGTTTAACATAAACATTAACATGCAACGTACTGTTCAATCTCCACTTCTTACAATCAACCAATCATTTTTATTTTTTAAACCACACCCAGCCTCTTCCTTTTTCTTTATTTAGAATTTTAACTTCTAACTACCATTCCACTTCCAGAACCGATCGGAGGACGACTACAAATCCCTTGAAAATGAAGGTCTGGCTAATAGGACACAGTTATATTCACTGGAGTGAAAAATATGCAGTAAGCAGACGAATTTGCAACCTCAGCTTACCAAATGTACACATAACATGGATTTCCAAATTGATTCCATTGGTGAAAACTTTTATGCATCTCCCAGAACCAGACCTTATAATTGTGCACTGTGGTGGAAACGATCTAGGCACAATCACTGGGGTAGGTCTGGAAATGCTTCTAAAAGACACCTTTCGACAATTGATGACACTTTTTCCTCGATCTGCCTTGGTATATTCCAATATATGCCAAAGACAGAAATGGAATTGGTCCAATCACCATTGTGCACAATTTGAGAAAGCAAGGAGACATGTAAATAAATCTGTTTCCGCGTTCCTCAGAGATTATAGCATGGGTTCTATTTACCACAACAACTTGCGATACCACATGCAAGACGTCTATAGGAGAGACGGTGTTCATTTCACGAATGAGGGAAACAGAATCTTCCTCTGCAACATCAGGCTCTGCATCGGTACTTACTTATAAATGCAGAAAACACTCAATTAACACAATGGCTCTTTTCAGAGCCACCTTATATCTAAGCACTCAAACTTCTGATTTATCTCCATTTTCACACTCTTGTAAAAAGGTGTGCGCGACCGAGTGCGCGCACTACGCAACTTTAAAAAAAAAATATATATATATATTTTTGCCTTTAAGGGCCTTACTGCACACCCTGAGAAAACCTACGCAGCAAAACAATCTCTACCTTCTCCCCTTTCCATATTCCAACGCTTTGAAATCAGCCCTTGTTGAAGAATCTTAGCGAATTTCTCAAAGAAGATTTCTCAAAGAAGATGGCTCGGTCCGCTGCGCTCCTTCCCTAAAAGTTTGGGGGGGATTGGTCAAGTGGGGGCTGAGATAAAAGGGGGGTCCCAAAACGTGTTTTCTCCATGTTATTTTCCATAGGACCTTTAGACTCGGCTACAGGTCGAACGGGTGAATGGATTTATAAGAAATTTGGCAAACCTGTACAGTCCGGCTCGCAGATTACGCTTTTTTTGGAATGGTGTAAATCCGTTCAGTAGTTGCTGAGGAAATTAAAGTTAAAGTCAATTATATATCTATAAGCGCGCACATGTGCGCGCACCCAAACGGCTGCGCGCGCGAGCGGAATTTTGTTGCGTGACGTCTGTCCTATGGAAACTAGGTCCTAACTATAACTACCTACTGGCGACCGCTAGTAGGTAATATATATATATATATATATATATATATATATATATATATATATATATATATATATATTACCTACTGGCGGTCGCCAGTAGGTAGTTATAGTTAGGACCTAGTTTCCATAGGAAATCCTCAACATTCTATTTGGAATAACTTTGGCCCTGGTGGATGAGTCTTTGCGAATTTCTCAAAGAAGATGGCTCGGTCCGCTGCGCTCCTTCCCTGAAAGTTTGGGGGGGATTGGTCAAGTGGGGGCTGAGATATAAGGGGGGTCCCAAAACGTGTTTTCTCCATGTTATTTTCCATAGGACCTTTAGACTCGGCTACAGGTCGAACGGCTGAATGGATTTATAAGAAATTTACCAAAACTGTAGAGTCTTGTTCGCAGATTACGCTTTTTTTGGAATGGTGTAAATCCGTTCAGTAGTTGTTGAGAAAATTAAAGTTAAACTCAATTATATATCTATAGGCGCGCACACGTGCGCGCACCCAAACGGCTGCGCGTGAGCGGAATTTTTTTGGGCTGCGTGACGTCTGTTAACGTTCGATTAGAAGGAAATCAGGAAGTTTTGTCCGCCATTTTGTCACTGCGAGTAAATATATTGTTCATTTCAAAGCGTTGAAACATGGAAAGGGGAGAAGTTAGAGATTGTTTTGCTGCGTAGCTTTTCTCGGGGTGTGCAGTAATGCCCTTAAACGCGAAAAGATATAATTTTTCCTCGAAAAAAAAAAGCGTTGAAACATGGAAAGGGGAGAATTTAGAGATTGTTTTGCTGCGTAGCTTTTCTCGGGGTGTGCAGTAATGCCCTTAAACGCGAAAAGATATAATTTTTCCTCGAAAAAAAATACGGGGTGCGCGCACCCGGTCGCGCATACCTATTTACAAGAGTGTGAAAATGGAGATAAATCAGAAGTTTGAGTGCTTAGATATAAGGTGGCTCTGAAAAGAGCCCTTGTGTTACTTGAGTGTTTTCTGCATTTATAAGTAAGTACCGATGCAGAGCCTGATGTTGCAGAGGAAGATTCTGTTTCCCTAATTCGTGAAATGAACACCGTCTCTCCTATAGACGTCTTGCATGAGGTATCGCAAGTTGTTGTGGTAAATAGAACCCATGCTATAATCTCTGAGGAACGCAGAAACAGATTTATTTACATGTCTCCTTGCTTTTTCAAATTGTGCACAATGTTGATTGGACCAATTCCATTTCTGTCTTTGGCATATATTGGAATATACCAAGGCAGATCGAGGAAAAAGTGTCATCAATTGTTAGAAGCATTTCCAGACCTACCCCAGTGATTGTGCCTAGATCGTTCCCACCACAGTGCAGAATTATAAGATCTGGTTCTGGGAGATGCATAAAAGTTTTCACCAATGGAATCAATTGGTGACATTTCAATCCTCTTTTGGAAATCCATGTTATGTGTACATTTGGTAAGCTGAGGTTGCAAATTCGTCTGCTTACTGCATATTTTTCACTCCAGTGAATATAACTGTGTCCTATTAGCCAGACCTTCATTTTCAAGGGATTTGTAGTCGTCCTCCGATGGGTTCTGGAAGTGGAATGGTAGTTAGAAGTTGAAATTCTAAATAAGAAAAAGGAAGAGGCTGGGTGTGGTTTAAAAAATAAAAATGATTGGTTGATTGTAACAAGTGGAGATTGAACAGGTTAATGTTTATGTTAAACGAAAAGTACTATTGGGTGTGAAAAAACAAGATATGTAACAGAGCTGTGTATTGGTAGGTGTTTCTGGAGGGAAAATAGTGTTCTTAGTTTGTTGTAGAACGTTAAGACATGAACTTTTGACCTGTGCCTTCAGCAAGGTGCAGAATGAGGTGTAACCATGGAAACAGCCGGAGATGGCAGTTGGTGATGGGTTCACTCTTTGGTGCCTCTGAGTCTGTTCTCTGGTGGCAGGCGGACAACTGTTTGTTATTGTGGAGATGAAAGGGTGATAAGGAGAGAAATACGACATAGCGTCTGGCCTGTAGAAGCGTGGGAGCAGTGATTAACTCTGAGTGAAGCGGAACTGTGTCGGTGCTTAGTAACAGAAAAAAAAATGTTAACAGTGGTATAACTGTCTTTACGGTGCGCGACCTACTAAGAAAGAGTTCACGGGCCGTAATTGGCTTGCAGGTTCTAGTATCAATAAGTGAGGTCGAGAAAAGAAAACATTCTGGACTTTATTTATGAAGGCCTTGCGCCACCGGTGCGTTACTTTTTCCCATTTTAAAAAATGAGGCACTGGCGGAGGAAGGTCTTCATAAATAAGGTCCTCAGTGACTACAGTTAAGGTTATGTGGAACCCATGAATAGTTTTTCAATATGAAATCATTTCAGTTGAGATTATGGATTAAAAGAGAAACCGTGAATATTTGAAATGTTTATTTAGAAATGTACTGTTTTAAAGGCAAATCATTATGTAATATGAGTACAGAAATTGCAAAAAACACAGTAATTGGTATTGTCAGTAGTACATGGAATACAAACGCTATAGTTGAAGAAAAATGAATATAGTTGAAAAAAACATTGTACAGTCTTATAAGGAAGTATATTATATTTTAATAAATGGAAGAAGGTCTCTGGCCTTTCAGTTTAGGAACGATATATGAAAATGCAAGTGGTTATACATCATTACTTTATGAATCAGCTGTCAAACAACACGAAATCATAATGTCCACTGTTAGTAAAGCAAATAGGTCTGTTCTTCAAAAGAAAATATGGAAAAGAACGTGAAGAATATAGAAAACCAAAAGGAAATGAGAACGTCAATGGCTTGTTTGAGAGTTATTGAAGCATTGTTTAGGCAAAATACGTAGCTTCTGCTTGTAACAGGAAATCAGTTTTATCATTTGAAAGTATGTCAGCTATCCAATGGAAAAGAGTACAGCAGTACTCATGATCTGTTAAAATCGGAGCCTCTTTTATTATCAGAGGGCAGCTCGGTGGGTTTTCGATGTAGCTCGCTGTTAGGAAAGAGTTAACCGTCCATTGTGTAGGCAAAGTATGCAGCAAGTGCCTCTAACATGAAATCATTGTTATCATCTGAAAACATGTCAGCCATCCAATTGAGAAGATGAAAGGAGCATTCATGATCTGTCATTATTGGGGCGTCTTTTACCATCATAGGGCAGCTCGGTGGGTTTTCGATGTAGCTCTCTGTTAGGAAATCTTGCGCAGCTGCGAATATATTCCAATGACCCAGAACTCCTTGTATCGCTGCAAAGGCCATAAACCCTCCGTTGTAACAAAGCTGTTCATGATCAAGTAACGGATTCATGAGGTGATTGTAATTCGGTTCAGGAGGTACCAAATTGCAGAGACATAAATCCAGGGCCCACGTGAAATCACAGCTCAGGCAATGAAATGCAGGCTGCACACAGGTGAAATACGAATATCGAAATGATAATCGATATGAAGTATTCAAAGTTGAGAGTGGTAAGGTGCCGTAGTACAGAAGCATTCTCTGTCGAAATAGTTCCAAGTAGTCCGGTTCGTTTGCGAAGGCAGGAGGGACATCCATTTTGAATTTCCAAAGATGGTACAGGAAACGGCACAGCACTGCCGGTTGTATAGCAACTCCACAGAATTAGGTCGCCGGCTATGCAGTGGAGAGGAGCATAATGACTTGATACATTTTCTAGGAGTCTAGTCACTTATATATTGCTTAGTGGTTATCAAAAAAGTAGCTTTTTTTGAACTGGAGGATGCGTTAAAAAATAAGGGAGTGATTTGAGGGAGTTGTAAAGCAAGGTTAATTTTTTTTTTACATCAATGCTCTTTTCTGTGAATGTTAGCTTAGTGAAAGATATGTGTGTGAGCAGATGCAACGTTCAGTTTTAAATGTGACAATGGCGGTCTTGTTCATGTCTTCCGATTCAAGGTCGGTATTCGCTGCCAAATACAAAGATTAGGAAACGCATGCGTGGGGTACATAGTGTGCATTCTTAAAGGAAAGCAAATGAAGGGTTATTTTTACCGCGTTAGCATTGTCGTTTAAAAAGTTATAGTAATTTCTATTATATGTGAAGAAATTGTCACTGATGAAGACTGAAAATAAATCCTTATAAATGATAGGGACTGGTGTATTTTAGAAAAGGTGTGTAACATTACATGAATTGTGGAAAAAAAAATAATGTAATTGAAAGTGTATGGTTTGAAAATGAAAAGTAGAGGTTTATAGTTCATGTTTTGAAAGCAGTTCTAGAGGGTCAGATGAAAGTGTATGGTTTGAAAATGAAAAGTAGAGGTTTATAGTTCACGTTTTGAAAGCAGTTGTAGAGGGTCAGATGCATGATAGATTTATAAAAAATAGAACATGTTTTTAAATAGTATTTTGGAAAAAATATGTGCCTTTATGTACTATTTACATTATCTGCCTGTTGCGTATTCTTGAGTTTTAGTAATCCTGTGTCTTATAGGTTTTCTAGGGGCGGTTTGAGGTTCATGGTGGGTTTGGGCAGGGAGGGTAGGTTGGGGGTTTGTAATAGGGGGTTCGGGTGGGGTGGAGTGCGGAGTTTAGTGAAAAGTGAGGGGGGCGGGGAGTTACGGTGTTTGGTAATGGAGCAGAGTCAGAGGACGCCACATTTGTGTTATGGGGTGCCACGGAAATATGTATTTATTCTCAGAGGTTTATTATATTAAGGATATATATCAACATGGTGGCTCTTGTCGTTTTGTGGTTCTGTGCATGTTTATAATGCTGGCCCTGTAGTTTTTGTTTATGGACCTTATTACGACACACAGGGGAGCTACGTTGCACAGTTGGAGATCAGAGACTTAGGAAATAAAACTTTATAATTGTAAGGGCTCTAAGCGATAGAAATCGCCCGTTCTCGGTGTAAAAAATATCACCGCTATTGGTGGTATTTTCTACGGTGTTAGTACTCGAAGGAGAATAGTAACATATATGTGAAATAAAATTATGTAATAGGCTCAGCATTTCACATTATCGCGTGAAAACAAAAGTTGCTTTTACATAGCAATAAGTCTCTTATAATTAAGGGACGGAGTGTATATAGTGCTATTTAGTACTCTGCTATGTGATTGATGTCGAATATTTCATAAGAGGAGGCTTTAAAAGTTTTTCGATAAACTGGTTTTCTAGGGAAGTGGGTGGAGTGTTCCGTGTAAATTGCAGAATAGAAACTAGTAAGAACCAATTGGAAGTGTTGTTTTAAAGTCACATGACTGCACATGCGTGTCTCGACGCCTGTACGCGATAGGTGGGTGCGTGCACCCGGTCGCGCACTATAAGAAAGTGGCGAAAAAACATCTCATAATATGTTCTTGGAGCACGTTTTGGTAGAAAGAGTTAGTTCTGAAAAGAACTTTTTTTTTTTTTTGGAAACAAGTGTTTTGATGCTTTTGATTTCTTAAAGTTGCTACAACATTTTTCAGTATGTTATACTATCCAAATAAAGTGAAGAAATTTAACTTTTCTTGGAGCATTTATGACTCTCAATTTTGTGTTTAATTAGAGTAAAGCTTTGCTCTCCGTATACAAGAAGTTTTCCACAGTTGTTGCATTTTATGTGCACGTTCGCCAGACATGGTTTCAAGTCCATTTCAGCACTCAATGGAGATACAGGTCGTCCACCGGAAGATGTGCTGATTACTTCTGATGGTAATAGCGTAGCCTCCGTTTTTCTTGTGAAAGGTGGTCGCTCATCTCCTTCAGATTCGGAAGATGAATGAGGAACGGTAGCCATTGCAGGGAAGTCTTCGGGAAGATGTTCGACGTTGTTTTCTCTTGAGAGTAGAAAAGAAAGTGATGGAAGTGGGTGGAGTGCTGCGTGTAAATTCCAGAATAGAAACTACCAAGAACCAATTAGAAGTGTTGTTTTGAAGTCACATGACTTCACATGCAAGTGTCAGGTCCTGTACGCGATAGAAGGGTGCGCGCACCCGGTCTCGCACTAAAATAAAGCGGCGAAAAAACATCTTATAATATGCTCTTAGAGCATGTTTTGGTGGAAAGAGTTAGTTCTGAAAAGACCTTTTTTTTTTTTGGAAACAAGTGTTTTGATGCTTTTGATTTCTTAAAGTTGCTACGACATTTTTCAGTATGTCATACTATCCAAATAAAGTGAAGAAATTTAACTTTTCTTGGAGCATTTATGACTCTCAATTGTGTGTTTAATTAGAGTAAAGCTTTGCTCTCCGTATAGAAGAAGTTCTCCACAGTTCGTGCATTTCATGTGCACGTTCGCAAGATATGGTCTCAAGTCCATTTCAGCACTCGATGGAGATACAGGTCGTCCTCCGGAAGATGTGCTGATTACTTCTGATGGTAATAGCGTCGCCTCCGTTTTTCTTGTCAAAGGTGGTCGCTCATTTCCTTCAGATTCGTAAGATAAATACGGAACGGTAGCCATTGTAGCGAAGTCTTCGGGAAGATGTTCGACGTTGTTCTCTCTTGAGAGTAGAAAAGAAAGTGATGGAAGTGGGTGGAGTGCTGCGTGTAAATTCCAGAATAGAAACTACCAAGAACCAATTAGAAGTGTTGTTTAGAAGTCACATGACTTCACATGCAAGTGTCAGGTCCTGTACGCGATAGGAGGGTGCGCGCACCCGGTCGCGCACTACAATGAAGCGGCGAAAAAACATGTCATAAGATGCTCTTGGAGCATGTTTTGGTAGAAATAGTTAGTTCTGAAAAGAACTTTTTTTTTTCTTTTTTTTTGGAAACAAGTCGTATGATGATTTCGATTTCTTAAAGTTTGTACTACATTTTTCAGTATGTAATACTATGAAAGTGAAGTGAAGAAATGTATCTTTTCTTGGGGCATTTATGACTTTCAATTTTGAGTTGAATAAGAACGAGGCTCTGCTCTCCGTACAAAAGAATTTCTCCACACTCGTTGCATTTCATGTGCACCTTCGCAAGATATGGTCTCAAGTCCATCTCAGCACTCGATGGAGATACAGGTCGTCCACCAGAAGATGTGCTGGCCACCTCTGATGGTAATAGCGTGGCCAGGGCTCTTGTCGATGCTTTTGCATAATGCTCAGGATGCCTTTGTCGAACATGCCGCTGCATGGTGTGTATAGAAAAGGAATATTTTTTATTTGGATTTCCCCTTGAGAGCTCCGTATTGCATATCGTGCAGGTTACTTTTGGCGCATTCACTTTCTTTTGATTTTCAGGATAAGTAAAAAATTGCCAAATGAAAGATTCCTTTTTTCTTCTTAACGGTGGTCGCTCATTTCCTTCTGATTCGGAAGATGAATGCAGAACGGCAGCCATTTCAGCAAACTTTTCCGGAAGATGCTCGACGTTGTTGGCTCTTGAGAGTAGAAAAGATTGTGAGGAAAGTGGGTGGAGTGCTTCATGTAAATTCCAGAACAGAAACTACTAAGAACTAATTGGAAGTCTTGTTTTCAAGTCACATGACTTTACATGCGCTTCTCAGGACGTGTAGGCGGTGACACTATCTAGTTACGAACGTGATTACATACTTAGGAACTAGCATTCAAAAAAACTATGAAATTCACTGAAAAAACCATAGGTTTTACACACGTTATAGTTAGGAAGTAGCATTTGAAAAACCTATGAAATTCACTGAAAAAACCATAGGTTTGACACCAGTTATATTTAGCTGGAAATTTTACTGACATAAAACCAATGAAATTCCACGTTATAGTTAGTTGGACTCACTATAACTTGCGCATGTAATGCACTGCTGATGACATCACATATTACATCACTCATGAGATCACTGATAACACCATCTAGTGAATGTCTGTCTTTTTAAAAAATAAATATGTTTTATATATGTATATGTAGAGGTCGATGTAAAAATAAATGTTTAAATAAGTGTCTTAATCGATGTGGAGGACTGTATGGATGGCTGAGTGTGTATATGTGTGTGTTAGTGAGTGAATGCCTGCCTCACTAGTGTGTTTATCAGTAACGATATATGTTTTAATCTAGTTTATGTAAGTATTGATATATATAAGTGAGTATATGTGACAGTGAGAGATTGAAAGAGTTCCTCTTTAAATAAGTATGTGTTTCTATAAGTGATTGTTTAAAAGAGTAAGTAAGTGTAAGTTTACTTAGAAGTAAGGTGCAACTGTGTGTATATCTGTCTATGTAAATAAATGGATGTTTATTACTTTATTTGCAAGTGTGAATATGTGTGTGATTTACTTTTGGATGTCTGTCGGTATATAACAGGATGTATAGCTGTATCACTATATATAATCAGTGAGTATATATACGAGTGAATATATAGAACTGTTATTGAATTATTGGATGTGTATATAAATGTTGGAATTACTGAATTGGTTGTTGTAACTGGTATAGGTATGTCCACTTTTTTTTATATGTTAGTTTTTTTTCAAAATGTGTTTTAAGGGTTACTTTAGAGTGCAAGTAGGTTAGTCTCTCTGTCACAAAGATGGTATCATCAGTGATATCATTAGTGACGTCACTGACCATGTCATAAGTAATGTAATATGTGATGTAATCAGCAGTGCATTACATGCACAAGTTATAGTGAGTCCAACTAACTATAACGTGGAATTTCATTGGTTTTATGCCAGTAAAATTTCCAGCTAACTATATCTGGTGTCAAACCTATGGTTTTTTCAGTGAATTTCATAGGTTTTTCAGTGAATATATATATATATATATATATATATATATATATATATATATATATATATATACACACACACACATATATATATATATATATATATATATATATATATATATATATATATATATATATATATATATATATATATATATATATATATATATATATAACATATATCTACTTGCAGGTTCAGCAACTAAGAATTGCCTTGAGTCTTTTCTCTTGGACAATTTACTTCTAATGGAAATTCAATATTATTGTCATATAAAATGTTCCCTTCAAAATACTGTAGTCTTAAAGTCTCTCAAATATTTCTTCTCTTGGTGATAAGTAGCGTAATACCTTTTATCTATCTTCTCTTGCAGGAGTCAAGATACTACTTGTAGGGCTTACAGAGGAAAAGTCTACTGCTCCAGACAATATCTGCAGTCTTGAGGTGAGTATGTGGAAAAAGGCTATACTCTAGAAGACGACTCTTCCCTACTAATGAATTATCCAGAAAATAACCAAGTCTGAACTCACCACAGCCGCAATGAATTTACTGCTCTTCGCGAGTCTAAGTAATACTCATGAACCGCTAACTCCAGGATTGAAGCGCCGGTGAGAAAGGCGCGGCCGCTTCACAAGGAATCACAGATGAAGTGCGCAGTTCAGCTTGTGATAGAGCGCGAGCACAGCGGCGATTGTTACCGGTAAAAACACTAGACCGGCAACCGCAATGGGACATTGGCGGCCATCTTAAAAAACCGCTGCAATTGCCTTAACAGATTCTTGTGCACAAGCCAAGTCCATCGCTTAGAGAGGGACTTAATTGGTTTAAAATGACAATCAAGGTGAATCTTAAACACTGCCATAAGCCAATGAGTGTTAACTAGTGAATTTCCCTGTCCGGTCCTGACACCCGTACTGTTGAGTATAGCATGTTGCAAGATACTTGCCATAAATCTATTGACTGCTCTCCCGGCAAGCTCTTTTTTCCACGGTGTTGCTGGCAGATTAAAGTCTCCATCCAAGCTCTCCACTAAGCTCCAATACCATCTTGCCACCTCTTTTCCACTAGAACTTTCAGATTTTATTGAGGAGTCTATTACGTTAGATTATCCTGCGCCTCACCTGTCCGTGAGCCTCCAACTTTTGATTTACAGGTATTTAAATTTTGACATTTGCCCAACCGCGATCTCCTGGGCCTCCTCCCATGAGATCAATACTCCATCAATCTTCAATTGACCCCAGGTGTTTATCCCTGCTACTTTCAACTGACAAACAAGGACAATCCTTTGACCATTCTGGGGAGCCCGGAGAGTCCCAAACAGGGGCCAGTCCACTGCAATAGCCTATATTAGAGTCTCTCCTGATTTTATACCAAGTAATTGCAAAACTTTGCAAAGTCTTAAGCCTCACATTTTTAAAAATAGCTGGGATCAGGATATTTATGTATGAAATCCTGCTCCCCTCTTGTACATCTAATAACATGGCCTTGAACATTCTCCCAATATCCACTTTATCTGGCTTACCTATTAAGCATTTTCCTCCTTTTAATAAAATAACCCAAGCCTAATTAGACAAATCCGGGAGTCGTAGCCCTCCTTTATCATACGGCGCCTAAGCTTTTTCTCTTCAATTCTAGTGCCTTACGACATTCAGAAGAAGCTTAAATTCAAGAAGGATTGCAATTTTTTTTAGGTTCACTCTGCCGTAAATTGTTAGGGAAAGATGAGCCGAGATCAGTAAACGTTTCCCTACTGCCTTAATAAACTTTTGGAAGTTCTTTTCGGGGATCTGTCTTATTTTTTGGATGATTTGAATTCCTAGATATCTAATTTCTTCCTTTACACAGCCCAATTGTGAGTCAATATTCCCCTTCATCACAACTGGTTTGTTTTCATTAATCTCATACCCCAAGATCCACACTAACTGGGCTGCCAGGTCCTACACAATTGGCAATGCTGTGTTCAGTTCTGAGGTATACATTACTAAATCATCTGCATAGAGCCCTACTTTTTTCTCCCACTCCTGAAAACTAAAAGGTTGTATGCTCTCATAACACCTCATCTTTTTGGCTAATGGCTCGATGTACAGATTAATAAGTAGGGGGACAGCGGGCAATGGAAATGTTTACATTCACTAAAACCCTAGCATCCAGATTCTTATATATAAGAGCTATTGCCCTACAGAAGTTTACCCCCAAATTAGAAACTGTAAAACTTCCTGCAGATAAGACCAATTGACTCGAACAAAGGCTTTATTTGCACCTACAGTAATAACTGCTAGTGGTATTTTGAATGTAGTTGCTATATCAGCACCAACAATTAAATTGTATGTTATTTCCTTGATGCCCCTGCCACACACAAAGCCTTTCTGATCCTCATGTAGTAACACGTCTAATACTCCAATCAGTATATCTGCTAATTACTTTGTAAAGATCTTGTCATCTGCATTAAGCAGCTAGATAGGCCTTTAAGAGTCACAACGGTTAGGTGGTTTATCTTCCTTGAGGATCAGAGTGACATGGCATCTTTCCAAGACTGAGGAATTTCCTTACCCCCTTCAAACATCTCAGTAAACAGTCTAACCTTTACTGGGACCAGGAATCTGTTCAGTTTTTTGTATACCTCTACCCGGATACCATCTGCACCTGCTGCCTTATTTGCTTTCCCGGCTTTAATAACATTTCTAATCTCTGGGTTTAAAATTTACCTTTTCACCTCTTCCCTTTGGGGTTCAGACAGCTTATGGGGAACTTCCTGACACTTCACCTTCCTGTGTATTTACATTTTCTGAGTATACTTCTCCAAAATGATTGATCAAAGCCTCTTCTGTATCTTCCCTTGACCTAACTAGGTCTGCTAACCCATCCAACTTTAGTTCTTTAATGAAGTTCTTTACTTGTTTGTTCTTTATCTTCCAAGCAAGTAGCTTGCCACAACCTTCTCCATAGTAAAAATGGGCCATTCTGCTCACTTGCCATCTCTCTTGCATCCTTATTTCCAAGATGCTGCTAACTCAACTGTAAGGGCCTCAATAACAGCAAAACCGGACTCCTGCGTTATTACTTTATCCTGAATCTTTTGTTCTTCCTGCTTGATCTGATCTTCAATGGTAAACATGTCAGTGCTCCATTGCTTATTTTTGTATGACTGGATAGGTGTTACCCTCCCTCTTAAAAAGGCCTCATAGGAGTCCATTAATCTACCTAGTGGGGCACTGTCCAAGTTCTGCTCAAAAAACCATTGTTATTCCACCCTCAATTTTTCCATCATCGCCTCAAATGACCACAAGGTACGGTCAAATGCCAATTTCCTTTGGCACACCATATTTGGGGGAGCCAAACTTAAACAAATGGCTGAGTGATCCGACAAATGGGATCCCATATGACTAGCATTCTTAACATAGCCCTTTATAGCTTGATGAATCAAAAAATTATCTATTCGTAATTGGTGCCCATATTTTTTATTGTTGAACGTGAAACTTTTAAAAGACCCCTGCCTTTCCCAACAAATGTTGCACCAACCTAAATTCTTTCTTTAAATTACAATTAGAGAGCATGATTTATTATGAGTGGTTGCCCTACTTTCCATGGAGCGATCTAACCTGTCATCTAGCACCACGTTAAGATCACCGGATCCGGAAAATCAAGCAGTTCCATTAGTAAATTACTGAGAGGAGTAGGATTATCTAAGTTTGGGCCATAGTAGCCTACCAATGGGTACCAATGATTATAACATCTCAATTTTGCTAATACCCATCTGCCTGACTTATCAGTTCTACTATCCTCAATGATTATCTGGGATTTTTCAAGAGTCACCACTCCTCTTTGAATGAGTTAATGATCCGTGCAGCCATCTTCTAAATAAAAAAAATCTCCATTGTTTCTCTACGTGTTAGATGCATCTCTTGAAGGAAGATAATTTGAGCATGCGCATCCCTTATATATTGCAAAATTGTTTCCCTCCTATGCCTCACCCTAAGGCCATTAACGTTCCAAGATAATAACTCCATCTTGGCCTCTCTACTGATACTCATTTTGTATTCCTGGCTTTTGACCCCAACCCTTGCAACTGGAGTTCCAAGACATTAAAAGAGGACACATATTTTTTTGTATTTTTTCCCTATGCTCTCCCACCTGTGTCTTCACACATGCTCTACCTTGCCCCTCCCTTGGAAAACCCTCCACACTCTCCCTCATAGCCTAAGCCTAGCATAAGCCTAGAGGAGACTTCCCGAGGTTAAAGAACTACTACTACAATAAACAAAAACCGAGTGAACAAAAGTGACCTCTTGATCAAGATTGCCTGCAACAAAAAATTTTGCAAAATACAACAGAGGAGGGATATACCGAACATAACATCATATAGGTATGGGAGTAAGGCAAGAAGACCGGGGGAAAACCCAGAGGACGGAGAGTTTATGGAGTGATTGCCATGACCCAGTGCACTTTTTGTTGTAGAGCAACGTGTAGGATATGAATATGGGAGCAGGAATCAAGCCTAAGAGACCTTTTTTTTAATGTTTTTCCCTACGGAACTCTAGCGAGTATATGGCAATGGTCTGAGTGCTGCCTCGAGGCTGCCTGTAAACAGAGGAAGAGGCTTATATTAAGCCCACCGGCGTACTGTTTTGTGTTCCCTCAATTTGTGTGAGGACCCTGGAGGGGCAAGTGAGATGGTGGAGGTCTGTATATTATCCGAACGGGACTTCTGCTGGCCTTGGGCAGCCAGGGAGCTCGACAGGGGCAGGAGGGCTGTGGCTCAGCGCTCCTTCGAGGGAGGTGGCCAAGGCAGTACAAGCGCAGTGCTAGAGAGTGCTCCACGTGACTGCAAACTAGACAGTCAGTCAGCGCTGGAGGATTGGAGGGGATTGGAGTCAGCAGAGCCCCCCCAAGCAGGGGAATCTGCCAATTGCTCGGCACAGGAGGTGCAGGCAGCACAGGAGAAAATACAGGAGGTAGGGCAATCTTCTTTCGGGGAAAAACTGATAAAAGGTGGAAATCCTGAAAAAAACTCTTGAAAGGAGAAACTGCTAGGTGTGTTTAGGAAGGTAAAGCGGGTACATTTACTATTGACAGGAAAGAAGTGCTTTTCCCAGCTCTTCTCCTGGTAAAACAGAAAGGTGCCTCTATGAGCCTACAATTGAGGGGTGAATTGAAAAAGCCACCCTGAATAGTGGTTATAATTTAAGAAGTTTGAAGGCTAGGAAAAATGGGAAGGGCACTCGACTTAGAACCCATAAGAATATCTGTAGGACGGTGCCTAATCTCTCTCTAAAAGCTGATGAAGTTGAATGTGCAAACCCTGAAAAGGAGAAGAGCAAAACGGAAAAAGAGGGACTTGCAGGTCTCTATTCTAAAAATTACCCCTCACTAATAACCCTTTTTTAAAGTGGTACCTAAGTCTCTGGAATAAAAAACCCTACCTTGGCTTTGGGGTGTCGAGACATTTTCAGCCCTAACAAATATCGGAATTTTCAGAAAGGTCGAAAACTCGGCCCTCCCTGAGTCCCCAGAAAAACAAATAGCAGAGCAGGAAGAGGGTCAATCACTCCCCCCTTCGGTAAGTATGGATGTGCATGTCTCTCACATAAATAATATGAATGCTCAGGATGGCGCAGGGAGGGAGACCTCAATGGAAGAAGCTTGCCATATCCAGACATTTGCTAACTAACAAAATCAGGAGTAGATTTGAAATCTCAGAAATTAATCAGAAAGATATTAGATGCAGTCCCACTGATCAGCCCCTGGATTATGCATGGTCATGCTTGAGCCAGATTGTAGATTAAAGTGGGCATAGAGGAAGTCAGCCCAGGCTTTTTGTAGAAGGCTCAAATCTTACCTACCATGTGGAGGACTTTTAAAGCGTTCACCTTTTCCAGAACATGCTCAAGTTGTTCTGCTTAAGATCCCAGATAATCGTAGCCCAGGAGGCCTCTGTGTTTTGACTGTTGGACTGTTCGAAGGGTCTTGTTGACTTTCCGTTTTAGTTGTTTTGGCACACTACCCTTGTAGTGGCATTCAGCTCCTGTGCCAGGCTCCCTATAGTGTCAGAGGACCGTTTCATTCTTTTTAAATTGATCGAATAGATGAACCCAGCACGGGTCAACTGTACGCTTTTTCTCCGTAGATGTGATGGTGAATTCGAGCTCCTGGGGAAGGCGCTCATGTTTCAGGACATAAGGTACTTTTAAAGGAGAGGACCGGGTGTAGTTGGGGAAGTGATACCAATGGGTAGTCATTCATTGAGCTTCAATTTGAAGCATGAAATGAAAAGGATGAGAAATGTCCCTGTTACTATGGCCATTTAGGATCCACAGCCTCAGGTGCTCTAATTTCAAGCAGACGTTGCCCATTAGATCCTTTCTCCCTGTGTCTATTTGGGTTTATTTAGGGTCACTCTACTTTCTTCCTGGCCCTTGGTGACTTTGTTACTTATAGATTGGCCAAGTAGTTTCATGTTAAAGTCCCCAGTCGCTATTAGTGGTGAGCTTGGATATGGTCTATGTGGTTTGGTGATGTATTTTATTAGTTTTTTCGATTAAATCAACGTGCTCTTTCCACGCGCTCTTTCCACGCTGGTGGCAAGTAGATGTTTATTTTTATTATTCCCTGTTACTTCCCACTCATTTCAAGTGTTGGATGTAGTATTTGACATTTGTCATATTCTGTTGTTATTAACTTGCTCTCTACTTTGAGTGCTGTCAACGGCCATATTGCTGAACCACCTTTGCAATGGCTAAATTTTGAGTCCTTGACAGCAGGGATCAGGGTCTGAGAGAAGCCTGCAATTTAAATTTGGCTTTGATGCCCAAGTTTCCTGAAAGGCTCTGACTGTAAATGTTGGAGGTATCTCAGCATTCCAGGGTCCTTGAGCTTATCCTTCAGACCATGAAGTTCCATGAGCTGAGTGATAATTTGGGTGTCTTCTGAACCAATCCAATCTATGTGATGTCGACCCAATTAGAAGATGGATGTCGATTAACCATGGGCGTAGTTTGCGAATTAGCACTACGTGTAGCTACGCGAAGTGCACTTCGCACTATGCGAGGTACGTGTAGCGCTACGTGAACTGCTTAGTGCGCTGTTCGCGATGATTGCACAGTGCCGGATGCTTGTCCACACTGTGCAATCATTAAAAATGGCATCTTGCACAGTGCGAGCTGTCTTTTACTGCTGCTTGAGTAGATTTTTACTCGAGCAGCAGCTTTCTCAACTCGGACTGGTAGTTTCTTATAACGAGCGGTCGCGAGCATACCCAACCACTCGCAGTGAGAAACCTGACCTCCCCATGTTGAGAAGCCCTGCCGGAAGGCTTATTTTCCATGACCGCGATCGGCAACTTGATGTTGCTGATTGCGTATGAGGAAAAAGTCTCACCGGGATGTAATTTTGTTTGCTTGCGGTTGCCAACTTGACGTTGAGGACAGCGAGCAAGCAAAAAATGACAGCTGCACTATGCTACGCTATGCGTGTTTGCACTGTGCTAAGTGCAATTCATGTAGTGCGAAGTAGCACAAACTGCGTAAACTATGCGAGCGTAGCGTAGGGCTTTGCCCAGGCTTAATGTCGATTGATTGTCATCTAGACCCACCATCATTAGCTCCTTGAGAGCTCCCTTCGCAGTTGAGTTGCTGGATGGGTGTGTGAGTCTGAGCCTTTATCTTAGTTTGCTTTCATTGTTGATTCTGCTTTCCCATTTCTAAGGACTGAACCGGGCACAGATTAGAGCAACAGTTTCTCCGGCTGAGTGTCCTCTTCCATCCCAAGGGGTTCAGGCACCCAAGTTGAAGGAGGGTTTCCATGATAATCCCTCAGTTCATGAATTGTTTGCTTTCATTAAAAACTTTCTGAGTTGTATCGGTAGATCTCCGAGTTACCTTAGTTGAGTCAATGTATTGCCCTGATGCAGGGTTGATAAACTGGACTGTCTCAAATTTAGCAGAGGGCACCCCAGATAGAGTGGTATTCTGCCTCAGCAGTCTAAGTACATTCCTTCGATTTTAAATATCTTTGGGGAATATTCTCAAGAACGTGTGATAACCATTGCAAATTTAGTTTAATGAAACTTTGCATACCACAGTCCATAGCGAGCAAATAACACAGTCTTAACATCCAATTCCAAACCCGGCGACAACATGATAACATGCCAAATGACAGCATAAAAACAAACGTGACAAACAATAAACTAGGAAACACGAACGGCCAAAAAGTTGCGATACCACAAAGCGCAATAGCAAAATCTGTGAATTCTCATGCGTCATGTGGGAAAATGCACTATAAAAGCAAAAAAAAACCCACCAAAATCTATTAAAACTCTGTAGCACCATGGATGCACCCGGATCGAGTGAAGATGACAACCCGAACTCCACAAGCCCCACGGAAGACAATCCAGGATCCCTGTGTTTGGGGAAGGGCAAGGAGAAGAGGAAGAGGAGGACTGGGTTCAGGGCTCAGAAAGACCAGATCATCATCACAGAGGTGATAGGACACCATCAACAACTGTTTGTCACCTCCACTGCGGCACTGGCAACCCAAACAAAAATATGGCAATCCATCATCACCAACGTCAATGAAGTTGGTGTGTCGAGGAGGTCAATGGTGGAGGTCAACAGGCCCTGGCATGAAATGCACAGCCAAACCAAGGAGAAGCTCGCCACCAACAGGAAGGCAGAAAGCGTGACTGGAGGTGGGCGTCCTGCGCCGCAGGAGAAGCTGGATGAGCTGGAGCATCTGGTGGCCACCGTTGCGTTGTGAGAAGTTATCCTGGCATATGATGTCCACTAGTTCTAGTGGGCGCCTTGCACCAGTCCAATCGACCCTTATTGGTGATGGTTGTAAAGTCAACCTTATAGAAAGCTATCCTAGTGGTAGCATGAACCAGCAGTCTTCAGGCTAAGACTTCAGTAGGCGAGTTAAGCAAGTTGTTTTACCATATATAATCCCTTGAATACCAAATGAAAGAACACCACACAAGGTATATATCAAATATATATGTATTTATTCTAAACACAACCCCTCTGCACTCTTTATGAGGTTAGAGGTAAAAATACAATACAAGTCACACAGTTAATACACAATAAGTTGCACAATATACGTTATGCCCCTGGGGCCTCACTAAAGATATACTAAAAAAGTGGTAAAAGGACCACGAGAGAGTTAGAAAGCAGGCCTAGGGTCTGTAGAATTGCTGGGGCTACACTAATCAAACAGTTGTTAGGCAGTAGGAGACCCACGGGAATCGCGTGCAGTGTCTAAACACAGGCGCGGGTTCCCGTTGACTTTCTATGGTGTTCATAAAAGTTACAAAGTTAAAGATTAAGGACACTTCAGGATGGACTTGGATGGAACTCTTTTAAACTAGGATACTTGAAGAGTCAATACCCACGGGAGCACCGGAGTACTCCAATTACCTCACCCAGGGAAGCCGGGTGCATTGGTGTCTTTTCGTGTCAGGTTTGGTCGTCGTTTTCTATGGAGAGCTGCAAAGAAGTCCTGCAGGCGACGAGAGGAAAAGTGTCCGGGTGGATCCAAGGGTGGATCGGAGATGTGAAGAACATGAAAGCAGAGGGGACAGAGTCTGGGTTACTAGCCAGTGATCAGCAAGGAACCAGGTGATGTAGGGTGCTTTGCAGTTGAAGATGGTGAGCTTGTCTCTTCATCCACGAGGTCCAGGAGGCATCAGCGATGTACAGAATCTGGATTCAAGCTGTCCCATGATGGATCTAGATGACTGCAGCGTCGGTATCCAGATTGGACTCAACAAGCCTTGGCAACGGCAATCCATGCAGGATATCGAGAT
The DNA here is from genome assembly GCF_964263255.1 of Lissotriton vulgaris. Classification (NCBI taxonomy): domain Eukaryota; kingdom Metazoa; phylum Chordata; class Amphibia; order Caudata; family Salamandridae; genus Lissotriton; species Lissotriton vulgaris. Next base: position 2,096,789,873 of record NC_141691.1, on the reverse strand, counting down.
TGGCTCTGTTGCAGACCAGCAAGGTCTGTGATGCTTCTCATTTGGAGGGAAGCTGGAGCAAGCCTGGAAAAATGATGGAAGGTAAATTAGTTTTAAGATGACATCTTCGGGGGCTCAGTAGCCAATGGGCAAGCAGCTGGGAAGATGCATTGAACACAAATGTGAAGGCGGTGCCCATGGGTCACTCGGGGAGTGTGGGGGCCTGGGCTTTGGTTCAAATGATGCTCGGGGCTGAGGCTTCTCATACCCCAATGCACATTTACTGAGGCTTTAGGAAAAAAGTGCAGTTAGCAAAATGCAGGATGTCCAGCGGGAGCCTAGAAACTGCAGACTATCAATGTTGCTGATGGTGTGTGCCTGTTTGAACAGGGTGGTCACTCCTCGACCACAAGGGAGACGTCTTCCATCTTCTAGTCAAAATAGAATGTCAAAGGTCCAAGAGCTCTGTATCAAAGTTTTGTTCCGGTATAATCTGAAGTCCTGGGGACACTGCTCCTATACTTATACTAAGGATAGGGGCTGGATTACATGCCTGGGTCCCTCCTATGGGTGGAACTGAGAAGGGGGGGTTACACCCCTTTCCCTTTGTCCAGTTTCGTGTCAGAGCTGGGGCCTGGAGTGCCCCAGCATCTGGTTTGAACCGGGCTATGCATCGAGCACCTTGTGTGCCCCAGGCAGTGTCTAGATGCATTCACTGAATGCAGCCCACCATGCCCCAATACACAAAACACCTGTCTGGGGAGGTGCCAGCAACTCTCTGGACAGGAAACCTATTGTCCAGGCCTCCCCTGCCGGAGTTTCGTCCAGCAGCAGGAGCTCAGACTTGTGTCTGTGGCAGCAGCATCCATTTTGTTAGGCTGAGGCTCTGTTTTAACTTTAACCAGGTAAAGCAGTAACATACATGTATTTTCCCTCTAGAATGGTGGAATGCTACCCCCGCTGCCAGAACTGGCGGGGGGGGGGGTAGTATTCCAAAGTGTTTGACACCTTACACGACATGTTTTGATAAAGCCAAACCAAAGTTAGCATTAACCGCGGGTATTATAATGCACTTAAGAGTAGATGGTATGGCTACATCATTGAACAGCTATAAGGAAATGGTTCTGAAAGCTGCAGAGGGGCTCAGCTCATACCAGAGCACCCTCTCACATAAAACCAAGCACTCTGCCTCCAGGTTTGTCGAGGCCTACCAAAGGAGTGACTTATTGGTGTATATGTGTCTATATGTAAAGTTGACTACACCACCTTACCCAGGCTGTGTAAACAGACCTGTGGTGTCAGTTTGGAAGGCAACCCAGGGGTGGCATAATACATGCTGCAGCCCCTGGTAGGCCTAGGGTACACCTATGCCCTGGGTACCTATGGTACACTATACAGGGGCTCACAAGGGTGACCCAGTAACCATTCTGGTATGTACCTAAAGTGCATGGTATCATTTAGAGAGAGAACAGCTGGGCTGTGCTTCTGATTAGCAGGCCCACAGCCACATTAAAGTCGAAAAACCAAAGTATCACAGCAAAAAGTGGGGGTGACAATAGGGAGCAGACCCTACTCTCCTACAACAGTCATCAGTGTGAACACATTGGCAGGAGTTTGGGGACTGGACACAGCTCTAACTGACCTGACCGAACAGCGCCAGAGTGAGTAGCCACCAGGGACTGGGGCACCAGGAGGAGATGGGCACAATGGCACACATGCACAATTATGTGTAGCACACCCACAATGATTGTGGAACATGTCCTGATACCCTTGTAAGCATGGGGGTAAAATCCATACCGCTCGCGGAATTTGCAAATTTCTGACATACTCGCGTTCCGCGAATCGCGCAAATTTGTCAAGAAATTCGCAATTCGCAAGCTTGCAGATTTTTTTGGCTTGGTCACGAGACTTTTTGTCCGCGAGCACGGTTAACCTTGCTGAAAAAATCCCACAAACACGCAAAAAGCCCCGCGAACACGCACAAAAAAAATTAGCAAATTTGTGGATTTTGCGGACCAAGAATTCGCTTTCGTACCGCGATTTCGCAAATTTCACCCATACTTATTCCCTTTTCACATTGCAGCCCTTATAGGAGCACCAAGTAGGCCCCTGTCCACTATGTGTACATATGGGCCCCCTCCAAATCACCAACGACACAACAGAGCCATGCACATGTGATGTATACAGAAATGCAGTGGCTGTGTGAGCCACACTGACTATGCAAGTGACACTGCATGACCGATAGCATGGCAGCAGCCAAAAAATACATGACTCGGTGCACGAATCGACATGGAGGTGGTTCAGTGTGGATCACATCCGTAAAGGAGAAGGTCACACTCTGGCATATTCACGTGCACCCACAACCCATGCCGTCCAATACACGCAGCAGACAAACAATGCACAAGGCCACAAAATCTGTCCAGGAGCATATATGAACCAAGTCGCAAACATTTCAGCCCCCAAAAATCACACAATTCTAAGGCACATCGCCTCAAAGGGATAAGGGTATACAAAATCAGAGCTGCAGGGGCAACTCCCCCACAATGCAGCACACACACATATCACTACCAGAACATCAGCAATGATGGCAATGTGGTTTAAAGTGCAACACCTACACCACAGGACAGAGGACACAACAGGTTCCGTTTGTGCGTAGTAACTGGCCACTCACATCTGGCATTGACTGACACTGTGTGATGATAATGTACGGGTATTACCACACATCTGTAATGTAGTTTAAAATCCCAATGTCTGCCATCAAATAGCCAGCTCCATCAAAACAGTCTCAATGTGCATTGTCATGCAGTCTGTATGTATACATCTGCAAAGCGTCAACATACAGGGGGAAACTCTGTTAAACTGCATCTCCCCTTAACATGGCAGAGGGACAATCAACACTTACTGCAGAGCAGACCACAAACCCCATCATTGATGATGTAGAGGACAACCTGCACATATGTCAAGATACCGTCTAATGGATAATGGACAGCTTCCGCAGCCCAACCCCAGGAGCAGGGCAGGCTAGCTGCCTCGAGGTGACCCCGCCACCTGCGCAGACCACACAGCAGGAAACATACACAACCACAGCTGTCTCCCAGGACCTTCACGGACACTACATGGAAATGTAACGCTCTGTGTTAGGTTGCCAGTTGGAGTGGTCGGATCAGCTGAGTGTGGGTTTCGAGCTCGTGGCAGCCAAACTCGAGGCCATACGTCTCAGTCCCATCGGGGACCACTTACAGTCCCTTATGGACACGCCCTGTCCACACCATGCTCACCAACAATCCTTGGCTGACCTCGCTGGGGGGATTACTCTGATGCAGGAACTGTCCAGTCAGATAGGCACCATCGATGACATCACAAAGTTGGCACAGATGCAGAGGACAATGGAGACCATGGAGCAGATGCAGGCTGGAAGTATGGCTGCCACGACTGAAAACCTGCAAGATGTAGCTGGGATCTTCCATGCCCTGAAGTTCATCATCTTGCCATTGCTGCCACTAAGCAAGTCCCAAATAACTGCAGCGGGAACTTTGACACACACATCTCCGACCCCTGATGTGCCAGTGGCACATAGTGATGCAGGAACACTTCCAGTAGCCGTGCGCTGTATAAATTAAAAATAACATCACCTTCGCACCCTGATGTGTCAGTCGCACATAGTGAGGCAGCACCATCACCTTTGCACCCTGATGTGTCAGTGGTACTTAAAAATGCAGCCATTACACCGCCACACACACCAGACACACCAGACACATAAGAAGTATCAGAGGATTAAGATGTGTATGGTAATTACTGTGTGAGGAAGGAGGTAGTAGCATGCATCACTGCCAGATGGCGTGTTCCTCCCTGGTTCAGCCCTATGCATCATGCCCTGGGATAACTCATCCCACTGTTCCCCGGCATACTCTGTGACATCCAGCCAGACCCTGACATGGACTGCCGCATCTTCACTGCTTGACAATTACACAGCAATCCTGCTGTGGACTGCAGTCTCCCTCTTCAATACCCAAATGACTCTGGTTGGCCACCACTGGGCTTCCATGTTATGTTGTTATGTTATGTTAAAAGCATTTGTTAAGCGCACTTACACCGACGATTTCTTGGCACTTAGATGAGGATCAAGGCAGTGATAGGGAGATAGCTTAATCAGTATATGCTTGAATGAACAACCAGGTCTTTAGCTATTTTCTGAAATGGGCTAAAGAACTCAGAGACCTTATCTCAGCTGGGAGAGAATTCCAAAATTGCGGGGCAAGGGCTGAGGACCTTAGTCCGCCATACTTCTTCCATTTGGCTAATGGAATTTCCAAGAAATTCAAGTGGGAGGATCTAAGGTCTTAAGTGGGAATGTATCAGCATAGACGAGCCAAGATGAAAGCCGGACCATTGCAATGTAGTGTTTTAAATATGGTGCAACCCATCTTAAAAGCACAGCGCTTAATCACTGGAAGTCAGTGAAGGCTTTTCCTTAGTGGGATAACATGGTGCCATTTAGGCTGATGAAAAATCAGCCTGGTGCCTGGTTCTGAACTAGTTGGAGCCACCACAGTTGGCATGCCAGAATACCAACATACAATGAATTGGCATAATCCAGGGGAGAGATCACTAAGACTAGAATGACCAGAATCATAGCTTCTGGGCTTGGATGACCGTGTACAGCTCCAGCTCCGTAATTCACCAGAATGTGAATAAAAAATTTGAAAAGCTGTGTCATGACTATGTTCACTCATGTATGAAAGTATGGCAGGATGTAGGGACAATGATTTCACAAGTAGGTACACCCTGGTGAATGTGATCAATGTACATGTTTATCCCTGAGACCCGTGGCCAATTGGATGACTGTGAAGGTGAGTACTAGCTGTGTCCCCATTGTACATTAACAGCAATCTCACAACCCCAAAACATAGGCACACGTCCATGTATTGAATAGGGCTTTGTGGAGGAATAACCAAATTGGTAGCAGGCCAGGAGTGGTGTCCTACATCACTTGTGACAACAGAACATCACATCGCATACCTCCTCACACACATTTGATTGGACACATTCTGTTCTGATTTATGACATTGCTCCACATGGTCAGAGGTTGGACACCATACTCACATTTCTGAAGACACGTAAGTGCAATGGTCTGCCAGAAACTATCCCAAAACAATGTCTGGGTCACAGATGTGGAGCTGTCAAAAGGGATGCACCCCCATTGTACATGCGTCAGTCCGACCCTCCCTGTGTAGGGACGATGCTCATTGTGGCACACAAGTGGTCAGTCTAATAAACACTTGTCACAGTTAGACACCAGCGGAGTTGCATAGACTTTATTGGCATGTGCGTGTCAGTACGGACAAGGCAACAGCCACAATAGGTAGGGACATGCTTAGGACACTTGCACGCAGCATGGGAACATTTCAAGGTGCAGGAAATGGGGAGGCAGAGCTGAACACCAATCATTACGGAGGGCAACGGTCTCAGTCCACCTTGCCTTGCTGGATGAGTCATGTGTTGTTTAGCGTCTGCCCAGTGCCCCGTGTGAGGGGGCACGACTCACTGTCCATGGGGTCTGCATAGTGCTCTGCCACAAGACTGTGCCAACTGTCTGCTCTGCTGAGAGTGATCAGGTGAAATGGTCCGACAAGGTCACATGTCATGCTGCATTGCCATGTGTATGTTTTCCCCCCAGCAGTGTGTCCGAATTGTTAAAGTTGAGAAACAACGCTGTGCTGCTCGACCATGGAATTGCATCACCTTGCACAGATGTATGTACACACGCATAGTTCCACGCACATGCATTTGGAATACAGCCAAAGGAAGACATGCCCTCTGTTGGGGTGGAATATGCGAGCATTCCCCTAGTTGCAACAAGGTTTTGGGACCTTTGCTCTGGGTGACAATCCGATGTGGCTGCAGGAACGCAGTTACTTGCCCATGAATGCCAGCACATCCGGATGTGCAATGTGTTCCAATAGTACTAAGTTGTTGGGTTAAAGGAACACCAAGATGAGCCAATCCATTAGCTGGTCCGGGCTGATGTGCTCAGTCCACCCTGTTTCCCCAATCCCCAACACAGCCCAATAGGGGAGCGTCTTCATGTAGGCCCTGCCCACAAGGAGTTGTGCAATCTCCCATGCGCAACTGCCAGCACATACGCCAAAGATCAGTGCCTCCCATGCATGGCTATCCCAGTGACACTCCTGTTCGTGGGCCAACAAGGGTTGTACTGTCAGGTCATAATCCAATTCAGCTACCATTGCATTGGATGGGAAGACTTCCATGGCCCACTCGAATGTGCATAATCAACAGTGGAACCAGGGCTGGACGCAGGTGATGTAGGCAAGATGGAAACTCAGATGGAAATTGATTTGCAACACTGCGATTGATAGGGATCCCAACCGATGCAGCATTCATGCATGGTACAGTTCCTCGTGACAGGGGTTGCTCATGTGCCCAGGAATGCCTGCCATTGTGTTTGTTGGGTTTGTGGCACCGGCACTCCTCAGATTGGCGGAAGTTCGGTGGGCGATATGCCACAGCCCTGGGCAATGAGTCATATGTGTGTGTGCTACGTTTTGATGTATGGGTAGTTTTTAACTTAATTGTCAAGGGCATCCCTTGCAGGCATAGGTCATGCAGCGAAAGTGTGTGTGGTGTTTAGGCACATTGGTGTTTCATTAGTGCAGTTCGTGGTGTGGGAGTCATCAGAGGCTGATATGATATCTCACGCAGGGTGTGCCAGCCGCATTCAGGACCAAGGTAGGGGTTTGGTTGGCCTTCAGCCTTGTGTGTTGAGACAGAGGGGTTTCCATTCCTGATATCAGTCTGACTACTGCTTGCATTTCTTCAATGTGATGTGAACTTAGTGCTGACTTTGATGTCAGGCCTGTGATTTGGGGTGCACAGATTTCGAGACACACGCAGCTGTTAGCATGTTTGCATGAGGCAAGGGTTCGATTGGCCTTGCGCTCCTTGTTCAGTCTCGCTCTCTCTTTCTTTCTCTCTCTCTCTCTCTCTCTCTCTCTCTCTCTCTCTTTCTGTCTCTCCTGTTCATTGATGAGTGCCTGACACACCTTCTATCTTTATATTGTCTTGCAGGCTGTGAGTCAAAGATTGTCCAGGGATGCCCCGCCATGACTCTTCAAAATAGTTGTTTGGTGACAAATTAGGATGTGACATTTTGTTTGGTCTTTCAATGGTGACTGTATGACTCTGGATTTCAGTGCTCACATGTATGTTGATTGTTGCAATTGTGCGACATCAGGCGGGTTCTTTTGTTCATGTTTTCGTGCCGTTGATGTGCAGTGTCTTGGTCCGGGGGAGGTGGGGAGTGCCAGGGGTGGGGGCTGGGGGTGTGCGGTCCTGGGGGTGGTGACAGTGAGTGTTGTGAACTTCTTGGGTTTTCAGCACACATGTTCTGTGGCTCCATGACATCTGTTATTCTTCAAGTGTGGCTCTGGGCTAGGCTCTCTTTTCTGGTGCAAGTTGTAGTACGACTTTGCACCAGGTCAGAGCAGGTGATAGTTTCCTGGTGCTGACACGCCTTATCACATGTTTTGTGATCTTATCACAGATCAGCCTTGAGAAAGCCCTGGCTTCATTTGCCACACAGGGCAAAACACGTGTCAGCTGTTCTCTCTTTCTCTCCTAAAGCTTTTAATGAAAAACTCACAATGAGTGAAATGGATGCAATCAAGTGATTAATAAAACAAACTACTTTCACTTCAATTTACTTGTACTGTGTTACATTTGAAAAAGCAATTAACCCATTGATGGATACACATATGTGTTTGGTGAGGAGGAATTTATGCTCACAACCTACTCTTCATTTATGATTTTGAGGCTGAAAAGGTCCAGAGCCTTGAGCAAACCTCCTCCAGAACTCTAGGAATTCATATCCAGACTCAAAATGTCTGGACCATTCCTTTCTTTACCCTAAAGCTACACAATACAGACTGTGCCACCTGACACTAGGCAATATTTACAAGGGATTATATACACATGACAGGGCCAATAAGGCCACTGTCAAAAACATCCCAGAGTGAAAATAGCAAAGGTAGAACATATAATAAACATAGAACACAGCCAGTAATTACTGGCAAACACTGTACTCAGCATTAACCTGCAACATAAAGCATATTATGCACAGTATCACATTAGGCATGAAATACATTCTGCGCCAACCTCATAAGCTTAAACATATTAGACCATAACCTCCTAAGTATACCTCACATTAGGGGAGTAACTCACAGTAGAGGATAACCTCACAAGCATAAACCACAATATGCAAAACCTCATAACATAAACCATAGTAGAGGCATAAATTACGGTGCATAAAACACAGTACACAAAACTTCATAACATAAAACACAGTAGAGGCATAAATCAGGTGCATGAATAACAGTACATGAATCACATTTCCTGCGCACCACATACATCACATTAGTGCCTAGCGCCCTATCAACCCAACTGTCCCCCTGGCCAGCTGGCCTTCTCAGAGGGCTCAAATGCCCTATATCCAAAATGTTAGGGCAGCTGCCAATGCAGCAGAATTTGTCTGCAATTGTGCAACTGTGTTGGGGCAGTGGAGTGTACCTCACTCCTATCTCATACAAAAATGCCCCAAGGACTTACTAGCCTAAACGTTAAAATAGGGAAAAATAGCCACACAGAAGAAGCACGGGCACCCCTCGGCCCACTAGACCTCCATGGGGGCCCTAGGAGTAGTGTGGCTTGCGTTGGAGCGGCCCGCACTGGTACTGTGTCTTGGAAGGCACCAACAACACTGAAGAACTGAAGTCCCTACTCACCGGGGCTGTGGGACCAGACTCCTCTGGTCTTCTCTCCTTGCTGGGACAGGCACTCTGCTCTCTCCTTTGCAGCTGACATCAGCCATGCTTCACCGTCAGCATTCTCAAGAGAGCCCCCGCTCCTTGGAGACTTCTCTCCACACTTCAGCCGGGCCCCTTTCTGGGAACCAGGACTTCAACTTGGAGCCTGCGAGGCTACGGACGAATCTCCGGTGGCAGGACTTCTCAACTCAGGAATTACTAATGACACACTTCAGCTAAAGTGCCCAGAGGCCTAAAACCACCTACACCAGAGGCAGAAAGTTTAGGGGTGAACCTGTCAAAAGCGCCAAGTCCAACACAACCCCTCATGGCTGATCTACTACTTGAAGGGGGCTTGAAGGGGGCTCAGTATTGACTTTTTGAAAGTGCTGGCTGTATATGCACTTACTAAGGTCTCGGCTCAAATTTTGTTTTTGTTTACTCTGTAATTTTATTGTTTGAATTATACTTTCACTGGAAGCATCTTCTTGAAGATCCATCAAGGCAGCCAAGAGTTTCCAAGTGTTGGTTAGAGGAGCATTGAATGTGTTGACAACATGTTCATGTATGGGGGCATGTATGGGGGCTGGTGGTGTTCCTTGGTCACAAATTGTGTTCTGGTTAAAAATGTGTTCTTTTGTTTGAATGAGGGTGGTTGGTGTAAGTGGAATTAAAACCACTTAGCTATTATCCACTCGTTTTAATTCTTTTGCAGCAGATTTGATTCATGGAGATCAAAATGGTTTTGTTGCCGGAAGGCAGGTGTTGACCAATACTCATTTTCTGATGGAGGCTCTTGATTTCTTTGAAGCACGAAAGATTCCAGCATTAATTTTATTATTTGATGCTGAAAAAGCCTTTGATTTGGTGGTATGGGAGACACTTTTTGTTATTTTACAGCACTTCGGCATTCCAGATGTAATAATAGATCTAATACGGAATCTTTATTCTGGGGTTAGGGCCAATATCATTATCAATACAGAATCAGTGGGACTTGTTTCGGTGAAATGTGGCACTAGACAAGGCTGCCCACTGTCCCCGATATTATTTGCTTTTTTCATAGAGCCGTTAGCTACTGCAATTAGGAAAGCTCCACTGTTACTTCCCCCTATTAACTTAATGCCTAAAATCAAACTTTACGCAGACGACATAATCCTGCTAATTAGGCCAGAAATACAATGTCAAGCACAGGCCCTACAAATTTTCGCAGAGTTTAAGGTTGTGGGGGGATATCGGATCAATAAAAAAAAAATTGAAATTATAGTGTGCGGGGACATTAAGCCTGTAATTCATCCCGACCTAAAGTCTTGCATTAATAATAAACCAAATAAACCAAAAAGATACTTGGGGATATGGTTTTCATCTTAATTTGCTGATCTTTATAGTTTGAATTTTGTACCAATGCTGCAGAAAGTCCGAGTAATGTTTGAAAGATGGAATTCCCTACCATTAACTATTATGGGACGCATTGCTCTAATTAAGATGTTGGTTCTTCCACTGTTCAACTTTCTATTTTCAACTATTTCTTGCGCTCTGCCTGGCTCATTTTTCTCTAAGGCTGAATCTTTGTTTTCTTCCTTTATATGGGCTAAAAAGACACCACGCATTGCTTTGCACACTTTATTTGAGGATAAGGAACAAGGAGGGCTTGCTCTTCCCAACCTGAAAGACTATTATAATGCTTATTTGGCTCAATTTTTGACTAGATTTAAGGACAATACCCAACAACTTTTTATCAATTTTTTCTTGGATTTGATTTGTAAAGAAGCTCAGATTCCCTCACCGCTTCAAGTTTTCAAATCACAAAAAACAGTTAAGTACAAGGCTTTGCACTGGTTTTTTAAAAGACGCACAGCACTTCTAAAGAGGCACACTCTCTCATTTCTCAATATATTCTCTCCCATTAGCTCAGTTTTTTCATTCTTTGGGGTGGATATTAATTTGGAGTTAGTAGAAAAATGGCAGAAAATAGGGTTCAGGAAACTGGATGTTTTTTTAAAAATGATACCTGGATTAGGATGTCAGATTTGACGGCCCGGGTTCAGGGCAATTTTATATTACTGGGCTCATATAAGCTGATTCATGGTGTTTTGCTTCAATTAGATCCCACACATCTTTCCCCCCCTGATGCACTATTCACTGAACTTTTTCTGTCAAAACTAGAAAGGAAGCCTGGGGAGTGGAAACGACGTTTAACCATGAACAGGGATCCGAATCTATGTGGCAAAGCAAGTAATAAATGGTTAGACCAGGAAAACATGGTACTAACGCCCGCCGTATGGAAAAGAATTAATGTGTTGAATTTTTCTGCATTGAGAGGGTCCAATTGGCGCAGAATGCTGTTTTTCAGTAAATGGCTTCTGTATTTTACCCCGGTCAAAATTAATAAGTTGTATGTGGTAAATAAAGTATTACCCTGTCATAAGTTCTATAAATAAAAAAAGGGTCATGCATTAAATAAGAGGCAGAGTCTGTGGTGTCCGACTCAAAAGGGCTTTATTTCAATAACTCGAGTTAGGGGAGAATCGGTTCCATCACCACTAAGGTTCAGGAAGGGTCTTTTAAACTTTATTCACAGAGTACAATATTTATACATTCAATTCCGCATATAGGAGGAGCACTCCAGGCAGAGCAAGAGAAAAGAGAGATAAGAGCATGTGGGCGTGCATGAGGGCGTTCACTTGAGGAGTCATAGGTGAGTCATAGGTGGGTGGATACATGGAGGGGGGTTGCATGGCCAGCGGAACCTTTGCCCTACTTGTGTGCGTAACTTGATCATGACGTGCAACGGACGTGTAACTGGGGGGAGCTGACTTTCGGTCTAGTAGGGAGGCCTTCAGTGTTAGGGCGACCAGCACGTCTGGTATTATCTGATATCTTAAGTCTGGGGATGTATTATCTGAAGCAAAGGTCGCTCATCACCAAGAGCCAGTGTGGGCATATATTTCTTCGTTCATTGCGTGGGGGCCTTGAGCTTTCTATGGACGCGAGCTCTGCAAATCACTTAAACGGAGACAGAAAGGCTAGGCCCTATCTCTGCAGACGGGTTCTGTTTACCTTCTTCACCAGGCAGGAATGTGATTCTGTAGAGCAAGCAGATAACTGTTGTGCAAAATACTGTCTTGGCACCCTGTGCTGGGCCCCTCTCGGCTTAGCCAAAAGTATGCGAGGTCAGGGATACGTAGCTGCAGCCCTCAGAGTGTCTGGAGGCCTGAAACCTTAATTCGGAGACTAGCTCTGGCTGAGCCACAAAATGGAGAAATGGGTTCTTCTCGTTTTTAAAAGTGCACAATGCAAACACATGGGCCACAGGGCCTCAGTGCAAAATTAGCGTTTCTTTCATGGGAGACTTGGTGACTGGCATCCTAATGTGGGATGTAAATGCAGAGGCATCAGTATTGCAGGCCATAGAGGGAACATGCATGGGTGACATGCACATTAAGCATGGGGGAATTTTGCGAATCTCGCGTTCGCGAATTTTGCGGATTTGTGAACTCGCAATCCGCAAAATCCGCGAATTCTCGTGAATTTGCGGATTTTTTTTGTGTGTTTGCGCGGGTTTCTGCCAGTTCGCGAGGGTTTTGTACAATTTCGCAAATTGCGAACTTACCTGTTGGGTCGCAAGTTTCGCGAACTTGTTGTTTCTACATGTCCAGCCTGTTTGGGACACTCTTCTTCATCACTGCCACTCTCTGTCACCACTGCCACTCTCTGACTACTCATGCCACTCTCTGGCCCACCCATGCCACCCTCTGTTTCATCACAGTACCCTCTGGTTGTCCAGTCAGTGTACATTATTGTGGCAACGCAAGCACATCTTCCCTGCCTCAAGTGACCTGAATTAATTTGGGGCTGATTAATGTGTCACAGAATATTTTTTTAGCTGGCACCTGCTTCCTTAGTGCTTCCTGATTAGTGATCTTTTGCACTTGCTAAGTGCTTTCATTGTTGCAAAATTAGTTACAACACCTGCCCTGCCCCAACTGACAATAATGAATTAGGGGCTGATTAATGGATTTGAACTTCCAGCCTGGCTCCTGCTTGTCTCCCTTAGCTGTAATTCAGGACCTTTGTGGCATATGTGTAACTATTCTGAGGTTAAGAGCAGGGTCACATAATAGTTGCAACTGGCAACTGAACTCTGGAGGGGCCCCTCAGGAAGCACTACAGGAAATGGCTACTAATGATGAGCCTGAACTTTTGAACCTGGTAAGTAGTTTCAGTTTTGCTAAGATCGTATTTCTGCAATTTTGCACTTATTCGCGGGTCGCAAAGTTGTACTGGGAAGCCGCGAACTCACGCGAACAGTGCGAGCAAAATCCGCTGCTCGCGGATTTGCGGATTTTGCGGGAGATTCGCGAATCTCGCGGATTGCGAATTTACCGAAAATCCGCAAAATCCGCGAGCAAAACGTTTTTTCCGCCCATGCTTAATGCACATACACTAAACGTTGGGGTACACGCAGGGGACACATTGGCCATGTAAAATTTATTTTTCCTCATTCCCTCCTTGTCCCCTACTGTACCCTTCAGGACACATGTATTTTCATGAGACCGTATATTTGATCATACAGCATCATTTGTTCATCCTTGATCCTTTGTATACGTGGATGTGGAACACAGGCAGTCGCTCACAGGCCGCAAATGGCCACACTGCAGACAAAGACAGCAGCCGAATATCATAAGCAGTATCATTCCTAGGAACGACAACACTTTCCATCCCCATGCCGATATTACACCCCAGAGCCAACTGGACCAAGTCCATGTGCCTGGGTCTTGATGTATATCGTGAGCAATCTTGTGGAGCCTTGTTATTGCCGCGTACACAGATGGCGCGTTATTAGGAATGAAAACGCAGCAACTGGAGCCGATCACTCTACAGGCCCCGCCCCTATCCGCCAGGATGACGTCAAGAACAAGGCGGTTCTGAAGAACAGCAAGTCGCATGGCAGACTGCTACTGGGTCAAGTTCGCCAGGGCAGATGCAGTCTCATTCACAACTGCTTCCAGAGTCCTTGTTAACATGCGTATGAGTTTACTGTTTTGGACGGGACCTATGAAGAAAAAGAATCCTTTATTGAAATCTGTATATTGCTCCCAGGCGGTCTCAGTCTGATCAATCTCTGAGGCATCGGTATCTCTCCTGTGTCTAACATGCTCTAGTCGTGAATCTCGATGATAATGGGATGGGGCCAGAAAGACGGATGGCAGCAGGAATGCTATATAGCATGTCCCACCCCAGTCTAAGGGCAGATGTACATAGGCTGTCTGACCGCAAATGAAATAGGTATGGCGAGATGCTTTGAAAGAAGACTTTCCTTTATCATTAAACTCGACGACAGCATTACACTTGCTGTGTCCCATATGTACTGATCCTTTCTTTCTAACACACAAATCACCTTTTACTGGTAGGACTGAAATAGACGGTGGACCTGCATGTTGCTTGGGCTGAACATTCAGCATTATAAAGCTGGGGGAAGCATTTCCTTGCTCGTATTCTTCATTTTCTAGATCGGTCCCCTTCCTTTGGGGGAGTCCGTCATCGTCTGGAAAACATACCTCATTCATCACTTTATTCAAGTTTCCCCATATCCAGTCACCCTTGTACACTGTGGACTTTTTGTCGAATGATGACATTAAGGCAAACCATGCTCCGCACGAACCATTGTGGGAGAACGGAAAAGGGACGAGGGGCAGAACTCCCTTCGTCTTTTGATAAGGTGGGAGTCGGCCACATACCCAGCAATCTGTCGCATTGCTGGTCTGATGAGAACGGTGCAACATACGAATAAAAGTATTGTTGCGCAGGGCCAGTCGATATGACAGTTCATGGGGTGGCAGATCACTAAATGTATGCTCTACGGTGTCATTAAAGGAAGAGTGTATATGTGAGGCAATAGGAGGAAAGAAAACATGTAGTATTAAGCTGATACAGATTATAGTGATGCACAGAAGAGACAGAAAAATCAAAGATACTATACATCTACTACGTAATATCTTGCAGTATTTTTCTCTCATTTCGCTCTTTTTACTATTATTGTCCGCGATCTTATGCATGTCAGAAATCTTGTCTAACCGATTCACCACCTAGTGGACTTAAATGACTAAACGCTGTCTGGCTTTCTAGATTGTAATTTGGACCTGTACTCTTGCTGTGGAGTCTTTTCTAGCAAAGGGTGCTCAAAGTCTGTAATGTCTTTATTCTTTACCAAAGTTCCAGAGTCTCCAAAGTACTTTTTGCAGTGATGGGCATGGAGCCGCCCTTTTCTCCCTTCGACCTTGATGGCTGTCCTCGTGGTTAGTAACACTAATTTCGGCGTCTTCCAACGCGGCTCAAGGGGGCTTGATCGATCAAAATTCCGGACGAGGACATAATCCCCTGGGGCTATGGCGTGCTCTTTGATCTGGGTGTTGTCAGGGAAGGCGGCGGCAACCTGTGAACGACAAGAGAGTAGTGCAGACATCAAGGAAGCCAGGTAATCTGTAAGCATGTTACTGTCAACATCAGTTATTTTCTTAGGCATAGGCGTACCCCACATATTCGGCGGTCTACCGAAAACCACTTCATATGGTGATAGGCCTGTTCTGGAATGGGCTACCATACGCATGTAAAAGAGGGCAACCGGCAAGGCTACCATCCAGTCCACGCCTTTTTCTGCACAGATCTTTGCTAGTTTCGTCTTTATTGTCTGATTATGTCTTTCTACCAGGCCTGCTGCTTCAGGGTGTCGTACACAATGAAACTTCCAGTTATATCCTAACAGAATTGACACTTGTTTCATTAATTCAGAAGAAAAAGGCTGACCATTGTCTGAGTACACAACACAGGGCAATCCGTATCTAGGGAAGAATTCGCGCACCAATTGCCTGGCGGTTGTCACAGCAGTATCATCTGGGACTGGATACGCTTCTGTCCATCTAGTTAGTGCACACACAACTACCAGGACATACTTGTAACCTCTACATCTGTCCATTTGGATATAATCCATCTGGAGGACCTCAAAAGGGTGGTCAGGAGGATGAAATCCGCCTTGTTCCACCGGGATGCCTTTACCTGGATTGAACTGTAATTAGGATGTTGTCTACGTACTGGAGCAGTGCAGTGTTGGTCGGCATATTAATACTGTCCAGCTGTCTTTTTAATGCTTGACTGTAAATGCTAGGACTCTTTGTGAAGCCTTGGGGTGCTCTCGTAAATTTAAAACTGCAGCCTTTTAAACTGAATCCGAAAAGATATTTGCTATCTGGATGAATTGGAACGCTGAAAAAGGCATTCTTCAAGTCAATGACTGTAAAGAACGTTGCCTCTGAATCAATAGCAGTCAGTAATGAAGAAATGTCTGGGACCACTGGGTATTGTGGGACTACGCATTTATTCAATTCTCGAAGGTCAATAACTAGTCTGTAAACTGGTGGTGCATTAGGGTCTGATCGTTTAAGGATAGGAATGACAGGTGAGTTACACACATTCGAGTCAGTCTCCAACACCACCCCTTGTGCAAATAGTTCGTCAATAATTTTCAATAAGGCCACTTCGGCATCAGGTGGTAACTTGTATTGTCGTATACGTGGTAGTACTACTCCTGCTTTGAGAGTGACATGGTGTGGTGTTATGTCCTTGTAACCTACGTCAGTCGGACCTTGTGCCCATAGGTGCTGTGGTACATTCTGGAGTCTGTTGTCAAAATCTGTCAACACATAATGTCCCTTAAAATCACGTAAGAACAGTCGCACTCCCTCCGGAGAACAACAGATAACTGCTCCTAGTTCTTTTAATGTCTTTATACCAAGTACGTTTTCTGGACATGATTTAGTAAGTAGCAAGTCTGTGGTACGTGACAGTGGACCAACCCAGAGGGAGACTGGTTTTGATACTTCATTAACAATAGGCTTTCCTGAAAATCTGAGGGAAACATTCTGTGAGCCCGAGAGAGGTGCCCCTGGAACCTCGTCATGGCTGATGGTAGTTCTGCTTGCCCCTGTGTCAATCAGAAACTTTCTGTCCTGTCCCAGTACACGACTATGTACATGGGGACCCTCTTGATCTACAGGAACCTCAATAAGGGGCAAGCCAACTTCCCTCTCAAGGCTGTTTCATGAGAATGATTGGTATTCTGGATAGTCTGACTGTGTGTACTGATACATTTGTGGTGGGGCATGAACAGGCGGTGGTGGGGGTGGAAAAGTCGCTATTGTCTGTTGTATGCTCGGTTGGGTGCTATTTTGCCTAGGTGTGTGTGGTCGTTCTTTTGTTTTGCCTGTAGCTATATTGTGTTTCAGGACAGCACATTCCTTTACATAGTGACCTGGCTGTTTGCAATAATTACAGTTCCCCTTGACAGGTGTCGTGCCAATTTTGTTTGTGTTTGCCGGTACCGTTTGGGCAACCAGTACCTTCATTTTTGTCTCTTTCATGCGTCTCTTTTCCTGATCCTGCTCTTCTCTAAACCTGTTCTGGTGATATTGTAGCATCTGCAACATTTGTGAAGGGCTGTTTGCTTGCCAAGTACTCTCAACCTTCAGTACTCTATTCTTGATCTGGGGTAGGGAATTCTCTACTAATTTGCTCACGAAGAGATGGGGATACGATTCGCTACTGGGCTTAAGGCCACTATTAATAGCAAAACATTTCTCGAATCTAGAATAGAAGTCACTTGTGTCCTCGTCTTGTTTTTGGTTACAGGCTGAAATAGCATCCCAGTCTTCCTTTTTAGTAGTCAATAGTCTCGGCAAAACCTGTATTAGGAGTTCAGGTAGTTCTTTAGCTTTGTCACCAAGACCAACCCCCGGGCCTCTGTCTTTATCCTCTGTTTCCAATTCTGCCCAACTTAACTTTTTCCCTCCCACCTCCCAGTCTTTTTCCTTAAGCTTTTCATAAATGCCTGCTGGCAATAACACTTTCAATAGTTTCAGAATGTCAGCGTACGTATAATCTCCGATGCAGGGAATGTCTTTTAATTCTCGGTGAAACCCCCCCGGGTCTTTATCATGGCAGGGCAACATCTTTTTCATTTCCAGTATTTCTAATTTCGTCAAGGGGGTGTAAACATATACCCGTTGAAGCTCATTGTTTGCATTTTTGACGGGATGTACCTCTCGTAGGGGGTTCTGTCTGTCTATGTATAGGTGCTTTCTGTCGTGGTATGGGGCGGGAAGCATGCATGTGGTCAAAAAATTTAAGTACTTATGTCGTTGATCCAGGATGACGTTAATTAAGTCAGTACCCAGGCCTGTCCATCTGTCTAGAAGTATGTCGTCCAGTAATTTATACAAATGACCGGGATCGGAAATTTGATTCTCATACAACGTTAATAAATGTTGGACCATGTAAATACCGGCCAAACGCTGTTCGTTCGGCGGAAGGCTCAAGAAAGTTTGAGCCACTATATTATTGCTATATATATTAGAATTGGACACCCACTGGGTGGCTGACTGGGCCAACTCCATTTCGTGTGGGGTGTGAGATCGCTCCTTCTTTATCCGTCGGTTCAGTTCTTTTTCAGTAGCTTGGAATAGATTTTAAAGGGAATATCTTTCTTTTATAGCCGGCCCCTGTTTACGGTAGTCAAGGCACTTGGGCCTGTCAAACCGTCGTGCATTGCCTACATAATTTATCTTGTCCTCTTCTAACTCTTCCGTTGATGACCCACTCTTCTCGTCAGACTCTACTTTGTATATTGCTAATATTTCCTTTCGTATTTTCTTCGTCATGCTGTCTGTCTGTCCCTGTTTATCATGCCGACCGGCATCTATGTTATCATTCCATTCTATCAGACCAGGCTTTACATCCCCGTCTCCTTCGTCTTGTTCCCTGATCAGGAAGTTAATAATCAAACGAGGATGTAGTTCTTAACCCCCACCTTTCTGTTTTGCATGGCCTGTGCTATACTCTCGGGTCCCTCCCCCGTCCTAATGAAACGGTATATTTTATCTAGGTGGTCTTTCATGTCTGGTAGTTTGTCCAAATATTCGACGGCCTGTCTTAGTCTTAGTGAAATCACGAGCATTGAGCCCTTTCCTGGTTCTGGATCGTATGTACAGTGAGAGATTGCTACATCTATAGTAGGCCCCCCTCCCCCTACGGCCCCGGGCCCTACGTCGTCTTTCACGAGCTGCTGGAGCTGTTGGAGCTGGTCCGCTGGTGGGGGCGGAGGGAAATCTGCGTTTACGTAGTTCGGTGGGGACTCTTCCAGATAGGAGGAAATAAACGCCTCGGATGCTGTCGGCTTTATTCTACGTACTCTATAGGGTACAGGTGGTGGCGTTCGCAACCTACGGGGTGTTTCTGAGGGGGTCACTCTAGCTAGTTCTTCTGAGAGGACGGGATAAATACCAGCAACGACGGCATTTCTTTATCAGCCTGTTCTGCTTTGACCCGTTCCCCCTCCTCCCGCAGTTCTTTTTCTTTGGCTTTTTCCACTGCTTGTTTAGTTCTCTCTGCTTTGTTGAATTCTTTCTCTGTTCTCCTATGTGCTTTTTTGCGCCATAACTCAATGGCATCTTTCTGAGAGGGTCTTGATTTCTTTTTCCATAGCGCTTCCTCTACTCTCATAATGCATTCAGAATCCCACGTTCTCGAGGCAAGCCATCTGTACTTCTCCTCTAAATCCTTCGTGTAATCTACCCATAGATCTAAATACAATATGGCATCTAGCCCGTGCTTATTATACATGTAATGACAAGGTGTGGCTCTAGGCGGGATGTTAACTGACTCTTCTAGTATGCCTTTCCTGGTCCCTATCTGACGTAATTTCGAAAACAGTGGCATGTTGAAACCAACGTAATGAAAACACAATACACACCAAAATAGTCTGACTGAAAGAATCATCTCCGGCGCGTGGGGAGGGGATTTGTCCCTGTTCGGGCACCAGATTTATGTGGTAAATAAAGTATTACCCTGTCATAATTTCTATAAATAAACAAAGGGTCATGCATTAAATGAGAGGCAGAGTCCGTGGTGTCCGATTCAAAAGGGCTTTATTTCAATAACTCGAGTTAGGGGAGAATCGGTTCCATCACCACTAAGGTTCAGGAAGGGTCTTCTAAACTTTATTCACAGAATACAATATTTATACATTCAATTCCGCATATAGGAGGAGCGCTCCAGGCAGAGCAAGAGAATAGAGAGATAAGAGCATGTGGGCGTGCATGAGGGCGTTCACTTGAGGAGTCATAGGTGAGTCATAGGTGGGTGGATACATGGAGGGGGGTTGCATGGCCAGCAGGAACCTTTGCTCTACTTGTGTGCGCAACTTGATCATGACGTGCAACGGACGTGTAACTGGGGGAAGCTGACTTTCGGTCTAGTAGGGAGGCCTTCAGTGTCAGGGCGACCAGCACGTCTGGTATTATCTGATATCTTAAGTCCGGGGATGTATTATCTGAAGCAAAGGTCGCTCATCACCAAGAGACAGTGTGGGCATATATTTCTTCGTTCATTGCGTGGGGGCCTTGAGCTTTCTATGGACGCGAGCTCTGCAAATCACTTAAACGGAGACAGAAAGGCTAGGCCCTATCTCTGCAGACGGGTTCTGTTTACCTTCTTCACCAGGCAGGAATGTGATTCTGTAGAGCAAGCAGATAACTGTTGTGCAAAATACTGTCTTGGCACCCCGTGCTGGGCCCCTCTCGGCTTAGCCAAAAGTATGCAAGGTCAGGGATACGTAGCTGCAGCCCTCAGAGTGTCTGGAGGCCTGAAACCTTAATTCGGAGACTGGCTCTGGCTGAGCCACAAAATGGAGAAATGGGTTCTTCTCGTTTTTAAAAGTGCACAATGCAAACACATGGGCCACAGGGCCTCAGTGCAAAATTAACGTTTCTTTCATGGGAGACTTGGTGACTGGCATCCTAATGTGGGACGTAAATGCAGAGGCATCATTATTGCAGGCCATAGAGGTAACATGCATGGGTGACATGCACATACACTAAACGTTGGGGTACACGCAGGGGACACATTGGCCATGTAAAATTTATTTTTCCTCATGTACCTGAATGCTCTTCAAATTGTTATAGGTGTTTACAGCATGACTCTGCTAATTGGTCGCATGTGGTTGCTAAATGTCCTAAAATTGTTCCTTTCTGGGAAAATATATTCACGTTTCTGCAAAGCTAGTGAGAAATCCCAATTTCTGTGAACTATAAAATGATTTTGTATGGTTTCGATCCTGAAATAATGCTAGAAGGGCAATTGGTTAAATATATATCGCTATGTCTATGGCAAGATCATTAATTCTTCAAAATTGGCGATCACAATATTGCCCCAACATACATGAATGGCGTTATAAAATGCAAAAAATTAGAAACAGCGAACAAGTGTATGCTCAAAGAGTGGGGTCGATTCGGAAGTTCGAGAAAATATGGGGTTCATTCTGTATTGATGTTAATTAAGCCTGAGGGCAAATAGTTTATTTTTTTTTTCTTTTCTACTTTGTGTTTCCCTATCTCCCTTCAGTATTTATCTTCATTGCTCAAATTTACTGTCATGGTGATATGTGTGCTTTCTAATTTTTGATGTTCTGTGTACATTCGGGTTAATTAACGTTATGCTTTTCTGTGTCCAAGACTTCAATAAAAAATATTTAAAAAAAAAAAAAAGAGGGTGGTTGGTGTAAATGGGATTGCCAGTACAATAATTGGTGTGATGGTTGAGTAAAGGGCAGCACTAGCGTATTTTAGTAGTTGGAACTTGGCAGTGATTTATTTTGTTAGCCAACAAGGACCCCACTTTCACAGACATTCGCAAGTGGTTTCTTTCATTTGCTACTTTGTTGTGGTGATCTTCTCAACTCCCCAACCTCATGGTTGGCTATTCTGTTGAGCTGTTGAAGTGCCTAAAATATGTGGTACACTCATTATGACTGTGTTAAAAAGGGCTGGCCAATGCTCTTTCTTGTTATAGTAAACTCTAGTAGTGTTGTACAGGCCCAGACCTTCTGAGTCTCTTCAACCGCATGGTTGGCATTGCTGTTGAGCTGTTGTTTCTACACTGCATGGTGCACTCCTGGTGATTGTGTTAAGCATGGCTGGTCAGTGCTCTATCCTATTAGCCCTCATAGTAAACTCTTGTAGTGTTGTCCTGGCCCAGACCTTCACAGTCGACTATTCATTGAGACCAATCGGTAACAGAATTTTGTCTAGGGTGGGTCTTTTGTTGTTGTTGTACTTGGCTTCTTTCCCGGTCCTTTGATCCAAGACTTTTGTTAACATGGCCCCAGCTCCTGAGGCTCAGTCCTTTTAGGGTTTATCTATGAGGCTGTACCTGAGCTTTGTCTTTTGACTCTTGCTAAAACGCCCCCCCACCCCATCCTTGTTGGCTCATCTTGTAATTGGTTTGTTGATTTACTGATTTAGCAGTTTTGTCAGGGAGGAGGTGGGGTGGCACAAGCATGCTTCTGGGCTCCCGACTGTGGTGTTTGGGTGGAGGAGTTGGGTGTCAATATGGTATGCAGGCTGCACCAGCCCCAATACTGGCCGCGTCCCTTCACCGCTGCCCACTGCCACTATAGGTTGTGCTCTACGGTGCTCTGCAGTGCCTCTGAGCACTGGGGTCCAGAGTCTGGGATCCTAGTGACCCTGTGTGCGTCTTTCATGTGAGGAAGCTTCCAGTGCCAATAAACCTCATTCTCAGCTGGAGGGCCAGCTGGGAGGCAGCAGCTAGCACACCAACCAACAATTATTGGGACTTTGAAGAGGCAATCAAGTGTGGGGGTGGTAATGATGGTGAAGTTGGTGCTCAACCGCAAACAAGTTGCATAGTCCTAGCGCCGGCCACTTCTTTCTGCGGTGGGAAGCCCCCCATGCAGGGGCGTAGCACAGGCTCCCCCAGCCTTGTGGGGGTCCCAAGCTCCAGGTGGCCCCCTCAGCACTTCACTCTGGCCAAGAGAGCTCCTGGTTGACCCCAGAGTGGGCCCCTCTATGTACCTTGCAGGGAGGTCCTCTTTTTTTTGTTATGCCAGTGCCTCGTGCCTATGCACCTATGGCTGCTTCTCACTGAGGCGTCTGCCACATCGACTTGTCAAACCAACGTTCTCACCTGGCTCAGGAGCACTGCGCAGAGGGGCTCAATATGTGGCACAGGCAGGTATAGCCGCTTACGTCTGGTGTTTTCCCTCAGTGGCGTTTCTCCACGGCCACCAAGCTTTCTGCATCCCATCTCCTGCAGCGAGCTTGACCGCACCCCCTCGCTCACTTTCTTTGCTCCGTCAGTGGGCTCACTCAGTATTCCCACTCAGTTCTTAAGTGCAGTCATATTTTCATTCTTACCTACCGGCTGTTCCTGTCTGTGAGATTAGCCACATTCTGTCTTGGTACCAAGATATAAACTTTGACTTAGCGAAAACTGTGAAGGGCATATACTAATTCTCATGAGCTCAGCTAAGCACCTTTCTGTATTATTCAGGATTGCAAAGGCCTGCTAAAGGGGTGACTTAGAGGTTTTAAGTGCAGTGACCCAAGATATAGAAAACCTATATCTTTAGAAAGTATTGCAAGCACCAGCCTACACAGGCTACAATGGCAGACCTGTAGTTCCATTTTGAATGGTTCCTCATGGGTGGCATAATACATGCTTCAGCCCTTGGGAGACCTTTGGTGTACCTATGCCCTGGGTATATAGATTGGGGTCCTGATTAGCAGGATCACAGTCAGACTAGTCAAAAACCAGCATAGCACCAGGCAAAAAAGTGGGGGTAACCATGCAGAAGGATCCTACCTTCCTACAGTATATTTGGGCCTTCCCTTTCGCCAGGGAGTTTGTCTCCTTTGCTGATGTAAGGGAGATCCCCTTATTACTCTGTGTTTCACTATTACTTTTTTGAATAAATGCTTTAAAAGTTTCAACCTAAATCTGAGATGGAGTTTCAACAGCAGATGTGGAGGGGCATTGGTGAGGGGAGGCAGATAGAGTGCAGGACCAAGAGAGCAAAAGATTACTAGAAGGATGATGTGAAAAGTAGGACAAACAGAGATAGGGGGTGGCAGGGACATGAGCACTAGAAAATAAACTCTGTACAAAGTTTCTTTGTTAGAATCTCTTACCTTTTGATTTCATTTTGTCCTAGCACTGTGAAAACAGAAACATCAAAACTCATTTTAGGTGAGTCAATGCCCAAAATCATGCTGCCCTGTTAGATGAAAACCAGGACCCCAGGAGCGGCCCATGCAGGTAAGAGCTCTGGGGCGGTGGGGCCAGGTTGGGAGGTGGGAGGGGGATGAAATAAATAAATAATTTCCCCCTCGCTGTCATCTGTCAAAATCCCCCCTCACCCGGCCCCACTGTCGCACTGCTCTTACCTTCTTAACTTAGAAAACTATAGTTTGAACTTTTTAGAAATTATAACTATGTTTGAATGAGGGGTTTAAAAATCCATCTGCAATGAACTTATGGATAGGAAACAAGGTGCACTTGGGGTTCTCAGCTGCAGCATCCATTTTAAGGGCTTGGAACCAACTTTATTTAAGTTAAATCTCAAGCCCTTTGTATAGTAGTTAAGGTGGCTCGACAGAGCAATCATTGTAGAATCAGGTGCGTACAGGTAGGCTTGTCTGCTCCACTGAGCTATCATTGAAGCATTGAGTGCATGCAGTAAGCCTTGACCAATTGACAGACTTATTATAGTAGAGTCACTAAGCTTTTATTGGAGAGTCAGGTGTCTACAGGGAAACCTGACTGCTTGAATGAGCTATCATTGTAGAGTCAGGTGTATACAGGGAGCCTGGATTGCTTGAATGAGCTTTCATTGAAATGATGAGTGCCTACTGAGAGCTTGACTGCTCGACTGAACTATCATTGATGAGTAAGACATGAGTATGATGAGTAAGAGATTGAAAAGACAAGTTAGGAGATGGTACAGCTATTGTTCACTGTGTCACCTTTAACTGTAAAATTGAGGAACTTTTCTCCACTGGTTGTGAATCCTTGTTCTTCTCACTTCATCTTATGCCTAAATTTGCAGCCTCTGGCTCTCTAATTTATTGACCTTTGGGCTACGCCGGGAATAGGTGCACAACCATTCCTGACCTAATTTCTCCATACATTAAAACAAATGCTAATTTTACATTCATAGATGACCTAAACATACATTTTGAAGACCCCACCTGCAAACTAAGTCACACATTTAGAGAAGATCTGAACACTCTCATCCGTAATTTAATCAACTTCACCCCCAAACACAAGGAAGGCCACTTGCTGGATCCGATTTTAACCAATGTTACTGGTCTCACTACCAATCTTCCTATGCCATTACTGTGAATAGACCATTTTGCAGTTCCTTTCTTCATTTCCCTCCTCTCCTCCATCTGTCCCGGTGCAACAAAATGCGCTAACATAATGGTCAGGAACTGGGCCACACATGACATTCCTGCTCTCCAATCCCACTTACCTAGTACCTCTCCCCAACTGACCCACCAGGTTGACATAGAACGGCCCATGGTCGACAGCTGGCTTAGAAACTCCCTTGATACACTCCTGCCAGCCAAATTAAAAGCTGTGTCTAGGCAACACCCATCTGCCCTTTGGTAAAATCAATCTCTCTTTGAAGAAAGAAAACACTGCAAGTGACTTGAAAGGGAGTGGAAACATTTTATTATCATAACACCAAACGAAAATTTAAATCAGCTTTGAGCAGCATGAATGGTTTCTTAGCCATACAATGGTTTAAAAGTAATAAAACATATATACATTCATATATACATTAGGCTAAAATACTCAACTGGTGCTTCTAACTACGCCTACCCCAGTGTACCTGACCTAAGCCTAATACTTGGGAGGGGAGTAAGTAAGTAGTTTTAAGTCAACAGAAATTGCAAAAATGCTTTTGACTCCTTCTACTTTGAAAAAGTCTCTAAAGCCCAAAAACACCCAAAAATGCTTTTCAAAGTGTTTGAAGACGTTTCCAGTGCCAGCAAAACGGCACCATCCCTTGCACTGTAACAAGACGAATATGAAGAGCTGACAGCCTATTTTGTCAAAGAAGTTACAAATATCCAAATCTCCCTGGCCTCAGCCAGCATTGCTGAGTCCCAGCCCAGAATTAATAACATACCTCCTACTCCTGATCTATCTTCTGGTGCAAGAAAAACTTACCCGGTTTTGAGCCAGCCTGCTGCTCAATTTCACTCTTTGCCCTCTAGAGCTACTGCAATTTATGGGTTTGCTTCAATCCATTAAGTCAGGTTCTCCTCTCAATCCTCTCCCACACGGCTAAATTGAGCACCCTGATTTACCACATTCTGTCTTCCCTGGTCGAACTACTGAACTAAAGGAGGGATTCCTCCCTAGAGCTTGGAAGCATGCCATGGTGCTACCCCCGGTTAAAAAAAAACACTCAGACCCGACTTGTTTGTAGAAACCCAGAATGCCCATCACCCCTCCCAGTCTAGATTCTGTGCTGACCATAGCACTGAATCTGGTCTACTGGGAGTTACAGAGCATCTCAGGCGGGTATTGGACACAGGCAGCACCGCCGCTCTCATCCTATTAGACTTCAGCACGGCTTTTGTTATGTTATGTTATGTTATTACAACTTAATATAGCGCGCGGATCACCGGGGAGCATCTCAGCGCTTTTTCCTTAGTTACCACCACAAGAACAGAGAACCGGATAAGCTAGCGCTAATACAAGTGAGCTTTAAGATGTTTCCTAAAAACCTGATACGAGGGGGTGTCTCGAAGAGTCACAGGAAGACTGTTCCAATATTTAGGGGAAAAGTAGGAGAAAGCCCTGCTCCCAGTCCTACATCGCTTGATGCATGGAATATGCAGTAGATGTTGCGAACTGGACCTCAGTGGGTGGTTGGGGCATATTTTTTCAGTTTCTATTGGAGATACATTGGTCCTCGGCCCTGGAGGGCAGTGAACATCAGGCAACAGACTTTAAAAAAGGATCTTTGCTTGACTGGGAGCCAGTGTAAGGTTTTCAGCAGAGGCAAAGATGGAGTGCCCGCTGGTTGATTCAGAACCAGCCTGGCGGCCGTGTTCTGAACAACCTGCAAATTTCTTATGTGGGTTGCACCGACCTCTGCAAGCAGAGCATTTCCATAGTCCAACCGACTAATAATCGTTGCCTGAGTCAGCGTTCTGCGGTGTGTCATCGGGATAAAAGGGAGAATATTCCATATTCGGCTCATGCTGCCCTTCCTCTGGACCCCAGCAGCGCCTACCTGACGCCGCAATCCCTCGAATCACTCGACTCCCTCCTCAACTATTAATAAACTTTACTCGCCCTCCAGGAGAGTTCCTACTCGTCCCTCGACTCTGGATACCTGGACCTAAGATGGCCACCATGTCAGACATCCCAACACACTCTAGATGATTCTGATCGTGAATCTCACCACGTGGGCCCTCTTAGACACGACGCAAGGACTTCCCTGCTTGACGCCAGGTTCAGAAGGCGCATTTACCCCTCTACAGGCGCTTACCTGCCCGACATGCAAGCTCCAGCTCATTTCCCCCTTGCATAAGGCTGCCTGGCTTCAAGATGGCCACCACTTCGGACATTACTGCAAATAAAATAAGCCTCTGACCAAGAAGCACCCCTACCGGCCCCCAAATCAGTGACTCGGCATTAAAACAATAGTCATCTGGAGTCTTTGGGTATGATGGTTATCTTCTGGGTCCCAACGGCGTCTACCTGACATCTCATCCACCTGTAGTATAGTTCCTAGTTTCCCACTAGGCCCTGCGCATTGGAATAACATAAACAGTAGTATCGGCGTAGAAGTGCGGATCTTCCAGGCCTCTACTGACTATGATAAACTTAATTGGGTTTGTTACCAACTAGCTCAGAGGTCACTGGAAACTTTCTTGACTGAATAGGAAGTGATCAGCTTCCCTGGCACAGACAAGAAGGGATTCAGTTTTCCAACTACCGTGCAACATGACAACTTTGCTCCTCAGATCAAAGTCAATCTCTAGGGTCGTGTGAAACAATAGACAGCTATTTTACTCAGTCAGGTTAGTGCAGATTACTTTCACGATATGTAGAGAACAGAGAGACGGGCGTTTGTCAATAAAGGGTTAACATTTATTGAACAGTCTTTCTTCTTGTACAAGAGAAATGTATTGCTACAATTGCAAGACTTGTTATTATAAAAAGTATGTACAGTAAGATAAGTATTGCGAGATAATACTGTAAAAGCATTGATATGGTTTCTTAGCCATACAATGGTTTAAAAGTAATAAAACATATATACATTCATATATACATTAGGCTAAAATACTCAACTGGTGCTTCTAACTACGCCTACCCCAGTGTACCTGACCTAAGCCTAATACTTGGGAGGGGAGTAAGTAAGTAGCTTTAAGTTAAGTTGGTTTTGCCAAGGTTTGCTTCAAGAATTCTCACTAAGGGTTTAGTCAACACCATACCTCTGAATAGAATGATGGAGGTCTGGTATCTCCTTCAGGGGAAACTCAGTATCCCAGTCACCCGCGAGGGTAGACCAGAAACGCTGGAGCTGGATTTCTCTGCAGGAGAAAGACAGCGTCTCTCTTCAGCGCGTCGAGGAGGAGAAGGAGGAGAGACAGCGTCCGCGGGCAGCTGGCATCTGCTGGGCTCTTCGCAGAGGGACGGCTGTCCAGCTCCTAGTTTCACCACACCATCGTTCGCGCTTTAGCAGCGATAATGGTATCAGCAGCTTGCATACAGCAGCTACATCAAGCAACGGGCAACAGGCAACTGCTTAAGGCAACGTTGGTAATATTTATACCTGACAGGTGCCTGTTTTGACGTAAGTTTGCTGGACATAAGACGTCAATTAAAGATGTCACTAGGAAGTGATCGCTATCAGTTGCTCATTAGAGTTCTATTACTAATCAAAACACAGCAAGCGGGGATTTCCAGGTTTGCTGAGTTTTTATCTTGTTGAAGAACTCGGAGTGTTAATCTAGGAATCTCAGATAGTGACTTCTGCTCTGTCATTGCACTAATTGGTTGAAAAGGAAGTGGCAGAGAAAACTATTCTGGAATGTGGCTCTTTTCGTGTGAGGCCAGAGATGACTTTCTGAATATCGCACTTGAACGGTTATGCCACTATAGGGAATAAATGGATTTATAGCCGAATAGGGGCATAAGGTCACAGTATCGATCATGATCCTAGATAAGCACGCAACACACCTAACTAACTATCAAATTGGCAGTTACGTTCCCACGCCCTGTGACTAAGCTCCCACTCATCCCTCACCTACTAAAGGGATGCCTGAACTCAACCATGGCTGCCAACCCGGATTTCACATCACACTCTGATTCCGATGTGAATCTCATCATCTAAGCCCCCGCTGACACGTTTAGAGTACTACGCACACCCGATGCCGCGAACAGAGGGTACTTTGACCACTCTCCAGGCACAATCCGCTCCCCATGCAAGCTCCATTTCTTTTATCCACTGCTAAGAGCTACCTAGCACTAATAGGGACATCACCTCAGATCAAGGGAGCTTCGGAGCAAAACACACTCCCCTGGACCCCCGCATCGCTGCCCTTCGCCTCTGCAGCAACCTAATTATCACGCCTTAAGCAAGAAGCTCAACGCAAAAGTACAATCTCCACTCATGGTATGTTATGTTATTTATTTGTTAAGCGCAAACAGCTGCCCCAGCAACGGAGCGTCCCGGCGCTGATCCTAACCAGTACCTGAGGGGGGGGGGGGGGGGGGGGAATCAGCAGAGGGGTTAGATGACAGTGAAAAGATGGGTTTTGAGTGCTTTTCGGAAAGCAATCAGATTGGAAAGGGCGCGGATGAGCACCTTACTCGTTAGACATACATCCTCCAACCACCCAGGACACTTCAGTAGATCAACAAACCATTGCCCCTAATTGCTCCAGGATGCCTCTGGCCTTGAGTTCAGTCATGCAGCCCTGCCCGTTACAGAATCTCCTTTCGCCACTTGGTCAGAACACCTACACCATAACTTTCCCACAAAAACTCTCCTTCAAACCAAAAAAAACGCTATAAACAGAATCTAATTAGACAACATCCCGAAACACTCATTGTGGACACCTACCACTGCTCATCAAGAGGGCAAAGAAAAATGGACTTCATTTTTCACACCTTAAGAACGGACTTATGGGCTACCACTTTTAACTACCCACCCCCAGTCAGGAAGCTAAGAACTTAGGCGTCTGGATCGACAACAAACTCTCTTACGACAGCCATGTCAAGAAAACTGTAGGAAAGTGCTTTGGAGTCATGAGAACCCTCAATCGTACACTGGATCTTCTCCCTCTAGACTCCAGGCGTACCATGACTCAGACACTTATAACCTCCCGAATAGACTATGGCAATGTGCTGCTGCTGGGTACTTCCGAAAAAAACATCAGAAGACTGCAGGTCTTACAAAACTCAGCCGCGCGATTAGTGTTAAGACTTCCCTGAAGAGCACCCTCTAGACCCTCCCTGGCTACCCTCCACTGGTTGCCAATCAGTAAGAGAATACTATTCAAGGCACTTCTCTGCTGCCATAGGATTATCCATCAGAAAGCTCCATCCTATCTGTCCGATTTAGCCATGCCCTACGAGCCCAACAGATCCCTCCGTTCCAAGGGAATGGGTTTGCTCAAAACCACGCTCACAAAAAAAGTTAGAATGGGAGGTCGGTCTTTCCGCTCTCTGGCGGCCAACAAATGGAACACCCTTCCCATCAACATTAGACTAGCTAAGAATGAGTCCTCTTTCAGAAAACTGCCCTTTAGCTTCCCCTCCCCTCCTTCCTCCCTTGACTCTCTCTCCACAGCGCGGGGACACGCCAGGAGGCGTCACCAGGCGCTTTACAAACCCCTTTAATAATAATAATAATAATAACTCACTCCTCCCTGTCTCAAAAACCACCCTCACAGAACATAACTGGAAACTAACTATCTCTCCCCTCAACCAACAGTCTCTCTCTGGAGATATCACCATCACTATTTTCCTGAATGGCACCATTCTTATTCAGGCGAAAGATGAAAACCTAGAGTTCTTCGACTCCCTCTTCCCCACTCCATAGATAGCTACTGCTCTCTACCCTCACCAGCCACACACCTACCTCCCAGTGGCTCCAGTCAAACCCCTAAGCCACAAAGCAGGCTTCCTTCACCTCTTCGTCCACCACCACCCGTGCCTACTCATGTCACCAGCCATTCGCCTCCCCCAGCCCCATCCCTCAATTTCCCTCACCCCATGGCCACCTCCACTTCCTCCCTACCTCACAGAACTCTGCCCCCCTCCCTCCCTTCCATCTCCCAATCCCCTGGACACCCACCCTTCCTCCCAACCTCTCAGAACACTAGCGTACTCCATTCCACTCAGCGAAGATAACCACCTCTCCCAAAGGGGCTGCAACCCTCCTCCCTCCCGATTCCTTGACCACATGATCTCAGAACCTGAACCTGATCCCCCACCCCTGCTATCCCCCCAATCATTATCTCACCTTAAACCCTTCCCCCCTCTCTAGCCCTCACTCATCTGAACCCCAATCCTGACTCAGTCCCTCCCTCCCCAACTATCCTTCCAAACAGCATCTCGCCCCTTTACCCCTCTCCCTCCCCAGTCCTCTACAAACCGGAAACGGTCCCTCCTACCTCTTCTCTCCCCCCACGAAGGCCCTTCCCCTTCACCCCTCTCACTTAAGGCCCAGCTCCCTCCTCACTACCCCCCCCAGCTCCCATGATGACACATCGCCTGGACCTTCTTGAAGCCCAGATCGCCACGCTGATCCTAGGACTAAAAGAAACCCTTTCCTCCCTAGAGAAACTCCAGCTACCCCCCCATCTCGCCTCACTTCCCCATCTACAGCAACCTCCCATTAGGAATGACGCCCCCCCAGCCTCTCGACCTCCTCTTACTGAACCCCGGACTGAACCGCAAGTTGACTGTCCCAGAAGAACCTCTTCCTCTCCCTCCCCTCAGGAAGTGAGCTCCTGCGTCGCATCCTATAAACCCCCCCAACCATCCTGCACAAACTCTACTCCCACACCCCTCACCCCTTTCTTCGATCCAAGTCATCACTGGTATGAGATGAGACCCGCCTCACCGAAAAACCGTCAGACCCCCAGCCCATCTTGCATCCCTACCTAGAGCGATTTTGGTCAACCTAAACCCGGATGCAGACCCCCCCATCAACTTCATGCTCATCAACTGCAGATCAGCCGTCAAACATGCAACTGAACTAGCCAAAACTATCCTCTCCCATGACCTAGATGTAGCCTTCATCACTGAAACATGGCTGAACACCCTATCCACTCCCATCTTGGACACGCTGGTGCCTCCCGGCTTCTCACTTATCCACAAAGACAGGCCCATACGCTAAGGAGGCGGAACAGCAATTATCCACAAGAAGTGATCTCTCCATTACTGAATCTCCCTTCCCCCTCTACAACTCCTTTGAATGCCTCTCGGTCAACATCAATTCGCCCCACCACAGCCCAATCCAATGCCTTCTCCTCTACCACTCTCCATGCAACGCTACTATATTTGGCGAACAGCTGTCGGATCTGATCACTCAAAACGCTCTCAACAGTGACGTTAGAATAATTCTGGGTGACCTCAACCTAAGATGGAATGCAACAAAGAATCCGCTCATCCAATCTCTCACCTCCCATCTACAAGACCACTATATGATCCAACACTGCTCAGAAGAAACACACCATAAAGGAGCGATCCTAGATGCAATCATTGCGGACAAAAAGACAATTTCAATTGACCACATCATCCCTGTGGACTGGTCCGACCACCACGCCATCCTCTTTCATATCAACAACAAAGCTCTTCTCCTCCCACCCACCCAAACCTCCCCCAAGTGGGTCAGAAACTTATCGAAAGTCCCCCCTGACAAGCTACAAGATGCTCTCAGCTCACTCCTCCAGAGCTCGACAGAGCTCCTCTCAACCACGGATCTCACCTCACTCTATCACTCCAACCTAGAGTGAATCCTGGACCAGCTGGCACCTAGAAAACTAAAAAAAACAGAAGCATTCCCTCCAGGTCTTGGTTCTCCACTGCCATCAATGATGAGCGCAGACTCCTAAGAGCCATGGAAAGATCCTGGAGAAACAACCCCACTGCCCTCAACCGGGACCAACTCAAAACAGCTCGCAAAACCTACCTTAATCACATCAAGAACAAAAAGTCATCCTTCTTCTGCTCTGCTCTAGACAAGGCTAAAAACCGCCCCAAAGAACTCTTCAATATCATCAGAAACCAAACATCCATACCTATGACAGACAGCTTAACCGCGTCCAAATCCCAGTGCGACGACTTTGCTAACTTCTTCAATGAAAAAATTGCCTCAATTGACCGTTCTTGCAGCAATCTTTCCGTCCTCTCAGATTTGCGCCCTACTGCTTCTACCCACTCAAGAACAATTACTGCAGCCACTCGCTGGTCTTCATTCCAACCCATCCAAACCGAAGTCATAAGCGATCTAATTGCCATCGCTAATCCCTCGTCCCACTCCCTTGATCAGCTGCCCTCGAGACTGACGAAAGACCTGTAACTTACTCTAGCCCCTATCTGGGGCAAGATCATCAACAGCTCTTTGAGCGATGGCTCCATCCCTGACTGCCTTAAACTAGGTCAAGTCACGCCACTCCTAAAAAAACCTGGCCTCGACCCTACGGTCTTGAACAACTTCAGACCAGTGTCGAAACTGCCGCTCTTATCGAAAATTTTGGAAAAATGTGTGCTATCTCAGCTAACCCATCACCTAGAGATCTTGATTCTTCTTGGCCCACACCAATCTGGGTTCAGAAAGGGCTGCAGCAGAGAAACCACAATTCTCAATGTGATGGATGACCTAAACATGTCTCTCGACTCCAACCAATGTAGCCTCCTTATCCTCTTAGACCTCTTGGCAGCGTTCGACACAGTGGATCACAACCTACTACTCAATGTCCTACAGAAAAGAGCGAGTTTGGAAAAAACTGTTCTCAAATAGTTCGCCTCCTTTCTCAACAACCACACACAAATTATCAAAATTAAAAGCCACAAATCGGACCCCCTCCCCATCACTAGAGGAGTCCCACAGGGGTCAGTACTCTCTCCACAACTTTTCAACATCTACATTGAGCCCCTCACTATAATTCTAAGGAACTCCAACATCCCCTTTCACCTCTATGCGGACGACACACAACTCTACCTGGAAACCACTTCAATCACAGAGATCCACAGACTAAATGACACGCTCACAGAGGTCCAACACTGGCTCTCATCCAACCACCTCAAACTTAATGAAGAAAAGACAGAAGTGCTCCTCATCTCAAGCAAACGTGAAAATCCCCAAATACTCGAATGGTTCAAAGCCTTAAACGCCCTCAATGTTCCTCTTGTTCCTACTACCTCAGTCAAATCACTGGGGATCACTCTTGACCCAAAACTGGACATGAAAGAACACATCTCTAAAACTGCCAAAAGTGCTTTCCTTAACCTGAAACTTCTCTACAAACTTAAACCGTTCCTCCCCCTGAAAGACCTGAAACAGGCCACTCAGGTACTGGTACTCTCCAGGATTGACTATGGCATTGCTACTCTGACTGGAACAGCCAAATCTCATCTAGGCCCTTTGACTGCTACCCTTAATGCAGCAGCTATGGTCACCGGAACTAAGAAATATGAACACATCACCCCGGCTCTCAAGGACCTGAAATGGATTCCTATTAACCTACGAGCCAACTTCTGCACAGCTTGCCTCACACACAAAGCCCGGAATTTCTGGCCAATAAACTCAAGAGAGCAGGTCAGTCCAAGACCCTCAGAAGCTCCAACACGCTACTACTCATACCTCTGAAATCACAGAAACGTAAAAGATCTAACAGGTCCTTTGCGGGATATAACCATAAGATATGGAACTCCATCCCCCCATATCAGGATGACCGCCTCCTTCCTAAAATTCAAGATACTACTCAAAGCCTTCGTTCTTGAGCGGGCTGGACCGTAATGCGAACCACCGTATGACTTCGATAGTTCACTATCTCTTTGGTCCTAACAAGAACCTGATGACTCTCCCTTGATCTCCACCATGTCGCCCTCATGCTGACACTGTATAGACTTTTACTTGCTGCCATGTTTTCCCATACTCACCCTACCCTGCTTCGATCTTCCTGTTATGTTGTTACTTATTTGTATCCGTTGTAAAGCGCACTGATACCTTCGGGTCTAGCTAGCGCTATACAAAACTTAAATAAATAAGTAAAATAAATAAATAATCTTAATCTATGGTAACACGCCTTGGCCACCGAGGATTTATGATCTTGCATTGTAAGGGTGCGGTTACGTTTGATGCCAGATTGGTCATACTCTGAGATGGCGAGGGGGGCAAGCCCAGTTGTACTGGCCACCAGTCCGAAGACCAGGATTCATCGGCCTTTCCCAACAGCATGACTTCTGTCTTGCTCGGGTTTAAGAGGCAATTATTAGCCATCCAATTTGCGATCTCTAGCATACCCTTGCAAAAAAGGAATCTGTCGGCCACCACGTCTGGCCCACAGTTGAACACCAGCTGGGTGTCGGCGGCGTAAGACACCGTCTCAAACCCCAGGGCTTACACCACCCTCGCCAGTGGTGCCAGATAGATGTTAAAAAGGGTGGGGCTAAGGCAGGAGCCCTGGGGCACGCCCTTGTCCAGCTGTGTTTTTTTTCGATTGATAAGGGCCCATGGTGACCGTTTGGTATCTGTCCCGCAGGAAACTCAGCAACCACTTCAGGGCTACGGCCTGAATGCCTGCAGAACTCAACCTCTCCGTGAGCTTCACATGAGAGATAGTATCAAAAGCCGCGGAGAGGTCAAGCATGACCAGGATAGCCGAACCCCCAGCATCCATGGTCATCCTCAAGGAGTCTGTTACCACCAGTAAGGCAGTTTCAGTACTAAAACCCCGCCGGAACCCAGATTGAGAATGGTCAAGGATAGTATTTGTTTCTAGGTAGCTATTTAATTGCTGATTTATAAGGCTCTCCAATATTTTCCCCAATAAAGGGAGCAGGGAAATGGGGCGATAGTTACCTAATTCCGCGGATGTGAGGCGGTGGCAGAGTCTCTCCTCCGCTTAGCCTTTCAAGCTACTGCGTTTGTGCCCGTGCATTCCCTACTTGTGGTGGGTAAAAGTGAATAGCCTGTCTTTTAAAAATACTCGTTTTTAAAAATAACATTTGTTGAATCACGAACGATGTTTTAATATTAGCACTGATATCTGTGACACGCATTTTCACCACACTTATATTGACTCTGGGGTGATTTATACCTTATAGCCCTTTTTCCTGATTACAAGGAGGAGGGAAACGATATTTACTTACTAAAAGGAAGCCTGTGCTCGTCTTTTCTCCTGACCCGCCCCGGTCTGACGCGGTAACCAGTACCGTTGTGCGGAGGGCGGGCCAGGGAGAGCCAGTCACTTCCTGCTGGGACACTCCACGAGCGGTTAGCGCTCTAGTGCACCAATCTGGAGGGCCTATTTAGGCGGAGCCCTAATCTGTGCTAGCTGCGGATGTGAGGCGGTGGCAGAGTCTCTCCTCCGCTTAGCCTTTCAAGCTACTGCGTTTGTGCCCGTGCATTCCCTACTTGTGGTGGGTAAAAGTGAATAGCCTGTCTTTTAAAAATACTCGTTTTTAAAAATAACATTTGTTGAATCACGAACGATGTTTTAATATTAGCACTGATATCTGTGACACGCATTTTCACCACACTTATATTGACTCTGGGGTGATTTACACCTTATAGCCCTTTTTCCTGATTACAAGGAGGAGGGAAACGATATTTACTTACTAAAAGGAAGCCTGTGCTCGTCTTTTCTCCTGACCCGCCCCGGTCTGACGCGGTAACCAGTACCGTTGTGCGGAGGGCGGGCCAGGGAGAGCCAGTCACTTCCTGCTGGGACACTCCACGTGCGGTTAGCGCTCTAGTGCACCAATCTGGAGGGCCTATTTAGCCATCGCCCCCTGTGAGCGCGCAGCGATCGCACGCAGCATCGCCGGGGCCACGCCGAAGACCAGCCAAAGAGCTGCCCGTCTGCGCCCGTCCGCGACAGGACGAGGCAGACAGAGGCGCGGAGGTCGCAAAGTATCCCACTATGCTTCCTGATATCGAAGGTACAAACCTCGTCACTTACACACCCCAAACCCTCCGACTGTTGCAGCCCAGGGTGAGCTGTGATACACGGCTGCAATATAAACAGCTTGAGGGGAGTTTTTCTTGCCTCCAATGTCGTTTTCAGTCAGACTCGACTAAGGACTGCATTCAGGGCAAAGCTACTATCACCACAACTCCCCCGGAACTCAAATGCCTTCTTTTAAATGTGCGTTCCATGCCAAAACACCAACTACAGATTTGGGACCTTATTCACACAGAACAACCTGATCTCTGTTTTTTCACTGAGACCTGGATGAAACCCCACACAACACCTGCTGTTGTGCTGGGTGTTCCCTCAGGATACAGAATCATGCATGTGGATAGGCCCAATAAAACAGGGGGTGGATTAGCAATTATATGTAAGGACATGTTTAAGGCAACTATTTTAGATAAAATATGTAGTCCAATGATGGAAATACTGATTTTTAAAATCACACTAGGAAATACATCCTGGAAAGGAGCCCTTTTGTACCGTCCGCCTATCTCCAACCCCGATTTTGCCCTGCTCCTTCTGGAAACACTTGCCCCCCACATGAAAGCAAAGGAGGATTTTATCCTCCTTGGGGATTTCAATATACACTTGGATATTCCACAATTGCCTGAAACCATGCACCTAACAACTGACTTATCTAATCTGGGGCTTAAAATAATTAACAACGGTACCACACACATAGGTGGCCACGCCCTTGATCTTATATTCTCTAACAGCACCAAAGTACGATGTCTGCCTGCAAAAAAGATCTTTTGGTCAGATCATTTTCTGGTGGAGTTTCATCTGGCTGGTCCGATTAAACGACCACAAAAACCCCTGCTCCCACCAATTCTTCGGCGAGAATGGCATAACATCTCAGTGACCAATTTACACAAACATTGGGTGCAACCGATTGTCACGGATGCAGACACTGCTGAGTCTGCATTAGAGAAATGTAATAAGTCCCTAAAAACCGCTATCGATACCCTTGCTCCTCTCAAACCACACAAGCAATTCCCCCATACCAAACAGGAGAAATGGTATACAGCTGATCTCAGAAAGGAAAAGCAAAAATGCAGGCGTTTAGAAAAAACTTGGAGATCATCTAAAAATGAAGAGGCCAGGAAAGCCTTTCATGAGGCTCAGTCAGCATATTATAAAAAAATAAAACTAGCCAGAAAAGTTCATTTCTCCGTACAACTGGAAGAGGCTGGAAATTGTCCGCGCGAACTGTTCAAAATTTTGCAACATTTTATTAAACCTGCAGCTACTGAGAGTACTGAAGATGCTTCTCAACCACTCTGTGACGAAATTTCTGTATTCTTTGAAGAAAAAATTAATTTGATTTATGATAAAATTTTAACCTCTAAAGCTGGGGTCTCTACATCCATTCCCCAAGCTAAATCCAGCATTCAGGCTACAAACTCCCTGTTTGTCATTCCTCCCGTCACAGATCAAAACCTGGCAACCCTTATTGGCCATATGAAAACAGGCTCCCCCAACGACCTCCTTCCGGCTAAAATGGTGGCCCCTCTAATTTCCATCTTAGGCCCCTCGATCCAGGCAGTTATTAACACCTCCCTGGCCAAAGGCCAATTCCCCATGGAATGGAAGACTGCGGTAGTAAACCCAATTAGGAAGAAGGCGACCCTACCCTGGACGGATCTAACTAACCTCCGACCTATCTCTCTCCTGCCTTACATCGGCAAGTTAACAGAGAAGCACGTGAACACCCATTTTTCTAACTATATCGAGACAGCGGATGGCCTAGATCCCTCACAATCTGGTTTTAGGCCCAACCATAGCACCGAATCCGCCCTACTGGCTGTCACCAATGACATCAGGATGACGCTTGACAGTGGAGGGTCGATGATTCTGGTGCTATTGGACTTATCCGCTGCCTTCGACACGGTGTCTCACGATTTGCTTCTCTGCCGGCTGAGAGAGATAGGATTGGGAGGTGTGGCCCTGTCCTGGATGGAGAGCTTTCTTTCCGGTCGTTCTCAGGAAGTCAGATTGGGCTCCCACAAATCCACCGCCAGGGAGCTCACCAGGGGTGTGCCACAGGGCTCATGCTTGAGCCCCACATTGTTTAATGTATACGTGGCCCCCCTGGCTGACTTAGTGAGATCGTTTGGGTTTATACCGGTGTCCTACGCCGATGACACCCAACTTCTGTTCCCCTTTAAGACCTTCTCCCCTGCTTTACAAAGAACATTTGCAGAAGGAATGAGGGCAGTTTCCAAATGGATGGCCAACAACTGCTTACAGTGCAACGTGACCAAGACCGAGGTTGTACTTTATGGGGAAGCAGCAACATTATGGTCCAGTGATTGGTGGCCTGGTGAACTAGGACCCGCCCCCATCCCCAAGCAGACCATAAGAAATCTGGGAGTGTTATTTGATCAGTCACTGACTTTTAAAGAGCATGTCAACCAGGTTGCTGGTACCTGTTTTGGGGTTATCTCTCTGTTGAGAAGGGTGTTTCCTTTTCTCCCAGATCACCACAGAAAGACCTTGGTCCAGGCTCTGGTCGTCAGTAGACTGGACTACTGTAATGGCCTTCTTTTGTCATCTAATGAAGGCCAATTTAACAAACTACAGGTGGTCCAGAATACGGCCACGAGGTTAGTCATGAATGCTCCACCCAGGACTCCCTCCCAGCCACTGTTGACGGAACTGCACTGGCTGCCAGTACGACTGCGGACCAAATTTAAAATCTTGTGCACAATTCACAAATGCCTGATGGGGATAGGCCCGAAATTTCTCAGCACAGTCTTTACACCCTATGTTCCGGGCCGCTCACTACGATCAAGCAATCTCCAACTCCTCAAGGTTCCCAAGATTAAAAAAGCCCGTCAAGGAGGTAGGGCTTTGGCCTATACTGGGCCTGCTCTGTGGAACACCCTCCCCCTCTCACTAAAGCTCAGTTCTGATCACTTATCTTTTCGAAAAACCCTGAAAACCTACCTCTTTTCTAGCATTTAATTTTATTCCCCCACTATCTATTGGTATTGTCCGGGTACAGTAGCAGGTTTCCCCTGGATGGCAAAGCGCAGAGATACCCCTTCGGGGGTCTATTCAGGCGCTATAGAAGCATATAAATAAATAAATAAATTCCTGAGGGTTCGACGGTGGCTTTTTAAGTATGGGGTGAACAAAGGCTTCCTTCCAAGGTAGTGGAACCACACCTTCCAGGATTGAAAGATTAAAGATGCTTTGGATGGCGGGGGCCATAATATTAGAGAGAAGTGACATAACCTTTGGAGGGCAGAGATCTACCGGGGAGCCTGATTTCACCGCCTTTAAAGCTCTTTGTGTCTCCAGAAGGGAGATCGGGGTAAAATATTCCAGTGCGCAGTCTAACTGCCCCATAAGGTATCCTAACCTGCAATCCGGTAGCAGGAAACCCTGTTCCTGGGTTGGGAAATTGGCATATATTCTGTCAATTTTCTGTTAAAAAAAGTCAGCCAAAGAGTCGCACAACTCTTGCGATTCAATGGGTGGCAGTTTACAGGCAGCCGAGCAGTGAAGTCCTTTTCAATATTGAAAAGGGCTTTGGATGAATTGTCTGCCCTTTCGATCTGACTCACGATAAAGTGACATCTAGCTGCCTTAAGGTTATGATGATAAATCACCTGTGCAGCTTTAAATGATGCCTTCAACTGTGAGGACTTAATATGTCGCCATATTCTTTCCAGCTTTTTACAGGAAGCTTTTTCCTGTTTGAGTTCCAGCGAGTACCATTGGGCTGAGCGACGGCTTCGACTGGGTCTGGCCTGTCTCTTTACAGGTAAGATAGTATCCAATACATGTTCTAGGCCCTCTCCGAAACCCTTCAGGGCCCTTGAAACATTTTGGTCCTTCGGCGGGGGCAACGCCTGGAATTCGGTTTCAAAACTCTGCAGCAACAGCTTATTCCATTGGCGCTGAGGCTGTTTTCCCCTCCCCGTAGGATGACCTAAAATACTCGACAGGCTGTGGGCCAGCGTGAACTTGATCAATGCGTGATCTGTCCACGTGAGGGGCGCCGGGCATCACAGCTAACAAAGTCGATGTTTGTAAAGACTAGGTCCAGGGTATGAAACTGTGTCCCATGGCCGCCTTATTGAAAGATTGATCCATCTGGGATTCCAGGTCACTGCTTTGTCCTGGTTGTCCTCCATCCTGATGGGCCACACCTTTCAGGTTTTCTATACAAAAGCTGCATCTAACACACACCCACTCTCCTTCAAAGTGTCACAGGGATCTGCTCTTATCCCAATGCTAGCACCCAAGTACGGAAAATTAATATCCCTGGGTTGGTTGAAACCCTTACGCACTCCCAGATGGCTCTCGCTAGTGATTTAGAGGGCCAAGTTGACCTCTTCAATGCCTGGATCAGCCGAGGTATAAAGGCTACCTCCAAACCGGCCCCGCAAAACCACAAACGCGGTCTGCCATCTCAACCCTGGTATACGCCTGCGCTTGGAGAGCTAAAGAGAGCATGTAAAAAATCTGAGCGGCGTTGGAGGGTTGCCTACTCTCCTCAAGCCAAAGCCGACCTCCGCCTAGTCCAAAGAGAATACTATGCTGCAATCAAGACTGCAAAAGGCGCTTATTTTGCAACAAGAATTCTAAAGGCAGAGATTAATGATAAGGAGATCTTCTCTATAGTCCAAAGCTTTCGGTCACCTCTAGCGGGAAAAAAAAAGATTCCGGTTTCCGCAGACTGGTGTGAGGAGATCTCATCCTTTTTCATTAACGAAATTAAGTTAATTGAAGAGGGATTTGCCTTAAGTGCAGCTGCCACTCTTCCTCTAGCAGAGGCGCCAGGTACTCCCCCAAGCAATTGCCTGGCCAAATTTACTATGGCTGATCAAACAGACATTCTTGCTCTGCTGAAAGCTCTTAAATCAGGCTCCCCCGCGGACCCTTGTCCGGCAAGAGTTTTGGCTGGAGTAGCGGACTGTGTAGTGACAGAAGTTACAGCCATGGTGAACTGGTCAATGCAATCGGCAATGGCACCTAGACAGTGGAAGCAAGCAAAACTTCTGCCCCTTTTAAAAAAGCCTTCAGCAGACCCTCTTGTCGCAGCAAACTACCGCCCCATTTCTCTGCTCCCGGCACTGGCTAAAGTCTGCAAAAAGGTGACCATTTGTCAGCTTAACGCCTTTGTTGAAGAATCTGGGGCGCTTCACCCAGCCCAGTTGGGCTTTAGGGCCTCCTTTAGCACAGAGACAGCCTTGGTTGAAGTGGTGGAAGCCATCAGGGACTGTACGGACGGAGGGCGGCAGAGCGGTACTAATTTTATTGGACCTCTCTGCTGCCTTTGATACGGTCCCTCATCAACTCCTTTTGGCTCGCCTCACGGACATCGGCCTCACTGGGGCTACATGGTCCTGGCTGGAGTCCTTTTTGGACTCACAGTATCAGCAAGTTTGGATGCCCCCTCATTCCTCCTTGGCCAGGTTAGTTCAGACGGGGGTCCCACAGGGCTCAACATTGAGCCCACTTCTTTTTAACATCTATATGACCCCTCTGATCTACCTGGCCGAGAAGCTGGGTGAAAAATCTTGGCTTACGCCGATGACACCCAGCTCTTGTTCACTTGGGGTAAAACACATTTTGAAACGGCCACAATACCAAGGTCAATGACGGCCGTATTTACTTGGTTGGCACAGGCCAGGCTTAAATGCAACGAGGGAAAAATTATACTATATGGTCACTTTCCAAACCAATTTATAGAATTGGTTTGGCCTCTCGATTTCCCCCGTCCTCTCACTGAGGGGGGCCCTGCCAAGAATCTGGGCATTTGGTTTAATGAAGATCTGCGATTTGCCGAGCAGATTAAAAGACTGACG
This sequence comes from Lissotriton vulgaris, assembly GCF_964263255.1. NCBI lineage: Eukaryota > Metazoa > Chordata > Amphibia > Caudata > Salamandridae > Lissotriton > Lissotriton vulgaris. Next base: position 2,096,747,168 of record NC_141691.1, on the reverse strand, counting down.
GGTGCCTGATTTGGGACCCTTAAATCCCTAGGCAGATTTTTCCCTCTCTTGCCCCAGCCGGCCAAAGAAACGGTTGCCAGAGCCCTGATATTGTCCCGCCTAGACTACGCCAATGCGCTCTATCTGAGCTCCCCCTCGTTTTTGTTAAACAAACTGCAGCTCATGCAAAATGCGGCGGCGAGACTTCTGCTGGGCATCCCTAGACGCATCAGCATAAGATCACAACTGGCCGCACTGCACTGGCTGCCGGTGGCCCAAAGAGTGCAATTCAAGGCTCTGGCTCTCACTCATCGAGCCCTACATGATACTGGTCCAGCGTATCTTAAGAAAAGATTGACCTTTCACGTGCCCAGTCGACATCTCAGGTCGGCTTCTCAACGAAGGCCGGTAATACCGCGCTTTAAGCGCTCCAGACTGGGCGGCCTATCATTCTCGGTTAAAACAGCTACCCTCTGCAATGCCCTTCCGTTCACCCTCAGGGACACCAGAGACCTTAGCTGCTTCAAAAAGCTGCTTAAAACTCACCTTTTCAATCAAGCTTACTAATATAATGCTGTGCTTTCTCTGGGATTTCTCTGTGGTTATGATCCGTGCCAGGATACTCAAGAGTAGTCGTGCGCGTAATAAATACCCATATAACATATATACGTTCGCCCTCTCGCAAACCTAGTGGAAAGCTGTGGCCTCACTCTTTTTCCCTACGCAGAGGATACTCAGATTATTTTCTCATTATTGTCTGGACAGGTTGCTTCCTCGGAAAATCTCAACTCATACCTTGGCCATGTCTCCACATAGATGAATTTGAACACCCTAAAGTTGAATGGTGACAAGACTAAGGTAATGATACTATGTAGGAGCTCTCGAATCTGGGGCCCCAACACTGGCCTTCTTCACTTGGAACTCCTCCTGTACTCACTCACAAGGTGAAGAACCTTGGATTTTATTTTAGACTCTAGTCTCTCCATGAAGCCCCAGGTAACCAAGGTTGCCTCATTATTCTTTGCCACCATGAGGTGGCTTAAAAAGATCCTGTGGGTACTTTCCTTCTCGGCCCAGAGAACTATCATTGAGTCCATGATTCTGCCAAGGTTGGATTACGGAAATATCCTATATCTGGGAACAGATAGGACTGTGATCAGATGCCTTTTTGTGTGGTTTAGAAGTTTGCCACCAGACTGTTGTTCTGGATCCCTAAACACTCCTTCATGTCCCACCTTCTTCATGATCTCCACTGGCTTAAAGTCAACAAGCACACTGAGTGTAAGTAATTGTGCTATATGTACAAAATCCACTCCCATTCAGGGCCTCAGCATCTGTAAAATCATGTCACCCCCTTCCATCCTTCCTGCACTCTGCATTCAAGCAATCAATCTCTTTTTACAGTTCATAGAGTCAACCGAAGTCTGGATGGGCAGCCGTATCTTGTTGGCAAGGGTCCCAGATAGAGGAACAATCTCCCAGAATCCATTAGCCAATGTTCTTGCCTATTTGCCTTCTGCAGAAAGCTAAAAACTTGTCTATTCTAATACTCCACTTCATACTGATGTGCCTAAAAACTGGTTAACTCTAATACAACTGCTGGCAAATGCTCCAGACAGCTAAGCGCTATATATGACTGCAATAATAATTGTACATGTACAGGGAATCTGGGCTGCTCGACTGAGATATCATTGTAGATTCAGATACATACAGGGACTTTTGAGTGCTCTACTAAGCTATCATTGTAGAGTCAGGTGTATTCAGGAAGCTTTTGACTGCTTGACTAAGCTATCATTGGTTGTGCACAGCGAGCCTTGACTGCGCAATGAGCTTTCATTGTAGAGTTAGGTGCATACAGAGAGTCTGGACTGCTTGACTAAGATATCACTCTGGAGTCAGTTGCAAACAGGGTGTTTTCACTGCTGAACTGAGCTATCTTTGAAGTGTTCAGTGTCTATGAGAGCCGTAACTAAAGGACTGAACTATCAATAATGAGTAAATCAATACAGGGAGCCTGGACTCCTTGACTGACTTCTCATTGTAGAGTCAGATGTGTACAGGGACACTGTGCTGCTTCACTGAGATATCTCTGTAGAATCGGAAGTGTACAGTGAACCAGGGTCAGCGGACTCGATAATTCTCGCCTCGGTGCCTACTCTAACCAGGGATCACACTCGGCAACTCTGGGCATTAGCTTGCCTCATCTCCACAACGGCCCCCCACAAACGCCGGGGATGCCTGGTTTCACCTTGGAGATACCCAGGAGGGAACATCTCACAGGGAAAGCCAGGTCGGGTTCCCCAATGGTCTATAGCGCCAGGACGCCTCCGGGTAGCAGTGCTCTTTACAAGACACACACACATACAGTGAGTGTTGAATGATTGACAGAGCTATCATTGTAGAGTCAGGTGTGTACATGGAGGCTTGGCTGCTTCACTGAGCTATCATTGAAGCGATGATGTGTGCAGTGAGCTTTGGCTGCTTGACTGAGCTATTATAGTAGAGTCAGGTGTGTACAAGGAGCCTGAACTGTTCTACTGAGCTATTATAGTAGAGTAAGGTGTGCACAGGGAGCCTGGAGCTGCAAAACTGAATTATCATTGTAGAGTTGGGTGAGCACAGGGAGCCTTGTCTGATCGATATGCTATCATTATAGAGTTAGGTGAATACAGGAACCTTAGACTGAGCGACTGAGCTACCATTAAAACATTGAGTTTGTACAGAGAGTCTTGACTGCATAACTGAGCTATCAGTGTAGCCTTGTGTGTGCAGGGAACCTGCACATGCTCGACTGAGCTATCATTGAAGTTTTGAGTGTCTATCGAAAGCCTTAACTGAATGACTGAACTATCATTGAAGAGTAAGACATGTTCAAGGAGCCTGGCCTGCTCGACTGAGATATCATTGTGTAGTCAGTTGCGTACAGGGAGCCTTGGCTGCTTAACTGAGATATCATTATAGAGTTGGATGTCTACATGGAGGCTTAACTGCTTGAGTGAGCTTTCATTGTAGACTCAGGTGTGTGCAGGGAGCCTTGACTACTCGACGGAGATATCTTTGGAAAGGCAGATGTTTCCCCTTTGCAGCCAAAGTTGCAGAGGAAAAATTCAACAGAAAACTGAGATGATTAATTGAAGAAAACGCTGTCAACGACCAGTCCCAATCCGGATTCTGAAGCAACCACAGCACAGAGACTGCCCTACTCGCAGCCACAGACAACATCTGCATCCTCCTGGACCAAGGTCAGTCCGCAGCCCTCATCCTACTCAACCTATCAGCGGCTTTCAACACCGTCTCCCACTGCATACTAGTCGCCAGAGTATACAATGCAGGTATACAAGGAACATTCCTGGACTGGCTCTGATCATTCTTCACCGGAAAAAGCCAAAGGATCAGACTACCACCCTTCCTATCCGACCCAACGAAAATCACCTGCCGATTTCCACCGGGTTCACCACTGAGCCCCACCCTCTTCAATATCTACATGGCCCCTGTTGTAGCTATCGCCTGACAACACAGCCTCAACATCGTATCCTACGCCAATGACACCCAGCAAATCCTCCCCCTCACCAAAGACATCACCACTGCCAAACTCAACTTCCAGAAGGAATGCAAGACATCACAGTCTGGATGACCAACAACTACCTGAAGCTCAATGCCAAGAAGACAGAAGTCCTCGCCCTCGCCCCTTCTGCATGGGAAAGCACCTAGTGGCCAACTCCCTTGGAAGCCCATTTACCCCCTCAGACCACGCCAAGAACCTCAGCATCATACTCGAGTCATCACTCACCATAAACTGACAGGTCAAAGCTGTCAACTCCAGCTGCTTCAATACTCTCTGCATCCTCTGCAAGACCTTCAAGTGGATCCCCCCTAAGTCAAGGAAGACAGTCACCCATGTACTCATCATCAGCAAACTGGACTATGGAAACACACTCCACCCCGGCATCAACAAGACCCTACTCGGCAAACTCCAGACAATACAGAACACTGCCGCCGTACTCGTCTTCAACATCCCCCGACACGAGCATGTCAGCCATCCCCTACAAAGTCTCCACTGGCACTCCGTTGAGAGAATAGTCACTTTCAAAATCTTCACTCACGCCTACAAATACCTACACAACAACGGACTCAAATACCTCAACAACAAAAGAAACCTCCGATCTTCCAACCTCACACTGGCCGAAATCCTGCGCATCCACAGAGCCAAAGCAGGCAGAAGATCCTTCTCTCACATTGCAGCCAACACCTGGAATTGCTACCGGCAGACATCAGACGCCCCCCCTCGATGAACACCTTCAGAAAACCTTCAATACCTGGCTCTTCAGCTAAACAGATCTGCTGACCCCCACCTTCAGCGCCTTGAGACCCACATGGGTGATAAGCGTGATTACAATTCCCTAATTGATTGATTGATTGGGGTCTAAAGAGAGCCAAACTGCTCGACAGAGCTATCATTGTAGATTCGGGTGAGCAAAGGCAATTGATCAGTGACTGCATGTATAAATGATTCTGTGGGGGAATGGACAGTTGTGTGTGTAGACTTAGGAATCAGTGAGTGCGCATGTAGTAACTGGTATGTGTTTGTCAATGCATTCAAATATGGTACTCTATATTTTACAGTGAGTGATCAAAGGTTATACTAGTATGTGATGAGGTGTATCAGATTATCATGTGTGTGATGTCATCAGTGATGTCATCAGTGATGTCATTTGAGATGTCATCAGTGATGTCATCTGTGATGTCACTGACCATGTCATGACTGATGTAATGTGTGACATCAACAGCAGTGCATTGCTAGCGCGCGAGTTACAGTTTGCACAACTAACTATAACGGAGGAATTTCTATGGTTTTGTATGAGTGAAATATCCAGCTAACTATAGCATTCATGAAACCGATGTTTTTTTCAGTGAATTTCAAAGGTTTTTAAATGCTAATTCCTAACTATAACGTCTCTGAAACTTATGCTTCTTTTCAGTGAATTTCAAAGGCTTTTTAAATGCTAAATTCTAACTATAACGTCTCTGAAACGTATGTTTTTTTCAGTGGATTTAAAAGGTTTTATGAATGCCAATTTTTAAGTGCAATAGTAATGATACCGAATTTCTACAGTTTTTTAACTGTTTATTTATAAATAATGTATTTATTGAAAACATATTTTTCTGAAAATTGCAAAAAAAAACTTAACATAAATGTAAAACTGAAATATTGTTCAATATTTTGGTTGTTTTTGTATTTTAATATATTTATATAATTTTAATTTAAAAAAAAAGTCAACATTTTTGGGGGAGTTGCACACCTAAAGCGAACCTACTGCAGTGGGTCAATGTATTCTAGCTGCCATTTTGGAAAAGTAGTGAAGGATCCGCGTATGGTGAGCGGCGAGTCTATGTTTTTTTTCGGTTACCTCATACATGTACAATGTTAGGTGGTGTGCTCGACCGGTATGTGACTGTCCACGACTCCTGCTCGGGCGCATTCGCAAAACATGCATATTACATTACGGGATGCTTGTGCAGTGGCAGGGCACACGTGACATCATATACGTGATGGGTGCGCGAGTCCCGTGAAATTTGATATGTTCTAAAATGATATGTACATATTAGGGCAAAAGATTATCTAAGGTATTCATGAAAATAATATATTTCTACTTGTAATAAACTGACATTAATTTTAAATATATTTTTGCAATGTCGCGTCGGGTGCGCACTTCATAAGCACACTCTGGCGGATGCCATGTGGCCTCAAAAAAAGAGATTTGATTAGTTCATAACATTTCCCACTGTAACTATTGAAGGACCAAACCCACTTTAATTATTCTGTTTGGAGCAGTTGATGAGAGACATTTCTTCTTCTTCCAGAGCTAGTTTTGGATTTCTTTTGGTGTTTTTAAAAAATTGCATTGGAGAAATGGCATCTGGTTCGCATGCTCCTCATTATTCTTCAGATGAAGAGATCTTGGAGGACGATCCACCCAAACAGAGGCCTGAATCAGTGATATGGAAATTTTACACCTTTCCTGCCGGAGAAAAAAAGGTAAACGCAAGAAAAGTCACATGCTTGCTGTGTGACAGGGTCCTGTCGCAAGAAATACTCCAGTGGAACAGCAAGTATGTATAAACATCTGCGGACCATTCGCCGGAAGAATCTGGCACGAGAAGAAATGAGGCGTGCAACAAAAAATCCACCACCAGGCATTGCTAGCACCTCCGGAGCGTCCACTTCAGCACCACCAGTAGAAATTAGCCCAATTAGTACAGCAATTAGTGCAGCATCAGCACTGCACTAAGTGCAAAACCATCATCTGTTATGGTGAAGAGTCAGTGAACGCTATTTGTGCAGCGCAACGGAACCAACAAATGCTCATTTTTTAAATTTTTGGTTTGTGGAATGATGTTGAATTCCAAAAGCTAACTGTTTACGTAATTCCTTTTTTGTTAAATTTAAAAAAACACCACAAAAAGTACAAAATTGTTAAGAAACTACAAAAAAATAGAAAACAAAAAACAGAAGAAAAAAAAAGTTAGAAACTACCTTATCTGGTTAAAAAAAAAGAACTATAATTGCATGTAATGTCTGAAAGTTTGGTTGAATGTATGTGTTGAGCATGATTGACTGAAAGAATGCATTAGTACTGTATGGTGAATTTATAGGGGCAGATTTATGAGGAAGTGCTGCAGCGTGACACTGCAAGCCCTTTAGCTGCACTGCTCTGCAGCACTTCTGAAGCAAAGGGATGTGACATATTTACATGAATATGTCGCAATTTTGCGCTCCCTCTGCACTAGTACACAAACTGCAGCCATGCCATGACGCAGGCACCCTTGCACTATGGTTCAAGGATATCTGTGTCTTGGGGAGATTGTTTTTGTGCAGGAAGGGACTACTTCCTGCACAATTACAATCACTAAAGACATTTCCCTCCTTCAATATGTGCTGTTGAATGCAGCATGCATTGAAAGAGGAAAAAACGAGGGAAAATGAAAAGATTTCTCCTTGTTGTGTCTCGCTACACCACCTCTACGGTGGCGCACAATTCACACTTATCTTTAGATTTACACTTTCTCGTAAGTCATTAGATGTGTTATTCCATGCATGTGTGGGAACAGACACAGCAACACCCATGGAATGCCCCTATAACGCAAGGTGCTGCTTTTGAATGGGTCACGCAGGGTGGCTTTTCCTCTCCTTGTAAATATGGAGGAGTCCCCAGCGCCCTCACTAAGTTACAAAAAGTGACGCACTTGTTGTGCAGGGGTCTTATAAATCTGCCCCATAAGTGCTTTGGTATTGGGCGAGTGATACAATAAAAATATAGTGCTGGATGGCAGATTGACGAACTGCATGAGACTGACAGGAGGTATCCTAGGCTGCATGAGTACTACTTCAGTATTTAGTGGAGTGTACCAATAGTATGTATCTGCTTAGAGGTTTGTAGGGATTGTGCACAGAATAATGTATGTGTACCTGTGCTAGTGCCTAGTGTCATATAGATATGCTTTGCCTACCTGCAGTGTTAAGTTAGCATGAGCTTATTAGGAGTTTAAACGCCATTTTGCCTTTCTGCTGCTTCTGCACATGACACATAACTGTTATTTTAGCTTTGAGCCTAGTAGAGTGTTTTGATTCACATGAGAATAATATGTTGTTACTCTGATATCAAAGATAGCTTTATTCGATTTCATTGAAAAATCATAAAAGCACAATAAAAAAGAATACATCACTAGTAAGAATTTAAAAATCAATAATACAGTGCCATGTACAGTTCTCTTAAAATATTCAATGCATTGTTGATCTGCATCTAAGAACACTCTTGAGGAACATACATACTAGGGGCATTGTCATTTCATCTTGTAACATTTGTATTTTCAGGAAAGCAGGTCTGCACTGTCTTAGGCCCCATTCCTTCAATAATGGTAACAGGTATCTTTTCCTACAGAGGGAGTAAAACTTGCAGAATAGTATACCATTTAGCATGGACTGCTGTGAGATATCGTCACATGGGCATAATATTAGGTCTTTGGACCAGTTGTTGGTATCTGGAAAGGTAATCAGCCTGAAAAAACTACCTGTTCTTAACCGAGACATTAACATCCTGCTATAACTACTCTCAATGTGTTTTAAGTAACATTGCATACCAGGACCCTGTAGGATTAATTGATTCTGAATGACAGACACCTTTTTCCCCTCTAATCGCGAGCGTTTATCCTCTAGATACAAAAGGCAGGCATCTTTCAATGCCTTTCTAGTGATTGAGCTTAACGAAGACAGGGAACCATAGAATTCAGGGAAACCTATCCCTGTAAAAAAGCCCTTTACATAGGAAAGCCACATGATTTTTAAAGCCTCTTGGTGTTTAAGACAGTCCTGAATTATTCCCCTATTGAATTTGAATTTAAAATACTTGTAAAGCGCTACATTCACCATGCGGTTTCTTGGAGCTATGGAGGCTAAAATAGCAGAGGAGAGGCAGTAGGTGCTGGTGCAAATAAAGCAAAATATGAGGACGATTTACAGAGGGAAGGCCTGATTGAATAGGAAAGTTTTGAGGTCTTTACGGAAAAGAGGCTATTGAGCTCGGTTGCTGCGGAGGTCCACACCTTGTGCCATAACAGAACAGGACTTATCCTGATTAAGTCTGAGATGTAGACAAGAGCAAGCTCCTTGTGGCATACGTATGTAGATGTAGATTTGGGGACAGCTAGTAAATATCGCAGGAAAGCGTTTTCAATTGATTGAATATCTCTGCAATCAGCAACCCCCCATATACCTGCTCCGTAAATTGCAGTCGACACAAATTTTGCTTTGTAGATGTCCAGCAAAATATGAACCGGCCTGCCCCCCAATTTATTTGCAAAGTGTTTCACCGCGCCGTTCGCACACGAAAATGCTAACTTTCTTGTGCTAGTGGCTGATGTCCAAGTACCCTTTTTGTTAAAAACTATCCCAAGATAGGAAAAAGTGTTAGTTACGCCTATCTTTGACTTCTCTAAAAAGGTGTTACATTGTACATTATGTTTGGATGTGCAGCACATAGTAAAGGTTTTCCAAATATTAATCTTTAGGCCCCTGGCTCCCATGTAATCTGAGAAGATGGTTTGTGCTTTCTGAAGGGCTACTTGGGTCCTAGCCATGATGACCGCATCATCTGCGTACAAAAGAATAGGTGCTGGGGTTCCACCAATTTGGGGGAAGTCAAAATTTTCCGACATTAAATGGTCGGCCACACTATTAATGTATATATTAAATAAAAACGGTGCAAGAATGCAGCCCTGTCGGACTCCTTTCATTATAGGGAACTTTGTTGTACATTCCCCCTTGCTCCCAAATCGGACTTTTGCCCCTGTGCCCCTATATAGTTCTTTAATAAAATAAAGAATATTGCAATCAATACCAAGAAGTGATAAAGTGTCCCACAGAGTGTCGTGACTCAGGCAGTCAAACGCCGAGCTCAAGTCGACAAATGTCATAAATATATTGCCTTTTTTACTGCCACAAGCTTGCCCATGATCAAAGCCAGGTTTAGTCCCTGCTCGACAGTGCCTAAGCCTGTTTTAAAACCGTACTGAAACTTAGATAGGGCGCCTGTTTCATCCGCCCATGTCTGTAGTCTATTCAATATAACTTTACCTGCTACTTTCATCCATGAGTCTAATAGAGAAATGGGCCGGTAACACATTGGGTCGTTTCGGTCTCCCTTCTTGAAAATGGGTACTAAGATTACCTCTTGCCAGGTCAAAGGGAATCCCTTTTCATTTCAACTATTTAATACGTTAGTCAGGAGGGGTGTCCATATTTCAATATTAGACTTAAAAACGTCTATCGGACCCCATTTGGTCCAGCCGCTTTACTGGAAGAGCTTTCTGCAATAGCTAGTTCTACTTCGGGTAAAGTACAATATCCAAAGGAAACAACCCCACGGAATTACTTTCAGCTGTTTCAGAACTATCAGGATACTTTAAATTCGCTGACTCATCTTTCTTATATAATTCAGTGAAGTGGGTAACCCATATGCCCTTCTCTATAGCATTCTCTATTAAATCTGTTTTCCTGGCGGCAAAGAAAGGGGCATTCACGGCCTTCCAAAAGGCAGTGTTATCTCTCAGAGTGCAAGCCTTATGGAGCGTTCTCCATGCCACCTCCTTCGATTCTGTTTTCCTTCTTTTTATTGCGGAGTAGTAATGTGCTCTGGCACTTCTTACCCCCTCTACATTTTTCAGTTCTATTTAAAGCACCTTTTTTTATTGCTGAGTGTGCTTTACTGCACTTGGAGTCGAAGCAGGCCTCCGCCTTAGATCTAGCACCTGCGCGGACCGAGCCCGAGCCAGTTCCATTTTTACAGATTTGCTCTGAGATCTTTTGAAAAGCTCTAGTAATTGATATAGAATCAGTATTTTCTGCTAAACAGATCATGAAATCATTATACTGACTTTTTATTAGACTTTCGAAGAAATCATTAGGCTCAACCCTGTTCCATTAAAGGAGTAGCCATTCACTTTAGCCAAGGCTTTCCCGTATTGATAAAGGTTATCGACTACACTGTTAGTCTTACTATTACTCGAGCCCAGATTTAAAGTTATGCTAATTGGAAAGTGATTGCTCATTGCAATGTCCTCAGTATTCAAGCTGAGAACTCTGGATAATGTCTATTTGAGACAAGGATGAAATCGATCACTGACCAATGCCCCCTCTCGTTGAAGGTCAATTGTAAAGCAACCTGAGAGCTGCGGAGCTCGTTTGCGAACCCCAAATCCCATTGAAATAATAAAGTGTGAAAAAGTCTACCAATAGTAGTGTGCTCAAAATGGGTGCAAGGATCACCCTGGAGGTTGACCAACCAGCAAGTGCCTAGGTCACTGTAAGGACATAAGTGACAATTAAAGTCACCCATCAAGATGACACAGTTATCAGCCTGGCTAGTTTCTGGTGAGTTTTGAAAGATATTTATAAGTTCATCAGACATTGAGCAAGGTGACAAGTTCATTGCCTCCCATATTAAGTGACAATAGTTGATAATAAGTAGACCCCACATTAGATATTTTAACAGTTATGCTTGCGGTTTTGAATATAAAGATACAAAGGCCTCCTGAATTTCTGCCCCTTATTGATTGCTTGGCGGGTGAAAAAGAAGTGTGAAAGCCATTAATGTGCATTTTGTCCCGCTCCCAGCATTCCTGAAGGCAGATTATGTTAAAATTATCTACGAATGACAGAAAGACAGGGTCCCTAATTTTATTTGCTAAGCCAGCTATATTCCAAGATAACATAGTAACTTTACCCCCAGATACTTCCACATTTCTTTGCAGGGTTCCTAAGTCAAGTTTAACTGTACTATTATCACATGCTGGGCACACCTCTGTGTCCCCTGCTAACACTTGTCCGGGCGGGTCTTGCTCAACACTAAATACTACTCCTCCCTGGGCATAGTCAAAACCAGAATTGTACCCAACAGGTTCAACATTAATTTCTCCTTCTTTTTCCAACAAACAAGAGGAGTTAAAGTGTGCTTCACCACAATGTCCCACAACGTCACTACCTGCATTTGAATCGTTGGTAACTATGGAGTTGTGCATACATGACCCCTCATAAGGGCCAGTTATAATCTCTCTAGACGGGTATAGTCGGTCCACCTTTTTTAGGCAGCTGAACCTATTAGCCGTCGGTGTTCCATCCCACCCTGTGCTTGGTGCGTGACCCTAGTCCAGTTCCCTCCCTGGTCAGGTCGATCTTCCTCCGGGTAAAAATATGAGAGAGGTCTGGTTTCTATGGCTACCATATTATTTTGAGGTCTCCACGAGCAGATGTAGTCCACCGCTCGTGGGTCCTGAAAATTGACTACCACAAAGTCCACATAAGTTGTTTTTCTATTTAACCTACCCAGGGCACCCCACGTACCATTAGGATTTTGCTTGTCATTTGTGGTAGTAGGGGTCGGTTGGTGTTAAGCCAATGTGAAACTTTATTCTTTAATGACCAAAATTATTCCTCTTTCAGTTTACCCAGTTCTGGGACACCTGTCAGTACGACTACATATGGGCAGACTTCTGGGGGTAAGTTGATGTTGAGTCTGCCCTTTGGTGCCCCCCCTATCGAATGAGTTCTCGGGTTTAAAGTGGTAGCATTAGAGCAAGTAATTTCCTGTCTAGGGTGCTGACTAATTGCAGAGGGTTTTTCTTGTGAATTACTCACTGGTACCTTTGTAGTGTTTGGGTTTGGTTTTTGTGTCAGCAGCTTAACTTTTCCAGATCAAAAAGCTGGTTTTCAATGTGTAATATTCTAGTCTCCAGGGGTGAGAGAAAAGATTTGAGCAACTTCCCCAGATTATTTAATAGTAAGCTATCAGCTTCGTTAGCTTCGTCCATTGTAACTAAAAGAGTAACTACAGTGTTATCTGCAGCTCTAGAATCCAAAGTTTCATTCAATGTATCTAGCTGCGGTAAGTCCTGTCTAACCTGGGCCACTTGCTCTTGTTCTTCCCCTTGCTTACTGGAAGTATTACTAGTGCCCCGGGCTTCAGCTACCTTAGATTTCTGCCCCTTGAAGAGGTCGTATTGACACATTTTCTTTTCGGTATGGCTCCCTCCCATCTTTGCCACAATTGCCTAGGGTTTGTTTCTTCCTGGGATCCAACCGTTATGATTTCTGAAGTATTTACCGCTACCTGGGGAGGGTTGGAGGTCATTTTAGCTTTGAGCCTAGTAGAGTGTTTTGATTCACACAAGAATAATATGTAGTTACTCTGATATCAACTTTGCTTAGTGAGCTGTGTCTGTACAGTGAGTGCTGAAACCTTCAAGGATAACTCGACACAGTGGTTGTTGTGAGGTCTGATCTTCGCACCTTCCTAGACATAACATAAATGCAGCAGCTGCCAAATTATGGCTTTAGGCACGCTTTATATTGCTTTGCAAAGAGCATAAACACACACTTGACGGTGCTTCGCATGCAGAGAGCTGGTGGAAGATGATGTGATCCCTTACCACAAGGATCTGAGGTATGGGCCCGCCCTGCTAAAACCCAAAGAGTCCTTCTTAGATATAATATAATATCCTAGTTAGGGAGGGTGAGAATTAGGTGTTATTTAACTGTATTCATTTCAGCATTTCAGCATGCTGTCACCTTTTGCATTCTATGGAGTAGTAACTATGCTGATTACTTTGCTTCTTATAATATGTTTTGCTTGCATTAGCTAAGATACTGCGTTTGAGAACACGGCATTAGTAAATAAACATTTCAAATGTGCACACGTCCTCATTTACTCCCAGTTCTGGATTGAAATGATTGTATAACGAAAGAGTGTTCATGTGTTCTACGTTACCTGAGGTACTGTAAGTCCATGTTCTGGTTTGTCTTAGCATTGGGAGTTTGTAATAACCAATGAGACACTGTAGCTAGTCTGATAGGGGATTTTGGGTACTAAGGTGAGTTTTGGCACACCCTAATTCATTGAGGTTCCAAGTCTCTAAGCACAGTTCTGTAGGAGAACGGAATCCCTGCGACACAAGGCCATTCTATAAGAACATCCCTAGTAACTAGAAAGATGACAGTGCTGCAAACAGTGTGCTCAGTTAATTTGTAAGTGCTTAACTAGTGTCTCCATGCCTGAGTCATTCTGCAAGAGCATAGACAGTGACTGGGTTCCTAGAGTGCTAGTAGTTGACAACAGGATAAGTTTATAAGCACTTATCTTTCAACAGAGTGATTAGATAAGGACATGTTTCTGTTGGGATGATTGTAATAGTTGACACAGACTCACAGTGTGATTCCAGACAAGCATGACTATTACCTGGACTTTTGCAGGACTGACTCAGTAGTCTGCAAGGGTTTAAGGGACCACATACATTGTGCACATTTGACTGTAACACTGCTTGTCTCAATGGCTAATTCATTCTGCAAGTCTATAGGCAGTGAGTAGGTTCCTAAAGTGCTAGTAGTTGACAGCAGGATACGTTTATAAGGACTTATGTTTCAGCAGAGTGATTAGATAAGGATATACTTCTGTCACGATGATTGTAGGAGTGGACACAGACTCAGAGTGTGATTCCAGACAAGTCTGAATATTACCTGGACTTTTGGAAAAAGAACAACGGTGGAGGATTCCCATCAAAAAAGCACCTGGTCAAATATTCTCACAAAATTAGTTTAGACCCACATTATAGTGCATGGGACAATATGTGTGCACACTTCAGTAACACCTACTGTTACAATGTTGGTTCAAAACATGAACTATGAATTACTTTAAACAAGGTCAAGGTGCACCACTTTGGAGTTTGCATGAACTGACAACTTTGATGAGGTTAGCAGCAATGATCACATTAGTTGTTACTTGTGTTCTTTAAGAGTTCTTTTATTGAGTTCAGTTGTAAGTAACAAATCACACACAGGAGCTACAGCCGACGCGTTTCGTCCTCTTGGGACTTCTTCAGGGCGAATTGAGCAAAAGTAGACTAGTGTCCTTGTGTCTTCTCCCGTGACTATCAGGGTACGTGGAGATATCTGTAGCGAGTTGTTATACTTGATAGAGCATCCTGTTGAACAAAAAGTCCTCCGTCAAGTAGCTGCTACTTGACGGAGGAGGACGTTGTACTGCAGGTGGATATAGGAACCAGGGGATGCCTTAGCTCACTTTAATAAGAGTGTCTAAGCAGAAGACTCTATACCCCTTTCCTCATAACAAGCTAACTACAATAGATAGCCAGATTAATACCTACATTTACTACTACCCTGGTTCCAGCTCTTTTTGGATCATCATCTATATTCTTAATGATATTTATATGTACAATATTGAAACACCCTTTCAAGAGAATTTTGGCAGTACAGACCACAAATAGATATATACCGCCCAATAATAAGAACGACTCGGACAGACGAGATTCCTCCACAGAGAACTTTTTGTTCAACAGGATGCTCTATCAAGTATAACAACTCGCTACAGATATCTCCACGTACCCTGATAGTCACGGGAGAAGACACAAGGACACTAGTCTACTTTTGCTCAATTCGCCCTGAAGAAGTCCCAAGAGGACGAAACGCGTCGGCTGTAGCTCCTGTGTGTGATTTGTTACTTACAACTGAACTCAATAAAAGAACTCTTAAAGAACACAAGTAACAACTAATGTGATCATTGCTGCTAACCTCATCAAAGTTGTCAGTTCATGCAAACTCCAAAGTGGTGCACCTTGACCTTGTTCAAAATTACCTGGACTTTTGCAGGAAAGACTCGGTAGTCTGCAAGGGGGTAAGGGACGGCATTTCTTGTGTGCATTTGACTGTACCACTTCTTGTCTCAATGCCTGAGTCATTCTGCAAGTGCATAGACTGTGACTGGGTTCCTAGAGTGCTAGTAATTAACAGCAGGATACCTTTATACGCAATTATGTTTCAGCAGAGTGATTAGATAAGGACATGCTTCTGTCAGGATGAGTGTAGGAGTGGACACAGACTCACAGTGTGATTCCAGACAAGTGTGACTATTACCTGGACTTTTGCAGGACTAGTCTCGGTAGTCTGCAAGGGGGTAAGGGACGGCATATCTTGTACGCATTTGACTGTACCACTTCTTGTCTCAATGCCTGAGTCATTCTGCAAGTGCATAGAGAGTTAATAGGTTCCTAGAGTGCTAGTGGTTGACAGCACGATATATTTATAAGGACTTATGTTTCAGCAGAGGGATTAGATAAGTACATACTTCTGTAAGGATGATTTTAGGAGTAGAGACAGACTAACAGTATGATTCCGACACACATGATTATTACCTGGACTTTTGCAGGACTGATTCGGTAGTCTGCAAGGGATTAAGGGACCGCATATATTGTGCACATTTGACTGTACCACTGCTTGCCTCAATGCCTGAGTCATTTTGCAAGTGCAATGACAGTAACTGAGTTTCTAGAGTGCTAGTAGTTGACAGCAGGATACGTTTATAAGCACTTATGTTTCAGCAGATTGATTAGATAAGGACATGCTTCTGTGAGGATGATTGTAGGAGTGGACAGAGCTGCTTTAGAACCATAGAACAGGTCATCAGAGCTGCTTTAGAGCCAGAGAACCAGGTCAGCAGAGCCGTTGCAGAGCCAGAGATCCAGGTCAGCAGAGCTGCTGTAGAGCCAGAGAACCAGGTCAGCAGAGTTGCTTTAGAGCCATAGAACCAGGTTACCAGAGCTGATGTAAAGCCAGAGAAACCAGGTCAGCAGAGCTGCTTTAGAGCCAAAGAACAAGGTCAGCAGAGCCGTTGTAGAGCCAGAGAACCAGAACATCTGAGCTGCTCTAGAGCCAGAGAACCAGGTCAGCAGAGCTCTTTAGAGGGAAAGAACCAGTTCAGCAGAGCTGCTTTAGAGCCAGAGAATTAGGTCAGCAGAGCTGCTCTAGAGCCAGAGAATCTGGTCAGCAGAGTAGCTTTAGAGCCATAGAACCAGTTCTCCAGAGCTGCTCTGGAGGCAGAGAACCAGGTCGGCAAAAGTGCTTTAGAGGGAGAGAACCAAGTCAGCAGAGCTGTTTTAGAGCCAGAGAACCAGGTCAGCAGAGCTGCTCTGGAGCCAGAGAAACCAGGCCAGCAGAGCTGCTTTAGAGGTAGAGAACAATTTCAGCAGAGCTGCTTTAGAGCCAGAGAACCAGGTCAGCAGAGCTGCTCTAGGCCCAGAGAACAAGGTCAGCAGAGCTGCTCTAGAGCCAGAGGACACGGTCAGCAGAGCTGCTTTAGAGCCATAGAATGAGGTCAGCATAGCTGCTCTATAGGCAGAGAAGCAGGTCAGCAGAGCTGACTTAGAGGGATTGAGCCAGGTCAGCAAAGCTGCTTTAGATCCAGAGAACCAGGTCATCAGAGCTGCTCTAGAGCCAGAGAACCAGGTCAGCAGAGCTGCTTTAGAGCCATAGAACTAGGTCTGCAACACTTCTTTAGAGCCAGAGTACCAGGTCAGCAGAGCTGTTCTAGAGCCAGTGAAACAGGTCAGTAGAGCTGCTGTAGAGCAAGAGAAACCAGGCCAGTAGAGCGAGAGAACCAGGTCAGCAGATCTGCTTTAGAGCCAGAGAACCGGGTCAGCAGTGCTGCTGTAGAGCCAGAGAACCAGGCCAGCAGAGCTGCTTTAAAGGGTGAGAACCAGGTAAGCAGAGCTGCTTTAGAGTCAGAGAACCAGGCCATCAGAGCTTATTTAGAGGTAAAGAACCAGCTCAGCAGAGCTGCTTTAGAGCCAGAGAACCAGGTCAGGAGAGCTGCTCTAGAGCCCGAGAACCAGGCCAACAGAGCTGCAGTAAAGCAAGAGAAATGAGGTCAATAGAGCTGCTTTAGAGCGAGAGAACCAGGTCAGCAGAACTGCTTTAGAGGGAAAGTACCAGATCAGCAGAGCTGCGTTAGAGCCAGGGGACCAGGTCAGCAGAGCTGCTCTGGAGCCAGAGAACCTGGTCAGCAGAACTGCTTTAGAGCCATAGAACCGGGTCAGCAGAGCTGCTTTAGAGCCAGAGAACCAGGACAGCAGAGATGTTGTGGAGCTAGAGAAACAGGTCAGTAGAGCTGCTCTAGAGCCTAAGAACTAGTTCAGCAGAGCTGCTCTAGAGCAAGAGAACCAGGTCAACAGAGCTGCTGTGGAGTCAGAGAAACCAGGTCAGCAGAGCCGCTTTAGAGGGAGAGAACCAGGTCAGCAGAGCTCCTTTCGAGCCTGAGAACCAGGCCAGTAGATCTGCTCTGGAGCCAGAGAACCAGGTTAGCAGCGCTGCATTAGAGCCAGAGAACCTGCTCAGCATAGCTGCTCTATAGGCAGAGAAGCAGGTCAACAGAGCTGACTTAGAGGGAGAGAACCAGGTCAGCAGAGCAGCATTAGAGCCAGAGAACCAGGTCATCAGAGCTGCTCTAGAGCCAGAGAACCAGGTCAGCAGAGCTGATTTAGAGGCATAGAACCAGGTCTGCAGCGCTGCTTTAGAGCCAGAGAACCAGGTCAGCCGAACTGCTCTAGAGCCTAAGAACCAGGTCAGCAGAGCTGCTCTGGAGCCAGTGAAACAGGTCAGTAGAGCTTCTGTAGAGCGAGATAACCAGGTCGGCAGATCTGCTTTAGAGGGAGAGAACAAGATACCCTGAGCTGCTTTAGACCCAAGGGACCAGGTCAGGAGAGCTGCTCTGGAGCCAGAGAATCAGGTCAGCAGAACTGCTTTAGAGCCAGAGAAGCAGGTCAGCAGAGCTGCTCTAGAGCCTAGGAACTAGGACAGCAGAGCTGCTGTAGAGCCAGAGAAACCAGGTCAGCAGAGCTGCTTTAAAGGGTGAGAACCAGGTCAGCAGAGCTGCTGTAGAGCCAGAGAACCAGGTCATCAGAGCTGCTCTAGAGCAAGAGAACCAGGTCAGCAGACCTGCTTTAGAGCCATAGAACTAGGTCTGCAGCACTTCTTTGGAGCCAGAGTACCAGGTCAGCAGAGCTGTTCTAGAGCCAGTGAAACAGGTCAGTAGAGCTGCTGTAGAGCAAGAGAAACCAGGCCAGTAGAGCGAGAGAACCAGGTCAGCAGATCTGCTTTAGAGCCAGAGAACCGGGTCAGCAGAGCTGCTGTAGAGCCAGAGAACCAGGCCAGCAGAGCTGCTTTAAAGGGTGAGAATCAGGTAAGCAGAGCTGCTTTAGAGTCAGAGAACCAGGCCATCAGAGCTGCTTTAGAGCTAAAGAACCAGCTCAGCAGAGCTGCTTTAGAGCCAGAGAACCAGGTCAGCAGAGCTGCTTTAGAGCTAAAGAACCAGCTCAGCAGAGCTGCTTTAGAGCCAGAGAACCAGGTCATCAGAGCTGCTCTAGAGCCCGACAACCAGGTCAGCAGAGCTGCTGTAGAGCAATAGAAACCAGGTCAGTAGAGCTGCTTTAGAGCAAGAGAACCAGGTCAGGAGAGCTGCTCTAGAGCCCGAGAACCAGGCCAACAGAGCTGCTGTAAAGCAAGAGAAATGAGGTCAATAGAGCTGCTTTAGAGCGAGAGAACCAGGTCAGCAGAACTGCTTTAGAGGGAAAGTACCAGATCAGCAGAGCTGCTTTAGAGCCAGGGGACCAGGTCAGCAGAGCTGCTCTGGAGCCAGAGAACCTGGTCAGCAGAACTGCTTTAGAGCCATAGAACCGGGTCAGCAGAGCTGCTTTAGAGCCAGAGAACCAGGACAGCAGAGCTGTTGTGGAGCTAGAGAAACAGGTCAGTAGAGCTGCTGCTCCAGAGCCTAAGAACTCGTTCAGCAGAGCTGCTCTAGAGCAAGAGAACCAGGTCAACAGAGCTGCTGTGGAGTCAGAGAAACCAGGTCAGCAGAGCCGCTTTAGAGGGAGAGAACCAGGTCAGCAGAGCTCCTTTCGAGCCAGAGAACCAGGCCAGTAGAGCTGCTCTGGAGCCAGAGAACCAGGTTAGCAGCGCTGCATTAGAGCCAGAGAACCAGCTCAGCATATCTGCTCTATAGGCAGAGAAGCAGGTCAACAGAGCTGACTTAGAGGGAGAGAACCAGGTCAGCAGAGCAGCATTAGAGCCAGAGAACCAGGTCATCAGAGCTGCTCTAGAGCCAGAGAACCAGGTCATCAGAGCTGATTTAGAGCCATAGAACCAGGTCTGCAGCGCTGCTTTAGAGCCAGAGAACCAGGTCAGCAGAACTGCTCTAGAGCCTAAGAACCAGGTCAGCAGAGCTGCTCTAAAGCCAGTGAAACAGGTCAGTAGAGCTTCTGTAGAGCGAGAGAACCAGGTCGGCAGATCTGCTTTAGAGGGAGAGAACAAGATCCCCTGAGCTGCTTTAGACCCAAGGGACCAGGTCAGGAGAGCTGCTCTGGAGCCAGAGAATCAGGTCAGCAGAACTGCTTTAGAGCCAGAGAAGCAGGTCAGCAGAGCTGCTCTAGAGCCTAAGAACTAGGACAGCAGAGCTGCTGTAGAGCCAGAGAAACCAGGTCAGCAGAGCTGCTTTAAAGGGTGAGAACCAGGTCAGCAGAGCTGCTGTAGAGCCAGAGAACCAGGACTTCAGAGCTGCGTTAGAGCCAAAGAACCAGGCCATCAGAGCTGCATTAGAGCCAAAGGACCAGGTCAGCAGAGCTTCTCTAGAGCCAGGGAAACAGGTCAGCAGAGCTGCTCTAGAGCCTAAGAACCAGGTCAGCAGAGCTGCTTTAGAGGGAGAGAACAAGATCACTAGAACTGCTTTAGACCAAAGGGACCAGGTCAGGACAGCTGCTCTGGAGCCAGAGAAGCAGGTCAGCAGAACTGCTTTAGAGCCAGAGAAGCAGGTCAGCAGAGCTGCTTTAAAGGGTGAGAACCAGGTCAGCAGACCTGCTGTAGAGCCAGAGAACCAGGCCTTCAGAGCTGCATTAGAGCCAAAGAACCTGGTCAGCAGAGCTGCCTTAGAGCCAGAGAATCAGGTCAGCAGAGCTGCTCTAGACCCTAAGAACCAGGTCAGCAGAGCTGCTCTAGAGCCCGAAAACCAGGCCAGCATAGCTGCTGTAAAGCAAGAGAAACCAGGCCAGTAGAGCTGATTTAGAGTGAGAGAACCAGGTCAGCAGAACTGTTTTCGAGGAAAAGCACCAGATCAGCAGAGATGCTTTAGAGCCAAGGGACCTGGTCAGCTGAGCTGCTCTGGCGCTAGAGAACCTGGTCAGCAGAACTGCTTTAGAGCCAGAGAACTAGGTCAGCAGAGCTGTTGTGGAGCTAGAGAACCAGTTCAGCAGATCTGCTCGAGAGCCTAAGATCTAGGTCAGCAGAGCTGCTCTAGAGCCAGAGAACCAGGTTAACAGAGCTGCTGTAGAGCCAGAGAAACCACGTCAGCAGACCTGCTTTAGAGGGAGAGAACCAGCTCAGCAGAGCTCCTTTAGAGGCAGAGAACCAGGTCATCAGAGCTGCTCTAGAGCCAGAGGACCAGGTCAGCAGAGCTGCTGTAAAGCAAGAGAAACCAGGCCAGTAGAGTTGCTTTAGAGTGAGAGAACCAGGTCAGCAGAAATGCTTTCAAGGGAAAGCACCAGATCAGCAGAGATGCTTTAGAGCCAAGGGACCTGGTCAGCTGAGCTGCTCTGGCGCCAGAGAACCTGGTCAGCAGAACTGCTTTAGAGCCAGAGAACTAGGTCAGCAGAGATGTTGTGGAGCTAGAGAACCAGTTCAGCAGATCTGCTCGAGAGCCTAAGATCTAGGTCAGCAGAGCTGCTCTAAAGCCAGAGAATCAGGTCAGTAGATCTGCTCTGAAGCCAGAGAACCAAGTCACCAGAGCTGCTTTAGAGCCATAGAACCAGCTCAGCAGAGCTTCTATGGAGCCAGAGAACCAGTTCAGCAGAGCTGCCCTAGAGCCTAAGAACCAGGTCAGAAGAGCTGCCCTAGAACCAGAGAACCACGTCAGCAGAGCTGCTGTATAGCCAGATAAACCAGTTCAGTAGAGCTGCTTTAGAGGGAGAGAATCAGGTTAGCAGAGCTGCTCTAGAGCCAGAGAACCATGCCAGCAGATCTGCTTTAGAGCCACAGTACCGGGTCAGCAGAGCAACTTTAGAGGGAGAGAACCAGGTCAGAAGATCTGCTTTAGACCCAGATAACCATGTCAGCAGAGCTACTTTAGAGACAGAGAACCAGGTCAGCAGAGCTGTTCTAGAGCCAGAGAACCAGTCAGCAGACCTGCTCTAGATCCAGAGAAACCAGGTCAGCAAAGCTATTTTAGAGGGAGAGAACCAGGTCCGCAGAGGTGCTTTAAAGCCAGAGAACCATGTCAGCAGATCTGCCTTAGAGCCAGAGAACCAGGTCACCAATCTGCTTTATCTGACACTGACTGTTTGACACTGACTGACTGACACTGACTGATAGACACTGACTCACACTGACAGACACTGATTGACTGACACTGATCAACTGACACTGACTTACAATGATTGACTGACACTGACTGACTGACACTTACAGGCTGACTGACACTGACTGACACTGATTGACTGACTAACACTGATTGACTGACACTGACTGACACTGATTGACAGTGACTGACTGACAATCATTGACTGTCTGACACTATCACTGACTGACACTGACTGACTGACACTGACTGACTACTCACTCTCTACAACTTTCTACTACTCTCTCTCTACTACTTACTCTCTACTACTCACTCTCTACTACTCACACTCTACTGCTCTACTACTCACTCTCTACTACTGACTCTCTACTACTCTCTATCTACTACTCACTTTATTCCACTCACTCTCTACTACTCTTCTACTCACTCTCTACTACTCACTCTCTACTACTCACTCTAATACTCTCTACTACTCTCTCTCTACTACTCACTCTCTACTACTCGTTCTCTCCAACTCTATACCACTCACTCTCCACTACTCGCTCTTTACTACTCCCTCTCTACTACTCTCTACTACTGTCTCTCTACTGCTCACTATCTACTACTTTACTACTCTCTAATACTCTCTCTACTACTCACTTTTTACTACTCTTGTCACTTGTCACTTGTCCCATGAATCAGGGAGAATAATTTGCTTACTTGCAAGCGATTTTCCCATAGCTAATAATGTAGGACCATATTATAAAAGAATGGCTATAACATTATCGCTGCTTTAGCGGCAGGAAACTATAAAAATATAAATCCTACCAGAAGTCGGAAGACATAATTCAATGAGCCGATGACCCTGGCATGATTAGAAAACAGTTCCGCAAAGAAAAAAAGTCTTCAGCACAACGGAAGCAATTTTGAAATACTGGTAAGTGCTGCCTTCTTTTAACCTTCTCCCGCTCGTCTCCAAATTTATATAGTGAAGAGGCAGATAGCAGTGTATACGATAAGTAGATTTATTACATGACAACAAGACACATGAAACAGCCACCAACAGGAGCAGACAGCATGGCAACCGTCTTCTCCAGCACTGTGTACAAACTACACAAGGTTCCCTCATGACAGCCCTACATTCTAACATTAAATACCTAGATTCTAAGAGAATTACATACTAAAATTCTACTATTACTTACATTGGAATACTACACAGAGCCCATGACTTTTCAGTAATGAGCTCATGGTTTCATCCATGAGTCTTGACACGGGTAGGGTTGAGTAGTTCACTTCCCACTCCCTGTATTTCATAAACACAAACTAACACTACTTCCACAGGTATGCTATAGGGCCTAGAGCATATCACTTTACAGCAATGAGCTCACAATTTATGCTCATTGTTAAATCCCTGAATCTTCACACCAGTAGGTGTGAGTAGTTTTCTTCCCACTCCCTATATACTATAAACCCATACTAACACTACTTAAACACTTAATCAGCTCGGTTTGATCCCCGACTCTTCACATTGATAGGTGTGATTTATTCGCTTCCCACTTCCGGTATAGTATAAGCACAGGGTAACGGTCAGTAGTTCGCTTCCCACTCCCGCCTACTAACACAACTTGCACACGTATACCACAGCACTCAGAGCCCATCACTTTGCAGCAATCACCTCACTTTCATCCCCAAATCTTCACACCTGTAGGTGTGAGTACTTGGCTTCCCGCTTCCGATATCGAATAAATGCACGATAGCGGTCAGTAGTTTGCTTACTACTCACTCTATGGTATAAACTCCTACTAACACTACTTGCACACGTATGCTACAAAGACCAGACCACATCACTTTAGAGCAATGACCTCATGGTTTAGGCTCTTGGTTTCATACCCGAGTGTAGCGTCATATCATATAAGCACCATGTCACTCTGAGCAACACTGCACTTTCAGATCGGTAACAGTGACTACTTCGCTTCTCACTCCCCTACAAAGGTTACAGTGCTCCTACCCTCCTTTCCAACTTTTTTCATCATTTTTTCCCCTTACTTGCTTCAACAGAAACACAAAATAGCAGCCAACACTTCCTAGTTGCAACCGCTCGCTCTCAATAAGCAGCACGCTCGTGCTCGTAACGCCTTAGCCAATCAGATGGCATAATTCCCAAATATCAATATCTGTAAATTTCAATATTTCTCAGAAACTACTGAATGGATTTATACCAAATGAACAAAAGAGTGCTTTCTAGACCAAAACCCTTCTCCCTGCCAAATGTGGGGTAATTCCATTCACCGGTTTGACCTGTAGCCTTGTCTGAATTTGTGGAAAACACGTTTTGGGACCCCACTTTTATCTCGGCCCCCCCTTGGCAAATCACCCCTAAACTTTAAAAATTGGAGCTGATATGCACAAAGAATTAGTTTTGAAAATGTCATGAAGATTCATCAAATGACAATAAATTTATAAGGAAAACAAAAAATGTTCTTCCTATGGAAACTCGGTCCTAACTATAACTACCTACTGGCAACCGCCAGTAGGCAATATATCTACATGAATATATATGAATATATATATGCAGATCCGCCGGAATATTGACAGCAACCCTCCTCTCTCTGGAGCTCTGAGTTCACAGACACTTGGTTACGGTTTCGAGGAACAGTAAAAACTGAGAGCCCCCCGGCAGCAGAGAAAACTACAAAATCGGATGATATTCTCGATCTCGGAGGCCCCGCGGAAGTCAGAACGACTGATCAATATGTGAGTTGGAGGGCGAGCGCAGTATCAGGTAGGCTCCTTTGAGCGGGCTGTTTGAGGGAGAGTAATCACACAGTCGTGGCTGCTGGGAGAGGTAGTCCCGTGAAGGCTAATACGGGCAGTGAGTGACACAGTGAGCACACCTTTTTTCCATTTGCAATGGCAGAGGAGTGGGTCAGAGAGCGGGAAGAGGCAGCTCTCGACGTGTTCAATGAAGTGGCGAAGTGGTGGGAGTGCAAGTCCTTACAAAGATACCTGGATTTGGGAAGGATTCCAAGAGGCTTACGGATCCTAGTTGCCCCGTCATATGAAAATCCAGACCCAGGAATGTTGCTGAATGGGCTGAAAACAGTGCAGAGTCATCCAGAAGAATGCTGCAGATACTGATAAAATATGCTGATAGCGATCGTAGCAAAATGCTCATCAGAATTAAAGAAATAATGAAGGAGTTAGAAAAATGTCAAAATCAAGAAGAAATTTCCAAGAAGCTGATCGAAATGAAATCAAGGTTAAAAAAAACACGAGGAATCCATTAAAGAGAGAAAGGCAACGAAATTCCAGAGGGATAAAAATGACTTTTCTCCAGGAAAGATTTACACGTTTTCAAGAAAATTTGACAGTATAAGGAAACAACAACTATCTGCCCAAGCGGGAAAAACAACTGCAGATCCAACACAACCGTCTCAGAACGAGACGAAGGTCAGAGCGGCAAGGAGGAAGAGAAGAAATAGTCGGAATAAGGAAATCTGAGGACAGGGAGGAGAGAAAGGAGAGTGAACGGTGGTTGTGGATGGCGCGCCAAGGGGTAGAGCGGAGGGGCATGCGCGGCAGTGCTGGAGACTCTAGTGTGTATGACGTTCAAGGACGCAGTCTAGAAGGATCCGCAGGGACAATGGCGTCCTCTATAAGGTGTAGCGTACGATATCTAGGGGGCATGTATCGCGCGTACTGTATAGAGCAAATGTATCGCACTAGGGGTTTCCAAACTGCTGTAAAGCGTGTGTCTCTCGCCTGCAGTCTTGCCGTGAGCAGCTCTAGGGCTAGCACCTGCCATAGGCGTACAAACCAAGAGGCTATGGGCGGTGCTACAGGTCGTTTCCAGTACAGGGCTATAAGTTGCTTAGCCGCGCCTAGCATGTGTAATGTGAGTATCCAATCGCTGCGAGTAAGCACCTTGAGTGTGCTAGGGTGCATGCCTAGTAGGATTGTGGGCACTTCTTCAGGTATGGGGAAACCTAGCACCCCTTTGATGTGACTAAGTACCTCCTTCCAAAAGGTCGTCAAAGTTGGGCACGCCCACCATATATGCACAAAATCACCAGTCGCAGAGCCACATCTCCAGCACAGCGGCGAGGCCCTAGGGAACATTTTACTAAGTCGCAACGGGGTGTAGTACCATTGGGTGAGTAATTTATAGGCATTTTCCTGTTGCGGGACACTGCAGTAGATGTTAGGTATATCGCGCCATAGCCTGCTCCACTGCGGGGGCTCGATCGATGTCTACACCCGTCGCCCGTTGCCATTGTTCCTGGTATGGGTGTGCGGGGGGTGACGTAGGGTGTTGTAGGATGCGATATATTTGCGAGATGAGTCTCTTCAGCCCCCCGAGGGAGCGTGCCAGTTTCTCAAAGGGCGTGAAGGCCCTGGTGGCCGCCTGGTGTACCTCGTCGCTCGCGGTCCAGTGACGTAGCTGGGAGTGCTGAAAATCAGCCGACGGTGGGAGCCCGAATTCCTCTTTGCATTCCTCCCAGGTCTTGTGTGAGCCCCCGAGGAAGAGGTCCCCAATGACTCTGCAGTCTCCCTGTGTCCACAAACGCCCGAGTTCGGTGTGCTGGTGGGAAGTGTGAGTGTCCCGCTATCGGCGTGTGCGGGGACGGGAACGTTGTGAGGCCCCTAGACACAGCAATAGTATCCCAGATGTCCAGGACCGTTTTTGTGGGGATCGCTATATACGCACTCCTGGAGCGCGCTGCCCGCGGGAACCACGGCAGGTCCCATATAGTGCGTCCCCTGACCGCCCGGTCCATGTGGAACCAGTGCTTGTCACTTGCGCGTGCAACCCATTCCACTACGAAGCGTAGGTGCGCCGCCCAGTAATAATGAACCAAGTTGGGGCATGCTAGACCGCCCCTGTCCCTCGGGTCCATGAGGATTTTCTGCGAGAACCGGGGGTGCTTCCCCCCCCAAATGAAGGAGGTGATCTCCCGCTGGAGGCCCCGGATGGAGTGGAGCGGTATCGGAGTGGGCAGGCACTGAAAGAGGTATAGTATTTTTGGCAATATCGACATTTTGACCGAGTTGAGGCGCCCCAGCCAGGAGATCATCAGAGGTCTCCACCTCCGGAGATCCTCCAGCAC
Source organism: Lissotriton vulgaris (assembly GCF_964263255.1). NCBI lineage: Eukaryota > Metazoa > Chordata > Amphibia > Caudata > Salamandridae > Lissotriton > Lissotriton vulgaris. The sequence continues at coordinate 2,096,720,362 of NC_141691.1, read as the reverse complement.
CGCTTTTCGACACTCTGTCCAGTTGACCGAGGACCAGGATTCCAGGTGGGGGGTTAGTGTGAGGCCCAGGTATTTGATTCGGTCCTCCGCCCACTGATATGGTACCGCCTCCTTCAGGGATGGGACCTCATCCCCAGGAATAGTGAGGTTGAGCGCCCAGGACTTGGTGTGGTTAATTTTGAGGCCTGACGCCTGCTCATACAGACACAGAACCTCGTGAAGCGCCGGCAGGGATTCGCAGGGCCGTGTGAGAGTGAGGATCAAATCATCCGCAAATAGCGCCACCTTGTTCACTCTCCCCCCGTCGTATCGTCGCTGCCAGTGGTTCCACCGCAAGGGCGAACAAGAGTGGTGAAAGCGGACATCCCTGCCTCGTGCCTCTATGTATCCACAACAGCGGTGTCAATTGGCCGTTTACTCTGACCCTGGCCTGTGACCCAAGGTACGGAGCCATAATGCTAGTTATCATTCTAGGACCTAGACCAAGCTTCTGGAGCACGTCCCTCAAGAAGGTCCAGTCCACCCGGTCAAAGGCCTTTTCCGCATCAAGCGAGAGAAGGCAGGCCGGGATATTCCAATGTCGCACCTTGCCTACCAGGTGTGCCAGTCGGCGGACGTTGTCAGCTCCCTGTCGGTCCCTGATGAAGCCCACCTGGTCCGGGTCTATGAGCTCCGGCATGTAGGGGTCCAGTCGCCTGGCCAGTATCTTGGTATATATCTTCAAGTCGGTGTTTAAGAGGGCAATAGGCCTATAGGAGGCACAAAGGGCAGGGTCTTTCCCAGGTTTTGGGATCAGCGCGATCTCCGCCATTCCCATGTCAGCGGATAGACCCGACTCGGCAGAGAAAGAATGATAAAGCCGAAGCAGGTAGGGGCGGAGCTGGGTTTGAAACATTTGGTAGAAGATCAGCGGGAGGCCATCTGGCCCTGGGGTTTCCCCGGTGGGGAGTTCTTTGATGGCCGCCGAGATCTCCTCGTCCAGTATGGGCTCCTCTAGTTCCGCTGCACATGCTGGTGGCAACAGAGGCCCCTCGTAGGTGTCGAGGACAGCCGCTCGTGTCTCCCGCGACGTGGGTGCCCCCGCGTACAAGGAGGTGTAATAAGTCACAAAGGCGTCCTGCTTTGCTCTCTCCGAGATAGCCGTGGAGCCATCCTGACAGTGGATTTTAGCGATATGAGCTCTAGCCGTTCTCGCTTTTAGCCGTCTTGCCAGTTTGCGCCCCACTTTATCTCCACCCTCATAGTATTTCTGTTTCAGCGTTAGCAGGGAGTGTTCCGCCTTGTTAGTGCGTAACAGGCGCAATTGCCCCCTGAGGTTGGCTAACTCCCTTCTAGATGCTAGGGAGGGTCGAGTCTTATCGCGCGTCTCCGCCTGTTTAATTTCGCCCGTAAGCTTAGTTTCCAGCTTGTGGGCCTCTCGTCGCCTTGCAATCGCTAGGGACGTGATGTGACCACGTATAGTGGCCTTGAAGGCGTCCCACACTACTGAGAGGGGCGTCTCCGGCCGATCGTTAACGGCGAAATACGAGTCTATGGCTTCACGGATGCTGTTCACGTCCTCGGGGTCTCGAAGGATACCCGGCGGAAGGGTCCAGCGTCGCTCCCGAGGGCCGCACGCCCGGGGGTCTTGCAGCGTGCGCGTGATCCGACAGCGAGATAACTGAGATGGCAGCTTGCAATGTGTCCCGGACAAGATCTAGGGAGGTGAAGATGTGATCGATGCGCGAATAGGTTCGATGGGAGTGGGAATAAAAGGTATAGTCTCGGACCCCCGGGTTGTGATAACGCCACACGTCGACCAGTCCCAGGTCCGTGATTTGTGTCTTGAGCGTTGAGGACATCGCGCCCGCACCGCTGTGCGCGTTTGCCCCACGATCTACATCCGGGTCCCATACTAGATTAAAATCTCCTCCCAAGATTGTACGCGGCTCGTCAGATTTGAAGTGGTGTCTCAGGAGCGACTGGAGATATTTGTCCTGCGACTGGTTGGGTGCATATACGTTACCCAGGGTGAACTGTACCCCCCCCATTTGCACTGTAGCCCGGAGGAAGCGCCCATCACTGCTCCTATATGGTTTGGTGGGTCCCTGCCTGCAGCCCGTTCTGCACAGGATTGACACCCCTGCCGTTTTAGTGTCAGCCGATGCCCAAAATTGTGTGGGGTATCTAGGATGTGTCATGCGCCTAGTGTCTCCCCACAGGAGATGCGTCTCCTGTAGGAATATGATGTCAGGGGAGAGGTGGAGAAGGTAGCACCATACCAGATTCCGTTTGTTGGGAGAATTCTGCCTCTTGACATTAAGCGACATGATCTTGAGGGGCCTGGGGACATTCGTCGTCATTGCACTAGGGGGGGTGTTGTCGCCTTACCACCCGATCCTCCACCCCGCATGGTTGGAGACGGTCTCCTTCCCCCATAACCACTGCTGACAAACCAATTGCACACCCACAGAAGCCTCGGGGCCACCACCCCATCCAAAGGCAGAAGAGGGGACAGCGTAGGGACAGCTCAGGAGAAAAGTAGGAAGAGTAGTCAGGAAGGAAGAACAGAAAGAACCACGAGAGTAAAGAACCATAGCGGGCCAACAGGGCCCTAGCGTAGTGTCCCACGTTCCGGACATCCTCTGCCCGAGGGTTTGGATGGTCGCAGGAATGTCACTTCCTATGGGACAAAGTGGGGGGGGTTGTGTTGAGGGCAGAGGTCCCTGTAGCCTCGGAGCCCGCCTGCCCCGCTGCCCAGGACAGTTTCGGGGGAAGCGAATCTGGTGCAGTACAAAGAGGGGGAGAGCAAAATAAAATCCATAAGGCTACCTGGGTCCACTGACGGGGGTCAGAGCTCTGCGGCAAGGGCCGCCCGGACGTGTCCTCACATTCGCCCCAAGGGGACCAGCATCGTTCCACGGCTTCTCATGGAGGCACTCCGTAGGGTCAATCCGGATGAGTTTGACAGTGGTGTTCAAAAGGCTTGTCGGCTCAACTCACGGGGTGCGAGGCCGCGACGCCTGGCTGTCGCGATCATCTTCCAGAGAGCGGATGTGCTCGATGATGTCCTGCTTGGCCTGTGAAGCGGAGTGCTCATCCATTGGGGACGCTTGGCGCCGCCCGGGCACCCTGGTCCACTCCGGGCGAGCCGGAGTCCTTTCTTGCTGCTTGGGGCGGGAGGGGCTATGTGCCGGGGACTTCGAAAGCTTAAGGAGCTGTGCCGCTTCATGGTAGGATCGGATAACTCGCCGCTTGTCTTCCCATCGGAATATGAGGGCGAATGGGTGCCCCTACTGGTAGGGGATGTTGAGCGAACGCAGCCTCTCTGTCACTGGGCGGAAGACCTTCCTCCTATGAAGGGTGTTGGGGGCAAGGTCTTGAAAGATCTGGATTCTGTGTCTCCCTCGATTCCTTTAAGATGGCTTCTTTCTCCGTGAAGTAGTGGACACGGGTCAGGATGTCCGGGAGGAGCCCCGATCTAGCTCCGGCTCCGTAGACTCGGTGGGCGTGGTCCAGCAGCGGTGGGGAGGCCTCCTCATCGCCCCGCACCTCGTGCAGGAGCTGCGCAACGTAAGCCATGATGTCCGTCCCTTCCTCATCGAGTGGCACGCCCCGGATGCGGAGATTATTGCGCCGACCCCTATTTTCGAGGTCCTCCTGCTTAACCTGGAGCTCTATGTTTTGTTCCTCCAAGGCTGCCACTTTCTGCCACAATTGCTCGAGGTCCTCTGTGCGGGTGTTCATAACTTTTTCGAGACTGTCGACTCTGTCCCCCAGCTCTGTTACCTCTTTGCGCATCTCTTTCATGCACGAGTGCACTTCCGTGCATAGGGATCCAATTTCGGACTTGAGGTCTGCCATGAAGGAGGACATAAAGGCCTGTGTCACCGGCGGGGAGTCGTTCTCAGGGTGTGGCTGCTCCTCGACCGGAGCAGTCGCTCCCGCCTTGCCCCACATTGCGACCACCGAGGTACCCTTCGGCGCCACCGCCTGGTCCGCCTTGCCCCCTCTTCCTTGAGTCATCTCTGGTCCGGGACGGGGCGTCTAGTTCCCAGCCACCAGTGTCACCAAGCCAGGCACGGGGCCGTCCCGAGCCACCCCAAAGTGTCTCCTCCCAGGGTCCGCCAGCAGCCAATGTGGAGGTCTCACCCTTCTCGCACCCCCCTGCACTCACCAGGGCAGCGCGGTCAGTCTACAGGTCCGAGGCTGCAAGGGGGTGCCTCACTTGCATGCACCCGGGCGGGCGCGCTAAGATCCGGGCCCCCAATTCGTGGAGCGGAGGCAGGCACTCTCCGTCAACACTCCCAGCAGGTTTCCCAGGTGTCCAGTCTCGCCCCGGCCGCAGGCCGCAGTCACTGCTCGTCACGCTCGCCACTCGCTCCCTCCTACGTGACCCCAAAGAGGGGGGTGGGCTCACCCACTGCAGCCGATCAAGGAGATCCCTTCAAGGCGTTGGGTGAAGTGGGGGATGACAGGAGTGAGGCGTTGAGGCTGTCAGCATGGACATCAGGGATCGCCGCATCCCCCAGGAGCCGCCGCCATCTTGAGGTCAGGCAAGTCGGGCCAATCCCAGGGTGCAGTAGGGAACCCCTGCAAGGAATCTCGCCCTCCAGGGCAGTTGGGGCATCGGGTGAGCGGCTACCGCTTTCTCGCTGTTGTGGAGGGAGAGTCCGCCGATGGAAGAGCCCGGGCGCTGCACGCAGCCTCAGGCCAGGGCATGTCAAGGCGGAGGCGCCATTTCAGGTCCCGGGCAAGGCTGGGGGACCGGCACACCGCAGGCAGATAGCCGTGGGCTCCGAGCCGGGAAGCGCCCGGAGCACAGCAGTGCAATCCTTTAGTCCGCCTCCCAGTCCCCCGCGTCGGGTCCGCCCCCCGTGTGGCTGCCGGCTCCTCCGTCTGCTCACCGCGTCAAGTGCGGCCTACCGCCTCGTGGGGAGCCGCGGTCTGGCCCCGTGCGCCTGGCCGGTCCGCAGCAACTTCCGGTTCGGCTGCTCTTCCCGCCTGGGGACTCCGGGGTGCCTCCCAGCCGCTCGGGCGATGCAGGGCTCACCGGCCTGCAGGCGCTGTCCTCCGGGCCCCCGCACTGCAGCCCGATGTCACTGCCGATCCACAGGGCACCTCCGTGTAGATTTCGCCAAGGGCTGTGCTTTTGCCCGCGCAGGAGGGGACAAAATGGCGGGCCGCGGAAGGTCGCGCCCGATGCCCCGCAGGGTCCTCAATCCGGCACCCAGGTCCGTCGCTGGCCCACCAGTGGTCACACCAGTGTCTGTGACTCCTCGGTAGGCAGGGGGTCCCGTCACAGCCCCCGAAACTCCGCTATAAATGCTTATGAAAGCAGCGGGGCACCGGAGCTCTCTGAAGGCGCGTCCGTTTACATTCGCGCCTAAGCCCGCCCCCTAGGGGAAGTTTGTTAGGGTTAGGGTAGTGATGTAGTGTATGTGTAGTGTAGGGTAGTGCTTTAGGGTTTTGGGAAGTGTAGGGGGCGTGGAGGGTAGTGTTGGTGTGTAGGGAAAAAAATAATAAACTTTGTGCGTGGTAAAATCCTGAGAATTAATGTACTGCTAAGTAATCCCAATGTAATGCTTTTAAATGATTTTGCGAAGTAATGGTATGCGTAATAAAATTCTGCTAAGTAAAGGCATTTGCAAAGTAAAAACTTCGTAGTAAAGGCATGCTAAGTAATAGCCTGCTAAGTAATGTCATACATCCTAGAAAAACAGACTCTTGCCCTAGGCCTTTCGTTTTGTGAAAGAACTAACTTTGAATATGTCCAAGCATGAATAGACTTATTTAAATTTGTACGTAATTTAAAGCTCAAGAAATATTTCTTTAATTCAAACAGCAGAAAAGATGGGACGGACACTTTTGAGATTGAGAACTTAGTACCAGTAACTGGATCGGATGAAACACTATTGAATGATCTGCTAGAAATGCAACAAGAGGGATACAGTGAAGGATGGTCCGATGTGGGAGGACAAAATGATTTAAGCCAGTACCGATCCCTATTCAAACCCAAATCTACATTTACCCCGCTTATGCCAAAGGATGGCATAGATATTTTTGCGGAAAATGTAATTAGGGATATAAAAACTTTGGCAATAGAGAGCAGCAAAGAATTTGCCAAAAGGCACAATGCTAATAGGACCATATATAACAACACCATAGAGAAAATCAAAAAACAACAGGATATCATGGTCAGATGGTCCGACAAAGGGGGAATTGTGTTGGTGTAGTAGTTAACTGCGTTGGTGGTGGTACCAGTGCCACGCCGCCCACATCCCACTCAAAAGAAATTCAGGATAGGGTGAAAATGTCTGTCTGCTGCATGCCCGCTGGTGCAAGAGTGACGACTCTGATGACTGGGTCGTCGTCAGACTGTTCATCAGCAGCAGAAGACACCACTTCTTGTTCGTCGTCATCACCTATAAGTCGAAGCCTTGTAGGAACCTTACATTTAGGCTTAGCTACCTTTGTCGGCTCATGGCGTGCCTCACTCTCAGACTGCATTGCTGGGTTCCAATCAACATCAAAGTCATCAGAATGAAGGGGGCTTGAAGAAGAACTTGTAGTAGTAGTATCCCTCCTTGACATTTTTCTTGCTGGGGATCAGGAAGAGAATGGATCATAATCAGGAGGAGTGGCTTCCTTGGATGATACCCCCGATTGAATCTCAATTTCCTGATGTACCCCTACTTCTGGAGGAACAAGCCTTGTAGGCAGTTGAGTCGCTCCATGAACCTCTAGTTGCACCTCTTCATGCACCTCTCCATGCACCTCTACTTGCGCCTCTACTTGCGCCTCTCCTTGCGCATGTACTTGCGCCTCTCCTTGCGTATGTACTTGCGCTTGTACTAGTTGCACCTGTGGTTGTCGTTGCGGCTGTGGTTGTTGAACACTCGTCAGCTGAATTACACCCGGCGTTGATTGGATGGTACTTTCTTGTGATGAGCCAACATCACTGGTCGATGGTGATTGAGAAACTAAAGTGGTTGCCTCAGCAGCACTCATGGTCTTGGACCTAACTTTGCTTGGTGGCCCTGAGCCCAATGAGGCGGAGGTGCTGCTTTCAGCTTGGTCAACGCCCAAAAAAGGTGGCGGTGGGCCCACCAGTCTCCTTGGTAGGTGGTGCCACTTGCTTTTTCTGCTCCTTCTTACTGGCAGTGGCAACTTTTTTTGCTGAGGCTCTACGGCCACCTTTCTTTGGGCCCATCTTCTTCAGATGTCAGAACAGCAGGCCGCAGTTGCACGAGTTGCAGAGTTGTCTTGTCTGTGGCCACACGTGATGTCACGTGCCATTGTGCTGCACACACTGCTGCAGGACTTCTTCCTGGCACTGGTGGTTCTCTTGTGCACTTAAAAGCAAAGGAAGCCAGAGGAACATCAGTTAAACACCCCAAAAAGTCACAAAAAACACACAAAAATCACCACAATCCAATGCCATCCATGACCTCAATGATGTTTAAATTCAAGAGGCCCCACACAAAGCCTTGGTCGATGCACCACTCACTACCCCTGGGCATAATCGGTGAAAGCAGGACAGGCTGGGTGCAGGCCTATGGCTCAGAGCTTACTGTCTGGCTTCAAAATGGCCCCTTGTCCCCCAGCCACATGGCCAGGCCCTGCCTGGACCAGGCCTCAAAATGGCCCCCACCCAAATGACCAGGCCCCAACACCACCCCACAATGTCGAAAAACACAAAAAAATCAACACAATCTAATGCCATCCATGCCCTCAATGATGTTTAAATTCAAGAGGCCCCACACAAAGCCTTGGTCCATGCACCACTCACTACCCCTGGGCATAATGGGTGAAAGCAAGGCAGGCTGGGTGCAGACCTATGGCTCAGAGCACACTGCCTGGCTTCAAAATGGCCCCTTGTCCCCCAGCCACATGGCCAGGCCCTGCGTGGACCAGGCCTCAAAATGGCCTCCACCCACATGGCCAGGCCCCAACAACACCCCAGAAAGTCAAAAAACACAGAAAAATCAACACAATCCAATGCCATACATGCCCTCAATGATGTTTAAATTCAAGAGGCCCCACACAAAGCCTTGGTCCATGCACCACTCACTACCCCTGGGCATAATGGGTGAAAGCAGGGCAGGCTTGATGCAGGCCTATGGCTCAGAGCACACTGCCTGGCTTCAAAATGGCCCCTTGTCCCCCAGCCACATGCCCAGGCTCTGCCTGGACCAGGCCTCAAAATGGCCCCCACCCACATGGCCAGGCCCCAACAACACCCCAAGAAGTAAAAAAACACACAACAATCACCACAATCCAATGCCATCCATGCACTCAATGATGTTTAAATTCAAGACACCCCACAGAAAGAATTGGTCCATGCACCACTGAGTATCCCTGGGCCTAATGGATGAAAGCAAGGCAAACTAGGTGCAGTGCTTAGCACACTGCCTGGCTTCAAAATGGCCCCTTGATCCCCAGCCACATGGCCAAGCACTGCCTGGACCAGGCCTCAAAATGGCCCCCACCCACACGGCCAGGCCCCAACACCACCCCAAAAAGTCGAAAAACACACAACAATCACCACAATCCAATGCCATCCATGCCCTCAATGATGTTTAAATTCAAGACACCCCACAGAAAGACTTGGTCCATGCACCACTGAGTACCCCTGGGCCTAATGGATGAAATCAAGGCAAACTGGGTGCAGGCCTAAGCACACTGCCTTGCTTCAAAATGGCCCCTTGATCACCAGCCACATGGCCAGGCCCTGCCTGTACCAGGCCTCAAAATGGCCCCCACCCACATGGCCAGGCCCCAACAACACCCCAAAAGTCGAAAAACACACAAAAATCACCACAATCAAATGCCATCCATGCTCTCAATGATGTTTAAATTTAGGACACCCCACAGAAAGACTTGGTACATGCATCACTCACTACCCCTGGGCCTACTGGCTAGTGTGGCTTTACAGGCACCCCAACATAAAAAATAAAAATTCCACATATAGTGAGCTAAAATTCAATGACATAAATGAGATTTAAGTTCAACACAACTCACAGAAACAGTTGTATCATGCACCCATGACTAACCCTGGGCCTACTGGATACTGTGGCTACCCACAATATATTTTTTTAAAGCTGTGAAAAAGTTTTAAAATACATTGTAGTTGCAGCAACTGCAATGCCCCAAACAAACAACACCAACTTACTTGTAAAATCTCAAATCCAAAAGTGATCCAAAAACTCCAAAGTCCAAAAAGTCCTCAAATAAAAATAACCAGCAGCAGCCACAAAAAGTAATCCTTCAAGCTCCAGATCCAAATGAAAAGTGACCAGGGGATGGACAAAGCACTGGGAGGAGCCTGCTGGACAGGAACAGGAAGTTGGAGACTCTGGGGCACTTCCTTCCTCCTACCCCCCCCAAAAAATGGACTCCTTCCACAAAGAAGTGCAGCCAAATATCAATCTGAGGAGTTATTCTACTCAAAATCATGATTTTCAGAAGGTTTATGCTGCCTGCGGTGGATTTCTTGTGCAGAATTGCAATGTTTGCATGTTCGGGAAAATGGGCTGTTCAAAATTCCCGCCGTAAGTCAGCTGCGCGCCGCATCTACGTGATCAGCATTGTTTACTCCCGCGATGCATGATCTCGCTGTGCAAGATGGCGGACCGCGATGACGTAATTGCGGTCGAAAAACTCTTGCGCGATCACGCAGCCAGATCCAAAATGGCGCAGCACAGGCAAACCGAGAGAAAAACAGCTTGGCGGACTCAGAATAACAGTAAGCAATGCTGCGCTCGGGATATTGTATTTTTCAAGCAAAAAATCTGCAAGCTTGCGAATTTACAGATTTTTGGGCAAATTTGCAGGATTCGCCCATTGCCAAAAATCCCCAAACGAAACAGATTTTACGCCCACGCTTACATGGAAGACTGCATGCATATTCTATAAGGGTTTGAAGCAGTCTATGGTGTAAGGTCTATTTTAATGCATGAGTAGTTAGGTACTGAGTGGTTAATTACAGTTCTGCAAGGAAAGTGCCAGACGGAATTTATTGCAGCTTCAGTTTTACCACAGTACATAGATAAGCACATACTGCTGAATGGCTCACTACAATACTGAAACAGCAGTGTCAGAGTGTTGGGTGAAAGTGTAAGGATAAAGACTGGGGAATTGAAGGTATAAGAGACAGGTTTGAAGGTGCACAGAAGACTGGAAGCATAGTCTACAGGGGTTTAAAGCAGTCCATGACCTAAGGCCTACTTTGCTCCATGAATACTTGGGTACTGACTGGATGAAGTGTGGCTCAGGGGTTAGAGGCGGCAGACCCAGAAGCTGAGATCGGCCCTGGACCAGGGTTCAATTCCCCGCCTTGACGGGGTTGGGCTCAATAATTCCACAGACTCGATAATTTTCGCTCCGGTGCCTACTCGACTCACGGGTTCACACTCTGCGACTCTGGGCAATAGCTTGCTTAATCTCCACAAAGGCCCCTCGCGGCGGGATGCCTGGCTTTCACCTTGTGGATACCCTTCCGGGGCTATCTCACAGGGGAATACCAGGACGGGTTCCCTAAGCAAGCGCATAGATGCCTGCGATGTGGGCGATTTGCGCTATATAAATACATGTACATTTACATTTACATGATTACAGTTCTGCAAGGAGAGTGTGTGACTGAATTTATAAAAGCTTTACTTTTACCACAGTACATAGATAAGCACATACTGCTGAATGGCTTACTACAATACTGAAACAGCAGTGTCAGAGTGTTTGGTGGAAGTGGAAGTGTAAGGATACAGACTGGGGAACTGAAGGCATAAAAAATAAGTATGCAGGTAGATACCAGACTTCATGCATAGTCCATAGGGATTTCCAGTAATCCATGCCCTCAGACCCACTTTGCATATTTTGAATCAATAGAATAATGTAAAATATATAAAAGTGAATCTATAAGTACTTCACTTTTAGTACAGTGACTACATTAGTAGATAGTGGTCAAACCTTTATTATTATTAAACAATACATGTATTCTTCTAACATCTCATAATTTAACAGAGCTTCTAATAGAAGTTCATCAGGTATTTCATTGACATCAATTTCCTGGTTAGCAATTTCGGAATTTATGTGTTCAAAGATTTCAATATAATCTAATGCTTCCACAAAATCAGCATCAAAGCTTTTGTCTTGGAAATCACTAATTTCTTGTTATTCACTGCCTGTGAGAGATACGTTTAGCTCTTCAATGACAATGTTGGTCATTTCCAAACCGTCCTCAGTATTGTTCTGTTCTTTTTCCATAATTAATCTCCTATGTTGTAGGTTCTTGTACAAAAACATAAACACTTCATTTTATCAGTTTTCCTAATTCATAATACAAAACTAGCTTTATCAACTATTTTGGCCTCAAAAAAAATATTATATAAATACCTTTGTCTAATAACATTCCAACTGTAGAGTTTTAGTACTTTATAAAGTTATATAAATATAATTACTTATAAGGATATCCTGTGCTTAAGTTTTCTTAAATTTTGACACCAGCCACTGCTTATGACTATAGGAAAAGACTCAGGCTGTTATAGTAAAATGCAGTACTAAAAAATGTAGAATATGTCTATTCACTTTACCCGTTCCAAACTAGTAAATGTATTTTAGTAAAATGTTAGAGATACTGTTGGTTGTCCAGAATAACACTGTGTATGTGTGTGTGTTTAGGTACCATTATCACACTAGTTTTTGAATACTTCATGTGTTTTCACACACATTAATTGTTAAAGACCTATCCAGTACTCATCTTTTAACATAATAAGAAAGTAGTGATTCCTTATATAAGTTGAAAATACTCACAGCAACAGGTATAGAATGCCACTTCAACACAACGTATTGTGTATGATGAAGACATATTTACATAGAGAAGAAAAACTACACACAATAACTTATCTTGTCCTCCTAAACATAAAAGAGTATTTGAAAACACTCTCTGTGACATATTTTATGTAGAACAATTTGGTCTCTTTTAATTCTGAATCTCTCTGGTCTCTACTAGCCAAGCATGTCTTTCTATTTAATAGCATATTGGTACGTTGTAGAGAGCTCTTCTGAAGCCAGGTTCCATTTTATACATCTCCAAAATAAAAGTCTCAGGCATGTTTTAAATACATGTTCAAAGATAGTAGGTCCACAGGTACACTCCGTATATATTTTAACTTTCTCAAATGTCTTTAAAAGATACAAACCATTTTACACAGATATATACTCTGTCCATCTCTTGTTCCTTCAGCTCTGTGGAAGCACATCCCATTGCCTATGTTTTATAATTACTTATACTTACCTTAAAAATAATAAATATTAACAGAGTATATATTATAAATTTAGCATCTGTGGAAGACAAGAAAAAATACAGTTACAATGTATATTTTACAACACAAAAATATTTGTAAAGCATTTCATTTGCCTTTTTTGCTGTTCTCAGAATATATTGAATTTCACTACAAACAGTGAGTTCAACAGTACTCATCACATGTCAGCTGGCAAAAAAAAGACAATCAATAGGATTATCTTCCCCAAAAAATTTCAACATTCTCGATAACAATCTAAAAAATAGAAAAAAACATGTTAAATGTTTTTTTCTAAGAGCAATTTCTTACGTAAATATGAAAAATCTAAAACAATCATAAAATAAAAAAACATTATGATTAATTTCCATACACTGTAAATAATGTTACTCACAAATATATGCTGACAAAATATCCAACAAAAAGTCCCTAATGATTTTAGATACTTTTCCTCATGGCCAAATAGTATGTGTCAAATAGTATGTGTCAAATTTTTAGTTTGGAAGTTGTTCAATAATAATCCTGAGTGTTTTTGTCATATGTGGTGTCCCCCAGTGCTCATCCCTCGGCCCGACGCTATTCAACATCTACATGGCCACCCTCACACAAGTGGCCCGCCATCAAGCCACAACATTATCTCCTATGCTGACTATGCCCAGCTCATCCTCATCTCACCAAAGAGCCACACACCACCAAAAGCAATCTCCACAAGGGAATGAAGGATGTCACCAACTGCATAAGGAGCAGCTCTTCATACCTGAACTCTGACAAGACAGAGGTACTCATCCTCGGACCCACCCCCTCAGCCTCAGACAACTCCTGGTGGGTGACTACACTGTGAACAGTACCAACACCTACCGACCATGTACACAACCTAGGGTTCATCCTCAACTTCTCCCTCTCCATGTGTAAGCAAGTCTACACCGTCTCCTTGTACTGCTACAACACCCTTCACATGATCCGCAACATTTACAAGTGGATCCTAACCGAAAGAAGAACAGTGACACAGGCCCTCAGCGGCAGCAGACAAGACTATGACAACACACTCTACACAGGATTTCAGTCCAAACACCTACAACGACTACAACAAATCCAAAACACCTCCGCATCAGTGATCATCAATGTCCCCTGCTGTAGTCACATCACCCACCACCTGATACACCTACACTACCTCAACATCAACAAGAGGATCATCTTCAAGCTCCTCACCCTCACTCACAAAGTACTTTACAACACCAGACCAGCCTTCCTTAACAGCAGTAATCCTGAAAGGCCACATTTTGTTCCTATAAAAATATTAGGTAAGAATTTGGTAACTCTTTAGGCAGACATTGTTTAAAAACCAATTGACTATCATTACAATGTATCCAACCTTTCGGACATTTTAAATAGACAGTGTAATGTCCAGATGTTGTAGAAGGACCATCATGAAAAATAATTGCTACAGCTACAAAAGTTCTTCCTGATATTGATAGTTGAGTATCTACAACATTTTCAATTAAAGTTTCCAATTTTCTTCCATCAGCTCTACAACGTTGAAGCATTAAAATGACATACTGTTCATATCTTTGTATAAATAATGTTGATGACATTTGAGATTTACATTGGCTACACTCCATGTTTTGACTTGCACCTCTAACTAGACTGTTAAAAGACACTGATTCATGGTCTGGTAAAGTCAAATATTTAAATCTTTCCGTGTCTATGTTAGTGCTACATGTAAACAAACAATTTTCACAGTCATGTTGCCATTTGTAATAAAGGCCAAAAAGGTTTTCAATATATATACCTTCATCTTCCAATACAACAAGCATATACATTAGAAATTCCTGACAATCTTGCTGAATATTCTGTGTAAATTGAGTAGAACCAGAACGTATGTCCAAAACATTTCGAATATCAGAAACACTACTACATTTCTCATAAACAGAACAACAAAATCTTTCTTCCCGATTTTCAACAATTTGCTGTTACAAACTTTCAAGAAAAAACAATAATAACTACATTAGCATAGCAGTTGACACCAGAACTATTTTCAAACTGATAACCAACAATCTCTTAAACAGTGTCCCTTTTCTTTTTGCTTGCAATCACAACTTCATCTTTTTTTTCTTTCTCTACAGCTTCAGAGATATTCTCATTTCTTCTTTTTCTACCTACCCCACACTTTTCAAATACTGGATATTGACCTAAATTGGGTGCATATTCTCTTCTTAACCTATTATAATCTTTCACAAAATTGCATCTGCGCTAATCTTTGTCTCATCAAAATCAATCAAGTACAATCCAGATAAAGTTCTGACGCGAGACTAAGCAACATATGCCATATACTCTTTAAACCCGGTACTTCGAATATTCACTACAGCACTATACACACTTCAACTTTTAAATTTATGAATGGTCACCGCATACGCCAAAGAAACAGAAAACTGTTTTCTGCAAACATACAAATCTTTTACAACAAAAACCGAGCTGAACAACGACTAAATTGTTGTACTTCTTAAATTTGATTTTCAAAAATTCAATACCATCTCTATTTACGTAATTAACAAAATTAACACTTTTACCCATTGCTCCATTTATGAAACCTTTATACACATTCAAATTATGACATAAAATGACCCTACAGTTTACACATACATATACATTATTTTCTAAACCAGCACTTTTACTTATTGATTTCTCTAAAGAATCCAATTCATTTTCAAGTTTTCGGTCAAAATAATAGTGTTTCCTTCATGCTCTATTTTATCAATAGCTTCCAATTTCATAATTGCTTCATTTTCCAACTTTAAAATGTCTTCATTGAATATAGAACATTCACGCAGTGTTGGCATTAAGCCGATTACAGGTTTGTTTTCTGCAATTCTCATATATATTTTCTCAGGAACAATATTTTCATTTGGAAACAAATTGGAAAGTAATCATCTCTGTAAAGCTTGTTTGCCATGTTCAGACACTTTTCCAATTCTTATATCTTGAAGAATAGTTCCATAATCAGCATCATTTGCCTGTCGCATATTTGTAATAAGTTCCTTATACTCAAAATATGAGTGCTATGAGATTATCACCTGGGATGCACACAAACAGTACATACTTCCATAGCATGACTTATGATCAGAGAGAGCAGCAGACTCAAAGAGAGAAGGCATACCGGCAGAGCGGACCAGCAGAGCCATCGGGCAGAGTAGCCGTGAGGTGAACGGCAGGACCGGCAGGACACGCTAAGCGCACTACAACCCCCAGCAGCACCAGGGGCGACGCGCTCGTGACGCGTGAGGAGCGCCAGGCGGCGCTGAAAGGGAGACGCCGCCGGGAGCCTCGCGGAGCAGCAGACTCAAAGAGAGAAGGCATACCGGCAGAGCGGACCAGCAGAGCCATCGGGCAGAGTAGCCGTGAGGTGAACGGCAGGACCGGCAGGACACGCTAAGCGCACTACAACCCCCAGCAGCACCAGGGGCGACGCGTGAGGAGCGCCAGGCGGCGCTGAAAGGGAGACGCCCCCTACTCGCCTCGCGAGTCGCGCGCGGGAGAAGCCCGGGACAAGGGCGGGACAGTCTTAGACAGTCCTAGACTGGCCGGGACTGGACTGGACAACCCCCCTAACATCTGCAACCTAAGCAAGTAAGGAAATCTTCTTTCTACTAACGTCTCTGTGCTGTGTCATCTAGGAAGGCTTTCTGTGTGCTTCTAAAGTAAATTCATTGATATACGCGCCCCATCAAAAGCAGCTGGTGACTATTCCTAAAGCCTATTCAACATCCTGCACATAGAATTACACAGCTACGTAGCAAGCCTGGTGAGCAGGTGTGGAAGTGTTATTTTTGTCTCTATATCGAGTAAATCAACAACATAGTCTTATCATGTCTAAAAAAATCACCAAAAAACAGCCAACTGTCAATTCTAAGCCCATAGAAAACTATATGCTTCAAGTCGTAGCTAAAATAAATAACGACAGAAGACAATCATTAGGATTAAGTCAATCGCCTAATTTACAGCTACTAAGCCCAACCCAAAGTCCTCAACATTCAGGCTCTTTAGCACCTGATGAGTCCATAAACCTAATAGACATTACGGTTCACCCTACTTCAAATTTGGAAGATCAGAACAGCCTTATCCTGGATGATGTAGCTAATATAGTGCCATCAGATCAAGAAATAAATATTGACCCTGAACATGAGATACTGGCGCATAACATTGACGAACTGTCATCTCCTGAGCAGGAAACTCGACCTCTGAGAAAGAATAGGAAAACTCAACATAGGCGGTCGGGGTTACGCTCAGGAAATAGGAGGAAAAAAGCTACTCCAATAGGAAAAAATAAGGCACAAATCTTAGATGATGGTGATAATAATGTTCTTGACAAAAGTTATCACGATAAAAGCTATAATGAGGACGATTTGCTTCAGAAAATAGCAGACATTATTGACTCTAAAATTAAAACCATCATTAAGCCTTTAATCGCCAAAATTGACAAACTGAACGCGGAAGTAAAAAAAATGAGTGGTCTTCAAGCAAAAGCTGTGGAAGGGGCTGAGATGGTTAACACCTTAGTGACGCAGATGGCGAAACCAATCGAATCTAAGGCAAGGAGTTCCACAGAAAAAGAGAACAGTTCCATCCTCCCTGGAAGCCCAGCCAGGCATGAAACTCATTCTACTAACCGACCCTTGAATATTGCTGTGGTACCTGGACCAACAGATAATGTGCCAATAATTCGTCAGGAAATAGATCCCCTTCAATTTATCGAAGAAGCCTCCCCAGTTGTTCTGGTCCTGGCCAATGTTCCCCCGCCATCAGATGTACAATCCGAAACACCGGCATCTTTGACTAGTAAGGCACTCTACTGGTTAACAAACAACGTGCAAATGGCACCAGGAGGGAAACACCAACTGGCATCTGAAATTAAATCTACTAAGAGGGTTGCGTGGATTGGAAATCGTCCGAAAAGATTCAAGGGAGACTGCGTTATAGTGACTTTTTTCCATCCAGGAGTTTTGCCCAATCTTTTAAACCATATCTACCCCCCCCAAAGAAGAGCAGGATCTGTTGTTCCTCTCACTTTAAAATTCTTCTATGGAGAGCAACAGAACGTGACTTTTCCGAGGACTCCTGGACCTCTGTGGAATACCGTGAGAAATAACAGAGGCTCAAGGGCTCCCCTTAATGAATGGGGCATGGTTCTAGGCAATAGATATGAAGCCTTATCAGGGCTCAATGATTGTGATTGACTGGGCAATAGATTTGAAAACCTTCCAATTTCTGCCGGCATTCATGCTGACAGGGAAATGGTCACTCGGCCAAATACTGGAGTAACTGATGCTTTGATTAATGTAACTAACATACAGGATGAGTTTGGTAATATGATTAATGCTCACCAGTGTATTGAATGTTCCAAACATATTGCTAATAATGATATAAATGAGCTAAATGAAAATCTATTCCCTGAATTGGCTGCTATAGATGATAACATAAGCGAATATGATCTTACCCAACAACAGTGTGTAGGCCAAACCGATAGTATTAAATCCACCAGTGACAATATTAACACACAATGTACTTTAATGTCCTGGAATGTTGCAGGGTTAAAAAATAAGATTATATCACAGGATCTGCTAACTTTCCTGGATTTAAAGGATATAATCCTTCTACAGGAGACTTGGCAGCTAGAACCAGACCCTATTCAGGGATATTTACATTATTTCATTCCAGCTACCCCGAGCTTAAGGGGAAGGGCAAAAGGTGGTTTGGTAACATGGATCAAGCAGAATAATGATTACTCAGTGTTACAAATAGATACCAATAGTTCCGATATATTATTGGTCAAATTACAGCGACCACTAAATAGGGACCTCTTTATTTTTAACATCTATTCAAGGGGACTACCGGGTGGTAAACCCACTAAGGCGGTCGAACTGTTGGACACTCTATTAAAACAACACTGTTTGAATGCCGATATTATTATTGGTGGTGATTTTAATTGTTGTTTCGAACCACTTGATAATCAGGATATAGACCTCACTATCGAAGAGGATTTTATATGGGAAATCCCACAGCTTTCCTTGTTACCCATTAAAAGATGGTCTGAGGCTGCATTACAGTTAAAAGTACTATGTGTCGAGTATGGGTTGCGGGCCACCAACGGAAGAACATTATCAGATAAGCAGGGCGCCCCTACTTTCTCAAACGGAATCACACATAGTCGTATTGATTATGTATTGATTAATAAAGAGAATTGGAGAAATGTTCTTGACATGAGGATTAAGTCAAGGGTGGAAAGTGACCACGACCCATTGATTTTAACTTTTAAATTGTTTGATCTGATGACAAATGAGGAAGAAAGGGAAAATGTTCAGATAAACCTCTCTAACGATCAAAGACACATCAGATGGGCAATTTGTGCAGCCAACGAGGAAAGTATGATAACTATAAGGGATTTAACAACCCTGGCCATTCAAGAAGTACAGGGTATAAATGATAAAAATACCCCGATAGCTGAAATTAGCAGGATCCATGTGGATTTGTTTAATAAGTTAAAATCGTTTTTTGTAAAGAAAGCTAAGAAGAAGCCATGTAGACCAATAAGAAAGGAGGATCAGTGGTATGGAAAGACTTGTAGGACTGCCTATAGGTTCCTGTCAGATGCGGTAAAAACTAGAGACAAAACTAAAATAAGGGAGGCCCGAGCTATGTATAAAAAAGTGCAATTTAGTGCAAAAAGGGATTGGGAGGAAGGCTACTGGAGGGACCTCCTCGAAGCCAGCAAGGAAAGATCCATGACACCCTTCTGGAATATTGTCAAATGGGGAAGGGGGGCAAATAGAGGAGAACCCATGAATTATGTGCTACCAGAAGCCTGGGTTTCCCATTTTGCTACTCAGTTTGCTGCTGAGGATGAAGGTGATGAGGAGTGTCTAGCCTTAGAAGATACTATAATGAGCCCTTTACTCTTCTCCAAAGATGATGTTCTAAAAACCCTGAGCCGCATACCTAAAGGCAGAGCTCCGGGCCTAGATTCTGTCCCTGCAGACTTGTTTATGCACGACAAGGACCTATGGGCCACCTATATCCAGCTGTTAGTCAATGCCATTGCAAAGGGCTCGCCCATTCCCGAGACCTGGAAAGGAGCCGAGATTATCCCCATCTTTAAAAAGGGGGCATGCTCGGATCCAGGCAATTATAGGCCTATTAGCCTAATTGCATGTATACAAAAAGTTGTGGCAAGGTTATTATTACAGCGAATACATGGGTGGATAGATGACCACGACATATTATCACCCCTGCAGGCTGGTTTCCGCAGTCATACCAGTACCATTGACCAAGTTTTTAGATTTGTTTTATTGTACTGGCGCACAGTTATATTAGGGGGCGGGATGCTTTTTGCGGCTTTTGTTGATTTAAAATCAGCTTTTGATTTAGTACCCCGCCACAAATTGTGGAATATCCTACACGATCAGGGTATCCCAAAAGAAATCCTGTCTCTACTGATTAGAATGCATGAAAACAACTTTGCACAAGTACGCTGGAATCAACAGGGAAGTGTTACTGAGAAGTTTCCCATTGAGAGGGGAGTTCGCCAAGGTTGCGTGCTCGCACCAACGCTCTTCTCGTTATACATCAACAGGGTGATCAGCTATTTTGAACATCAGCCCACGGATGCCCCAAGGTTGGCGGGAAAACTGATCCCCCTGTTGATGTTTGCGGACGATACCCTGCTGATATCGAAGACCCAGCAGGGACTTCAAAGGGCCATTGGGGTTTTTGAAGCATTTTGCACTGACCATGGCCTTGTAATTAATACCAGCAAAACTAAATTTATGGTTATGCACAAGCGGAAACATATCAGAGGTAGAGTTATTATGGATGGGGTGCAGCTTGAACAGACTCAGGTCTTTAAGTACCTTGGTATTAATCTGTCTTATAATCTAGATTGGAAACAGCATACAAATGAACTAGATACAAAACATGCACAACTCGCAGGAGTTCTCACAAAGGAGCTTTTTTCATCTCATACCAAACCAATTAGACCTGTCCTAAAAATTTATAATGCTAAGGTTGGAGCAGCAGTCCTTTACGGAGCTGAACTCTGGGGGTCCAGTAATTTAACCAAGTTGACGGTAGCACAGAACAAATTTCTCCGCAACATTACTGGCTTACCAATGTCAACCCCACTGATACCTTTAAATTATGATTTGGGATTCTATAGTTTTAGGGACATGGCCAGGTATAGAATTGTGGCCTACTGGAGAAGGTTATGGGTAACCCCAGAACTCTCCCAGTATGCCCAAGGTTTCCTAGAGGTGAGAACCCTGGATATTGGCTGTAAGATAGTCTGGATGAAAGAGGTTAAACTATTATATAGGGCATTGGGCTTACCCCAATTGTGGGATGATCCCCTAAATAGTGTATTTCCACCTAAAAAGACACTTCGAGATCTTTATTGGAGCATGGTGGAGATTAAGTGCTTTAGGAATCATATGGATCGTACCTTTACATATGATTATTTGGAGCTCAAGCACTCACCGGCCCTCGAATCCTACTGGGATTGGATTACGGTCCCAGGGGATCGGAAGAGGTACCACCAGCTGAGGGTGGGGACACTTCCTTTAAATGCCCTAATAGTGAAATGGAATAAGGTACAAACAGCAAGGTGCCCCTTCTGTCCGGACCATAATGAAAACATTGGTCATGTGTTGTTTGCCTGCCCTGAATACAGAATGCCTAGACGTTCATGGCTTAAACCAATTTGCATCCAGTTAGGTTTAAAAACGTCAAACGAGGCTGTCAGGATTTTAAGAACAGATACCTCCCAGCCTGTTGTTATAGCTATGGCAAAATTTCTCCACTGGATGTGGATAATTCGGGCACGCAAAATGTGTCTGGAATAAACCTAGGATTGTTATTGCTTGTCGTACTGCTTGTGATTAATTGAACTTCTGACCAGTATATTTCTGTGATAAACTATGCAAGCCTTATAAGCAATTGTTACTTTTTTACTTATCCTTTCGGTTGGCACCAATGAACTTAGCTTTCTAAATTTTATCGTTTTTGGTATTTTAATGGATATTTTAAGATTATGTAATGATGTAAATAGGAAATTTTAAGATTGTGTAAAAATGTAAATAGGACGAGATAGGAAGATGCTTTTAACCTTTGTTTATTTATTGTATCAACTCATTGTGGATCCTGTATACTTGGGGGGAGGGGGTGGGACAGAAACAACAAATTTTTCTTTTTGTAAAACGTCTTTTATGATTGAAATATATCGAATAAAGACTAATTAAAGTGAAAGTGAGTAAATGTTAACATTTCCAATGCTCTCCAAAGACTTTCTTGTATCTTCATGCGCCAGTGTTTTAAACACTGGTTGTCCTTTTACAGGAGTAAGTTGTAGTAGATCTCCAAAATCTATGACGTGTTTTACTCCAAATAATACGTCATACTCTGATTTAAGAATTTGCTGCATTTTTAAATACATAAAGGCAAGCATTAAGTTTGATATCATGCTTACCTCATCAATAATGAGAAGTTTCATTTTCTTCAAGACTCTTGAAACTTCACAACAAGCTTCTCCAGATAGCTTGTGGTATACCAATTTGTTTTCATGCTCTACTGGTAGCATTATTAAACGATGTAAAGTAATTCCATTAATATTTTGTTCTGCCAACCCAGTTGGAGCAGACATAACACAAGACAAATGCGACTCAGTTGTTTTCTATAGATAAGTTGTAATTACTTTATCTAAAAAACTTTTTCCTGTTCCAGCTTGTCCTCTCACGCACATTCGCATAGGTTGAAATGATGAGCAGGAGCACTCTTTCTTTTCATGAAGTAATCCATGGTCAATCTGTTCTCTCACTTCCTCATATATTTGTTTCTGCTCAACATTTAGTTGTTCTTCCAAGTTTCCTAAGTTTGTTACATCTTCTTGAGCTTGATACATTGATGTTTCAACCTCATCCATGGCAGTTGCTGCTTCATTTTGAGCAGTTGGTTCTGCTAGTGGATCCTGACTCAGCAAAGCATAAGTTTGACTGTCTTGAGAACTGTATCTAGCAATCTCAGCTGCAATAGTGTAATTCTTTTCGGCATTGTTCAACTTTTGAGACATGAATGCCACAGGATGCTGCTGACCGGTAGCTGGATGTCTTTGGGACAAAAAGTCTCCCATTGCTCCATCAGAGGCATCTGCTTCCACTATAAAGGGCTACTCTGGGTCTGCGTGAGCCAGGACAGGAGTGGAGGAAAATTCCACTTTCAAGGCATCAAAGGCGGTTTGTGTTTCTTTTTCCCATTGGAAAGTAACATTCTTTCGCAACAACTTTGTGACGGGTGCCACCAAGGCTGAAAAGTGATGTATAAAGTGCCTTTAAAAATTGGTGAATCCCAAGAAGCATTGTATGTCCCGCACTGTCTTGGGGCTGGGCCAATCCGTAATGGCCGTGGTCTTTCTTTCTGCCATGATTTGGCCAGCTGGGGTGAGCATTACTCCCAAGAACTCCATGGTGTTAACGTGGAATTCACATTTACTAATCTTGCAAAAAAGATGGTTATTTATTAGAGCTTGTAAGACAATTCCAACAGGATCCGAATGTTCTTCGGTCTTAGCAGAGAAGACAAGGATGTTGTCTATGTAAACGACCACAAATCAATCTAAATACTCCCGAAGAACATCGTTTAAGAAGAATTGAAAGGTGGCAGTAGCGTTGCAAAGGTCAAAAGGCATCACAAGGTATTTGTACAATCCGTACCTGGTCTTGAAGGTTGTTTTCCATTCATCTCCGGCACGCATCCTGACCAAATGATAGGCCCCACAAAGATCGAGTTTAGTATATATCGCAGCCTCTTTTACTTGTTCCAATAGAACAGAGACAAGAGGAAGAGGGTATTGATTTTTCACAATGATCACATTCAGCGCTCTAAAGTCGATACAAGTTTGAAGCTCCCAATGGGCCTTTGGTATAAAAAAGGGGGAAGCTGCAGGTAATCGAGAGGGACAAATGAACCCTAATGATAGATATTTGTCAAGATACTGCCTCAAATGTTGATTCTCAGGTTCTGTCAAGGCATAGATTCTGCTGCAGGGGACTACAGATACGGGAATCAAATTAATCTGGTAGTCGTACATGCGATGCGGTGGTAACACCTCAGCCATGGTATCACTGAAGACTGAGGCAAAGTCCTGATAACAGTCGGGTAAGTCCACTTAATTTTCTGCGGCTGTAGCGATGTGATGATGCCAAGATAACGCTTTGGATGGCACAGGAGGAGGGTATAGATAGTGGGCAGAACAGTACTCCGAATCCATCTTTAACCCCTTCGCTGCTAGGCCTTTTCCCCTCGTGTGCTAAGCCCTTTTTGGGCGATTTAGGGTAGTTCGTGCTTAGGCCCTTGTAACTTTTTGACCACATAAGGTATCCACGCCAAATTTGCGTCCTTTTCTTTCAACATCATGTGGACTCTAAAGGCGCCCAGGGTTTGTGGATTCCTTTGGAGGGGTCCCAGAAATTAACCGAAATATAGTGTTTTTTTTGTTTTTTTCAGAAAAATGGGAAAACCGGGCTGCAAATGAAAGCCTCTGGGTTTTTCCCTGAAAGTGTTATCAAAAAAGGGTTTATGGGGCTGACATTTCCATTTTCTCAGCTTTTAGGAAATGACAGTCTTTTGTCAGAGAACCGACATTTTTTACACAGTTTTGGCATTTTTCTGGGACATAGCCTATTTTTGCTATTTTTAGAGCTTTCCACCTCCTTCCAGTTAATGGTAGAAATGAGTTTAAAAGCAATAATGGATCCTATAAAGCTGTACATTTTCGAAAAGTAGACAAAATTCTGAATTCAGAAAGGGGTCATTTGTCTAAATCCATGAAGGTTTCTTTATAGAAACTAACAGTTAAATATTGGAATAATTGAAAATTTGTTGAAAAAAACAGTCTTTTGTCTCAACGTTTTCACCTATAACTTTTTCTAATTTTGACAGCTCTTGGAAAGCAATATGCCGTTACATCCGTTATACCTTCCTGGTTGTGGGAATATATAGGACTTGTAGTTTTTCCAAGAACCCGATGAACCCAGATCCAAAAACTGAGCAGCAACTTGCAATGGTATTTTTTCATTTACTGGGTATAGAGCATTTTGTCTTGGAAAATGTATACATGGAAAAATCTGTATGAAAGACACCTATGTATTTCTGAATTGGGTACAAATTATAGAGTTCAGAAACAGTATATAATTGCTAATTTTCAAAATTGGGAAAACTCATACTAGCATGAGAATTATTGGTCATTTTTCCATTTTTTTTTTTTTACACAATGTCTTTCATTGAAAGGGAGAAATGCGCAAAAGCTCAATTGGTAATAACAGTTGATTTACAAATCTGAATTACCCCAAGTCTCCCGATAAAAACAGTACCTTACTTGTGTGGGTCGGCCTTGTGCCTGCGACAGGAAACGGCGCAAAATGCAACGTGGTGACACCTAAATTTTGCAGTTACAAATTTACCCTTTTTTAGCAAAGTGCCTACCTGTAGTTTTTTCACCCTAGCTCTACCGGCACCTAGGGAAACCTAGCAAACCTATACATTTTTGAAAAGTAGATACCCAGGGGAATTTAGGATGGGGTGACTCGACTGCCTACCACCAGGTCTTGTTACCCAGAATCCCTTGCAAAGCTAAGAATTTGACAAAAAAAACACATTTTCCTCACATTTCTGTGGAGGAAAGTTCTGGAATCTGCGTGGATCAGCAAATTTCCACCCACCCACCCAGTATTTCCCCAGGTCTCCCAAAAAAAATGGTACCTCACTTGCCTGGGTAGGCATAGTGGCTGCGACACAAAACAGCACAAAACGCAACGTGGTTGCACCTCAATTTCCCAGTGAAATCTTGCGCTCTTTGGACAAAGAGACTACCTTTTGTTTTTGCACCCTAGCTCTGCCAGCACCTAGGGAAACCTAGCAAACCTATACATTTCTGAAAACTAGACACATAGGGGAATTCAGGAGGGGGTGACTCGTCTGCCTACCCCCAAGTTTTGTTACCCAGAATCCCTTGCAAAGCTAAGATTTTGACAAAAAAACCACATTTTCCTAACATTTCTGTGGTGGAAAGTTCTGGAATCTGCGTGGATCAACAAATTTCCACCCACCCAGCGTTCCCCCAGGTCTCCCAAAAAAAATGGTACCTCACTTGCGTGGGTAGGCATAGTGGCTGCGACATGAAACAGCGCAAAACACAACATGGTCGCACCTCAATTTCCCAGTAAAATTTTGCACTTTTTTGACAAAAAGACTACCTTTTGTTTTTGCGCCCTAGCTCTGCCAGCACCTAAGGAAACCTAGCAAACCTATACATTTTTGAAAAGTAGACACCCAGGGAAAGTCAGGATGGGGTGACTCCTCTGCCTACCCTCAGGTTTTGTTACCCAGAAACCCTTGCAAAGCTAAGATTTTGACAAAAAAAACACATTTTCCTAACATTTCTGTGGTGGAAAGTTCTGGAATCTGCGTGGATCAACAAATTTCCACCCACCCAGCGTTCCCCCAGGTCTCCCGGAAAAAATGGTACCTCACTTGTGTGGGTAGGCATAGTGGCTGCGACATGAAACAGCGCAAAACGCAACATGGTCGCACCTCAATTTCCCAGTAAAATTTTGCACTTTTTGGACAAAAAGACTACCTTTTGTTTTTGCGCCCTAGCTCTGCCAGCACCTAAGGAAACCTAGCAAACCTATAAATTTTTTAAAACTAGACACACAGGGAAATTCAGGATGGGGTGACTCGTCTGCCTACCCCCAGGTTTTGTTACCCAGAATCCCTTGCAAAGCTAAGATTTTGACAAACAAAACACATTTTCCTAACATTTCTGTGGTGGAAAGTTCTGGAATCTGCGTGGATCAACAAATTTCCACCCACCCAGCGTTCCCCCAGGTCTCCCGGAAAAAAATGGTACCTCACTTGCGTGGGTAGGCATAGTGGCTGCGACATGAAACAGCGCAAAACACAACATGGTCGCACCTCAATTTCCCAGTAAAATTTTGCACTTTTTGGACAAAAAGACTACCTTTTGTTTTTGCGGCCTGGCTCTGCCAGCACCTAAGGAAACCTAGCAAACCTATACATTTTTGAAAAGTAGACACCCAAAGGAATTCAGGATGGGGTGACTCCTTGCCTACCCTCAGGTTTTATTACCCAGAATCCCTTGCAAAGCTAAGATTTTGACAAAAAAAACACATTTTCCTAACATTTCTGTGGTGGAAAGTTCTGGAATCTGCGTGGATCAACAAATTTCCACCCCCCCAACGTTCCCCCAGGTCTCCCGGAAAAAATGGTACTTCACTTGCGTGGGTAGGCATAGTGGCTGCAACATGAAACAGCGCAAAACGCAACATGGTCGCACCTCAATTTCCCAGTAAAATGTTGCACTTTTTGGACAAAAAGACTACCTTTTGTTTTTGTGCCCTAGCTCTGCCAACACCTAAGGAAACCTAGCAAACCTATACATTTTTGAAAATTAGACACCCAGGGGAATCCAGGATGGGGTGACTCCTCTGCCTACCCTCAGGTTTTGTTACCCAGAATCCCTTGCAAAGCTAAGATTTTGACAAACAAAACACATTTTCCTAACATTTCTGTGGTGGAAAGTTCTGGAATCTGCGTGGATCAACAAATTTCCACCCACCCAGCGTTCCCCCAGGTCTCCCGGAAAAAAATGGTACCTCACTTGCGTGGGTAGGCATAGTGGCTGCGACATGAAACAGCGCAAAACACAACATGGTTGCACCTCAATTTCCCAGTAAAATTTTGCACTTTTTGGACAAAAAGACTACCTTTTGTTTTTGCGCCCTGGCTCTGCCAGCACCTAAGGAAACCTAGCAAACCTATACATTTTTGAAAAGTAGACACCCAAAGGAATTCAGGATGGGGTGACTCCTCTGCCTACCCTCAGGTTTTATTACCCAGAATCCCTTGCAAAGCTAAGATTTTGACAAAAAAACACATTTTCCTAACATTTCTGTGGTGGAAAGTTCTGGAATCTGCGTGGATCAACAAATTCCCACCCACCCAGCGTTTCACCAGGTCTCCCGGAAAAAATGGTACCTCACTTGCATGGGTAGGCATAGTGGCTGCGACATGAAACAGCGCAAAACACAACATGGTCGCACCTCAATTTCCCAGTAAAATTTTGCACTTTTTGGACAAAAATACTACCTTTTATTTTTGCGCCCTAGCTCTGCCAGCACCTAAGGAAGCCTAGAAAAACCTATACATTTTTGAAAAGTAGACACCCAGGGAAATTCAGGATGGGGTGACTCCTCTGCCTACCCTCAGGTTTTGTTACCCAGAATCCCTTGCAAACCTAAGATTTTGACAAAAAAAACACATTTCCTGACATTTCTGTGGTGGAAAGTTCTGGAATCTGCGTGGATCATGGTCGCACCTCAATTTCCCAGTAAAATTTTGCACTTTTTAGACAAATAGACTACCTTTTGTTTTTGCGCCCTAGCTCTGCCAGCACCTAAGGAAACCTAGCAAACCTATACATTTTTAAAAACTAGAGACACAGGGGAATTCAGGATGGGGTGACTTGTCTGCCTACCCCCAGGTTTTGCTACCCAGAATCTCTTGCAAAGATAAGATTTTGACAAAAAAAACACATTTCCCTAACATTTCTGTGGCGGAAAGTTCTAGAATCTGCGTGGATCAACAAATTTCCACCCACCCTGCGTTTCCCCGGGTCTCTCAAAAACAATGGTACCTCACTTGCGTAGGTAGGCATAGTGGCTGCGACATGAAACAGCACAAAACGCAACATGGTCGCACCTCAATTTCCCAGTAAAATTTTGCACTTTTTGGACAAAAAGACTACCTTTTGTTTTTGCGCCCTAGCTCTGCCAGCACCTAAAGAAACCTAGCAAACCTATACATTTTTGAAAAGTAGACACCCAGGGGAATTCAGGATGGGGTGACTCCTCTGCCTACCCTCAGGTTATGTTACCCAGAATCCCTTGCAAAGCTAAGATTTTGACAAAAAAAACACATTTTCCTAACATTTCTGTGGTGGGAAGTTCTGGAATATGCGTGGATCAACAATATTCCACCCACCCAGCGTTCCCCCAGGTCTCCCGGAAAAAATGGTACCTCACTTGCGTGGGTAGGCATAGTGGCTGCAACAGGAAACGGTTCAAATTGTATGGTGGTGAATTTACAATACCCAAATGCAAAACAACCTTGATTTTTGGGGGGGGGGCTTCTGAGACTTTGGCCCGGGGCTCGGTGGTATTCTTTGGAAACTACCAAACCCAAACAGTTCTGAAAAGTAGACACCCGGGGGAGTCCAGGGAGGTATGGCATGCGTAGGTCCCCCAATGTTTTCCTACCCAGAACTCCTTGCAAACCTTAAAATTAGGTAAAAATATCACTTTTCCAAACTTTTTTGCGTGGAATCTCCGTGCCGGCAAAAATGTCCTACCACCCAGCATTCCCCTTGTTCTCCCGAGTAAAAGGATACCTCACTTGTGTGGGTGCCCCAAAGCAGAACAGTCCGAAAATGAATTTTGAAAACGTAGTATTTGAGTTTTACAAATTAAGCCCCCCTGCCTTAGACACAGGCCTTTGGCCCACCCACACAAGTGAGGTATCATTTTACTCGGGAGAACAAGGGGAACGCTGGGTGGTAGGACATTTGTTTGCAGGGATTTCTGGGTAGGAAAACATTGGGGGACCCACGCATGCCATACCTCCCTGGACTCCCCCGGGTGTCTAGTTTTCAGAACTGTTTGGGTTTGGTAGTTTCCAAAGATGCCCGCCGAGCCCCGGTCCAAAAACTCAATCCTACTCCCCAAAAAAGAAGGTAATGTTGCTATTGGTTATTGTAATTTCTCCACCGTACGATTTGGACCGTTTCCTGTTGCAGCCACTATGCCTACCCACGCAAATGAGGTACCATTTTTATCGAGAGACCTGGGGGAACTCTGGGTGGGAGGAAATTTGTGTGAGCCCAGTGACGCAACGCTTTCCCACGCATAAAAAGTGTGAAAAAACTGATTTTTCCAGCAAAAATTAAGGTTTGCAAGGGATTCTGGGTAAAGGAACGTTGGAGGATCCACGCAAGCCATACCTCCTTGGAAGCCCCCGGGTGTCTACTTTTCAGAAATGTATGAGTTTGGTAGGTTTCCCTAGATGGCCGTCTAGCACGGGGCCAAAAACCCAGGTAACCTTATTATAAAATGCTCTTTTTCTTTTACATTTCTTCATGTCCCTAATCAAATTTAAAACAACTCTATTATAAAACATTCTTTTTCTAATTTCCTGAAATGTATTCTTCCTCCTTTTATTATACTGTGTTTGTTTAGAAGATGATTTTCCATTGTTTTTCTTTTTTCTCTTGTTTTTCTCTTTTGTTGCAGATACACTGTTTGTATTTCTCACATTGTCCACACTACTCCTAGTGTTTGATAACTTCTTCAAACCAGCTTTTTTTTTCTTACCAGCAGGTTTTTTCTTTTTGTTCACACATTGTTGTTCAGGTAAATCTTGTGGATGACTTCTCTTTAAATAATACTCTTTATTATGGTGTTTCCTCTTTTCACTTTTTGAAGTCATGATGAATTTCTTTTAGTGTTGATAAATAGAATCTGTTTTAAAAAATATATAAAACATTATAAAAATAAATATATGAAATATACTATTCTATTACTAAATAAATACAATGTAAAATGACTAAGTATAACAAACAACTGTGTAACTGATAACAGAAGTGCATACATACTGCATAAAACTTTCAAGAACTACATCTGGAAGAAGAATACCTTAATGAATGTATCAGTGGTTTCAAGCAGCCCATGCCCTAAGGCCTACTTTGCTGCATGAGTACTTGGGTACTGACTGAATGATGATAGTACCGTAAAGAGAGTGTCTAAGTGAATATATAAGTGCTTGAGTTTTAGTGCAGTAAATGGATTAGAACATACTGCTAAATGGGTCACTACAGTACTGCAGGAACAGTCACAGAGTGTTTGGTGGAAGTATAAGGATACAGAATGGAAAATTGGAGATGTAAAACACAAGAATGCACACAGATAAAATAATGCATATATACTGGATAAGGGATTGAAGCAGTGTATCTGCTAAGGCTTACTTCACTGCATCAATACGTGAGTACTAACTAAATAATTACCACCCTGTAAGGAGATTGCCTAACTGAATTTATAAGTGCTTCAGTGTATGAGGACATACGAGGAGTATGAGGAAAGAGGGGAGAATATTAAGAGAGAGGGGGGAGAATGAGGAAAGAGAGGGGAGTATAAGGAGACACGGTGTTTATAAAGAGAGAGGGGTGTGTATGAAGAAAGAGGATGGAGTAAGAGGAGAGAGGGGGGTTTATGAGGAGAGGATGGAGAATGAGGAGAGGGGGACGAATGAGGAGAGAAGGTGGAGTAAGAGGAGAGAGGGGGAATATGAGGAGAAAGGTGGGAGTATGACGACAGAGAGGGGGGTATGAGGAGAGGGGGAATATAAGGAGAAGGGGGAGTATGAAAAGAGAGGGAAGAGTAAGATGAGAGAGGAGGAAGTATGAGAAGAGGAGGGAGTATGAGGTGAGATACAGGAGTATCAGTAAAGAAGAAGGAGTATGAGCAGAGAAAGGGGAGTGTGAGGAGAGAGGGGTAGTATGAGGAGAGACAGGAGGAGTATGAAGAGAAAGGGGAGTATTTGGAAGGAGGGGCAAGTATGAAGAGAAAAGAGGAGTATAAGGAGAGAGGGGTGTGTATAAGAAGAGAGGAGAGAGTATGAGAAGAGAGGGGGAGAATGTGGAGAACAGGGGAGTATAAGCAGAGAGGGGTTGTATGAGAAGAGAGGGAGCACTATGAAGAGAGATGGGTGTGTATGAGGAGAGAGGGGGGAGAGTATAGAAAAAGCGGAAAGTATAATTCCTAAATGTACACAGACGCACAGTTTTGCAGACGCATTTTACCAAAACAAATTTACTAGTCTAAAACGGTTAAGTGACTGTACACATTCCATGTATATAACTACTACATTTCAGTGGACAATCCTGACTCATTTTGCAAATACATATGCAATTTTCTGCATTATTTCTGCCAACATTACATCAAAAAAGTGACACAATAGAACAACAAAGAGGAGCAAGGGGCTTGTAAATCTGCCCCAGAGTGTATGCAACAGTGTATATATACTGACTGGGGAATTGTTAAGGGGGAGATATGAGGAAAGAGAGAGGAGTAAGAGGAAAGAGGAGGGAGTATCAAAAGAAGGGGGAGTATGAAGAGAGAGGGGGAGAATAAGGAGAGAGGAGGAATATGAGGAGAGAGGGGGACTATGAAGACAGAGAAGTAGATTATGAAGACAGGGGAGAAAATGATGAGAAGGGGGAGTATGAGGAGTATGAGGAGAGAGGGAGGAGTAAGAGGAGAGAGGGGAGAGTATGACGACAGGGAGGAGTATAAGGAGAGAGAGGGGAGAATGAGGAGAGAGGAGGGAGTTTGAGGAGAGGGGGAGTATGAGGACAGTGGGAATATGAGAAAAAGGGGGAGTATGAGGATAGAGGGAGGAGAAAGAGGAGAGAGGGAGAGTATGAGGGCAGGGGGAGTATGTGGACAGGAGGGAGTATAAGGAGAGAGAGGTGAGAATAAGGAAAGAGAGGGAATATCAGGAGAGATTAGGGAGTATAAGGAGAGAGGGACAGTGTGAGGAGAGAGTGGGGAGTAAAGGAAAGAGGGGCGAATATGAGGAGAAAGGGAGAATATAAGGAGAGAGTAGTATGTATGAGGAGAGAAGAGGGAATATGAAGAGAGAGGGGGGAATAGGTGGGGAAAAGAGGAATGTAAGAAGCGAGGGGGTGTATTAAGAGATAGGGGGTAGTATGAGGAGACAGTAAGAAATATGAGGAGAGGGGGAATATGAGGAAAGGGGGAATATGAGGAGAAGGGGGAGTACGAGGAGAGAGAGAGGCGAAAGGGAGGAGTATCCGGACAGGGGGGAGTATGAGGACAAGTGGGAGTATGAGGAGAGAGAGGTGAGAATGAGGAAAGAGGGGGAATATCAGGAACGAGGGGGAAGTATAAGGAGAGAGAGGGAGAGTGTTAGGAGAGAGGGGTGAGTATGTAGAAAAAGTGGCAATTATGAGGAGAAAGGGGGAGTATAAAAAGAGAGGAGTGTGTATAAGGAGAAAGGAGGAAGTGTGAGAAGAGAAGGGGAAGAATGTGGAGAAAAGAGGAATATAAGGAGATAGTGGGTATATAAGGAGAGAGGGGGTAGTAGGAGGAGACAGTAAGAAGTATGAGGAGGGAGAGAAAGGGGGTAGTATGAGGAAAAGAGGGAATATAAAGAGAGGGGGAGTATGAGGGGAGACGGGGAGTATGAGGAGAGGAGGGAATATGAGTAGAGGGGGGAGTATGAGGAGAGGGGGGAAGTATAAGGAGAGAAGGGTGTGTATGAGGAAAGAGGGGGAGTATGAGGAGAAAGGAAAGGAGGGAGAGTGTGGAAAAGGGGCAAGTATTATAGCTAAACGCACACAGACGCACACTGTGATTCTAGGCACAAAATAGAAGACCTTGCATTTTACCAAAACACATTTACTAGTCTAGAAACGTGTAAATGACTGCACACATTCCATGTACATAACTACTACATTTCAGTAGACAACCCTGACTCATTTTGCAAATACATAAGCAATTTGATGCAATTTCTTACCAAAATTACATGAAAAAAGTGACACAATAAAACAACAAAAAGGTGCAAGGGGCTTGTAAATCTGCCCCAGGGGGTGTATGCAACAGTGTATGTAGGCTGACTGGGAAATTGTACATTTAGAACAAAATTCTGATTCTAGACAAACAACACTATTAATTACTCTTGAAGGGCTAATATCACTGCGCATATTACAGAAATATAATGATTGCATTTTACAGTACAACCCAGAGTCATTTTACAAATACAAAACCAATAATCGGTTTTTAATTCTATCAAAACTAGAAAAAAAGAATAGCTTTATAAGCACTTATATATCTGTAAACACAAAACATACAAAAATGCTTCTCTTAGAACAATTCCCTAATGCAGACAGACACACAGTGTGATTCTAGACAAAAAATAGTACACCTTGCATTTTACCAAAGCACATTTACTAGTCTAGAAACACTTACGTGACTGCACACATTCCATGTATATAACTACTACATTTCAGTGGTCAACCCTAACTCATTTTGCAAATACATAAGCAAATTGATGCATTATTAGTTCATGTCCTAAGCTCTACTTCATTGCATCAGTACATGGGTACTGACTAAATCATTACATTTCTGTAAGGAGAGTGCCTCACTAAATTTATAACTGCTTGAGTTTTAGTGCAGTAAAAAATTATCACAGATTGCTAAATGGGTCACTACAGTACTGCAAGAACAGTCACAGCGTGTTTGATGGAAGTATAAGGATACAGAATGGAGAATTGAAGATGGGAAATACAAGCGTGCACATGGATAGAAAAATGCATATATACTGGATAAGGGATTGAAGCAGTTCATCTACTAAGGCCTACTTCACTGCATCAGTACTTGGGTACCGACTGAATGATTACACTTCTGTAAGGAAAGTGCCTGACTGCATTTATAAGTGCTTCACTGTATGAAGACATAGGAGGAGTATGAGGAGAGAGAGGAAAATTATAAGTGACAGGGGGGAATGAGGAGAGAGAGTAGAGTATAAGGAGAGAGGGAAGAGTAAGAGAAGAGAGGGGGAAGTATGAGGAGAGGAGGAGGTATGATGAAAGAGACAGGAATATCAGGAGAGAGGAGGGAGTATAAGGAGAGAGAGGGGGAATGTGAGGACAGAGGGGGAACTATGAGAAGAGAGAAGAGGAGTATGAGGAGAGAGAAAGGGGTATGTGAAAAGAGGGGCGAGTATAAGGAGAACAGATTACTATAAGGAGAGAGGGGTGTGTATGAGATGAGAAGGGAGAGTATGAGAAGAGACGGGGGGAGAATGAGGAGACAGTAAGAAATATGAGGAGAGGGGGAATATGAGGACAGGGGGATATGAGGAGAAGGGGGAGTATGAGGAGAGAGAGAGGAGTAAGAGGAGAAAGGGAGGAGTATCAGGACAAGGGGGAGTATGAGGACAAGTGGGAGTATGAGGAGAGAGAGGTGAGAATGAGGAAAGATGGGGAATATCAGGAAAGAGGGGGAAGTATAAGGAGAGTGAGGGAGAGTGTCAGGAGAGAGGAGTGAGTATGTAGAAAAAGTGGTAATTATGAGGAGAAAGGGGGATTATAAGAAGAGAGGAGTGTGTATAAGGAGAAAGGAGGAAGTATGAGAAGAGAAGGGGAAGTATGAGGAGAGGAGGAGGTATGAGGAAAGAGACAGGAATATTAGGAGAGAGGAGGGAGTATAAGGAGAGAGAGGGGGAATGTGAGGACAGAAGGGGACTATGAGAAGAGAGAAGAGGAGTATGATGAGAGAGAAAGGGGTATGTGAAAAGAGGGGTGAGTATAAGGAGAACAGATTACTATAAGGAGAGAGGGGTGTGTATGAGAAGAGAAGGGAGAGTATGAGAAGAGAGGGGGGAGAATGTGGACAAAAAAGGAGTATAAGAAGAGAGGAGGTGTATGAGGAGAGAGGGAGTACTATGTGGAGAGAGTGAGGAGTATGAAAACATGGGGAGTATGAGGAGTGAAGTGGGTATGAGGAGGGATGGGGAGTATGAAGAAAGGGGAAAATATGAGGAGGGGGGAGTGTGAGAATAGTATGAGTGGGAAAGGGGGAATATAAGGAGAGTGGAGAGTATGAGGAGAAAGGAGTAAGTTTGAGGAGAGAGGTTGGAGTATGAGGAGAAAACAGAAAGTATAAGGAGAGAGAGGGGTGTGAGGAGAGAAGGGGAGTATAAGGAGAAAAGGGTGTGTATGAGGAAAGAGGGAGAAGTATGAGGAGAAAGGGGGAGAATGTGGGAAAACGGGCTAGTATAATTGCTAAATGCACACAGACGCACACTGTGATTAAAGACATAATATATAAGACCTTGGATTTTACCAAAACACATTTACTAGACTACGAACAATTAAGTGACTGTACACATTCCATATATATAACTACTACATTTCAGTGGTCAACCCTGACTCATTTTGCAAATACATAAGCAAATTGATGCATGTTTTGTGCCAACATTACATCAAAAAACTGACACAATACAACAACAAAGAGGCACAAAGGGCACAGAGGGCTTGTAAATCTGCCCTAGAGTTTAGGCAGCAGTGTATGTATACTGACAGGGAAAATGTTGATTTAAAACACAAGTCTAATTCTACACAAAAAACACAATTAATTACTCTTGAAGGGCTAATAATACTGCACACATTACATAAATATAATTACTACATTTTACTTTACAACCATGACTCATTTTGCAAATACATAAACAATTTGCTGCATTATTTCGGCGAACATTACATCAAAAATAACACAATGGCAGCACAGACATGCACAAGAGTCTAGTAAATAGATCCCAGAGAGTTTACAGTAGTGTATGTATACTGACTGGAAAACTGTAGATTTAAAAAAACAAGCAACACTATTAAGTACTCTACAACTGAAAAAGTGACTGCACACATTCTACATTTTTTAGTACTGCACTTTATAGCACAAAGCTGACTCACTAAACACATTAACTTACCAAATGGTCTTATCACAATTGTTATCCAAATGCAGACAAACTCATAATGTAATTCTACCCACTTTAGAAGGATAAACACATTACTCTTATTAAAAAAAAATGCACCACATGCATTCCCCTACAAGTTATCAACTCACCTCTAAAATTGATTTGTAGATTAGGAAGAATGCCACTCACACAGCAGATATTCTTATACAGAATCGCTCTACGTCAGTAATCTAAGACGGATCGCACACCGCTAGCCTCTCCTCCGGATAGCCCCTAAGCACTCTGGTATGTGAAGTGCGTGTGGTTTGTAGAGTTGAAACAAAGTACGTCAGTGTTCACAGCAAAACCAGAAAATGGCACACTTTCCCTCTCAATTTACACATATACACATGTTAATAACAAATCAAATTGCTTCACACATTAATTCAAAACAAAACACACATTTCTTTTGGTTGAACATGTGAACCCTTTCCAACTGACAGAACTTTGACCCCCAACAAATCATGCAAAAGTCAACTGTCCACAGAGGTCAAAAGTTCAGAACACTGTAAAACACATCTCCTTCTACAAAAGACACATACTTATAAGTACCAATAAAGAGAAAAGCTCTTGTTAGAACCAACTAACATCTAAACACATAAACTTGATAAATATCTGAAAAATATTTATCTTTTTCTTGCTTCGGTGCGCGTACAGGGCGACTTAGGAACCTCGCACCATTCGTTGTACAGCCGCGCTTGGTACGAGTACTGGAAATTTACCGTAAAAAACATAAATAGCCCATATCACTAGTTATTATTATCCCCAGGGACCCCAATCCCCGGGGCTCAAATACAATGTTGGGGACCATGGGGGGAAACCCCAATGCCCCACGGTCCCAGCTGGCTCCCCGCGTCCTTCTGGAGCCGGCATTGCTTTTCATCAGAGAGAGCAGCTTACATGCTGCTCCCCCTGACGAAAAGCAATATGCTTTCCTATTTGAAAGAGAGAGCAGGTTTCCTGCTCTCTTTTCCAAATAGGAAAGTAGTTTGCTATGGTAGGCAGGAACTGCGAGGCTTCCGCCCAACCATAGCAAACTACTGTGTCCCGGGGGTAGGCACACCGGGACACTGCAGGAGCCGGCCCTGGGGGGTGGCGGTTCCCAGGGCCACCACAAGGCGTGCGGCCCCCCTCCCAACATTTAAATGCCCTGCGGGGTAGTGGTCACCGGGGTTGGAGGGTTTATCACGGATCCCCCCTATTTTTAATATTAGAGCCCCACAGAGGTGGCGATCCCCGGGGTGTGTGGGGGAGCTTGAGCCCTCCACACAGGTATTTTTTTTAAAGCCCTGGGGAGGGGCAGTCCCCGGGCACCGGGGGGGCCGTGAGCCCTCCTCATAAATATTGTTAAAGCCCTGGGGGGGTGGCAGTCCCTGGGGCTGGGGGGCCCCTCTTGGCCCCCCATTATTAAAAAATATATTGCCCCCGGGATTTGGCCCCCCAGGGGCTAATTAACAATAAAGCGAGCTTTGAGTTTTTTTCTTTTTCACTCGTACGCGTATCATACGCGCATCACACAATTTTGAAAAAATATATATATATTTTTAGGTCTTAAGTGTCCTTGTAGGACCCCCAGAGCAGGCCTAGGGGGAAAAGAACTCCTACGGCAAATACAAACTTTTCCTGTCAATCTACACACTCAATCTACAAACATATACATATAAATACATATATCACATTTCATCCCATATTAATTCAAAACCAACACACAATTCTATTGCTTGAACATTTGAACCCTTTCCAACTGACAAAACTTTCAATCCTACCCCCATTCGGCATTTTGCCTGTTACCATAGAAACACTTCATGAAACACCTAACTGAGCACACAGGTGAAAAGTTCATCATACATTGTTGCAAATCAAAAAACACCAGGTGTGCTTGACTTGTCAATATACCAGCTTATCCTATGTAACGTTCGTTTCTATCAGTGTTTGTTAACCAATAAAAATCAGGCTTTTAAAAAACAGAAACATGCACCCTAGTTTTCAGTGTAGAATATTCTCAAACAACCAATCATTTATTTTCTTTTTTCAAAACTGCATCTTATCCTCCATTTTAGAAAAATCTTACTTTTCAAACTACCACTTCATTTATAGATAGCATCTGAGTGCATCCAGACCTCTCTTCAAGATGCTCAGAGTGTGGATTGTGGGACACAGCTATATTTTCTGGAGTCAAAGGTATGCAGAACAGAAAGGATTTCACAAAGACCTAGGTTTACCAAATGTAGACATTAAAATCGATTGGAAAGAGAGGGGTAAAGTGGCACCAATTGATGCCATTGGTGAAATCCTGACCTCATAATTGTGCACTGTGGTGGCAATGACCTAGACACTCTGACTGGGGTAGGTCTGGAAATGTTTATGTAGGACACCTTTACAGAACTTATGTCACTTTTCCCCAAAATTACCTTTGTCTATTCTAATATATGCCAAAGGTAGAAATGGAACTGGTCCAATCAATTTTGTCCACAGATTGAGAAATCTAGGAAACATGTGAATACATCTGTTTCTGCTTTTCTGCGAGACTATAGAATGGGGTCCGTTTACCACAACAATCTGTGCTTTTATATGCATTGCATCTATAGGAAAGATGGTGTGCATTTTACAGATGAGGGGAACGGAGTCTTCCTCTTGAACTTTAGACTCTGCACCGGTACTTACTTGTTTAGGGACTAACATCTCCCAATAAACACCAGGGCTCTTTTTAGAGCCACCCAACATCTAAACACATAAACTTGATAAATATCTGAAAAATATTTTTATTTTCCTTGCTTGGGTATGGGTACGGGACGACTTAGGAACCTTGCACCATACGTCGAACGGGCGCGCTTGGTAAGCGCACTGGAAATTTACCATAAAAAATAAATTGCTCCTATCACTAATTATTATTATCCCTGGGGACCCCATCACCCGGGGCTCAAATACAACGCTGGGGAGCATGGGGGGAGCCCCAATGCCCCCACGGTTCCAGGAGGCTCCCCACGTCCATCGGGACCCGGCATTGCTTTTCGTCCGAGAGAATAGCTAACATGCTGCTCCCCCTGACAAAAAACAATATGCTTTCCTATTTGCAAGAGAGAGCAGGTATCCTCTCTCTCTTCCAAAAAGGAAAGCAGTAGGCACCCCTGGACACTGCAGGAGACGGCCCTGGGGGGTGCCGGTCCCGAGTGCCACCACAAGGATCCAGGAGGGGGCCGCGCGGCCCCCTTCCCAATATTCAAAAGCCAGGGAGGTGGTGGTCCCCGGGACTGGGGGGGTCTGTCATGGACCCCCAATTTTCAATATTAGAGCCCCCCACACAGGTTTTTTTTTATTGAAAAAAAGCCTCGCCGGTGGCGGTCCGCACGGCTGCAGGGGGGCTGTGAGCCCCCCTGCTTACATATACTTATAGCCCCGGGCGGCGGTCCCCGGGGCTGGGGGGCCCCTCTAGGCCCCCCATTATAAATGAAAACATTGCCCCTTGGATTTGGCCCCCCAGTGGCTAATTAACAATAAAGTGGGCTTCTGTTTTTTTTCTTTTTCACAGCATATATGTACCCTACTCATATTCCATGATATTTTAAAAAACGAAGGAGGAGCAAATAGAGGAACATTAGACAATTATCTTATTAGGACCTCTGTGGACAACGAAAGGGAAAGCATACTTGCTGAGCGACCGGCCAAACAGCGTCGCTCAGTTGAGCCTATTAAAAACAATCGCTCTTCCTTGGGCCCACTACAGCTAGTTACCTCTCCACACACAAGGCTTCATACTGAAAATGAGGACATTGACATATCTAGCAACGACATCATCCCAATGCTCCTGTGAGACACAACTTCCTTACCCGACATGACTAATGAACTGCATATAAATGTTTCCCCCTCCCTTAGTAACTTGATACCAGAGGTAGAAGTACTAGCTGAGTCGCCCTCACCAGTTGTAGAGGTTATCCAAAAAAAGGCCAAAAAGTCAAAGCCATCTCGAGTACAAGGTTCACCACCAAGAAAAAGGAGAAAGAGGGGGAGCGAATTACAGAGAAGTAAGACTAGTCACACCGACTTTGGTAAATCCACTAATGACCCCTCATCAAATGCAGCCACAACACCAGGCTTAGTTACCTTACCACATTGTCCGTTAAAAGAAACATCGAGTACCAAATTAATAGGAAGTATGGAACAATTAATTAGATCCTTTACATTGCCGTTAATGGAAAGATTAGAAAGAATAGAGCAGCGGCTGGGGACTCTAGAGCAGGCAATTGGTAAAAACACAGGGCTCATCAAGGACCTAGCGAAGCCTGTACTGGCGTCCCCAGCCATTGTATCATCTCCAAATCTACTGCCCAAAAGGAAGCAAAAACCAATAGGTTAACACACTCAAAATCCCTGAGGACAACATCTCCCAAATTAACACAGCAATCGGTACAAAACATGGATAGAGAGGCACAGGTGGGTGAGAAATTACTTCACCCAGGAAATTCACGAAACAATAAGGGCAGTAACAGCCCAGTCAGGGTAATGAAGCCTAAGTGGCGTCAAGTAGAATTGCCAACGGGAGCGGTACCATTTGTGGTGGTCCTTACGGGAGTTCCAATACTAGAGGATGGTAAGAGGGAAGGCTATTTCCAGCTAAAGAATAAAGTTATGCATTGGCTTAGCCAGAATCGACCACTTCCCCCAAATATAAACGGTGAGATCTTACATGTCCATCGTCTCCCCTGGTTGGGAAACAGAACAAAGGACATAAAGGGGGACGTAATTGTTATTAACTTTAGAGACCACGAAGATGTCAGATACATCTTAAACTGGTTCCCAGAAAATGGTAGCAATTCCATTACAGCTTGTGAATTGACCTATTTTTATCCTAGATCTCTAGTGGTCCCCACAGCTAATCCTGAGGCCGTAACTTGCTACCAGGGCCAATCATTTTATACCTCTCAAAAATCAGTATATGATTCATGCATCTAACACTTCGGCCCTTCATAGATTACCTGGGTGGGATACTGTACCATTTAGGCACCACAGAACTAGGAGGGTAGATACATTGGGACAGTTTACTCCTGTGGAGGTCACTTGTATTTGCTACGCGCGTGCTTTTTAGCGCTGCAACCTGCTTTTTAAAATAATTTTCCTTGTTCTTTGCGCTTCGCGCTTTTAATTGCGGTCGTGAGCGGCTGTATTGAGGGGCTCCCAGGGGGTTGTTAGCAGGACTTAATTGCACTATAAATCGGCTCCTTCACCCGCATTTGCAGGGCTTAGGCAGTGCTAGGGCTTCATCTGGGCGCTGTGTGGGATTTTGGCCGCCATCTTAGGTGGGGGCGTTTTCGGTGGGCCGACTTTAGGCGCCATCTTGCAGTGGGTCCAGTGCTTGTACTCACAGGATGCCCGCGCACCGGAAGGGTATTTAAACCACTCCCTTACCTCCCCTCTGTTAGATCACTTGTATTTGCTACGCGCGTGCTTTTCAGCGCTGCAACCTGCTTTTTAAAATAATTTTCCTTGTTCTCTGCGCTTCACGCTTTTAATTGCGAGCGTGAACGGCTGTATTGAGGGGCTCTCAGGGGGTTGTTAGCAGGACTTACTTGCACTA
Source organism: Lissotriton vulgaris (assembly GCF_964263255.1). Taxonomy (NCBI): domain Eukaryota; kingdom Metazoa; phylum Chordata; class Amphibia; order Caudata; family Salamandridae; genus Lissotriton; species Lissotriton vulgaris. Next base: position 2,096,678,806 of record NC_141691.1, on the reverse strand, counting down.
TAAAATGGCTCCTTCACCCGCATTTGCCGGGCTTAGGCAGTGCTAGGGCTTCATCTGGGCGCTGTGTGGGATTTTGGCCGCCATCTTAGGTGGGGGCGTTTTCGGTGGGCCGACTTTAGGCGCCATCTTGCAGTGGGTCCTGTGCTTGTACTCACAGGACGCCCGCGCACTGGAAGGGCATTTAAACCACTCCCTTACCTCTCCTCTGTTAGATCACTTGTATTTGCTAAGCGCGTGCTTTTCAGCGCTGCAACCTGCTTTTTAAAATAATTTTCCTTGTTCTCTGCGCTTCGCGCTTTTAATTGCGGGCGTGAGCGGCTGTATTGAGGGGCTCCCAGGGGGTTGTTAGCAGGACTTACTTGCACTATAAATCGGCTCCTTCACCCGCATTTGCGGGGCTTAGGCAGTGCTAGGGCTTCATCTGGGCGCTGTGTGGGATTTTGGCCGCCATCTTAGGTGGGGGCGTTTCCGGTGGGCCGACTTTAGGCGCCATCTTGCAGTGGGTCCAGTGCTTGTACTCACAGGACGCCCGCGCGGATACTATAAGTAGAGATGTCTAGGCAAGCGCGCAGCGTGGGCGCGCGGCGGGCTCGCCGGCAGGGCGCCGGAGGTGCACCAGAGGTAAGCCCGTTTGCGCCCGCTCGCGCTCCGGTCGCGCTTAGCGCTAGAAGCGCTGCTCCAGCACACCTGACATACTCCAAGGAAGAACTCTGCTTGATAAACCAACTCCCTAGCGCGGACGATCACTCTTCCCCTCTACCAACTCCCCTGGTGACCGTTAATTGCGGTCTTTTGAACGTCCGCTCCCTCTGTAAACATCATGCAGAGATTGCTCTTCTAATCGACTCTTTGCAGCTTGATATCATGTTTCTCACTGAAACTTGGACCAGGGTGGAGAGTAACGTAGAGCTGGGATGAGCATGCCCGCCAGGATACTCTATCAGGCTTATCCCACGACCCAATGGGAGAGGCGGTGGAGTTGGTTTCATCTTTAGGGACTCTCTCTAGCTCTCCCATCTCGAAGTCAAACCAGTTAAGGGCTTCGAACTCATGGGTTTTTCCTTGAAAAATACGAGTGGAACTTTGGTTGCGGGGCTACTGTGTTATCGCCCTCCCACCAATACGATATTATCTACACAAGATCTGATAGATCGAGTGTACGATCTATCTAACACCCATGCTAGACTTCTAATTCTGGGTGATTTTAACCTTTGGTCCGGTGGTCCTCACGACCTTGCATATCGTGATCTGTGTCAAGCCTGCAATAACTTGCATCTTACACAGCTTGTGTCCGTTCCGACTCATGCTAAGGGCCATGTCCTGGACATGATCTTTGCAGCGGAGCCGCTGATCTCGATTAAGGAGGTCGCGGGCCAGTGCTGGACAGATCATGCTTTGTTTCACTTCTCCATTCTGTTACCGGCTGAATCTCTGAATAATAGCGTCCCGGCTAAGCCTAAACTTAGGAGGCAATGGGCTCGGTTGCTTATGGACTCTACTTTACCTACATTACTGCCCAAGGCCTTTGCATTGGGTCAGAATGTGGAGGAGAGTTACTCAACTCTCTGTCACCAGCTCCTTGAATCAATTGATAGGTTGATTCCAATGCGGAAGGTGAAAGACAAACCGCAGAAAGTCAACCCTTGGTTCTCTAGCGATCTTCTCCAGCAGAGACTTCGCTGCAAGCTGGCGTAGCGGGTGTGGCGAAGACACTACTCAGAAGCAGACAAACTGGTCTATAAAAAAAACCTCCAGGAGTATAAAACTCAGATTAGGTTGGCTAAAGCTAAGCTTCTCGAGGCCACGCTAGCCAATGCTGGGAACAAGTCACAAACCTTGTTTAAGTTGGTGAAAAATCTTTCCAACCCAGCCTGTGCTACATCTGCCATCCCGGCCTTGCAGGAACTATGCGACTCATTAGCCTCGGCTTTTGAGGAAAAAATTAATACCATCTTGGCGGGACTTTCAACCCCTGCTCTATCTAGCCACCCTGATTTGTGCCCCGTGGGACCAGTCAGTGGAGTAGCTCGGGAGGTGATTAGGGAGGAAGCAGTACAGCCTCGGCTGTCCTGCTTTCCTATTCCCTCCCTGGAGGATTTCTGTCTGTTGGCGAATGGTGTGTCATCTGGTTCCCCGCTAGACCCATTGCCACACAAGTATTGGAAGATGTTCCAGGCAGAGCTCTTCCTGCCGCTCCATTCCATCTGTTGCCAGTCATTGACCACGGCCACGGTCCCGGATAACTGGAAACTGGCAGTAATTACTCCACTGCTAAAAAAAGCCACCTTGGACCCTCTATGTCCGACCAACTATAGGCCTATTTCACTCTTGCCTTTCTCAATAAAAATCCTAGAGAAATTGGTCACTAGAGCCCTGTCCAGCTATCTAGAATCCAATGACCTTCTGGACGTGGCCCAATTCAGGATTAGGCTGGCCCACGGCACGGAGTCTGCTTTGGTGGCCGTGTTGGATGACCTACGTTCGCGTGTCGACATGGGAGGAACAGCATTCTTGGTGTTGCTCGACATGTCGGCCGCGTTCGATACGGTGGACCATGCGGTTCTACTAAGCAGGCTCCAGGAGTCCGGGGTAACTGGCACAGCCTTAGGCTGGCTGGCATCTTACCTCTGTAACAGGCGACAATCTGTGGCTTTGCCGCCTTTTCGGTCGGCGGTGAGAGAGGTAAAACAGGGAGTGCCGCAGGGCTCTGCAATCAGCCCTTTTCTCTTCAACTTATACCTTCGCCCTCTAATAAGTCTGATTAAGTCATTCGGCATGTCTGTCGTCAATTATGCCGATGACACTCAGCTTATTTTTTCCATCAAGGGCAGGGATGTGGTCCCCCTGGAATCCTTTCACCAGTGCATGTCAGCAGCTGCGGATTGGTTGCGCCAGAACTCATTACAGTTCAATGGGGCAAAAACCGAAGTCCCCTACTGCTCGGTAGACCGCACACCTCGCCCTCTGCCGGAGGGACTTTGGCCATCCTCTACCTTAGGCACTATCGCAGCGGCAGATTCAGTTCGCAACCTAGGCGTCCTGCTCGGGCCTAGTCTGCAGCTGGACGCCTTCGTCAACAAAACCACGGCAACCTGTATGCTGCTGCTGCGTATGTTGCGGAAGATTTTGCCACTTCTTCCTCATTCAGCGAGGACGGAAGCAGTGCGGAGCATCATCCTCAGTAGGTTAGACTACTGCAACGCACTGCTTCTGGGGGCCCCCGGTACTCTAATTATGAAGCTACAGCGGGTACAGAATATGGCAGCTAAACTGGCGCTTTCGCGGCCATGGTGTGCCTCATCTTCTCTTGCCCTTTCAGACCTACACTGGTTACCGGTGCAAAAACAAATCTGTTTTAAATCAGCTTGCTTGGTCTTCAGAGCCTTGCATGGGCTGGGTCCTGTAGTACTGCAAGGTCTCTTCTCTTGGTACTCTACAGCCAGACCTTTGAGATCCTCCTCGGCCTTTCTGGTGACTGTTCCTAAGATAAGAAGGGTGAGGATGGGCGGCCGCTCCTTCAGCTTTACGGCCGCCAAGCTTTGGAACTCTCTACCTCTAGCCCTAAGGTGCAAGCAGGATCTCATGTCCTTTAGGAAGGACCTAAAAACCTATCTTTTTCCAAAGGCAGTGTAACTGACATCGGTAGGAATGCTCTGTGGTCAAAGCGCCAGGATACCCTTTGGGTGACAGCTGCGCTATACAAGTATGCCTACATACATACATACATACAGGTCACGAACAGATTCAATGCCCTTTCAGGCATTGATGATTGTGACTGAGAGATGGGGGATCCTATTAGTCATTCGCCTACTATTGAAGAAGTTAACATATATGTAAACCCCAGCTCCCATGCAAAAACCCTGGTGCTGGACCAGGCAACTCAACCTTTAGCCTCCACCCTATTAGCCTCCACCCTACTTGCTAATAGACACACACCAAGTGAGATAGATTAAAGGGTGGACGTGAGTTCCAATCTCACCACTGGGCCTATCAGCCCATTGGATTTTGCACCGATTAAGCAAGGTTTAGCCGATGCACAAATTAAGATTCTCTCTTGGAATGTGGCGGGCTTGAAGAGTAAATTGCCCATCCCAGAATGGGGCACCGTTTTGGCTTCACATGATATTTGCATGCTACAGGAAACCTGGCCGTTAAAAGAAAGTATAGTGCCGGGTTTTGCAACATTTGACATTTTGGCAATCATGGGAGGAAGGGGAAGGCCCTCGGGAGGGCTGTCTGTTTGGGTGGGTACCCATTTGGGAGTTCAGGCTACACAAATCACAACTAATTCATCAGACGTACAGTGTGTACTACTTACCCCGCAAAAAAGCAAAACATAGCATTGATAAATGTATACTCAAGGCCAGTTAAGCGGGGCCTGGAGTCCGAGGCAATTGAAACTTTATTACATTTTATCCAGTCAATAGATTCTTCCACGGCGTTAATTCTGTGTGGAGATTTCAATTGCCATTTTGAGCCTCTAGTGGACTCGAATCTGGGTGACCAGGATGAAGTTGTTCAGCTTTGGCACATCCCGGATACGCTGATTCCCCAGGTCAAGGTATGGACTGCTCTCGTCCTACAAATACAGTCATTTGCGTTAGTTACATCATTGAGAGCATGCAATGGGAGGGTGAAGCCCGATAGGCCATGGAGAGAGACGTTTAATAGACTGAACCAAACCTCATTGATTGATTATATATTCATTGAAGCTAGGCACTGGGATAGGCTGCACGAATTTAGGATCTTTGATAGGCACGATAGCGATCACAATGCTCGAGTTCTGTCCCTCAAACCGGAGAGTTTTGGGCTGACAAATCCACCGCCCGCCCAAAAAAGTGGTTCGAAACCATTAATAATAGCTAATTGTAGGAGTAGGGTGAAATGGCCAGACTTCCAAGACTCCCGAACCAAACTTGCTGAATTATATGAAATCATTATTCCATTTATTGTAGAAATGGGGAATCTTGGTTTCAGGGGAAGGGCCACCGATATACATAACCAATTGGTTGCCATTTTAAAGGATGCCCTTTGTCCTGTGAGAAGGGTAAATCTGCCCCAGATGAAGACGCATTCATGGTTTAACGCCTCCTGCAGAAAGTCCCAAAAAGCTTTGTTGTCAGTAGTAAAAACAAAGGACACTGGAGCTAATAGGGTCCAACGCTCTCTGTACAAATAGGCAACCTATGAGGCTAAGAAGGAATGGGAGGCCATGTTGTGGGAGGAGCTAGGAACTTCATTAAGGTGTAGGGATTCCAAACTATTTTGGTCCATTGTTGCAACCGGCCTCAGCGGGCATACCCCTGTGCTTGCCCCAAATATTGCGCCTGCAATATGGGAAAAGCACTTTGGTGTATTATACGGTATTCCTGAGATTGACATCATAACTCATGAAACCCCTGGACCCCAACAAACCCAAAGTGTCCCCGGGGTTGCAGATTGTGAAAAGATGACCGTAGTTTCCATCTGTCTCCCCCGGGTTGAACTTATCACACTGAGAGAGGTCGAGGTAGCAATAGGAAAATTGCTCCCTAATAAGGCCCCCGGACTGGATAAATTCCCAGGGGATTTGTTTCGAACACAACCCAAAATGTGGGCACCTTACTTGGTCGTTTTATTTAATGAGATTCTGCAGGGAGCCGATTTGCCCCCAACTTGGTTGGGAGCTGAGATTGTGACAATGTTTAAAAAGGGCTGCCCGCTTACCCCTCAAATTATAGACCCATAGATACATCACAAAAGCTAATGGGGAGGATCGTTCTCGATAGGATCCTTGGGTGGATTGATGAGAACGGGATTTTAACCACACTCCAGGCAGGCTTTAGGTCTGGCACCTCTAGCCTAGATAAAATATTTTGCTTGCAGGTCCTGTATTGGAAAACAGCAAGTGTGGAGGGTGGCAGCCTCTTCCTTGTGTTTGTGGACCTGCGGGCAGCATTTGACTTAGTCCCTCGAGCGAAATTGTGGAAGGTGTTAGCAGACTTGGAACTTCCGCTCTATCTATTGGCTATTCTATTTCGGCTCCATACAAACAATTATGCGCAGGTGAGGTGTGGAAGGTATGGCGACCTCACAGATCCAATTTCTGTCTAGAAAGGTGTGCGGCACAGGTGCGTCTTGACGCCCACACTATTCAGTCTCCACATTAATGGACTTGTGGATCACCTGAATGGTGTGGTGAACAACAATGCCCCTCCTGTTGTCTAAAACATCATCGGGCATTCAAAAAACGCTCAATGGATTTGTAGCGATTTGCGCGCTGTGGGGATTGGAAATCAACCTGGAAAAAACAAAGTTCATGATTTTCAACCCCCCGAAGCAGACACGCCCAAATCCGGTCTTAAACGGTATTTCCCTCGAGAGGGTCAAGACTTTTCTGTGTTTGGGTGTTACCTTGACAGAGAGCCTTGAGTGGAACGCGCAGATTGCCAAGTCGGCACTCAAATTATCGCAGATAGCGGGGGGTATAAGTAAAGTATTTAGGGGGTCAGTCTTTATGCCGGTGTCTCTGGCTTTGGAAATATATTGTCGCCAGGCCAGAACTGCTGCAATTTATGGTGCCGAACTTTGGGGGCATAAACAGATATTGAGCCTCAAAAGGGTGGAACAAAGCTTCATGAGGAATCTAGTTGGATTACCGACAAGTACTCCATTGATCCTTCTTAGATTAGACCTTGGGATGGAGCCAATAGAGGAGATTACAAGTGCAAGACCAATTATGCATTGGAAGAGGTTCTGGTCAGTCCCAGAACTGGCCGCCTACAGAGCAGAATTATTTGAGGTTTGGACCTCCCTTGAATGTAAAAAGATCCCATGGCTGCAGCACATAAGGGCTGTTAGTATCCGGATAGGCCTAGAACTTTGGGAAACACCCGAGATCTATTGCTCTGGGATATCAAAAAGGGAACTCCACACTCAGATACGTAGGCAGAATTTTCTAACATTACAGAGCTCTGCAACTATGGGCAGGCTAACGACAGAGTTCCTCTTAGTTAAATCGGAATTTAAAATTTAGGAATTCTTGGATGTAATTGAACCTCCTCTTGCTAGAAAGTTGTATCTTCAGCTAAGGCATGGCACTTTACCTATTAGGTCATTTACATGTAAATGGTTAAAATCTAACAATGAAGCTTGCCCTGCATGTGATTTTAAAACCGAAAATGTACCACATGTACTGTTTTTTTTGCCCTGCCTATTCTGCTATTACAAACTGTTGGCTGATTCCAATTTGCAAGAACCTCAAACTCCTGCATTTCACTCAGGCTTGCAGGACACTGACCTAAGATACTCATCCTCCTATTGTGTTTGCCGTATCCCGTTATTCATTTAGTATGTGGCGTAGAAGACAAACTTTTGTAACTTAACTGTATCTATTTTCTCGCTCTTGATAACTCATAGTTTAATTCTCTTCCTAACAATTTGATGATTATTTATTGTTTTAATATTTTGTGCTTGTATGTATTTTATGTGCACTTTTATGGTCTTCGACCGAAATAAAGTTATCAATTGAATTGAAAAAATGTTTATTTTTTTTTAGGCCTTGGGGGTACTTGTGGGACCCCCTAAGCAGGCCTAGGGGGTCACGGTGTTTCTACCCTACCCCCTTTTCATGTTTTTCATGTTTCTTTGTCTGTTTTCTTGTGCCTCGGTTCTACCGAATAGATTTATACCATTTAACAAAAAGCGTAACATGCGAACAAAACTCTACATTTTTGCCAAATTTGGTGTAATTCTGTTCACTAGTTCGGGCTGTAGCCTCACCTAAAGGTCCCTATGGAAAATTACATGGGGAAAACACGTTTTGGGACCCCCTTTTTTTCTAGGCCCCTGCTTCACGAATCACCCCAAAACTTTCGAGGAAGGAGCGGAGCGCCACATCTTCTTGGAGAATTTCGCGAAGATTCATGAGTGATGTCACTGACCATGTCGTGAGTGATGTAATTTGTGACGTCATCAGCAGTGCATTGCGGGCAAGCGAGTTATAGTTAATTGAACTAACTATAACAGGGGAATTTCAATGGTTTTGTATGAGTGAAATTTCCAGCAAACTATAACATGTGTAAAACCTATCGTTTTTTCAGTGAATTTGCAAGGTTTTTTAATGGTAATTTCTAACTAAAACGTGTGTGAAACCTATGGTTTTTTCAGTGAATTTGCAAGGTTTTTTAAATGCTAATTTCTAACTATAACGTATGTCAAACCTATCTTTTTTTCTGTGGATTTCTAAGGTTTTATCAATGCTAATTCCTAACTGTGACATGTGTGAAACCTATGTTTTTTCAGTGAATTTCCAAAGTTTTTAAAATGCTAATTTCTGTATTAATTTATAAATTGTTTATATATTTCCATAAACCGCCTTTGTATATTGTAATAGATTGACTGTATCCAGTAATATGCAATGGCACAGCTAATTTTTATGATTTTGATAAAGATGAACAATATAGTCTACATCTTCAATCAACATATAAACACTCAAATTTGTTATTTAAATTATTTTTTTTTGTGTGTTTTTTTTTTTACGTGCGGGCAACGTGTGCGCATCTCGCCATTCAGGGTCCCCCTGAGAAAGACTAGGGAGTCAGGGAGAGTGAGGGAAAGATTGCGAAAAAGAAAAGGGGGGTGAGATATAGACAGGAGGAAGTGAAGTGTGGGAAGGGGAGTGACTATGAGTAAAGGACAGTGACAGTTAGGGAGGGGGTATGAAGGTGAGGGAAGGGGAATGACGGAAAAGGTAAAAAATTAACACAGAGGGAAAGTGAGTGATGGAGAGAGAAGGAGTGGTAGAAACAGAGAGGTCAAGGAAATCAAGGGTAAAGGAAACAGAGGGAGATAGTGAGAGAGACAGAGAGCAAGGAACACTGTGATCTTAGACGCATGACAGTATGCCTGGCAATTTTTTTTATTGATTACTGCAGTGAAAGAGACTCTTGCTGGGAGTGCTTTTTTAGGTTTTAGGACAGACTTGTGGTGTTCAGGGAGTGTAGGGGCTCAAGGTGGGAGGGAGAATGACATCCAAACAGAGACACAATGCAAAAAGAAAGAGACCCAATATGCGTGTAAATCTGCCCAAGAGTGTATACAGTACTCTATCTATATTAAGTGGATCATTGCTAAGAAGAGGTCTAATAAAATGGAGAGTATTATGAAAAAAGCACATGAAAGGGTGCAGGCAGAGGTTACAGGCAGAGGAAGAGGGATGGTGCAGACAGAAAATGAGATAATGCAGGCAGAGACTAAACTAGTACAGGCAGTGATGGATTGATGGTAGGTCTTCCCCTAAGATTATCTCATTATTATCTAATAAAAAAAAGAGTTCATGATTATATGAGAGCATACAAGCCCAATAATATAATTTGAGGTTAGGGAGGGCTAAGCCTCCTTTTTCTCTAGGAAGAGTCAAGAGCTTATAGGCTCTACGTGGTTGTGAATAGGACCAAATAAAACTTGAGAAAGTACGCTCCATCAATTTGAACCAATATTCAGAGATTTCCAGATTGATTGCTCTGAACATATAAAGCAGTTTAGGGAAGTATACCATTTTTAAGGCGTTCACACGGCCAATCAAAGATAAGTGTAGGTTATTTAAACAATGAAGATCTTTCTGCATTTTATCTAGCAGAGGGCTCAAATTTATTGCGACCAATTTATCGAGGTTGGAGGAGATACATACCCCTAAGTAGGTCGCCTTTATTGTCACTCGAGGATCTATCATGATGCATTTATCGTTTAAGACTACTTGGGTTTTACTTTGATTGAGAATGTAGCCGGACATATTACCAAAGTTTTTGGCCTCGGTTTCGATTATAGGTAGGGCTAATACTGGATCTGATGTTACTATGGCTATGTCATCAGCATATGCAAGAGTTTTTGTTATATAGCCTTGGGTCCGAATAGGGATAATACTGGCATTAGATTCCAAACTGCGAATAAAGGGATCAATGTAGATGGCAAACAGTAATGGAGAGCATGGGCATCCCTGTCGAGTTCCCCTTGATATTGTTAATTCTTTAGATAGATTCCCATTTATCATCACTACTGCTTTAGGGCTGGTATATAGTTTTTGTACTGCCTGAATGAATCCTTGTTTAAATCCCAGGTGACCCATTGCCAGCCACAGAAATGACCAGGAGACCCGATCAAAGGCTTTTTCAGCGTCTAAAAGAATAAGCGCCATTGGGTCTCCTGTCACCTCTGTGCTGTCAAAGAGGGTGATCACTCTATGGATATGATCTGTGGTTCCTCTTCCAGGTATAAATCCATGCTGGGACTGTGAGACAGGTTTGTGGATTAGTGGTGCCATACGATTCGCTATTAACTTGGAATATATTTTTGAATCCACATTAATTAAAGTGATAGAGCGATAAGAGCCCATCTGATTAGGAGGTTTATCTTTCTTCAGGAATACTACTATTTTCGCTTTTGACCATGATCTTGGTGGTAATCCCCCGTTAAATATGTGCACACATACTTCCAAGAGAATCCCTTTGATTTGATCTAAGAAGGTGATATAGAACTCTAGGGGATCGACTCTAAGCCAGTTGCTTTTCCTCTAGGTAAAGTTTTCACTGTCTCTAGGATTTCTTCCAGGACTGGTATCTTCTCTAGATCATCTCGATCGTCTTCGGCGAGTCTGCTGGGTATTCCTTGATTTAAGTATTCTCTTATACTGTCTATATCGGCACCTCCTTCCTCTTTGTATAAAGTGCTATAGAAGTGCCAAAATGCCTCTCTAATTTTGTTACTTTCTAAGATTAAGCCGTCCACTGGATCTGATATTTCACGTATGAAGTTCTGAAATGTTTCTTGCCTCATATGTATGGCGAGTAATTTATATTATATTCCCATTGTCTCACACTCATTTTCCTTTTTCCACCCTTATTTACCTCTCTTTACTCACTTACACAGCCTTTTTTTCACTTTGTTTCATCGCTGTTCCTTCACTCCACTTCTTTCACAACTCCTCAATCAAATTTCAACTGTCTGCATTTCCTCTCTCCCTTCCACCACTTTTCAGCTTTCTCACATTCTCTCAGTACCACTGCTTTAGTTATCTTCCCCTCTCTTTCCTTCTTTTGCTCCTTTACTCTTTTTCCTTTCCTTGATGTCACTGACCATGTCATGAGTGATGTAATATGTGATGTCATCAGCAGTGGATTACACGCGCAAGTTATAGTGAGTCCAACTAACTATAACGTGGGAATTTCAATGGTTTTATGTCAGTAAAATTTCTAGGTAACTATAACTGGTGTGAAACCTATGGTTTTTTCAGTGAATTTAACATGTTTTTTAAATGCTAATTCCTAACTATAACTGGTGTGAAACCTATGTTTTTTTAGTGAATATATATATTACCTACTGGCAGTCGCCAGTATGTATATATAGTTAGGATTTTTTCTCTATGGAACTTTTGAAAATTCTATGTATAATAACTTTGGCGTTTGTGGACGGAATCGGCTGAAATGTTCAGGAAAATGGCACATTTTGTTTCTTATCAGCCCCTAAAAATTTGGGGGGGTTTGTCAAGGGGGGGCAGAGAAAAAAGGGGGGTCCCAAAACGCGTTTTTCCATTCATTTTTCCATAGGGCGTTTGGCCTCACTTTTAGCTCGAACGGCTGAATGGATTTGCACGAAACTTGGCAAAATTGTAGGGACTGTTAGCCCGATGTGCCTTTGCTGGGTCTCAATATATGTGCTCCAGTGGATTTTGAGAAATTAACATTTAAAAAAACAGATATATCTGTGACAGCGTCCTGGATAGCGAACTAGTTTGCGTACTTTTCGCGTAACAGAGCTTTGCGAAGCGAAGCTGATTGGCTCTCCGGTCTCTGTAAACATTCTAAACAGTCCGGAGCAGCCGCCATCTTGTCTCTCGGTAGGATCGAGAGACAAGAGGTGGTGAAAAACGAAGGGGGAAATGAAGGAAAGGGGGCAAGGTAGACCCCTCCTGACCCCCTAGGATTGATGAGGGGGATATTAAAGTGCCCCGCGGGGCAAAAAAAAAAAAATTTTTAAAAAAAATAATTTTGTGGGGTGCGCCTGGTACGCGTACCCGAAAGCGGTCTGGGGAGCGTACTATAAGGAAACAAGAATGATTGACTTTTAACTTATTGTATGTTTATCAATTGTTCGTTTTGTTGTTTTTTTGTTTGTTTTTTGTTATTTACGTAGCTACATGTAGGTACCAATGCAGAGTCTATTAATTAATAAATGCTGTCTCCTTTGTAGATATCTTGCTTGTTGTTAAAGAAGTTATTGTGGTATATGGAATTCATACCATAGTCTGTCTGGAAAGCCGAAACACATGGAGGCAGGAGATGATAAAGAGATGTTAAATACACATTGGGGATTATATAGTGGGAAAAAGGAAGTAACAAAGTTACTATGTAACACCAAAAAGTTGCACAGTATATTTAATGTCTGACTTCACGTTATAATCAATTTGCTACTAGTTTTCAATATACATATAAAAATAAATAATGTGTCAAAAAATTTTTGAATTAAGAAATATACATTTATTTGTCAGATTGTTTTTCAAAATTTAAAAGAAAATTTAAAAAATCATGATCATTTTTTTCTTCATTTTTCAGTAGAAAATCTACTGCATCTACACATTGCACAAGTTCATTGTTTATTGTATCGTCGTAGAAATCCTGGTCAACTTCCGTCTCCTTTTGTTTTTCTGTTTCAGTTTTCAAGTTGTTTTCTTGTCCTTCCATTTTGAATTCTGAAAAATGAATTTTTAAAAAATATATCAGTACAGATAGGGCACTGTTGGGTTTCAGTACAGACAGGCAGTTTGGTTATTTAAACAGTGGTTTTTTCTTTGGGCAGTGTATGGTATCAAATTGGAAGTAGAAATATGAAGAAAATTATCAAATAAACTCTTAGTCAATTCTGAATTATACTAGAGAAGTCTAACTCTATCCTTTATTCAGGGCCGGCGCTAGGCATGGGCAGCGTGGGCTGCCGTTCAGGACCTCGCACTTAGCCCACCAGCATGGTGCCACGCACTGGTGATGTGTCCTTTTGTTTTCCTGGAGATCTATCACAAAGAAAGGTGTCGCCTGCAATTAAGGTCTATTGCAGGGGGCCCCCTCCTTTGGCCTCTCATGGATGGTGTCAGGAGGTATAGGGGAGGGAGAAGGAGACGCTCCCTCAATTGCAAGGAGACCATTCACAGACACTGTGGGGGGCCCATTGTCCAGCATTTTGGCGCACCCTCAGTTTGAACTTTTAGACCACAATCAATTCTCACACCTGTGAAGGTGTGAGAAATGCGTGTGGATTAAAAGTTAAAACTGTGGGGGCGTCAAAATGCTGGACAATGGGGCCCCCACAGTGTCTGTGAATGTTCTCCTTGCAAGTGGCCACTTATGTAATTTGGAGGGGGCCTCGCGCACGTTCCCTTTTAGCCCAGGGCCTCGCAAATCCTTGGACTGGCCCTGCCATAACTAAAACAGAGAAGTCTATTTTATTCTATGAGTATTACAGAGTGATAGAATATAACTGTCTGAAAATGTTTTTCTAATTAGCTTTCAGTACAGAACATACTTCAGTTTTATAAATAATATCTTACCTTTTAAATATAACTTGAAGTTATCAGTTAATTTTTAGTTGTTCTGCACTTCACGAAGTAGTAGTCAAAATGGCCGTCTTTCTCTCTCTTTGTTTATATATATTCAGGCACATAACCAATCACATGTCATGATATAATGGTAGAAATTGAAAGTAATATTTTAATTGGTTGTAATTCTCAACACTTCCGATATGTTTTGTGAAGTAATTTACCTCAGGGATTTTAGAGAGTTCTACAAGCTAAATGGCTAAATGGTATTCCAATGAAATTTGTGAAAATGGTAGGGATTGGTATGTAGTATGAGCTACTGTGTAATTGGTGAAAGTGTCTCCAGTGGTTTTTCTGTAAATTACTTTCCCACCTTTTTTGAGCGAGTGCTTGTCAGTGCGTTTCCCGGTACGCGAACTTGCAGCGTTAGGGAGTCCTCCATTTTGTGTTTCAGTAGAATTGAGATATAAGATGGAGGGTAAATAATGTTCAGAATGGGTAGATTGGCGTACTTTAGACGTATCCTGTCTCCCTAAGTTTTCTGAGGGTGGCTGAGGAGGCTCATATATGTCGAGAAAAAGAAAATTGATTTTTTCGCGTGGGTAGCTGCCGGTACGCGAACTGGGTAGCGTACCGGGAAGCGAATTTAAGTGAAAATAAGAGAAAAAGGGTATATTCGAAATTTCAAAAGAGTTAACTAAGTTAAGGTAGCTCTGAAAAGAGCTTTTGGGTTCTGTGTAAGTTCTAGAAACTTATAAGTAGGAACCAATACATATTCTTAAATTTAGTATGAAAACTCTGTTCCCCTCATCTGAGAAATGCACGCCATCTCCTCTGTAGATATCTTGCATGTAGTAATGTAAGTTATTGTTGTAGATGCAGCCCATTCCATGGTCCCTCATGTAAGCTGAAACAGACTTATTTACATGCTTCCTCGATTTCTCAATTTGTGGACAAAATTGATTGGACCACCTCGATTTTTGTCTTTGGCATATATTGGAATATACCAAGGCAGTTTGAGGAAAAAGTGTCATCAATTGCTCAAAGGTGTCCTTTAAAAGCATTTCCAGTCCTACCCTAGTCAAAGTGCCCAAATCGTTTCCTCCACAGTGCACTATTATGAGGTCAGGGGTTGGCAAATGTAAAAAGGTTTTCACCAATGGTATCAATTGGTGACATTTCAATCCTCTTCGACCAATCCATTTGATTTCCACATTTTGTAAATTGAGGTTGTGTAAATTTCTGTTATCAGCATACCTGTGAGCCCAGTGGATGTAGCTATGTCCAAGAATGTCCAATAATCCAGATTGAAAACATAGCTAGAGGAGTTTTTGCTGCAGTCAGATGAAGTGTGGCAATGAAATGGCAGTTGAAATAGTGAGGTTTGTAATGTAAAAAACTGTGGAGTTTAAGTGCAAATGATTCATTAGCAGTGATTGGTGTATTTCCATTGCTGAAAACAGAAAGATAGGGTGCATGGATGTGTTCTTTGAAAGATGTATTTTGAATGGTTATTTAAAAATGTTGTTATGAAAGATTGCAGTGGATTAGCAGGTGTACTGAGAGTTCAGAGTTCATTTGAAACATTGTTGTGTGAACTTGTGACCATGACAGGTCTGGCAGGCGGTAGTTGCTATGGAAAAGAGGTAGAAAGGGCAGAGGGGGGAAGGGTGTTGATTTGAAAAAAGTGAGGGAAGAGTTTTTATTGGCTGACTTGAGAGATATGTGTGATGAATATCAGCGTTTCGGTGCCTTTGTTGGTTCCAGCCTCTGGAGTGCATACCTTTAATTCTGCTAAAGAATAATTGGTGTGTTTCTGAGTCTGTTTTGAATTTCAAAAAGAATTTGTAAAGGTGAGTTATCGTTTATATATTTTAGATAAAGAGTAGTATGCTTTTTTGTGTAAATAAGAAAGTCAGCTGTGTATTTAAAATGATGTTTTGCGTCAAGTGTTTGCATTCTGCTTTCAAAGGGGATTTTGGGATCTTTTACCAATTGTAGTTGTAGATAATGTAAAGTATTAGTACTGACAAGGTGTGTATGTATATAGGAGCTGTGCATTTTAAAAGTTATTGTAAAAAAGGTGCAAGTTCCTTTAAAAAACGTTTTCATTTGTATTAGGGCATTTTAAGTCTGTTCCCCATGAATGTAGGTGTATTATTGTTTTACATAAAAGGTTTAAAAACTTTTTTTGAAATCAAATGCATGCATTCTTATGGCCCGATGTAGGTGGTCGTTTTAGGCCATTTACCGACCGGTTACGGCCGATTTCGGCCGTTTCCGACCGGTAAATGGCCAATCGGTATGTAGGGGCCTAAATCCAAGGCCACATGTAGGTAAATGTACATTTACAGAATCGGAAAAATTATTGGTTCGGTAATTTACCGATTCTGTAAATTTGCTATGTAGGGGGGACTCTTCTGAGTCTCAAAGGCCTTAACGAATCGGTATTTTAGCATGAAATCAAACTTCATGGTAAAATACCGATTCCGATTCATGGCACCTGTGCTTGTTTTGAGGGTGCCAGAGGGTGTCAAAGTGATACCCCCTGCATCCTTGTGAATTCTTTAATTACCGATTCGGTAAATACCGAATCAGTAATGCCTAATCATTCCTATGGGCTTCAAAGCCCATAGGAATGATTCATTGTTTGAGTTACATAGCCATGTTAAAAGAAAATGATGCATAAGTGTTGCACGGGCATTGTAAATACCCTCCTATGTTTGCTTTGCAATTTCAAGTCACTTCCCCCGGGTTCAAGGGCCTTGTAAATACGTCCCCATGTGTGTCTGGTCATTTGAAGTCAGTTTCCTCGTAGTGCAAGCGCTTGTAAATACGCCCCCATGTGTACCTGGAAAATTTTCATTTTGATTGTTTGAGTTACATAGCCATGTTAAAAGTTAATGAAAAAAAGGTGCAAGTTCCTTAAAAAAACGTTTTCATGTGTATTAGGGCAGTTTAAGTCTGTTCCCCATGAATGTAGGTGCATTATTGTTTTACATAAAAGGTTTTAAAACTTTGTTTGAAATCAAATGCATGCACACTTAGGGCTCGATGTAGGTGGTCGTTTCAGGCCATTTACCAACCGGTTACGGCCGATTTCGGTCGTTTCCGACCGGTATATGGCGAATCGGTATGTAGGGGCCTAAATCCAAGGCCACATGTAGGTAAATCTACATTTACAGAATCGGTGAAATTGTTTTTGATGGTAAAATGATGTGACTCCTGCAATGCGTCGCTTTTGCGGAACAGATATATGATGCATTTGTGTTGTTAATGTTACGGTGTATATGTAAAAAATGATGCATAAGTGTTGCACGGGCATTGTAAATACCTTCCTATGTGTGCTTAGCAATTTCAAGTCACTTCCCCCGGGTTCAAGGGCCTTGTAAATATGTCCCCATGTGTGTCTGGTCATTTGAAGTCACTTTCCTCGTAGTGCAAGGCCCTTGTAAATACGCCCCCATTTGTGCCTGGCTAATTTTCATTTTGATTGTTTGAGTTACATAGCCATGTTAAAAGTTATTGAAAAAAAGGTGCAAGTTCCTTAAAAAAACATTTTCATGTGTATTAGGGCATTTTAAGCCTGTTCCCCATGAATGTAGGTGTATTATTGTTTTATATAAAAGGTTTAAAAACTTTTTTTTAAATCAAATGCATGCACACTTAGGGCCCGATGTAGGTGGTCGTTTCAGGCCATTTACCGACCGGTTTCGGCCGATTTCGGCCGTTTCCGACCGGTAAATGGCCAATCGGTATGTAGGGGCCTAAATCCAAGGCCACATGTAGGTAAATCTACTTTTACAGAATCGGAAAAATTATTGGTTCGGTAAAATACAGAATCGGTAATTTTACCGATTCTGTAAATTTGCTATGTAGGGGGAACTCTTCTGAGTCCCAAAGTCCTTAACGAATCGATATTTTAGCATGAAATCAAACTTCATGGTAAAATACCGATTCCGGTGTGCATGCACATGTGTGCTTGCACACCTATGTCATGTGAAAGGCAGACCTGCCCTTAGGGCTGGTATGCCTGCCACATGGCACCTGTGCCTGTTTTGAGGGTGCCAGAAGGGTGTCAAAGTGATACCCCCTGCACCCTTGTGAATTCTTTTATTTTATTCATTTTTATAGCATTGTTGAATCAAATTTTTACTGTTATTGATTTACTGTTTGGTAATAGTGGTTAATAACATTTTTTATTATATTTCACCACAGATTCAACTGCAGATTATTTGGAAATTAGACAATGCTGTCTAAGGCTACGAAACGTCAAAGACAGCAGTTGACTAACATTTTGCAGCAGTCTTCTACATTAGAATTACCTCAACGGACAAAGAGAACACCGGGTAAGAGAACAAAATCATTCCTTAGAAACATTTGTAGAAACAAAAGTATAACTACAGAACAGGTTTTAGTCCAGAAAAAGAGAGCCAATTTAAATGGAAAGGAAAGGCCCGTCAAGAAAGTTTGTGCTAGCGCAGGAGATAACTCTGTGCATGGCAGTAGAAGGGCAAATATATTCAGGGACATTCGTAAGCGAATGTTCAGCAACAGGGGAATTGTCAACTTGCTAAAACAATTTAAAAAAGGTCAACAGAAAGTGTCATTTTATAAGAAAAAGAAAAATGTAGAGAAAATTATTGATCAGGCTTTCGAAATTAAGGGAAAGTTATTTATTTTGGTAATTAATAGAATTAGGAAACTAAACAAGGTAATCTATGTTTTCAAATCTAATAGTAGATGGAAGAGAGAAGTTAATCGAAGTAATTTTTGTGAAGTTTTCTTAGGAGAATGGATGCATAGTTCAAATAGTGAGGCATTTTTTAATGAGGAGAGTTATTTTCAGGACAACGTTTTGGTGCATGCAGTTGACAGCAGTGGTCGAGCATATGAGGTAAAAGATGGTCATCCGGTTGAAAAAGAAATACTTGTGTCTGCAGATGCAGAAGAGGCGCTAAGTGATGAGGTTTTAGGGAGACGTCCTAAGGGACCAGTGTACACCTGGAAGTGTAGTTCTATTTGCAGTGTGCGACAGGATTCCATCAATTTGCTTTGTGATTTTATACGGACATTTCATAAGAAAAGTGTAAAGCAAAAAATAAAGTTGTTGCAAGAATTAGATCCTTGCAGAGTGAGACAAGTGACAGGTTTGCGTTGTCATTCACTGGCTTGTCTTTCTAGGAGAGTATGCCAGAGTGTATTACATCATTTCAGGATGCTAGCAGTGCATCATAATAAAGTGAGGAAATTAGTTAGAATGTTGTATTATGCTAAGAGTCCAGCAATTATGCTTAAAAAATTAAGCAGAGCTCTTTTGCATGGTTCTGAAGTAGATGTGAAGAATATTTGTCAAGAAATTGAGTTCTGTTACTTTGCTGGTAAAGAGAACAATGTTGATATTGAACCACTAGAAGAAGGTAATGTGGAAGACAGTGTTCAGATTTTCAGTACAGATAAGTTTCACAAGGAAATTTCCACGTTTATGGTGAAATCAAGTGAGAGGCCTAATTTCACTTGTGTGTGTTGTCGACGGACTTATTATAAGAATCGGACTAAGTTAGTGGATATATATGCAAAAAGTGATATGGAAAACAATAGTGAATGGAAGGATTTTGCCACATACTTGATGGTAGAAAATTGTTTTGATTTGGGAGCGGACCAACGTATGTGTACTTATTGCTATAAAAAATTAAACCAAAACCAGATGCCTGCTAGAGCGGTTTATAATAATCTGGAATTAGATGACATTCCTTCTGAATTGAAGGATTTAAATACTTATGAATCTATTTTGATTCAAAGTGTCCATCCCTTCCAGGCTATTGTACGAATGGAGCCAAAGACCGGGAAGTTGCCTCCATCAGATTTACAGAGAGGATTAAAGGGAAGGGTTGTTTAGTTGCCTTTGTATTTGAAGAAAAACATTAATACAATTGGAGTAGAGAAAGTGGAAGAGGAACCTCTGGTTATCATAGTTAATGGTGTTCCGACAAAGAGTAAGAAAATCTGGCAAGATTTAGTGGATGTTATGAAAGTCAAAAAGGCAACATTGTATTTGATAAAAAATAATAAGTACTACAAGAATGTATGTGTTGCAGAAGAGGAAGTAAGTGAAGAAGAGGACAGCGATTTGTGTCCTAGACAAATTGAGAAAGTAGAAGCCTCTAAAAAAGAAGAAATATATGAACATTATAGTGTTCATCCTTTGCATTCCAAGGAAGTCATTGGGAATGCTATTGAGTTGTTTCAAATGAAACAAGCCAAAGGGAGTCCCATTAGTGTTTGGGAGGAAAGTTTGGAAGCTCGATGTTTCCCACAGTTATTTCCCACAGGTCGAGGAGGATGATATGATGAGCGACCTGTTCAAATTCCTGCTTCAGAATACCGGACTTTACAATTGTATACAGAAGATCCTAGGTTTCGACAATGCATTCCCTATTTATTTAATCTACTGTTTGAAAGTGATCTCTCTGGATTGTCTTATGCAGTGAACCACATCTTGAAAAGTGGTGTACAACTGCAAAATATCTCGGCAAGGGACTTTATGGATAAAGTCAATGTGCAAGACAGTATTTTGGATTCTCACCTGATTAATCTCATGGCTTGTCAGCGTGGTACTAATGAGTATTGGTACCGCCATCATGGTGACTTAAAATGTATGCTGAGGAACTTAGGAACTCCCACATGGTTCCTCACTCTCAGCTGTGCTGATTATGGCTGGGAAGACTTACTTGAATTTCTACGAGAGGTAAATGGAAACATTGAAAATATTGAATTCAAGACACCCGGAGAACTGTGCTCTTTGGATCCAGTGAATGTATGCAGGTACTTTAATCATAGATTTGAAGCTATGATGTCTTTCATCACGAACAAGAAAAATCCACCTCTTGGAGAGGTGTTGGATTTCTTCTGGAGAAAGAAGTATCAAGCAAGAGGTGCTCCTCATATACATATGCTGTTATGGATCAAAGATGCACCCAAATTTGGAACAGATCCGGATGACTTAGTGATGAGTATCATAGAACAGTATGCTACATGTGCTGTTCCAAAGACAAACGAAGACAAAAGTCTAAGAGAACAAGTTTTACGGTTTCAAAGCCATTGTTGTGGAAAGTACTGTCGTCGTAAATTCAGAAACAAGGACAAGTACTACACCAAATGTCGTTTTGCATTTCCACGGTCGGTGATATCAAAAGGAAGAGTTAACAATTTGATGTCATCGCTGCGACATAATGTGAAAAGGAAATCACCCAAATACACATACAATTTGAAAAGAAACGAAGAGTCAAGTACATCAACGACTACAACCCAGTGATTTTGTCCATGTGGAATGCTAACATGGATATACAGTTTGTGGCTGACAACTGTATGGCTGTGGCTCGGTATGTGACGTCTTACATCACCAAAAAAGAAAAGACAGAAATGAAGGATATGTGGGAGGATATTTCCCATGAAAAGAGCCTCAGTAAGAAGTTGTACAGTTTCAGTCTGAAGATGTTGTCGCATCGAGAAATCGGAGCTTACGAATGTTCTGACCAGTTATCTTCAGCAAGTCTCTATGCCAAATCTAGGAGTATCATTTGGGCGAGTCTTGGTTTTGCTGCAACGCGTAATCGAGTTCTGAAACCTGTACGGGAAATTGAGTATTTGGCGGAGAAGGAGCCAAACAGTACTGATATTTTGAAGAGCAACATGTTGGATACATATTATCCAAATAGAAGCAGTCACCTGGAGAATGCTTGTCTGTATGATGTTCTTCAAAATTAAGTTTTCAAGAGGAACATCAAAGAAGATATTGATAAAGGAGTGTATGCTGTAATTGGAAGTGAGGGATGTCTGGTCAAGCAAAAAAAATGTCAATTGATTAATCATCGAAAATTGGATTGCGAATCTCCCGAAAGAAAAGAGTTTTTCTATTTAGCTCTTTTGCAACTTTTCAAGCCTTGGCGTGCAGAAGAGGAACTGCTTGGGGATTTCCTCTGTTACGAAGACTCTTTCAATGCAGCCAAGGAGTCCATAGAATGTCCTGTTTTTCCAAAATATCTACAAATGTTGAATGCAGAAATTGAGCAGGAAGCAACAATTGCAGCCGAGATTGCTAGAGACAGTTCTCAGGACAGTCAGAGTACTGTTTTATTGAGTCAGGATCCACTAGGAGAACCAGTTATTGAAAATGAAGCTGCCACTGCCATGATTGAAGTGGAAAGAGCCATGGCACATGCTCAGAAGGATGCGGTTAACTTAGAAGAATTGGAAAGACAACTTAACGTTGAGCAGAGGAAAATATATGACGAAGATACCAACCAAATTTAGCATGGGTTAAGTCATGAGAAGGAAGAGTGCTCATGTAGGTCATTGAAGCCTGTCCGACTGTACGTGAGTGGAGAAGCAGGAACTGGAAAAAGTTTCCTTATTAAAGCAAGTTCATGTTATCTGCAGAAAAGGACTGAGTCATCGCTGTCTTGTGTTGTGACCGCTCCAACTGGACTGACAGCTCATAACATTAAAGGGATTACTTTGCATCGGTTACTGATGCTGCCAGTGGAGCATGATAACAAATTACAATACCACAAGTTATCTGGAGATGCTTGTTGTGAAGTATCTAGAGTCCTGAAGAAGATGAAACTTCTTATCATTGACGAAGTAAGCCTGGTTTCCAATGTTATGCTTGCTTTTGTGCATTTGAGAATGCAGGAAGTTCTTAAAACAGAGTATGGTGTGTTATTCGGTGGCAAACACATCATTGTTTTTGGTGATCTTCTGCAGCTGACACCAGTGAAAGGACAACCAGTGTTTAAACTGCTTACACATGAAGATACCAAGAAGTGCCTAGGGAGCATTGGCAACGTTAACATATGGTTAAACTTCAGTTATGCTGAGCTGCGTGAAAATATGCGTCAGGCGAAGGACGAAGATTACAAGAATATTCTACAAGATATTAGAATCGGGAAATTGACTGAGCGTGGTAAAGAAGCTTTACATGCACGCTTACTGTCAAATTTATATCCAGAAGAAGACATTTTGCCAGAGGATATTTTTCAGAAAATTACTGTGAAGAAATCTGGAATATGTTTGATGCCAGCTCTTGCAGAATGTTCCATCTTCAACAACAAAATGTTGAATTTAGAAAAACAAGAGATTGTGAAACTGGAAGCTATTGACAAAATAGAGCATATGGGAGCAACAATTATTTTGTCTGAGAATTTGAAATCTAAATTGGATTCATTAGCGAATACTGTATCTAAAACTGCGGGTTTTGAAAAGACTTTGAATGTGTGCTTAAATTGCCGAATCATTTTGAGAAGGAATTTACATGTTGAAAGAGGTCTGGTAAATGGATCAATGGGTAATGTTGTTGATTTTGAGAAATACAGAAGTAGAGATGGAATTGAATTTTTAAAAATTAAATTTGATGGCATTGAGGAAGTACAGCTAATTGGTCGTTGCTCTGCTAGGTTTTTGCTTGTTAAAGACTTATATGTTCGCCGTAAGCAGTTTCCTGTTTGCTTGGCATATGCTGTGACAATTCATAAATCGCAAGGTTTAAGTGTAGACACTGCTTTAGTGAATATTGGCAGTTCTGTATTCAAAGAGGGTATGGTTTATGTAGCATTGTCATGAGTCAGAACTTTATCGGGTTTGTACTTGATTGACTTTGATGTCACAAACATTTGTGCGGATCTAGATTGTGTTAAGGAATACAATAGGTTAAGAAGAGAGTATGCGCCACATTTGCCTAAATATCCTTTGATTGAGAAACGTGTGGTAGGCCGGAAACAAAGAAATATCAGTAATAGTAGGGAGGTTGTAGCAAAAAGACCAAAAGTTGATGAACCCAAAATTGTAAGCAGGAATAAAATTAATTCTGTTGAAAATGTTGTTGGTTTTAAATTTGAAAATAGTTCTGGGGTCAACTGCTATGCTAATGTAGTTGTTAATGTTCTCTTTTCACTAGAGACTTTCAAAGAACAGATTGTGATCAATTCGGAACAAAGTTTATGCTGTTTGTTGAATTCTGTGTTAGAGAAATGTAGTGCTGATAACACCAGAGTAGAAAGTGTGACTGAAATTCGTTTTCTGTTAGATGAATTTTCAGGTCAAACAGAATTCTCTGAAAATATTCAGCAGGATTGTCAGGAGTTTTTAATGTATATGATTGATGTATTGCAAGATGAGGGTGTAGATGTAGATTATCTATTTGGCCTTTCTTATCAATGGTAGAATGACTGCGATAACTGTAGGCTATCAAGTACTACTAGTGTAGACTCAGAAAGATTTATATATTTAACTTTGCCTGACAGTAAATCAGTATCCTTCAATAAGCTAGTAAAGGCAGCCAATCAAAACATGGAGTGCAGCCAATGTAAGTCTGGAATGCTTCCACGTTAATTTTACGAAGTTATGGCCAGTATGTCATTTTAATGTTCCAACGATGTAGGCCTGATGGAACTAAATTGACAACTTTAATTAATAATTATGTGGCTTCGCAGTTGTCAATATCAGGAAGGACTTTTATAACTACTGCAATTATATATCATAACGGTCCTTCAACTAATTCAGGACATTATACAGCTTATTTGAAATCTGGAAATGGTTGGTCATTCTGCAATGATTCTGTTTGAACTTTCAAAAAAAGATTGCCTTTCCACCTTCAAAATTCTTACCTGGTGTTCTTACAACCAAAATATTAGGAAAGGAAGCTTGGGATTTGTTTAGAGGAATTTACAGAGGTTCTAATGGCTCCTACTCTATATGGCCTTGTGGATAATTGTAGTACAGAGCGAAAACTGTTTGTTTTTATAAGCTAAGTCAAGCAGCAGATCAAAATAAAGAGTAGAGGAAATGTAAGTCTGCAATGCTGTCCATATTTTTATGGAAACTTATGGGTGAAATGTCATTTTACAATTTGAACTACATAAACTGGATGAAAAAAAGTTGTTAAGTCTAATTAAAAAATTTTGGGCAACACAGTCATCGATTTCAGGAAGAACATTTGCAACTGCAGCTATTATATAATATGCTGGTCTTTTGACAACATCTGGATATTACACAGCTTATTTGAAATTTAAAAAATGGCTAGTCTTTCAGCAAACATTACTAATTGAGTACGAAGCAATGTTGCCTTTTGACTTGATTTTTGAAGTCAGAATTTAGGGTAGGTAATTGGACTATAATGATTCTAGGTGTTTCTGTAACTTAGTGTGCTGTTTTAAATTGCTTTGTATGTCTCAGTTTTCTTAAAACAATTTAGTTTATCTTTCAGAAAATGGCAGGCAGAAAATAGTAACAGCACAACAGAGTATAAGCTGTTCATAGGATATCCTTTGACGTCATAGAAAGTAAGTTACTTTGGAGAAGTTCCTATTTTTGCTTATTTATATTATTTGGGTTTTTTAAACACAATCATTTTGATTGTGTTTTTTTTTCCCCACTGTTATATGATGAATACCTTCAACTCACTGTTTTCATTGAAATTTGATATTTTCTGATAACAGCAAAAATAAACCATTAAATATGTTTAATTAATTTACTACTTTGAATTGTGATTTCTAATATGTATATGGATTGGTGTGGCTCACGGGTTAGAGGCAGCAGTCCCGGAAGCAGAGGTCGGCCCGGGACCAGGGTTCGATTCCTGATGTGGCAGGGTCTTGGGCCATGGTCAGCGGACTCGATAATTCTCGCCTCGGTGCCTACTCCAACCAAGGGTCCCACCCAGCAACTCTGGGCAATAGCTTGTTTAATCTCTACTAACGGCCCCATCAGCGCCGGGGATGCCTGGCTTCACCTTGGGGACGCCCAGGAGGGACCATCTCACAGGGAAAGCCAGGATGGGTTCCCCATAGTTATACAGCGCCGGGACGCCTCTTTGCTGGGGCAGCTGTGCGCTTTACAAGTATACCACTTTTAACATTTAACATTCATTTTGTCTCATTCTTACACTTTTTTTACCACCTTGTATTAATTTAAATTTTTTTGTTCTTTCTTACACAGATTAAAAGTATAAAAAAGATAATTTAGTACGGTAATGACAATTATAAGGTAAGTGTTTAGTACTCTTTACGTTACATGTCTATCAGATTTAACTTTTATTAGTTCCACTGCTTCTTTTCTTTAACCCTTAGTTTCCTGCCTTTGCTACTTCCTTCATTTCTTTTTCTTTTACTTACTTATACTACTCTTTTCACTTCTTTTATCAGTCCCTCTTTCAACAGTAACTGTGCGTTACTCCCTCTATGTGTCTTTCTTTTCATATTACTCTCTGTTTATTTACTCGTCTTTTTTTAAAAACATTTTTTTTTTAGTTCGCTCCCGGTTCACGTACCCGAACGCTAACCGGGAAGCGAATCAAAAGAAATAGAGGATGCTAGAGTGCTAAACATTCTAGCAATTTTTTTTAAAAGGGAAGGTAGTTCTGAAAAGAACTTTTTTTTATTATTTTTGATGTTTTATATTTTTTTGTGCTTTTTTTTAGGAAGGGGAAACAAAAATGATTCACTTCAAAGGGCTCAACAGGAGCAACAAAAAAAAAATTACTTTCTTGGACGTTTTGGACATTGATGATTTTCAAATGATCTATTTATTAAATTAATACTCATCTCTCCGCATGAAATTAATTTTCCACATGCTACACATGTCAATCTCATCTGCCCAAAGTTCTTTTGGAGATTTGGGACCGTTTCCCTTGCCTCTAACTCACTTATTGCTAAGTCATTGGTGGATATTTTAGCCGGTCGGGGGTTATCCACCAAATCTCGAAGTTGTGCATTAGAATAATTAAGAGGGTGCCAACTCTCCATGTGCCGATGCATGGTATGATTACCATAGCTATAATTTTTTTCGGTCCCTCTCGAGAGTTTTTTTTTGCAGATAAGGCAGGTAACGTACCTTGCATTAACTTTCTTTTCATGAGAAGGAAAAGAAAAAAATTGCCAGATAAAATTCACTTTCACATGGGACGTTCTTGGCATTTCTTTCAGAAAGCCACTTGTCCCTTGCTCCTGTTGCTCCTCTTCCTCTTCTTCTTCTTCCTGGTTGAAGATGACCTGGCTAGTCGGTCCTCTCTTCTTTGGTGGTGGTGGAGGTGGTGGAGATCCACCAGCTGCAGCTTATACAAATGCCATGTCTTAGCAAACAAAAACAGGTCTTTCTCTCATAAAAATGAAAGTCGGAGTGAGGAAAAAAGGTGGGACTTTCATCATTTGAGAAAAGAAAATTATCTAAACCAATGAAAAGTGTTTATTTTACGTCATATGATCAAGCGTTCCATCATTATGAAACTAAAAGTAAAATGAACCAATGAAAAGTTTTATGAACTAGTCACATGACCTGTTATGCTTACGTTCCGCGTTCCGCGCTGCGCCTCGGATCGATTCCGGGGCTTTACATTTCGCGCCTTGGTTCGCGCTCCAGAACGCTTCCGGGTGCGCTAACACAGCACGTCATAAGGGGCATTACGTAATAACGCGATATGTTGCGTTTACGGGACGCGTCACAATTTCCTTTCTAACGCGGAACGTTTACCGGTTCGCGGACTGGCAGCGAAACAAGAAAAAATAATTTAAACTATAATATAAATTGAATTAAAAAATATAATACAAATATATATAAAATATATTTGTGAATTAGAATAAGAATATCTGTTACAGCTATAGATATTAGCTTTTAAAAAACCAATGAAATTCACTGAAAAAACCATAGGTTATAGACCATATATAGTTAGGGATTAGTTTGTTCTCAAAACCAAGAAAATTCACTGAAAAAACCATTGGTTATAGACCATATATAGTTAGGGATTAGCATTTACAAAACCATAATTTACTCGCACAAAACCATAGAAATTTGCATATATAGTTAATAACTATATATCGCGCACCCGCAATCCACTGCTGATGATGTCACATATTACATCATTCATGACATGGTCAGTGACATCACTGATGACATCACTGATGACATCATCCAGTGACTGTCTGTTTCTGTAAAGTTAAAATATGTCTTACATATTGAAGAATGAGTGGATGCTGCCTATGTTGATCAGTAGCTATATGAGTAACTATATGGATAATTGATTGGTCGCCCAAGTATTTGTATGGGAGAGTGAGTGTGTGTGTGTGGGTGGCTGGGAGGTGTGTGACTCTGTGCATAGATGTGTGAACAGTTGATTCACTAGATGTATGGGTTCAAAAGTGCATATGGAATCAGCTGTATGGATGGTTGACTGTGTGCATGAGTGTATTGGTGAGTGAATGGATATCTCAGTTCTAAATGTCAAAGTACTTACATATGTAAAACACAGTACATGTGAGAGTTGACATATATAAATTACTGTGTATAAGAGCTAATGAATGTGTGAGTGGCTGCATGGATCATTGAAAACTTGTATCAGTGATTGTATAAGAGACTAAACATATGTTAGAATATGTTTGAATTAGTAAGGTGTGTATAACTGTATAGTTGAGGAAATGGAGGTGTGATTGATTCTTTGCATGACTGAGTAGGTATATGAGTAACTCCATGGATGAGTGACAATCTGTGCGTGTCTGTTTACACTGAGTGTATCTAAGGTTATATTAGAGTCTGAAGAGGTTCATCATATTATCACATGAATGATGTAATCAGTGATGTTATCAGTGATGTCATTTGAGTTGTCATGAATGATATCATCAGTGATGTTATGAGTAATGTCAAATGAGATGTCATCAGTGATGTCATTTGAGATGTCATCAGTGATGTCATCAGTGATGTCATTTGAGTTGTCATCAGTGATGTCATCAGTGATGTCACTGACCATGTCATGAATGATATAATATGTAATATCATCAGCAGTGGATTGCAGGTGCGCGATATATAGTTAGTGCAACTAACTATACATGCGAATTTCAATGGTTTTGTGTGAGTAAAATAAGGTTTTGTAAATGCTAATTCCTAACTATATATTGTCTATAACCTATGTTTTTTTCAGTGGATATATATATATATATATATATATATTTATATTACCTACTGGCGGTCGCCAGTAGGTAGTTATAGTTAGGATTTTTTTCAATGTTAAATCTCAAAATTCTATTTGGAATAAATTTGGCGCCGGTTGACAAATCTGCCTGAAAATTTCCTCAAAATGGCCTCGCGGCGCCCCGGTCCTTCCCTGAAAGTTTGGGGGGGATTTGTCAAGCGGGGGCTGAGATAAAAGGGGGGTCCCAGAACGTGTTTTCCCTATGTTAATTTCCATAGGGAGGTCGACCTCACTTTTAGCCTGAACGGCTGAATGGATTTCCACCAAACTTGGCAAAATTGTAGGGACTGGTAGCCCGATGTGCCTTTGCTATGTCTAAAGATATGTGCTTCAGTGGATTTTGAGTAATTTAGGTTCAAAAAAATATATATATCTATGGCAGCGCCCCGGTACGCGCACCGGGGAGCGTACCGGGCGCGCTACGCGAGGTGCGCACGGAAAGCTGATTGGCTCTCGGGTGTCTGTAAACATTCAAAACAGTCCTGAGCGGCCGCCATCTTTTGTCTCGGTAGGCTCGAGACACAAGAGGTGGACAAAACAAAGGGAGAAATGACCATAAGGGCGCATGGTAGACCCCCCCTGACTCCCTAGGTTTTTTTTTAAATTGTTTTTGTTGTTTTATATTTTTTTTGTGAACATTTTTTACTTTTTTTGGTTTTTCAAAACAATTTGATATATTTTTTGTTTTTTTAGTACTTCGAAAAAAACAGAAGGATTTGAAAATGGCTCAACAGGAGCAAAAAAAACAATAAATATTCATTGCTTTCATTTGTGAGAGCACTTATGGTTTTCTTCTGCTCTGTTAATTAAGGTGATCCTTTTTTCACCATAAGCAATAGTAGTCTCACAATAAATACAAACTATTTTCTGAGAATTTGCTTTGGATGTTGGGCACCATTTGACGCCCTTCAGGTGCTGCAAAAGATGATTCAGCACTTTAGGTGCTAGGCTGAGGGGTCTGTGGGTTTTCAGCCATAGCTCTCACCTGTGCTTGGGCCAAATTATTTGGGTGCTATCTCTCCATGTGGCGAATGGAAAGGGGCGACCACTCGCTCCCCCCGAACGTATGGTGGAGTACCCCGATCCCCCCGGGAAGCCATTTTGGGCGGGAGGCGAGTCTCGGCTGGTATGCCCGAAGCGGCGTAGCCGGGGCTCGCCTTTTCCCGCCCAAGAGGGGGTTGTCCTAGACACCAACACTGCTAGCCATGCCCGGGAGGCGGATCGGAGGTGGGTCCAAGCCCGCCCGAAGAAGGATAAAAGGAGCGACAAGCCAAGGAAGCATCCTCTTGTTCCTGTGCTCTGAAGCTGCACCTCCCCATTGCACGTGAGCTCGAGGCGGAACGAAGAGCCAATTTTGAGAATTTAATTTTGTGTTTATTCTTTCAGTGAGTTCGGAGTTCCCTGGCCTAGGACCTCGAGGAGCATACGTGGACGATGCCTAGCAAGAAGGTCGGAAAGAGGGTCGGGACCGATCAGATGCTTCGTATGCTGATGAAGGACATGGCGGATATGAAGAAGCAGATGGCGGCAATGAATGGTGCGGGGGGACCTAAGAGAGTCATCGGACCAGCATTGCCGGGAGTGGTCCCTAACGGGAGAGGTAGAAGGAACAAGAGGGGAGCGTCGGGTGGGGAGGCCCCGGTTCCCGAAGCACCCCCAGCGCATCCGGTCACCCCGATCGAGGCCCCGACTCCGGTCCCGAACGCGGGACAACCAATCCCTGTGGTAGTCACTCCTGTGAAGGGGGAGGATATGCCTCCTGAGCTGGCTGCCCAGTTGGCGGCATGGTTGGGCAAAGAGAATGAGGGGGCCACGGCTGATGAAGCCAGGGCGATAATGAAGCAGTTGCGGCAATTGAAAGATGCTGAGAAGGCACCGTGTCCTTTTGTTTCCCCGCAGGCTCCCGTGGAACAACCAATATCGGGCGTTGGTTCGGCAGGGACTACGGTCACAGTTACCGGTTCAGGTAAGCAGCCATTGCCGATGGCGGGGGAGGGATCGGTACCTTCAAGGAGGGAGAAAGTTGTTCAGCATATCCCGATTGAGGTAAAAGAAAGGATATGGGCTGATAAATATGTGAACATGTTTTCCTTGCTGACCGATCACTATGAGATTGAGCATGTAAAAAATCAAAAAGAGTTTCTGCATCCTAGTGTATGGCGCGCCAAGATGGCCGGTTTCAGAGTTGATGAATCGGGGCAGAGCGTTTGGAATGTTCACTGCAATTATGGGGAAACGTAGGCCTGAATTATTGGTGGAATTAGCCGTGTATCAGACACGTATCATGGAATTTTATCATGGAATTTTATGAGACATATGGTGGCAATCAATGGTTTTGTTATGATAGCATATTTCGTAAGTCCAAGGAGCACGACACATCCCTGACGTGGGATTGTTTCGACTCCATTTCCTGGCAAAAAATGGAGAAGTCAGGCACGGCGAAGTCGCCATCTTTAGGGGGAAACGTGGTCGAGTTTCCCCGCCATTCGTCTGGGGCGCCCTTTCGGGCGGGATCAAGCAATGATCAGCACACAAGGAATAATGGCAACTCAGGTAAAAAAGGGGCATGCTGGAGCTTTAACAGAGGCAAATGTACTAGGCCGCAGGGGTCTTGCAGGTTTAGGCATGAATGTGCAGGGTGCGGGCAGTCCTCGCACCCCGAGACCATGTGCAGAGCCAAGACTGGTGATACGGGAAGTAGAGGGGGCGCCAAACAGGTCTGAAATAGTCCGAGGGGTGCCTCTCCCTACCCCGGTTGATATCATGGCAATGATTCCTTGGCTGAACGAATATCCGGATCATATCTCCGCTGGGGAGTTGCGAGATGGTTTTTCGTATGGTTTCCGCATCCCGGCGGGGGATTTTCAGGGTAAAGCACAATGTAGGAACCAACTGTCGGTTCTGCAGAATACGGCGGTGGTACAAGCAAACATTGGGAAAGAGGTGACCCGAGGTCGGGTTGCCGGACCATATGACATGCCACCAGTTGCTAATTTTGTTTGTTCGCCTCTGGGAGTGATCCCCAAGAAGGACCCAGGGGAATTCAGGTTGATACATAATTTGTCAGCTCCAAGGGGTCTTTCGGTGAATGATGCGATTGATCCGGGAGTTTGTTCAGTGCGGTACGCATCTTTTGATGAGGCCGTCGCCATGTTGAATCGCCTGGGGCCCGGAGCGCTGATGGCCAAATCAGACATTGAGTCGGCGTTCCGGTTGCTCCCGGTACACCCAGATGATCAGCGTCTCCTTGGTTTCATGTTTCAGGGACGCTATTACATGGATAAATGTATGCCAATGGGTTGCTCCATCTCTTGTGCGTATTTTGAGAAATTCAGTAGTTTTTTGCAATGGGCGTTCACAAGAACAACGGGGTTTACACAGTTATGCATTATCTTGACGATTTTCTATTCCTGGGGGCAGCCGGGGACATAGAATGTGCACAGGCTTTGAATGAATTTTGTGACCTCATGACTCGCTTTGGCGTGCCATTGGCACCAGGTAAGACAGTGGGCCCGGCTACTTCGCTCGAGTTTCTTGGAATAGAGCTCGATTCCGAAGAGGGGTGCTTCCGTTTGCCTAAGGAAAAGGTAACGAAATTTAAGGCATCGCTTGAAACATGTATTAGCGAGACGAAGGTAAATTTGCATCAGTTGCAGCAGGCTGTGGGTCAGCTGAATTTTGCCCTTAGAGTAATACCGATGGCTCGCCCCTTTTCCCGCTCTATTGCTCAAGCCATGGTCGGCCTTAAGGAAGGGCACCACCGCACAAGGCTCTCGGCAGAGGTTCGCCAGGACATGCGCATATGGTTGGCATTCCTGGCGGATTTCAATGGTCGTGTCGTGTGGAACAAATCAGCGGTTTCCTCCAAGGAGCTTGGGTTGTGGACTGACTCGGCAGGGAGTGTGGGCTTTGGCGCCATCTTTGGTAATCATTGGTCAGCACGAACCTGGCCGGCATGGTGGCACGAGAGTGGGCTGACAGGTAACATTGGGTTTCTCGAACTGTTCCCTATTCTGGTGGCCTTAAAAACATGGCCTGAGGAGTTTCGTGATCGCTCTGTGGTGTTCTGGTCTGACAACATGACCGTGGTTGAGTGTATCAATAGTCAGGCAGCCCACTGCAAATGGATCTTGAGATTGTTGAAGGAAATTGTCCTGCTGTGTATGAGACTAAACGTTCACTTTAGGGCAAGGCATGTGCCAGGGGTGTTAAATCAGGCAGCTGATGCGCTTTCTCGTTCCCGTATGCAGGCCTTCTGGGGTTTTCTGCCCTCAGCGGACCCGGTGCCGGCACCATTTCCCGAAGCTCTCTGGTCTCTCGGTGCCCCGGACTACAAGACCTCGTGGGAGAGAGTCTAGCACCCAGGACAAGGAAGGCTTATGAAGGGGCGTGCCGTTCTTATTTGTCCTTTTTGGGTTCAGCTAGGGGGGAGCTTTGGGGCCAAGAGGAATATGTCCTGAATTTGTTATCATTACATCAGGCAGGCAAATCAGTGGCTACGGCCAATAGGCAAGGGGCCGCCATTTCTTTCATGGCATGGGCCCATGGCATACAGGACCCCACAGCGTATTTCTTAGTACAGAAGGCGCTGCTTGGGTGGCAACGCCGTGAGGGTTGCAGAGTGGATGAGAAGCACCCGATAGGTCTGGAAAGGTTGGCCCTGTTACTGTCCATACTCCCCGCGACATGTTCATCTCAATCAGAGACAGTGCTATTCCGGGCCGCTTTTGCATTAGCATTCCATGGGGCTATGCGGGTAAGTGAGCTGGTAGCAAGGAACAAGCAGGATACGGGGGGAGGTCTGTGCCGAGAGCACATTCAAATTAAGGGGGAGGCAATGGTAGTCTCAGTTGCCAGGTCCAAGACCGATCAGAGAGCGATCGGGGACAGCGTAGTGGTCCAGCGGATTCCGGGATCTCCCATGTGCCCGGTAGCATGCGTTGAGGAGTATTTGACGCAGAGGGAGGCATCATGGGGGGGAAGCTTGCTGAGGCACGCCGACGCCACCCCACTGACTAGGTTTCAGTTCCAGCGGGTGCTCACGATGGCAATCGCAGCGGCGGGCTTGAACCCGTGCGAGTTTGGGACCCATTCCTTCCAGATAGGGGCTGCTACAGAGGCTACAGCCAGGGGTCTGAGTGTGGAAAAAGTGAAACAGTTGGGGCGTTGGTCCTCGAATTGTTATAAAAGGTATGTGCGGTTGCACATGTTGTGAAGCTTATGTCATGCACTCACGCTTCTTGTTTTTGTTTGGTTTACAGTGTCGCGAGCTTACGAGGTGGGGCGGATTGTGCAGTCGACCCGACACCTGGGAACCAGCGGTCAAAGATCACCGGCTGAGGAAAGAGTGGTGTGGGTCGTGGGCCACTCATACGTGAGGCGTGCCGCAGACGTATTCAAAGCAGGTGACATGATTCACATGGCTGGGGAATACGGGTACAGGGTGACCTTCTACGGAAGGGGCGGGCTCTGTATTGACCAGTTCCAAAGTTTTATGGAGGGTTTGTTAGGGCGGACAAGGTCACCGCCATCTGTAATCATAGTGCATCTTGGGGGCAATGATTTGGTGACCACTGGTCGACGAGTACTTCTCGAGTTGATACTATCCACGGTGAGTTGGTTGGCGAGAAGGGTTCCAGGGTGCACGATTGCATGGTCCCATATGATTCCACGGAAGGTGTGGCGGGGGGCTAATTCTGTGTCTGCTGTAAATCATTCGGTGAAGAAAGTGAATAACAAACTTGGTAGATTGTTCCGTACAAGTACATTGCATTCTATTCCGCATGGATGTATCAGGGGGGACCATATGTATCTAGAGGATGGGGTCCATTTGTCCCGGGTGGGGAATACTTTACTCATAGGAGACCTCGTAGCTTGGTTAAAGAGTTTGAAGCGATGACCTTTAAGTAGGAGTTTTTTGTTGGGGGTCCGGATAGCCGGTCAACTATCCGGCCTGTGGCGGTAAGGTCATGATCGGTGAGCAGGAATTAGAAGATCCCTAGAGGTGGGGCGTCAGCCATTATGGATGGGAGCGCCCGGGGGGAGGCGGCCATTGGCCCCTCAAACGGGGAGGCAGCCATTGGCCCCTCAAACGGGGAGGCGGTCCCCTCTAAGGATGGGGACGCCAAAAGGGAAGGTGGCCATAGGCCCCTCCCTGGGGAGGAGGGGCTAGGGCCCCTCCTGTGAATTTCCCGGGACCAGGACATCTGCGACGGCAGATGTGGTAAGTTGTGTGGGGTGGAAGGGGGGTCTACGCTACCTTCTAGACACCTCACACGAGTCCTCGGACGACCACTAAGATGGCGTCGAGTTAACAGGGGGCCCCCGCTAAGACAAGGGAAATTGGAAATAGGCACAGAGGTACAGTCCTCTGTGCGACCGCCCCTCACAAGTGAGGGGGGACTTCTGGTATTAGGGATCTGACACCGGTTCGACCTTGCCGTTGGCCCGTAATGTTAGGATGTACAATTTCAATTTTGAGTAATGAATTTGCAGGATGTTTAGTATCGGCTAGGAGAACCTTTGTTTTAGAGATGTGTTAAGGTCAGCCAAGAACATCGGAATGTGTAAATGAAATTGTACATTTTTCATTTCATTTCATTTTGGACATTTATAAAGCGCTTGGAAGTACGCCCACCGGCGTGTCCCCGCGCTGTGATAAGTGAGAAGCTGAGGTTCCACCCACCCTCCCCGCCGACTACCTGCTAAACAGAATGGTCTTGAGTTTTTTTCTAAAAATCAATTCTGATGGCTCCAAACGCAGGCTTGAAGGAAGAGCATTCCAGTGTTTGGCCGCCAGATGCCTAAAAGATCTACCCCCCATGCGGGCTTTCCTTACTCTTGGTATCGTTAAGAGCCCTGTGCAGGAGGATCGAAGGCTACGTGTGGGTTCATACACGGTCACCAAGTTCCTGAGCAACGCAGGAGCCTTGCCATTCACAATACGATGGCATGTGGAGAGAGTTTTAAATTCAACCCGACTGGCAACTGGAAGCCAGTGAAGTGCGTGGAGCGCAGGTTTGGAGGGGGATCTCCTGGGGAGCCTCAACACCAAACGGGCAGCCGCATTTTGCAGCACCTGAAGTCGCCCGATGGCCCTGCTGGAGGCACCCAGATATAATAGGTTGCCATAATCGAGGCGGGAAGTCACCAGGGCATGCACCAATGTTCTGCGGGCCGCAAGGGGGAGAAGATCTAACACCTTTTTTAAGGTCCTCAGGACGCCGACGCATACCCCAGCCACACGGCCCACATGTGTATCAAAGGTCAGGCCAGAATCCAGCCAGACCCCTAAGTTCCTTGCCTCCTGGCAAGGAGCTGGCGCCTCGCCCAAGCAAGAAGGCCACCATGCCGACGACCAGGCATCCGGGGTCCCACCCACAATCAGTACCTCGGTCTTGCTACCGTTTAACTTTAAACAGTTGGCGGACATCCAGGCTGCAAGATCTTTCATGCAGTTCCTGAAGTTGTCCGCCGCAAGATCCGGGGTACGTGAGAGGGAGATGGCCAGCTGCGTGTCGTCGGCATAGGACACAACACGCAGCCCGTATTTCTCCACTATTCCCGCCAAAGGGGCAACATAGAGATTAAACAAGGTGGGGCTCAGGGAGGAGCCCTGAGGCACTCCCTGGCCCAACCCGATCTCTCTAGAGTAGCAATCGCCCAGATGGACCTGAAAGCGTCTGTCAGATAGAAAAGATCCAAGCCAACCCAGCGCTGCACCTGAGATACCCCCTTCCTCCAGACACTGTAGCAGAATGGAGTGTGCCACAGTGTCAAATGCAGCGCTGAGGTCTAGCAGGATTAAAGCCATGGTTTGGCCTTCATCCGCACCCTGACGCAAGGCTTCCACCGCCATTAGAAGAGCTGACTCCGTCGAATGACGGGGGCGGAAGCCAAACTGAGAGTCGTGGAGCAAACAGGCATCATCCACGTACTTCATCAGCTGGAGATTAACAATCTTTTCCGCAATTTTAGCCATATAAGGCAGGAGAGAGATGAGACGTAGGTTCTCAATGAAATATGAAACTGTTATTTTAACGTTTTAATTTTGTTTCATATTTTAATAAATACGGCCGGGAGGGTAACTCCCTCCCGCCTTCCAAAAGTTTAGAACCGTTTCCGTCTTCCCATCTTTGGGGATTGTGTTGAGAGGGGGTGGCGGGTATCTCAGCCATATCATGGTGTGGTTGTCAAAACTATATTTTTTAGCAGGATTGCCACGTGAAAGGATGTTGCTGCAAATTAGATATGTTACTTTAGGGGCATTAACTTTCTTCAGTCCTGCAGGAAACTTACAGAATTGCCAAATGTAGTGCTCCTTTACACGAGAAGGGTGGGGTTCCTCTGGTAGGAACTGTCTCTCCTGCTCCTCCTGCTCCTCTTACTCCTCTTCGTCCTGTTCACCACCAAAAAGCATAGGTGGTGGTGGTCCTTTTGATGGTGGTGGTGGTGTTGGAGCACCAGCAGCAGCAAGTAGAGTAGCCATTATTGGTCTCTCACAAAGAAATAGCTCTTGCTCTCTCAAAGAAGAAAGTAAGAATGAGGAAAAAAGGTGGTGCTTTCCTCATTTGAAAAAAAAATATAGGAACCAATGAAAAGTGTTATTTTCAGGTCACATGATCCGACGCGCTTACACTACACGCTCCGGGTCGCGCTCCGGAGCGCGCTTCAGGTCACGCTCCGGGGCGCTTACGTGTGTCACGCGGCTACGTGATTCGTCGCGCTTACGTGTCACATTGCGGCAATGGCGCATACCAGTGCGCTTCCCGGAGCGCTCCCCAGGGCACTTTCCGGTGCGCGCACCGGGAGCGTACAAAGGTAAAAACTAAAAAAAAATATATTATAAATATAATACATAAAAAATAGCATAACACACATATAAAATTTAGTATTCTTTATAAAGAGGAATATATTTTAGAGCTAAATATGTTTGCTATTAAAAAACCATTGAAATTCACTGAAAAAACCATAGGTTTCACACCAGTTATAGTTAGGAATTAGCAATTAAAAAACCTATGAAATTCACTGAGAAAACCATAGGTTTCACAGCAGTTATAGTTAGGAATTAGCATTTAAAAAAACCTATTAAATTCACTGAAAAAACCATAGGTTTCACACAAGTTATGGTTAGCTGGAAATTTTACTGACATAAAACCATTGAAATTCCACGTTATAGTTAGTTGGACTCACTATAACTTGCGCGTGTAATGCACTGCTTATGACATCACATATTACATCACTCATGACATGGTCTATGACATCACTTATGACATCACTGATGACACAATCCAGTGAATGTGTGTCTTTCTGAAAAATAAATATGTTTTATATATGTATATGTAAAGGTCGATTGAAGAATAAATGTTTAAATAAGTGTCTTAATGAATATTTTTTTTTTAAATCATTGATTGGTTAACTGGCTTATTAAGTGTATCTTAGTGAATACATATATTAGCGAGTAACTTATAAATATTGAAATGTATGTATCAGTGTTTCACTTTGTGTATACGTGGCTGCATGGGTTGGTGACTGACTCACTGTTTGTATGTGTTTTGAAGACAGCATATGTACAGGACTGTATGGATGGATGAGTGTGTATATGTGTGTGTTAGTGAGTGAATGACTGTCTCACTATTGTCTTTATCAGTAACGACATATGTTTCAATCTGGTATTTGTGAATATTGATGTATATAAGTGAGTATATGTGAGAGTGAGAGATTGTAAGAGTTCTTTTTTAAATAAGTATGTGTTTCTATAAGTGATTGTTTAAGAGAGTAAGTATGTGTAAGTTTCCTTAGAAAAAAAGTGGTAGTGTGAGTATAGTTGTATATGCAAATAAATGGATGTTCAATAGTTTATTTGCATGTGTGAGTATGTGTGTGAGTAACTTTTGAATGACTTTTGGTGTGTAACAGGGTGTATAGGAGTATCACTACATATGATGAGTGAGTATATGTATGAGTGAATATATAGAACTGTTGGTGAATGAGTGGATGTGTATATAGATGGTGGAATTACTGAATTGTTTGTTGTAAATGGTATGGGTATCTCCATTTTTTTGAAAATGTTAATTTCTATTTTTGAATATGTGTTTAAAGGGTTACATTACACTGAAATGAGGTCTGTCACTCTGTCACAAGGATGGTGTCATCAGTGATGTCATGAGTGATGTCACTGACCATGTCATGAGTGATGTAATATGTGACATCATCAGCAGTGCATTGCAGGCGCGCAACTTATAGTGAGTCCAACTAACTATAACGTGGGAATTTCAATGGTTTTATGACAGTAACATTTCCAGGTAACTATAACTGGTGTCAAACCTATGGTTTTTTCAGTGAATTTCATAGGTTTTTTAAATGCTAATTCCTTTCTATATCGAGTTTGTAACCTACGATTTTTTTTTAATTTGCTGTTTTGTGTGAGTATTAATTAGTATTTTTTTTTATAATAATTTTTGTTAATTTTTATTTTTTTTTATTATTTTTTTTGGGGCGCTCTGGGTCTGCGCACCGGTAAGCTCTCCGGAAAGCGCACCCAGAGCGCTACTGGTGTTCGTGTAAAAAAATATGAATGAAAAGTAAATATTAACGCAAGACATTTACTACCATACATATAAAAGCAGTTTTTTTGAATAAGGAAATGAAAATAATTTTGCATTTCCGTGAAACTCTCAAAACGTCCCTTCGGCGCGCCGCGTAAGCGCCCCCGGAAGCGCCTACGTTCGCGCCGCGTATGCGCCCCGGAAGCTCCTACGTTCGCACCGCGTATGCGCCCCGGAACCGCCTACGTTCGTGCCGCTTCTGCGCCTACATTCGCATCGCGTATGCGCCCCGGAAGCGCCTACGTTCACGCCGCGTATATGCCCCGGAAGCGCCTACATTTGCGCCGCGTATGCGCCCCTGGAAGCGCTCCGGTGTGCGCAGCGTTAGCGCGGCAAGTCATGTGATCTTAAAATAACACTTTTCGTTGGTTGCTAACAGTTTTTTTGACAAAGAATGAAATCCCCACCGATTTCCTTCACTTCTTCTTTCACTTTTGTGACTGAAAGACCTGCCTTTTTTTCTCTTCAATCTTGCTTGGTTAATCATGGCTGCCAGACCATCCAGCAGTGAAGATGAGCCTGAATTCATTGACGAAGAGCCTCCTCAGCCAAAGGTGAAAGAGCATTTCATCTGGAATTTTTTTTCCATACCAGATGGCCAGAAAAAGGTGAGCGCTCCAAAAGTGGAGTGCAGAATCTGCAAAAAAGTCCTGTCACGGGGTGACCCCAAAAAGAAATATTCTTTTGGGAACTTCACAATGCTTCGCCATGTGGAGAGGAGGCACCCCCAGAATTTTGCCCGGGAAAGTGTCAGGGCTCTGGCACAAGAAGTTCCCAGTGATGGGGCCTCTACATCCACCGGAGGAGCAACTACTTCTGTGAGGGGGCGATCGCAGGAGCTGGTTCCAAACATTCAGCCTGCATTCAACAAAGGTGTCCTGAAATGCAGATACTGCGATCAACTCCTCATGGGGAGCAAAGTGTCCAGCTCATGGTTCGATCATTGGAGAATCA
This sequence comes from Lissotriton vulgaris, assembly GCF_964263255.1. NCBI lineage: Eukaryota > Metazoa > Chordata > Amphibia > Caudata > Salamandridae > Lissotriton > Lissotriton vulgaris. Next base: position 2,096,638,665 of record NC_141691.1, on the reverse strand, counting down.
TCGCTGCCGTTCCCAGCCCTAATTTCTTTTGTTTTTTTTTGCTCCTGTTGAGCAGTTTCCATTCCCTGTTTTTGTTTCTGTTCTAAAAAAAGAAAAAAGAAGAAAAAAAAGTTATTTTCAGAACTACCTCCAATTCTCATCAAAGAGCTATATTCTTAAAAACCATGAAAAAGAGTAAGTGAAGTGGAGTGCATTGATAATGGAAAGGAAAATGAGAAACAGAAAGGTATGAGAGGAGAAAGAAAGTGAAGTAGGGGGACTGAAAGAAGGTGAGTGTTGTGAAGGAAAGTAAGGAGAAGGAGAGTGAACATGGGAAATGTGGATATTCAAAGAAAATGTTGAAAAGGAACGGGGGTGTGGAAGGGTAAGAAAAGATGCATTGCTGGAGTTGCATCATTTTTGTGACACACTCCAGCAATGCATCACTTTTGCGCTTACAGATACGTCTGAAATACTGATATAATATGTCATATATTTAATGTGACTCATGACTAGAAGACTGAAGGCCTCATTTATAAGGCCATGCGTCACCTTATTCAGTCATATTTACAAAGTGATGCATCTAGGTAGATGTGTCACTTTGTAAGCCCCTGCGCCACATTATACCTACGTCAGGTGTAATGTATGCAAAAGGGACGTATTGGCGCAAGAAAGGGTCGTTGAGGTGACGCAATGAAATCTATGAGATATCACTGCGTCACTTTTATGATGCTGTTGCATCCAAATCTTGTGCCTGTATCACAGCAGGCGTAAGACTGATGCAAGAACTTTCACATGGAGCCTGGCCCCATGTGAAAGGATGCATTGCTGGAGTTGCATCATTTTTGTGACACACTCCAGCAATGCATCACTTTTGCGCTTACAGATACGTCTGAAATCCTGACGTATCTGTAAGTACTTCCGACATAATACGTCATATATTTAATATGACGCATGACTAGAAGACTGAAGGCCATTCGTCACTTTGACGCCACCGGTGCGTCACTTTTTGTGACGCACTAGTGCTGTAAAAAATGCACCTTATTCAGTCATATTTACAAAGTGACGCATCTAGGTAGATGCGTCACTTTGTAAGCCCCTGCGCCACATTATACCTACGTCAGGTGTAATGTATGCAAAAGGGACGTATTGACGCAAGAAAGGGTCGTAGAGGTGACACAGTGAATAAACTGGGTTTTCCCCATGCTACGCTCCCTGGTCCGCTCCCCGATGCGCGTACCCGGCGCTCCACCCGCGGACCCTATTATAGCCCCCACATCAAACCTAGGGGATCAGGGGGCGTCTACTCTGCCCCCTTATGGTCATTTCCCCTTTGTTGTTGCCACCTCTTGTGTCTCGATCCTACCAAGACACAAGATGGCGGCCGCTCCGGACTGTTTAGAATGTTTACAGACACCCGAGAGCCAATCAGCTTTCCGAGCGCGAACTCGCGTAGCGCTCTGGTACGCGCCCCGGTGCGCGTACCGGGGCGCGCTTATAGATATATATATTTTTTTGAACCTAAATTACTCAAAATCCACTGGAGCACATATCTAGAGACATAGCAAAGGCACAACGGGCTACCAGTCCCTACAATTTTGCAAAGTTTGGTGGAAATCCATTCAGCCATTCGGGCTAAAAATGAGTTCAACCGCCCTATGGAAATTAACATGGGGAAAACACGTTTTGGGACCCCCCTTTTATCTCGGCCCCCGCCAGACGAATCCCCCCCAAACTTTCAGGGAAAGAGCGGAGCGCTGCGAGGCAAATTTGAGGAAATTGTCAGGCAGATTCCTCAACCAGCGCCAAAGTTATTCCCAATAGAATGTTGCAAATTCCCTATACAAAATAATCCTAACTATAACTACCTACTGGCGACCGCCAGTAGGTAATATATATATATATATATATATTACCTACTGGCAGTCGCCAGTAGGTAGTTATACTTAGGACCTAGTTTCCAAAGGAAATCCTCAACATTCTATTTGGATTACCTTTGGCCCCGGTGGACAAATCTTTGCGAATTTCTCAAAGAAGATGGCTCGGTCCACTGCGCTCTTTCCCTGAAAGTTTTGGGGGGATTCGTCAAGTGGGGGCTGAGATTAAAGGGGGGTCCCAAAACGTGTTTTCCTCATGTTATTTTCCATAGGACGTTTAGACACGGCTACAGCTCGAACGGCTGAATGGATTTATAAGAAATTTTGCAAAAATGTAGAGTCCGGGTCGAAGATTACGCTTTTGTTTGAATGGTGTAAATCCGTTCAGTTGTTGCTGAGAAAATTAAAGTTGAAGTCAATTATATATCTATAAGCGCACTCGGGTGCACGCACTAATGTGGCTGTGCGCGAGCGGAATTTTTGTTTTGGTGTGTGACGTCTGTGAACGTTTGATTCGAAGGAAATCAGGAAGTGTTGACCGCAATTTTGTTAGTGCGAGTAAATATGTTCTACATTTCAAAGCGTTGGAACATGGAAAGGGGACAAGGTAGAGATTGGCAGGCCGTGTAGGTTTTCTCAGGGGGTGCAGTAAGGCCCTTGAACGTGAAAATAATTTAAAATAAAAAAAAAGTTGCGGGGTGCGCGCACCCGGTCGCGTACACCTATTTACAAGAGTGTGAAAATGGAGATAAATCAGAAGTTTGAGTGTTTAGATATAAGGTGGCTCTGAAAAGAGCCCTTGTGTTAATTGAGTTTTTTCTGCATTTATAAGTAAGTACCGATGCAGAGTCTCATGTTACAGAGGAAGATTCTGTTTCCCTCATCCGTGAAATGAACACCATCCCTCCTATAGATGTCTTGCATGTTGTAACGCAAGTTGTTGTGGTAAATAGAACCCATGCTATAATCTCTGAGGAAAGCAGAAACAGATTTATTTACATGTTTCCTTGCTTTCTCAATTTGTGGACAATGTTGATTGGACCAATTCCATTTCTGTCTTTGGCATATATTGGAATATACCAAGGCAGTTCGAGCAAAAAGTGTCATAAATTGCCGAAAGGTGTCTTTTAGAAGCATTTCCAGACCTACCCCAGTCAATATGCCTAGATAGTTCCCACCACAGTGCACAATTATAAGGTCAGGTCCTGGGAGATGCATAAAAGTTTTCACCAATGGTATCAATTGGTGACATCTCAATCCTTTCTGGACAATCCACGTTATCTGCACATTTGGTAAATCAAGGTTGGAAATTCGTCTGTTTGCTGCATATTTTCCACTCCAGTGAATATAACTGTGTCCTAAAAGCGAAACCTTCATTTTCAAGGTAGATGCAGTACTACTCCGATGGGTTCTGGAAGTGGAATGGCAGTTAGAAGCTGAAACTCAGGATAAAAAAATGGATGAGGCTTGGTGTAGTTGAAAAACTAAAACTGATTGGTTGATTCTAATACCTCAAGATTGAAGACTACGTTTCATGTTAATGTTTATGTAAAACAAAAAGTACTATTGGGTGTCAAAAAAATGACATGTAACAGAGCAGTGGATAGGCAGGTGTTTTTGGAGGGAAATCTGCATTCTTGGTTTGCTGTAGAACGTTCAGATATGAACTTTTGACCTGTGCCTTCAGCCAGGTGCAGAATGAGGTGTTACCATGGAAACAGCCAGAGAAGGCAGTGGGTGATGGGTGACTTTTATGTGACATTGAAAATATTGTGAGAGAGAACCAACTGAAATGTTAATTTGATTTCAAATTTTTCCGGGAAGAAATATGATTGGTTGAAGAGACATATATGAGTCTGTATTGACAGGATATCTGTGCCATTGAATTTTGGTTGCAGTGATAGAAGCATTTTTTAGAGTCCCGTCAAACGAATATCTGTTTTGTGACTGTCACTGTTCTATATTGTACAAAGCATTGGTAAAGGTAAGTCTGTACCTGTTTGTTTTGTCATGTACCGTAAAATGTGGTTTAGTCTCTATAATTGGTTCATTTCCCTCACAGTCTCCGAGTAACCTCATTTTTGACTGTGACAATGTCTTGCATTTCTAAAACTATTTTTCCTTTTCATTTCATCACTCTTTAACGATATTATTTGTTTGCAATTATTAGTTTAAAGTTTTGAATAATACATTTCAATAAGCTGAATGGTCTTCAGTCATGTTCTTATGTAATCTATTATTGTTAGTTTTTTTAATTCACTGTCAGTCAGAGACGAAACTGTAACGAAATTTTGGGGGGGCAAATTAAAAATAATTTGTTAGGCGTACATGAATGTTTAATTAGTAGGCAGAGTAAAGCTGCAGGGGCTTTTAGAAGGGGTAAAACATCTGCAAGGCCTAATTAATATTCAAATGGATGTTTACAGAGATGTTAAACGTTCAGGTGCGGCTCGGTGTGTATGTGAAATATATATGTTACCTTAGGCTGCCACAGCAGATGGGAGGGGCGTGGGGGCCTGAAGTCCTGTGAATTTATTGGGGGTTGCGCGCCTTTTCTTCACATTTTTTGAAGTGTAAATTATAGTTATGTATATAATTTTGGTGAAAAGCAAAAAATGGAATATAAAATATGTTTAATATAGACAGTAATTATTTGTGTGATTTTGAAGCGTTTACATATAATCAGAGAAGTTGGTTTTGAGATGAAAAATTGGTATTAGCAGAGACGCAGATAATGCAGATAGAGAGAGAAATGGTACATTACATGTGATACCGTCGTCAAAAAGTGCTAATGCATAAGGTATTCATAAACTTTCTGTCAGATGACAGAATTACAGTGTGGTTTGTGGCTGCACTGGTGGCGGTGGCGTGAGAGGGGGAGGTGGCCGAGTAAAATAAAATGAAAACTTGTGATCATGAGGTTGTATACAGGTTTGTGCAGTACACATGTGAAACCGTTGTCAAAAACTGCTAATGCTTAAGGTATTCATACACTTTCTGTCAGACGACAAAATTACAGTGTGGTTTGTGGTCATGGGCTGCACTGGTGGGGCTGGGGTGAGAGGGGGAGGTGGCCGAGTAAAATAAAATAAAAATTTGTGATTATGAGGTTGCATACAGGTTTGTGTAGGACATGGCTTCATACATTGAGGTATTAGACCGAGTATACAAATATCTCTCTCTCTCCTGCCGTTTGACTCCATCTTTATCTCCCTCCTGCTTTCCGTCTCCGTTGCCCTGTGTTATCTTAGTGTGTGTGTGTCTGTCTGTGCCTGCCTTCAGTCCGGGCTGAGGATGTTTGCTCTGCAGGCACACACAGATAGCCGTATCAAAGTACCTGGCAGGTTTTCAAAAATACTATTTATATATTTGAGATGCTTTTTTAAAGCGCTAGTGAATGTCTACTTTCACAATTACCGCTCTGTTGGCTCTGCAGAGCAGAGGGTATGTCATATTTGATTTCTTAGTGCGTCTGCATCTGCACTCTGTTCTCTGGTGGCTGGCGGAGAAGTGTTTGTTATAGTGGAGATGAAAGCGTGATAAGTAGTGAAATACAACATTGCGTCTGGTCTGTAGAAGCGGGGGAGCAGTGATTAACAGTGTGAGTGAAGCGGAACTGCGGCGGTGCTTGGTAACAGTAATAAATTATTTTCTTACCAGAGGTATGACTGTTTGCATGGTCCGCGACCCGCTAAGAAAGGCTTGACAGGCCGTCATAGGCTAGCGGGTTGTAGTATGAGTAACTCAGGTTGACAAAAGAAAACATGAACTTAGTACAGCTGAGGGTACGTGGAACACATGAATACTCTTTCAGTAGACAATCATTTCAGTTGAGAATATGGATTAAAAGATAGAACGTGTATATTTGAAATGTTTATTCAGTAATGCACTGATTTCATGGCAAGTTTCTTATCTAATACGAGAACAGATATTGTAAAAAACAAAGTAATCGGCAAAATGTATTCTGCAGAGTTCTGAGGAAGTATATTACATTTTATTAAATCTAAGAAGGTGTGTTGCCTTTAAGTTTAGCAACGATACATGAAAATGCTAGTGGTTAGACATCAGCTCATTAACAATCAGCTCTCTGCATGCGAAGCACTAGCAACTTTGTGTTATGCTACTGTGTAAGGAAAACAAAACGCGCCAAAAGCGACAAGTTGGCTTGAGGTGCATGTATGTAATCTGTTGGAACGTTCAAAAATCAGTCTTGAGAAGAACTACTGTATTGACATAACTTTTGAAGGTTTCAGTACTCCATCTGAAATACAGCTCGAAAAGTAATGCAAATATTAGTGAAAGAACATATTTTTCGCGTATGAATTGAAAAAATTTCAGTACATGGAAAACTAAAGCAGCAGAGGTGTGTGAGGCGCAAATAAGCAGCTGAAAGGGAAAATGGCGTTTAAACTTAAAAAAACTCATGCTAACTTTACACATTAATCAGGGCACATGTAGCATATATTTCCCTGCTTTGCTCTGAGTACGTTTGAAAGAAGATAAGATAAGATATGCAACTGAATTGTTGAAATTAGAGTTCGAAATCGAGTAGGTGAGGAAAAAAAATTTAGTCCACATAAAACACGAAAATCTGACCAACAGGAAATTGTAATGTCCACTGTTACTAAAGCCAATAGGTCTGTTCATATAAATAAAAAGTCCAAGAAATCGTGAAAAAGATAGGGAGGGAAAACAAAATGTAGACGTCATTGGCTTGCATAAGAGTCATCCAACAACTGAGTAGGCAAAATAAGCAGCTACCGCTTCTAAAAGGAAGTCACTGTTATCATCCGAAAACATGTCAGCCATCCAATTGAACAGAGCAAAAGAACATACATGGTCTTGAATTACCGGAGCCTCTAGTACCATCAGAGGGCAACTCAGTGTCTTTTCTATGTAGCTGTGTGCCAAGAAATCTTGCACCACTGTGAATATATTCCAATGACCCAGAACTCCATGTATCGCTGCAAAGGCCATAATCCCTCCGTCGGAACAAAGCTGTTCATGATCAATTAACGGATTCATGAGATGATTGTAATTCACTTCAGGAGATAACAAGTTGCAGAGACATAAGTCCAGGGCCCACATGAAATCACAGTTCAGGCAATGAAATACAGGCTGCACACAGGTGAAATAGGAAAATCGAAATGATAATCGATATGTCGCACTCAAAGTCGCGAGTGGCAGGATGCCATAGTACTCAAGCATCCTGTGGCGAAATAGTTGTAAGTGCTCCGGCTCGTTTGAGAAGACTGGACAGACATCCATTTTGTAATAAAGAAAATAGGACTACAAAAACCGCAGTCACTCGTAGTAGAACAGGAAGTTCAGATAAATAGGTCGGTAAGTATGGAGTGAAGAGTAGCAGAATGACTTCAAATAATTTCTGGCAAAGAAGTCACTAAACCATTGCTTAGTAGTTATAAAAAAATAGGCCTGCCTTGAAGTGGAGGATGCGTTAAAGATTATTGGAGTCACCTCAGCAAATTGTAAAGGAAGGTCACTCTTTTATAAGGAATGCACTTCTCTGTGAATATTAGCTAAGTGAAAGAGATATGTTTGTGAACAGATGGTAGGGTAACTTGTTTTTGTGACAATAAGGCTCTTGTTCATGTCTTGTGTTTCAACTTTAAATTCAAGGCCGGAATTCGCGGCCAGATGGAAACATCAAGGTTCCCATGCGGGGGTGGATAAACTACATTCTTACAGGGAAGCATATGCAGAGTGACTATTACCGCGTAAGCTTTGCCGTTTAAAAAATCATAATAATTCTCATTACATGAAAAAAAAAATAACCACTGTTGAAGAATAAGGAAAAAGTCGGCATTACAGCAGGCACTTGTGTATCTTTGAAAACACATGCAACATTACAGCGCTTCTAGTTAAATAAGTCATGTAATTGAAAGTGCCTGGATGTGAACGACTAATTACATGTTTCAGTACACTCATCTCTATACAGACATAGGGGCAGATTAACATGCTCTGTGCGGCACTTTTGCTTAACTTGTCCCATGTTAAAAGTGACGCTAAAGTGGCGTAAGGGGCTGTTAAATCTGCCTGACATTTTTTTGCTGTCTCCAAGGCATTTGTAAGTGAAAGGGAGCGACTTGGTTTTATGACTGTAGGAGGTACTGAGCCGCTGGTATTTATTTATGTGAAGAAATTTATAGAATTGGAACACTGAAAAAACGCGAAAGGTGGACTAGTTAATTCGTGCATTAGCCATGTTGCAGTTGCGGCTTCGGATACTAAAAAGGGAAAAGTGTCTAGGCGTTGAATGTGGAACATTGAAAATAAACGTGTGTCATGGAAAGCAAACGTGGTTCCGAATGAAATGTAAAGGTTTAAAGAGAGAGGAGAAAATGAAGATAGTTTCAGGGCTTTAAGTTTGTTAGGGTCTCAGCACAGGCCGTTTCTTAAAGGTAGGCTTGCTGTCTATCGGGCTGCACTTTTGAGCTCTGGCGTAGGCAGACTTTTTAGTTAACTTTTGCAGCTATGAATCTGTGTCAAAGGTATTAGTACTTAGTTGCTGTAGGTATGATGATACATGTTTTACCATACCTACATGTAAAAATATGGAGGGCAAAATTTTCAGTGTGGTTTGTGGCCGAGAGCTGCACTGGTGGGTGAGAGTTCAGAGGGGAAAGGGTTGGGGCTAAAGGGAAACAAAGAGTTGTGAGTTAAAATTATGCAGAAGTTCTTGTAACAGATACGTTCTTGCACTAAGTTAGCGGAGTCAGTATACATATATATGTGTTGCTGTTTTTGTTTTCTCAACATACTGTTTTTGTGCTGTTTACTTCATATATTTTAGTGTGTCTGGCTCGTCCTCTGTATCTCTGTCTACTTTGCAGTTATTCTCCATGTTGGCTATCCTGTGATTTCTACTGTTCAAGTCTCTCATACATTTTCTCTCATGCAGTTGTTGTTCTCCCTCACATGGGGCCTTATTTATGAAGGCCTTGCGCCGCTGGTGCGTCACTTTTAAAATGGGAAAAAGTGACGCATCTGTGGCGCACAGCTTTTTTAAATGAGGCCTTTTGTGTCCTATTCTTTTTGTTTCTCTTGCTCTCTCTTTCTTTGTTGTGCTTTTTACTATATTTATTCATTTCTGTCATTCTTTTCTTTTCTGGCCTGAAAGCACTCTTACCTTCACTGTCCCTTGTGATATCTCTCTCTTTCTCGTGCTCATTTTGTATCTTTCTCTGTGTCCTGTTCTCAGTCTTCCTCCTACATTGTCTGTTTGGTGGTGTATATCTCTTTCCCTCTTGTTCCCTCTTCTTCTCTCCATATTTCTCTCTCTTTTGCTTTGTTTGTCCATCTCTGTGTTCCTTCTGGTCTCTCTCATCCTATTGTAGTGCTTGCCTGCTGTTCTCTCTGTTCCTGTGCCTCCTGTCTTTTCTCTTCTTTGTGCTCTGTTATTTCTACTCTGTGACTCCCTCTGCATGGTTATCTTTTTCTTTATTGTACCTTCCCTTTCTTTCTTGACTTTTCAGTGCTGCTGTTATTTTTCTGTCTCTCCATTTGTGCTTTGAATGCTGGTCTGTCTCTGTGTGTTCCTCTGCCTGCTACTGTCTCTCTCTCTCCTGTAGTCTGTATCTCTCCTGTCCTGTGTCTCTTTTCTACTCTATATTTAATATTTTATTTAATATTTAGTTATTTGATGTGTTCAAAAAACAATTATTGAACTTAGTTAGGCATTATGATATCTAATGGTAGAAAATCTTAGGTAATTTATCTGTTAGGCTTGTTATTTGCTACAATGCCTCTATGTTGTGTAAAAAATATGTCTGTAATATGTTAATTAAATGTCATTATTTCTCTTTTTTATAGTGTTTGGTGCTGAACAGCAACAACCTGCCTTCTACGTTACAGAGTTTTCAGGAATCATATTCTTTTTTTCAGGTGAGTTGGTATTTTTGAAAGGCAATTTTTTTGGGTGCACATTAAAATAATAAGCAATATTTTTTAAAATATTTGCAAAGTTTCGGATTGGAGCATGATTTTATCTTCTATTTTTGCCATGTCTGTATCTGCTAGTACTAGACATGTATTTTGAGATATTTTTCCACTGACAGTTGATATTATCTTTTTATGGGCCTGGTGCATGTGTTCTTTTCGATGCAGTTCTGGTTCATCTATCATTTGACTATAATTCTTTGCGGTTTCCATGGAATAATTCTTCCTAAGTGTTCATTATTTCTCAAACTGATGCTGTATTATCTTTGGCAGTGTTTTCTCTTCATTTACAGAGGTGTATTAAGATATGGCTCTTGGTGTGATGGGCATCTTTTCTGCATATCTGTGACTGTACTATCTGTGTGCATTATTTTACATACATTTGCAGAGCTTTATTATGATATGGTTCGTCATGGTTAGCATGACATTTTGTACATGCTGTAGAAAGGTGGATACCTGATTACAGTTACCCCCAACTTTTTGCCTGGTGTTTTGCTGGTCTTCTGACTTAGTTGACCTGGGACCCTGCTATTCAGGACCCCAGGCCCACTGCTCTCTCTGTACAATGGATTCCATGTACCTTAGGTACATATCTAATTGGTACTGGGCCACCTTATCAGACCGTGTAACTCAGGGCATAGGTGTACCCAGGGCCTACCAGGGGCTGCAGCATGTATTATGCCACCCCTGGATGGCCATCTAAATCTGACACAACTGGCTGCACGACAGCTGGGGCAAGGTGGTGTAATCACCCTTTGCTGTAGATATTGTATACCTATATCTAACCCTAAAATAGACACATGTATTCCTATCAGTCACTCCTATGGCAGGCCTTAACAATCCTGAAGGCAGAGTGCTTGGAATTATGTGAGATGGTGCTCTGGCATGAGCTGAGCCCGTCTGCAGCTTGCGGAACCAAGTCCGAATAGCTGTTCTATGATAACGTATACCATATACTCTTAAGTGCATTATAATCCTCGCGGTTATTTGCTATCTTTGGTATCGCTTTATCAAAACATGTTGAGTAAGGTGTCATATGAATTGGAATACTAACCTCTTGCCAATTCTGGCGACGGGGTTAGCATTCCACCCTTCTAGAGGGACACAACATGTTTGTAGCTGTGAACCCCGGTTAAAGTTAACTCAAGCGTCAGCATCACAAAATGGATGCTGCCACCACAGACACAAGTCTGGCCTCCTGCTGCTGGGAGTCCTTCCAGCGAGGGAGGCTTGGACAAAGGGTTTCCTGTCAGGGGAGGTGCTAGCACCATCCCAGACAGGGTTTTGTGTATTCCAGGTAGGCAGGGCTTTACTGGAAGGTGACTGCAAGTGGCACTCTGGTGCTCACTGTGCATCTGCCAGTTGGAACCGGTTCCAGGGGCACACCAGCCCCTGAGCTGGGGAAGACTGAACAAAGGAGAGGGGTGTAACCACCCCCCTTCCTGGTCCAACCCATGGGCTGGACCTAGACTTGCGCCTGCCCCCTTTTGCAGGATAAAGGTAGGAGCAGGCCCCCTTCCAAATTAGATCATCTTTGAATCCTGAAACTACTTTCTACGAAAGGAACTCAAGACTTCTTCCTAAGATTTCTCCCTTGTGACTAAGGAGTAGTCACCCTGCACCCGCAGGCACCATCTAAGAACACTTCGGTTTGCTGCACATCCTTCCTCTGGAATCCGAAGGACCAGCACAACGAGACCCGGCTTCCCTGGCACCTCTGACCTCTACCTACTTCATCAGCCCAGCTGAGATCCGTGGGTGTGACGAGACCTCGAGGGACCGGCCATCTTCAGAACTGCACGACACTTATCCAGCACGACCGCCGAGGGATCCTCGAGTGAGTGCTTTGGGGTTCAAGAAGCCCTGACCCTGAGCAGCTCCAGCTCCGAAGTCCAGCCCCCCCAGCATCCACCCGATCTGCGTGATGCCCTTCTGCTCTTTGCTGCTCACCGCGTTGTCCGGCTACTTGCCTGCTGGCTTGTAGCCCTCTTGACAATGCTCCACGACGACAACACCGCTGGTCTTGTTGCTCCAGACTGTCCCTTGCTCCCCTACAACAGAGGAGCACCCCGGACCCCCCTGGTCCACTCCAGACGCCATTTTAAGTCCACGGTGTGGGCTTGCATTTGCCAAGACTTGTTGCCCCAATCCTGGGTCCAGCGACGTCGACAGCAGATACCATCGTGGGACAGCTCGCACCTCCATCCTGGTCGCCGACAACACCTCCTGGTCCGTAAGACTGCAGAGCCCAGCGTCGCGCACTCACCTGGTCGAGGTGACTCCATCCGGTGCCATCCTGGTGTCCATCTAATCACTGGCTAGTGATTCAGAACTTGGTCCCCTCTGCTTACAGGTGTCTTCCATCTTCGATCCAGGCTTGGATCCCTCTGAATCTCTTCACTGGTCGCCTGCCAGCAACTTCTTCTTTCAGGCTCCATAGACTGCAACGAGGATTCCCGACGTCTTTCCAGACCTTTGCATCCACAGCCCCTGGGCTAGGTAAACTCAGCATTTCGGTGCTCCAGCATAGCTTTGCTATCCAAAGGTCCAGCTCCTTTTTCGTTTCAGCTCTACCTAGTCGGATTTGTCCGATAACACTAACTTTACGAAATCTAGCATCCATAGACTTTGTCCCGCATCCCGCGAGAGAGTGCACACTCTGCACCCGATCTCCCTAGGCCTACTGCTAGTAATCTGAAGGTTCAGTAGTCAAGTCCTAGCGATCCTAAAGCCTATTAGAGTAGTACTTACCTGCTAGTAATGTCGCATTCCACTTTTAGAGTATATGGTTTTTCGTGCCCCTCAGGCATTTGTGTAAATTGTGCAACTTTGCGTATTTTCCAAAGAGCTTTGTATTGTGCTTAGCGCCCTGTCCTCATAAAGAGCTGTTGTGTTCTAAATAAATATACTTTTATTTTCATAACAACTTGTGTGGTGTCCTTTCACTTGGTGTTCAAGGGGTGTATGTGATGGTATAACAGCTGGCTTAACAAGCCCTCTAGAGTTTAGCCTAAAGACTGCTCTTGTCCATGCTACTAGGATAGCTGGTCTAACGGTTGACTTACAACCAATCATCAATAAGGGTCGTTTGGAATGATACACAGTGATCACTAGAATAGTGAGCACTACATATCAGGCCAACTTCTCACACATGCTATGAAATTCACATGCTGAGTATGCTGTTGAAACATAAAAGCAACTGTCTCTATGGAAAGTAGTAATCTGTTAAGTGAATGTTATGGTTTGTACAATGTGAGCCTCCCCTTCAGCCTGTATATAGTTTGAATAGCAGTTTGTAGTGGTGAATTCAGAAAATGGATCCCTAAAAATCAATTATAAAGTGTATCAATAGTTGTGATATGCTGAAAATCCAAAAACAAATTTTACAGCAAGATGTCTTTTTACAGCAGTAATTATTAATGAAAGAAAAATGAACAGTGTTAATGTCTAGGCTTATAGTGTCAATTTGTTTTCAAAACAAGAGGAAGGTGCTATCTTAATATATGTAGTTAATGAGTTAGAAAGTATAAAAATGTATGTAGTTTAAAAATTATTAAAGTTACTTTTAAGTTATCTATTTTTGAAAAAGATATAATTTAGTCTTTATATTTTTTAAAAGGATACAGAAGAAAGAAAAAAAATTAGAGATTGAGAATTATTCTGAAAAAAAGCAAATACATTTTGAAATCGTAAATGATCTGCTGGAGGAGTTACTAGATGGAGTTTCGATAGTAAAGCATTCTTGAAGACAGTTTTCTTGTACTATTCGTCGTTGATCTGCTTTATGAGAGTGACAATACATGTTCTCATGAAGTGTATAAGAGATTATAGTAAAAAAAATAAAAGCACTAGGATCACCGACAGTTCTTGAAAAACAGTGTACTGTTTGTATGCTTTAAAAATTTAGAATAAAAAAATACGTCTATAATGTTGACACAGCTATGGACTGTCATAAATTTAGAACCAACATTCACTACAGGATTTCCTACTCTGTTCAGAGACTGATTCTTTGTCTTTTTACTACTTAGAAAATGAATCTGTGGTTTTAATTTGTATGTTATATGCTAGTAGCCAACTATAATATTTGTTATGTTTGTTCTTTACAGATTGTCATTTTCATCAGAAACATAAATTAGTATGCCGACCAGAAATGAAAAAAGAAAGCTGTATAAACGGACATACCATTTGAAGAGGAAAGAAAGGAAAGAAAGAAGAGGAAAGAATTAGAAGAATTATCAAAACAACAAAGGACGGATAAAAAGAAGAGTGCTTCTGATAAGAAAAGCAAAGATTTTTTAAGAAGATTATGTCAAAGCAAACATGTAAAGGAAAATCTTCAAAAGGAAAAACAGTTATCAGTATCTAGAAGGACAAATGCTACAAAAAATCAAAATCTTTCTCGAAACACGCACAAATCAGTTTACGGAAATGAGGAAGCGAATGTTTTATAACTGAGTAGTTTCGAATTTATTAAAAAAGGAGAAAGTTTGTAAAAGAAGTTCTGCTTTTTATAAGAAGAAAAAACATATAGAGGATGTTGTTGAGCGCGCGTTTGAGATAAAAAGATAATAATTTATTTTAGTAATTAATAGAATAAATATACTAAATAAGGCAATCAGAGTTTTAAAAGGTAAGAGTAAATGGAAGAGACACATAAATAGAAGTAATTTTTGTAAAGTGTTTTTTGGGAAGTGGATGCATACTTCAACTTCTGAGCCATTTTTTAATGAAGAGAGTTACTTTCAAAGTAACGATTTTTTTGCATGCAGTTGACACCAGTGGTCAAGCATATGAGGTGAAGGATGGTTCTACAATTGAGAAAGAGAAAATTGTGGTTAGAAATGCACAAGAGGTGATAGCTGGAGAAGTTTTAGAGGGACGTACTAATGTTCCTGTTTACAGTTGGAATTGTAGTAGCATTTGCAGTGTACGACAGAATTCAATTGATTTCTTTCACAATTTCTTACGTAAGTACTCTAAGGAAAGTCTTAAAAAAAATTGTAATGTTGCAAGAATTAGACCATTGCAGAGTGCGAGAAAAAATAGGTCTGCAAGGCCATTCTCTGGCTTGTCTTTCTAAAAAAATATGCCAGAGTGTGTTTCATCACTTCAGGATGTTAGCAGTGCATCATACGAAAATGAGAAAATTAGTGAGAAAGTTGTATTATGCAAAAAGTCCAGCACTTAAACAGTTAAATAGTGCTCTTTTGCATGGATGTGAATTAGATGTTAAGAAGATTTGTGCAGAAATTGAGGTAAGTTATTTTGGTCCAGATGAAGACAATGCAGAAACTGATATAGTTATAGAAGGAAATGTGTTAGAAAATGTTGGAAATTTTAATACTGAAAATGTTGAACAGGAAATAATAAAGTTTAAGGTCATTGCAGGTGAGAAACCAAATTTTCCTTGTGTTTGTTGTCGACGCATTCATTATAAAAGTCAAACTAGGTCAGTTGATTTATATTTAAAAAGTGAAGATGAAAGTAATAGTCAATGGAAAGATTTTGCAACTTATTTGTTGGTAGAAAACTATTTTGATTTGGGTTTTGAGCAATGTATTTGTAAGTATTGTTATAATAAATTAAATGAAAATAGAATGCCTGCTAGAGCTGTACATAATAATCTTGAGTTGATAAATATTCCATCGGAACTGATGGATTTAAATACTTATGAGACTATTCTGATTCAATGTGTACATCCTTTTCAGGCTCTTGTTCACATGGAGCCTAAGACTGGCAAATTAAATCCTTCAGATTTACAAAGAGGATTGAAGGGTAGGGTTGTATATTTGCCACTTGATTTAAAAAAAAAATATGGAATTAATTGGTGTTGAAAATGTAGAAGAGGAACCTCTAGTTATTCTCATCCTCCTCGACCTCTCCGTGGCCTTCGACACTGTATGCCACCGTACCCTAGTACAACGTCGGAGTTCAGGAGAAGGCACTGGAGTGGATCATCTCCTTCCTCGCCGGAAGGACACAGAGAGTCCGCCTCCCTCCGTTCAGATCTTAAGCCACCGAAGTCATCTGCGGCGTTCCTCAAGGCTCCTCGCTCAGTCCTACCCTCTTCAATGTCTACATGAGCCCCCTCGCAGACATCGCACGCCAGCACAACCTCAACATCATCTCATATGCTGACAAAACCCAGCTGATCCTCTCCCTCACCAACGACCCCGCCATCGCCAGAGCCAACCTTCACGAAGGGATGAAAGAGGTAGCCGAATGGATGAAGAACAGCCGCCTGAAACTGAACTCGGACAAGACGGAAGTCCTCATCCTGGGATCCTCACCCGCCACTTGGGATGACTCCTGGTGGCTCCCCGCCCTAGGCAGCGCACCCAAACCAACAGACCACGCACGCAACCTGGGCTTCGCCCTGGACTCCTCCCTCTCCATGACCAGACAAGTCAACGCCGTCTCCTCGTCGTGCTTCAACATCCTGCGCATGCTACTTAAGATCTTCCGGTGGATCCCCACCGAGACCAGGAAGACGGTCACCCAGGCCCTCGTCACCAGCCGTCTGGACTACGGCAACTCCCTCTACGCCGGAGCCACCACCAAACTCCAGAAGAGACTCCAGCGGAACCAGAACGCCTCAGCACGACTCATCCTGGACATCCCCCGTCGCATCCACATCCCTGGACACCTGAGAGACCTGCATTGGCTCCCGGTCAACAAGAGAATCACCTTCCGACTCCTCACCCACGCACACAAACCCTACACAACCAAGGCCCACGATACCTCAACAGCCGCCTCAACTTCTACGCTCCCAAAGGCCAGCTTCGATCGGCCGGCCACACCCTCGCAGCCGTCCCCCACATCTGAAGAGCCACCACAGGGGGACGGTCCTTCTCCTACCTCGCCGCCAAGACATGGAATTCCCTCCCCACCCACCTCCGCCTGACCCAGGACCACCTCGCCTTCAGGAAGCAACTCAAGACCTGGCTGTTCGAGCAGTAGCAGACCCCCCTCCCCCAGCGCCTTGATACCCTCTGGGTGAGTAGTGCGCTATATAAATGCGATTATTGATTGATTGATAGTTAATGGTGTACCTACAAAGAGTAAGAAAATCTGGCAAGATTTAGTGGATGTTAGAAAAGTCAAAAAGGCAACGCTGTATTTAGTCAAAAACAATAAATATTATAAAAATGTATACGTAGAAGAAGAAGAAGTAAGTGAAGAAGAGGACAATGATTTGTCTATTGGACAAATTGAAAAAGTTGACTTATCCAGAAGTGAAGAAATTTATGAGCATTACAGTGTTCATCCACTGCATTCCAAAGAAGCAATAGGGAATGCTATTGAATTATTTCAGATGAAAAAAGCAAAAGGAAATCCTATTAGTGTATGGGAAGAAAGTTTGCAAGGTCGTTGTTTCCCGCAGTGTATTCCCTACAGGTGAAGGTACACGATATGATGATCGACCTATGCAGATTCCTTGCATCTGAGTACCGGACAAAAAGATTATATGCAGAAGATCCGAGGTTTTGCCAATGCATTGCATATTTGTTTCATCTTCTGTTTGAGAGTGACTTATCTGGTCTTCCTTTTGCAGTAAACCATATCTTAAAAAGTGGAGTGCATCTACAAAATGTTTCAGCAAAGGAATTTATGGATGCAGTGCAACAGAAAGATAGTGTTTTGGATTCACACCTAATTAACTTAATGGCTTGTCAGCATGGTACTAATGAGTATTGGTACCGTCGTCATGGAGATTTTAAATGCATGCTTAGAAACTTAGGAGCACCTACATGGTTTTTAACTCTAAGCTGTGCAGAGTATGCTTGGGAAGATTTACTTGAGTTTCTTCGGGAGGCGAATCCAAACATGGAAAATATAAACTACAAGACACCTGGAGAACTGTGTTCGTTGGATCCGGTTAATGTTTGCAGATATTTTAATCATAGATTTGAAGCTATGATGTCTTTTATTACAAACAAGAAAAATCCACCTTTTGGTGAAGTACTGGATTTCTTTTGGAGAAAAGAATATCAAGCAAGAGGTGCTCCTCATATTCATATGCTCTTATGGATCAAGGATGCTCCCAAATTTGGAACAGACTCAGATGAGAATGTGCTGTCTTTTATTGAACAATATGCTACTTGTGACATACCTAATAGAACAATTGGTAAGGACTTAAGAGGAAAAGTGTTACGCTCTCAAAGTCATCGTGGAAAATATTGTTGGGGAAAATTCAAATCAAAGACTAAATTCTACACCAAATGTCGTTTTGGATTTGCACGACCCGTATTTTTAAAAGGAATAGTCAACAATTTAATGTCATCTTTGCGACATAACATCACAAGAAGGTCACCTAAAAATACGTACAATTTAAGAAGATGAGAGGCCAAATATATAAATGACTATCATGGACATACAATATGTTGCAGACAACTCTATTGCTGTGGCTCGATATGTAATGTCTTACATCACGAAATCTGAAAAGACGGAACTGAAGGATATGTGGGAAGACATTTCTCATGAAAAGAGCCTAAGCAAGAAATTTTATACATACAGTTTGAAGATGTTATCTCATCGAGAAATTGGAGCATATGAATGTTATGATCGCTTATCATCAGCAAGTCCTGTGGGTGAGTTTGGGTCTTGCAGAAACACGAAACCGTGTTCTGAAACCTGTGCAAGAAATTGAATATTTAGCACAGAGAGAAGCAAACAGTACAGACATTCTGAAAACAAATATGTTGGATACATACTATCCAAATAGAAATACTCTGCTTGTAAACATTTGTCTGTATGAAATACTTCAAAACTACATTTTTAAAAGAAATATTACAGAGAACATTGAAAAAAAGGTGTACACGCTGTAATTGGACATGAAGGATATTTGGTGAAACAAAGAAAAGGACACTTGATTAATCACCGAAAACTGAGTTGCGAAACACCTGACAAAAGAGAATTCTACTATTTAGCTCTTTTGCAACTCTTTAAACCATGGAGTAAAGAAGAGGAACTACTTGGTGACTTTGATAGTTATGAAGATTCATTTAACGCATCTAAAAGTAGTATCGAATGTCCTGTTTTCAGTAATTATCTGCAAATGTTGAATGACGAAATAGAGCAAGTAGCAACAATTGCAGCGGAGATTGCTAGAGACAGTTCACAAGTTAGACAAAGTTCGGCCTCATTAAGTCTAGATCTACTGGGACAACCAATTATCCAAAATGAAGCAGCCACTGCCATGGATGAGGTGGAAAGAGCAATGCAGCAAGGTCAAGAGGAAGTAATAAACTTAGAAGAATTGCAGAAGCAATTTAATCTTGAGAAAAGACAGATCTATGATGAAGTGACAGAGCACATTGAGCATGGCTTTCGTCATGAAAAAAGATGAATGCTCATGTTTGTCATTTGAACCTATTCGAATATATGTAAGTGGAGAAGCTGGAACTGGTAAAAGTTTCCTACTTAAAGGAAGTACTACATATCTACAGCAAAGAACTCAGTCAACACTGTCTTGTGTTGTTACTGCTCCAACTGGATTGGCAGCACATAATATTAAAGGTATTACTTTACATCGTTTACTGATGCTGCCAGTTGAACATGAAAATAAATTACAATATCACAAGCTGTAGAAGCTTGTTTTGAAGTTTCTAGAGTCCTTAAAAAAATGAAACTTCTCATTATTGATGAGGTAAGCATGGTATCCAATTTAATGCTTGCTTTTGTGCATTTAAGAATGCAACAGATACTTAAGACAGAGTATGATGTTTTATTTGGATGTAAACATGTCATACTTTTTGGAGACCTACTGCAGCTAACTCTTGTGAAAGTACAACCTGTATTTGAAACTGTTACGCATGAAGAGACCAGAAAGTTCCTGGGCAGTATTGGAAATGTTAATATATGATCACATTTCAAATATACTGAACTGATTCAAAATATGCGACAGGCAAAGGATACTAAATATGGAAATATTCTTCAAGATATAATGATTGGAAAACTAACTGAAGATGCGAAAGAAACTCTACGAACACGATTACTTTGCAAGCTGTTTCCTAATGAAGATAATGTACCTGAGAAAATATATAGTAAAGATGTAGCAGATAAGTCAGTCATATGCTTGATGCCAACTCTCAAAGAATGTTCAGTTTTCAATGAAAAAATGTTGAAGCTAGAAAATCAAGAAATTAAGAAACTGGAAGCTAAACATCGAATAGAGCATGAAGGTAGTACTATTGTTTTGTCTGAAAAGTTGAAGTTAAAATTGGATCCTCTTCAGAAATCTATATCTAATACTGCTGGCTTAGAAAAAAATATGTATGTATGTTTAAATTGTCAGATTATTTTATGGAGAAATTTACAGGTAGAAAGAGGTTTGGTAAATAGAGCAATGGGTAATGTTGTTGGTTTTGTCAATTACTCAAATAGAGATGAGATTGAATTTTTAAGATTAAAATTTGATGGAATTGAGGAAGTTCAACAATTCAGTCGCTGTTCAACTCGTTTTTTGCTTGTTAAAGACTTATATGTCCGTCAGAAGCAATTTCCAATTTGTTTGGCATATGCAGTGACTATTCACAAATCTCAAGGTTTAAGTGTAGATTGTGCTTTGGTAAATATTGGAAGCACTGTATTCAAAGAGAGTGTGGCGTATGTTGCTTTATCTCGAGTTAGAACTTTATGTGGACGTTATCTAATTGATTTTGATGAGACAAAGATTAATGCAGATTTAAATTGTGTGAAGGAGTATAATAGGTTAAGAAGAAAATATGCTCCAAGTTTATCTCAATACCCTTTAATTCAAAAGTGTATGGTTGGTCAGAAAAGGAGAAATGAGGAACAATGTACTGAAATAGTAGAGAAACGAAGAAAAAAAGATGTAGCTGTCATTGGTAGTAGTAAGAAAAAGGTTAGTATTGAAGAGATTGTTGGATTTAAGTTTGAAAACAGGTCTGGTGTCAACTGCTATGCAAATGTAGTAGTTAATGTTGTTTTTTTTCTAAAAAAAATTCAGCAATGGATTGTGTAAAATCGGGAGCAAACATTTTGTTCTTCGTTAAATTCTGTATTTGAAAAATGTAGCAGTGTTAATAGTGAAGTAGCAAGTGTTTCAGAACTAAGGAATGTTTTAGACATATGTGCAGGACTAAATCAATTTTCTCAGATTATTCAGCAAGATTGTCAGGAATGTATTATGTATATGCTTACAGTTTTGGAAGATGAAGGTGTAGATATTGATAGTCTTTTTGGCCTTTCTTATAAATGGGAACATAATTGCAATAATTGTTCATTTTCAAGTAGTACTAATATACACACTGAAAGATTTATATATTTAACTTTACCAGACTGTAAAGAAGTGTTTTAATAAACTAGTTAAAGATGCGCATCAGAACGTGGTCTGCTCTCAATGTAATTCTGAAATGTTATCAACATTATTTATCCACAGAAATGGACAATATGTAATTTTAAAGTTTCAACGTTGTAGAGCTGATGGGAGTAAATTGTCAACTTTAATTAAAATGTTGAAGCTTCTCAAGTATCTATTTCTAGAAGAACATTTATAACTGTAGTCATTATTTTTCATGAAGGGCCTTCAACATCATCAGGACATTACACAGCTTATTTGAAGTCTCTAACAGGCTGGACGCTCTGCAATGATAGTCAATTGACTGTTAAGAACCGTTTGCCTTTTGACTTAACTAATTCTTATCTGCTATTTTTTCAACACAAATTTCAGTAAATTAGTTGGTGTAGGAAGAATAATACTGTAAATATATGAAACTCTGTTGTTTAGAAATATCATGTGACTGAGGGTGTGCAAATCTAGAAATGAAATTTGTATTTTGCATAGTGATAGCATCAGGTACAAGTTTACTTAATGTTTGATGGTACAGAACACGTTAGAATTTTTACTCGAAAGGTTCAGAAAAGAATGGATAAGCTGCGATTAAGTAATTTCAGAAAATAACTACTTAACTCATACTATTTGGCCACGCGGAAAAATATGAGACAACAAAATGTGTACTTGAGATAAATGTTTTTAGTGCATATTTGCACTGAGCTTTGTTGAGACGTATTTAAAAATAAGTGGTATGGTTTAATTAGTTTGTAACTGTGGAAGATGTACTGTGCTTACTCAAGAAATTGCGAATTAGAGAAAAACATTTATGGAAAGGGGCGACCACTCGGTCCCCCCGAACGTATGGTGGAGTACCCCGATCCCCCCGGGAAGCCATTTTTGGGTGGGAGGCGAGTCTCGGCTGGTATGCCCGAAGCGGCGTAGCCTGGGCGCGCCTTTTCCCACCCAAGAGGGGGTTGTCCCAGGCACTGACGCCGTTAGCCACGCCCGGGAGGCGGATTGGAGGTGGGTCTACGCCCGCCCGAAGAAGGATAAAAGGAGCGACAAGCCAAGGAAGCATCCTCTTGTTCCTGTGCTCTGAAGCTGCACCTCCCCGTTGCATGTGAGCTTGAGACGGAACAAAGAGCCAATTTTGAAGGATTTAATTTTTGTCTTTATTCTTTCAGTGAGTCGGAGTTTCTTGACCTAGGACCTCGAGGATCATACGTGGACGATGCCTGGCAAGAAGGTCGGAAAGAGGGTCGGGACTGATCAGATGCTTCGTATGCTGGTGAAAGACATGGCGGAGATGAAGAAGCAGATGGCGGCAATGAATGGTGCGGGGGGACCTAAGAGAGTCGTCGGACCAGCATTGCTGGGAGTGGTCCCTAACGGGAGAGGTAGAAGGGCCAAGAAGGGAGCGTCGGGGGGGGAGGCCCCGGTTCCCGAGGCTCCCCCGGCGCACCCGGTCAAACCGATCGAGGCCCCGACCCCGGTCCCGAACGGGGGGCAACCAATCCCGGTGGTAGTCACTCCCGTGAACGGGGAGGATATGCCTCCTGAACTGGCTGCACAGTTGGTGGCCTGGTTGGGCAAAGAGAACGAGGGGGCCACGGCTGATGATGCCAGGGCGATAAGAAGCAGTTGCGGTAATCGAAAGATGCTGCAAAGGCACCGTGTCCTCTTGTTTCCCCGCAGGCTCCCATGGAACAACCAGTATCGGGCGTTGGTTCGGCAGGGACTACGGTCACGGCTACCGGTTCAGGTAAGCAGCCATTGCCGATGGCGGGGGAGGGATCGGTACCTTCAAGGAGGGAGAAAGTAGTTCAGCATATCCCGATTGAGGTAAAAGAAAGGATATGGGCTGATAAATATGTAAACATGTTTTCCTTACTGACCGATCACTATGATATTGAGCATGTAAAAGGTCAAAAGGAGTTTCTGCACCCTAGTGTTTGGCGCGCCAAGATGGCCGCTTTCAGAGTTGATGAATCAATAGGTAATTGGGGCAGAGCGTTTGGAATGTAATGCAATTATGGGGGAACGTAGGCCCGAAATGTTGGTGGAATTAGCCGTGTATCAGACACGTATCATGGAATTTGCTGAGACATATGGTGGCAATCAATGGTTTTGTTACGATAGCATATTTCGTAAGTCCAAGGAGTACGACACATCTCTGACGTGGGATTGTTTCGACTCCATTTCCTGGCAGAAAATGGAGAAGTCAGGCATGGCGAAGTCGCCATCGTTGGGGGGAAACAGGGTCGAGTTCTCCCGCCATTCGTCTGGGGCGCCCTTTCGGGCGGGATCAAGCAATTTTCAGCACACAAGGAATAATGGCAACTCAGGTAAAAAAGGGGCATGCTGGAGTTTTAACAGAGGCAAATGTACTAGGCCCCAGGGGTCATGCAAGTTTAGGCATGAATGTACAGGGTGCGGGCAGTCCTCGCATCCCGAGACCATGTGCAGAGCCAAAACGGGTGACACGGGAAGTAGAGGGGGCGCCAAACAGGTCTGAAATAGTCCGAGGGGTGCCTCTCCCTACTCCTGTGGATACCATGGCAATGATTCCTTGGCCGAACGAATACCCGGATCATAGCTCCGCTGGGGTGTTGCGAGATGGTTTTTCGTATGGTTTCCGCATCCCGGCGGGGGATTTTCAGGGTAAAGCACAATGTAGGAACCAACTGTCGGTTCTGCAGAATACGGCGGTGGTACAAGCAAAGATTGGGAAAGAGGTGACCCGGGATCGGGTTGCCGGACCATATGACATACCGCCAGTTGCTAATTTTGTTTGCTCGCCTCTGGGAGTAGTCCCCAAGAAGGACCCAGGGGAATTCAGGTTGATACATAACTTGTCAGCTCCGAGGGGTCTTTCGGTGAACGAAGAGATTGACCCGGGAGTTTGTTCGGTGCGGTACGCATCCTTAGATGAGGCTGTCGCCATGTTGAATTGCCTGGGGCCCGGAGCGCTGATGGCCAAATCAGACATCGAGTCAGCGTTCCGGTTGCTCCCGGTACACCCAGATGATCAGCGTCTCCTTGGTTTCATGTTTCAAGGACGCTATTACATGGATAAATGTATGCCAATGGGTTGCTCCATCTCTTGTGCGTATTTTGAGAAATTCAGTAGTTTTCTGCAATGGGCGTTCACAAGAATAACTGGGTTTACGCATGTTATGCACTATATTGACGATTTTCTGTTCCTGGGGGCAGCCGGGGACACGGAATGTGCACAGGCTTTGAATGAATTTTGTGATCTCATGAGATGCTTTGGCGTGCCATTGGCACCAGGTAAGACAGTGGGGCCGTCTACTTCGCTCGAGTTTCTTGGAATAGAGCTCGATTCCGAAGAGGGGTGCTTCCGGTTGCCCAAGGAAAAGGTAATGAAATTTAAGGCCTCGCTGGAAACATGTATTAGCGAGACAAAGGTAAATTTGCATCAGTTGCAGCAGGCTGTGGGTCAGCTGAATTTTGCCCTTAGAGTGATACCAATGGCTCGCACTTTTTCCCGCTCTATTGCTCAAGCCATGGTTGGCCTTAAAGAAGGGCACCACCGCACAAGGCTCTCGGCAGAGGTTCGCCAGGACATGCGCATATGGTTGGCATTCCTGGCGGATTTCAACGGTCGTGTCGTGTGGAACAAACCAGCGGTTTCCTCCGAGGAGCAGGGGTTGTGGACAGACTCGGCAGGGAGTGTGGGCTTTGGTGCCATATTTGGTAATCACTGGTCAGCACGAACATGGCCGTCATGGTGGCACGTGAGCGGGCTCACAGGTAATATTGGTTTTCTCGAACTGTTCTCTATTCTGGTGGCCTTAATAACATGGCCTGAGGGGTTTCGTGATCGCTCTTTGGTGTTCTGGTCTGATAATATGACCGTGGTTGAGTGTATCAACAGTCAGGCAGCACGCTGCAAATGGATTTTGAGATTGCTGAAGGAAATTGTTCTGCTGTGGATGAGACTAAACATCCATTTTAGGGCAAGACATGTGCCAGGGGTGTTAAATCAGGCAGCTGATGCGCTTTCTCGTTCCCGTATGCAGGCCTTCTGGGGTTTTCTGCCCACAGCGGACTCGGTGGCGGCACCATTTCCCGAACCTCTCTGGTCTCTCGGTGCCCCGGACTACAAGACCTCGTGGGAGAGAGTCTAGCACCCAGGACAAGGAAGGCATATGAAGGGGCGTTCCATTCCTATTGGTCCTTTTTGGGTTCTGCTAGGGGGGAGCTTTGGGGCCAAGAGGAGTATGTCCTGAATTTCCTGTTGTCATTACATCAGGCAGGCAAATCAGTGGCTACGGCCAATAGGCACCGGGCCGCCATTTCTTTCATGGCACGGGCTCATGGTATCCAGGACCCCACAGCGTCTTTTCTGGTACAAAAAGCGCTGCGTGGGTGGCAACGCCTTGAGGGTCGCAGAGTTGATGAGAGGCACCCGATAGGTCTGGAAAGGTTGGCCCTGTTATTGTCCGTACTCCCTGCAACATGTTCATCTCAATCAGAGACAGTGCTATTCCGGGCCACTTTTGCATTAGCATTCCATGGGGCTATGCGGGTAAGCGAACTGGTAGCAAGGAACAAGCAGGTTACGGGGGGAGGTCTGTGCCGAGAGCACGTCCAAATTAAGGGGGAGACAATGGTAGTCTCATTTGCCAGGTCCAAGACCGATCAGGGAGCGATCGGGGACAGTGTAGTAGTCCAGCGGATTCCCGGATCTCCCATGTGCCCGGTTGCATGCGTTGAGGAGTATTTGGGGCAGAGGGCGGCATCATGGGGGGGAACCTTGCTGAGACACGCCGACGCCACCCCACTGACTAGGTTTCAGTTCCAGCGGGTGCTTGCAATGGCAATCGCAGCTGTGGGCTTGAACCCGTGCGAGTTTGGGGCCCATTCCTTTTGGATAGGGGCTGCTACAGAGGCTACAGCCAGGGGTCTGAGTGTTGAAAAAGTGAAACAGTTGGGGCGTTGGTCCTCGAATTGTTACAAAAGGTATGTGCGGTTGCACATGTTGTGAAGCTAATGTCATGCACTCAACCTTCTTGTTTTTGTTTGGTTTTCAGTTTCGCGAGCTTACGAGGCGGGGCGGACTGTGCAGTCGACCCGACACCTGGGAACCAGCGGTCAAAGATCACCGGCTGAGGAGAGAGTGGTGTGGGTCGTGGGCCACTCATACGTGAGGCGTGCCGCAGACATATTCAAAGCAGGTGACATGATTCACATGGCTGGGGAATACGGGTACAGGGTGACCTTCTACGGAAGGGGCGGGCTCTGTATTGACCAGTTTCAAACTTTTATGGAGGGTTTGTTAGGGCGGACAAGGTCACCGCCATCTATAATCATAGTGCATCTCGGGGGCAATGATTTGGTGACCACTGGGCGACGAATACTTCTCGAGGTGATATTAGCCACAGAAAGTTGGCTGGCGAGAAGGGTTCCGGGGTGCACGATTGCATGGTCCCATATGATTCCACGGAAGGTGTGGCGGAGGGCTAATTCTGTGTCTGCTATAAATCATTCAGTGAAGAAAGTGAATAACAAACTTGGTAGACTGTTACGTACAAGTACATTGCATTTGATTCCTCATGGATGTATCAGGGGGGACGATATGTATCTAGAAGATGGGGTCCATTTGTAGCCATGACCTTTAAGTAGGAGTTTTTGTGGGGAGGGCCGGATAGCCGGTCAACTATCCGGCCTGTGGCGGTAAGGTCATGATCGGTGAGCAGTAATTGGAAGATCCCTAGAGGTGGGGCGTCACCCATTATGGATGGGAGCGCCCTGGGGGAGGCGGCCATTGGCCCCTCAAACGGGGAGGCGTTCCCCTCTAAGGATGGGGACGCCGAAAGGGAAGGCGGCCATAGGCCCCTCCCTGGGGAGGAGGGGCTGCGGGCCCCTCCTGGGAATTTCCCGGGGCCAGGACATCTGCGACGGCAGATGTGGTAAGTTGTGCGGGGTGGGAGGGGGGTCTACGCTACCTTCTAGACACCTCACACGAGTCCTCGGACGACCACTAAGATGGCGTCGAGTTAACAGGGGGCCCCCGCTAAAGACAAGGAAAATTGGAAGTAGGCACAAAGGTACAGTCCTCTGTGCGACCGCCCCTCACAAGTGAGGGGGGAGTTCTGGTATTAGGGATCTGACACCGGTTACGACCTTGCCGTTGGCCCGTAATGTTAGGATGTACAATTTCAATTTTGAGAAATGCATTTGCAGGATGTTTAGTATCGGCTAGGAGAACCTTTGTATTAGAGATGTGTTAAGGTCAGCCAATAAACATCGTAATGTGGATATGAAATTGTACATGATATGAAACTGTTATTTTAATGTTTTAATTTTGTTTCATATTTTTAATAAATACGGCCGGGAGGGTAACTCCCTCCCGCCTTCCAAAAGTTCAGAACCGTTTCCGTATTCCCATTCTTGGGGATTGTGTTGAGAGGGGGTGGCGGGTATCTCAGCCATAAGACATGTTTTTTCAGGTATTTATATTATGTATAGAGATCTTGTACGGGTTTTTTAAACACAATCATTTAGATTGTGGTTTTTTTTCCCCGCTGTTACATGATGATTACTATTGAAATCACTGTTTATAGTGAAAATCAATATATTCTGAGGACAGCAAAAATAAACCATGTAATATATTGTTTAAGTTATTTTGTTACATTGGATTTAGAAATATGTATTATAACAGATTTTTTTATTGTCATTTATAAGGTAAGTACAACTAATAACATCTGAGAGTTTCCTCTGCTTCTCTCTTATCCTTATTCTTTTCATCCCCTTTCTTTCTCAGTACTGTTCAGTCACGCTTACTTCGTTTTACTCATCCACATTTTGCGTTGTTTAATTTTCTCTCCTGTTTCCATAACATCTTTTCTGTCACTATTTTATTCAGTCTATCTATCTCTTCAGTTTGTTTCTTCTGTTGTCTCATGGTGACTCAACTTTATTGACCTTGTATCACCTTTGTTTCTGGAATCTTAATTTGTTTGTCTTACCGTACCTTAATATTTCTTCCCTTACTCTGCTTTCATTAATTATGCTCAATTCTTACACTTAAATCTAAAGGGCCTCATTTATGAAAGCCTTGCGCCCCCGATGCGCCACTTTTTCCCATGTTAAAAGTGACGCATGGGCGCTGCAAGGCCTTCATAAATAAGGCCCTTAGTTAACTCCGCTTACCTTACTTCATTTCCATTTATCTGTCTCTTACAGTTCCTGTCTATTTCTACTCCGTTCATCTTCTGTTACTCACCCATTTTGACTCTGTTTCTCTTACTGTTTTTCCTTTATTTTATCTATCTCCTTAAGACATTCCTGTACTCTTAGTCTGTTTCTTTAAGAGACTGTTTATTTTGTGTACTATCACTGATCATACTCTCCTTTACTCTCTCTCACTTTACTTTCGTTTAGACAGTCATTCCTTCACTGCTATTATCTCTTTCAATTAATAATCTTACTCATTGATTTATATACTACACATTCTGTCTCTGTCTCTTACTCTCCCTCATTTTTTTTCTTTCTGTTTCATTCACTCCTACTTTGTTTTGTTTTATGGAATGTAGTTTATAACCTTATTTTTACTTTTCCTCCACAGATACTATGTTTTAAAAAAAAAAATAGTTTTACTTTGTTACTATTTCTTAGGTAAGTATAAAAAATAAAGAAACTTTTCCATCACTGTGCTATTTCTTTGTGTATCCTGGTCATACCAGTGTCATGTTTTATGTAAGCACTTCCACGCAGTATTGGGTGCACTGTCATAAGGAGCACCTTAAAAGTGATTTTATGAAATCAGCGACATTTCACTGAGTCAGTTTAGCAACGCTGATATAGGAAAACTTTGGAGGTAAATGATGTTAAATGTTAAATGGTGTTGTTTCCAGGGCTTTAAGAGGTGTTAAAAAAATGGGGGGTCTCTTCTAAGGGAGTGTTGGATGTAATTCAGAGGGCAGTTTAAGACACATAGGCTAAAAATCTGCACTTAGCATAGTGTTGCGCCCAACTGGTGTTATGTTGTTTCTGTCATTCTATGCAGATATATAATATAGCAAGCATTTTCTTACGAAAAACAAGCCATAACTATTGGCTTTGTCAATGGTTGCAAATTCTTTAAAATAAAAAAGCAGTAACCATGGCATTGTTGAATATAATATTGGAAATACTTATGTTGAAGAATGATGAGAGAGTAAAATAACGTTACCCTGATCTTTTGAAGTTATTTCAGAGGCTTCTTAAAAGGAAGTGTTCTATATCATTGTAGTGTGGGCGTTTCACTTTTTTATACCTAACACAATCCCTTCTGTACGCTGTAACAGGAGGAGCGCCACAGGCTTGAACATCCTTGAGTGGCACATTTTCATTCAGTAAGTGGCAATGAGCCCGATACAGAACTTCAATGGGCGGGAGGGGCTGCTCATGTGCTCCTGGAAGAGTGTAAGGACACTCCAGCAGTGGGAGTGAGGCCTATCAGAGGGGAGCAGCGCTGCTCCTTGTGATGGCCACAATTACAGATAGCAGGGTAGGGATGTCGGTAGAATTTATGGATGGTTAGTCACCCTAGAATGTGCGCTGCGCCCCTGGCACCTCATTACGGTGTACAGGGGAGCCGCGGTGCACAGTTTGAGAATCAGAGACTTAGGAGGTAAACATTCATAATAGCAAAGCTCCTAAGTTATAAAAATCGCCGCTCCTCGGCGTTTAAAATATCGACGCTATCAGTGGAATTTTCCGCGGTGTTAGTGAGTTAATATCAATGCGAACACATATGTGATAGTAAATCCTGTAACAGCCAGCGGTACTTAACATTACCGCGTGAAAACAAACGTTGTTTTCACGTAGTAATGTGTGCCTTGTAATTAGGGGATGGGGTGGATTCAGTTTTATTTTCCACACCCCCATGTTAACGCTGCCGAATGCTTGATTAGAGCAAGCTTTAGCAGTGCTACGATAAACAAGTTTATTCCACCTCTTTTTCTCGCAACGCCTCTTTTCGTGATAGGGTCTTTTTCCCTCCAGCCACATTTTGCATGTGCTTTGACGTACGCCCACTTTGCATGTCATTAACTTACTGTGCGGCACATATGCAAAGTGGTCTTACGGCAGGCGTTGTAATGCCGTTTTCAAGAAGGTGCTGGGGAATATTTTTAAGGATAGGCAAAACAGTAACGCTGTTTTTATCGGCAGAAAACTGCAGATATAATGGCGATAACAGCTTTCATAATATGCTCCATGAATTGCAATGGAA
Source organism: Lissotriton vulgaris (assembly GCF_964263255.1). Taxonomy (NCBI): domain Eukaryota; kingdom Metazoa; phylum Chordata; class Amphibia; order Caudata; family Salamandridae; genus Lissotriton; species Lissotriton vulgaris. Next base: position 2,096,608,307 of record NC_141691.1, on the reverse strand, counting down.
CCTAATGTTAGATATAAAGACAACTAACATAGGTTTCGGTTGCAATTCGTAGAACATACTATGAAGGCTATTATTGTAGTTTTATCAGCAGTGTCCTGTAGATGAAACCGATGATAATGTATTACGTCTCCTTCATAATATGCCCCAAGTATCATCGCTTTTTTGCATAATTGTCCTGAAAAAAAGCATCGATACTTCAGCTTGTGAATAGAGCTCTTTTTGGTACAATAAGTTGGTTCTGAAAATAACTTTTTTTTTTTTGAGAACTTTTATATTGTTTTTGATTTTCAAAACTGGAACCGAAATTTTGAACTGTAAAACTGTGAAACCGGATCAACATGAAATGAAAAAAATTATCTTTTGTCGGACCATTAATGACTATCAATTTTTATTTTAATACGAGTGAGGCTCTGCTCTCCGTACAGAAGAATTTCTCCACACAAGTTGCATTTCAAATGCACCTTTGACAAATATGGTCTCAAGTCCATCTCTGCACTGGATGGAGATACAGGTCGTCCACCAGAAGATGTGCTGGCCACAGCTGATGGTAGTTGCATGGCCAGAGCTCTTGTCGATGCCTGTGCAAATCGCACAAGGTGCACTTGTCTCACATGCCTCATCATCGTATGTATTGAAAACGAATATTTTTTCAAAGGATTTCCTCTTGAAAGAACTACGTCACATATTGTGCAAGTAACTTTGGGCGCATTCACCTTTTTTTGTTCTTTAGGAAAAGTAAAAAATTGCCAGATGAAAGATTCCTTCTTCTGTCTTAAAGGTAGCTGATCATTTCCTTCAGATTCTGAAGATGAATGCTGTGCGGCAGCCATTTCACCAAAGTCTTCGGAAAGATGTAAAACGTTCTTCTCTCTTGAGAGTAAAGAAGATAGTGAGGGATGTGGGTGGGGTCCGAGAAAATTCCAGAACAGAAACTACTAAGAACCAATTGGAAGTGTTGTTTTTGAGTCACATGACTTGACATGCACGCATTAGGACATGTACGCGGTGACAGTACTTGGTCACGTATGTAATTTGGAAGTATCGGTCTAATTTACTGACGTTTCAAAACGTGAAAAGGAGCAAAGGTAGACACTCCCTGATCTTGTACACCTTCTCAGGGGGCTCCAAGAAGAATATTGATAAAGTATAAAACCTTTTTTTAAAAAAAAAATATAGCGGGGTGCGCGCACCCGGTCGCGCACAAAAGTTTAAAATGGCGATCTCCTCCATTTACAGACAAATTTCAAAACGTTGAAAATAAGGCAAGGTAGAGATTCCCTAATCCACTAGAGCTTTACAAGGAGTGCCTAAACAACTGTGCCAGTCAAGAAAACTTTTTTCCTGATAAAAACATTTGCTAAAATTGATTGATAAAACTATAGGTTGCAATTACGATATAGTTAATAATTAGCATTTAAAAAAACCTATGAAATTCACTGAAAAAACCATAGGTTTTAAACCCGTTATATTTAGGAAGTAGCATTCAAAAAACCTATGAAATTCAATGAAAAAAACGTAGGTTTTAAACACGTTATAGTTAGGAAGTAGCATTTACAAAACCTATGAAATTCACTGAAAAAAACATAGATTTGATACATGTTATAGTTAGCTGGACATTTCACTCATATAAAACCAATGGAAATCCCCCGTTATAGTTACTTCAGCTAACTATAACTTGCGCGCCCGCAATGCACTGCTGATGACGTCACATATTACATCACTCATGACATAGTCAATGAGATCACTTATGACATCACTGAATATATCAGTTCAGTTCATAGACTTTTTTTTCGGTTACCACTTATTATTGCAACCATAAAAAGTACAATAACATTAAAAATAAACATTTGTAAAAACGTTTTACAAACAAGTCAATCATGTTATACACGAAAAAAGAAAACACATTTACTTTTAAAACGTTAACTAAAATATAAATTACTCATAATTACGTCGGTATTTGATACAAGATTTTTAAAAGTTAGCTATGTACTTCGCTATAAAACTTGACTCAAGAGATTGCAGGGACAAAAATGCTGGGCGACAGGATCTTAAACCCATTAATCGCAGTAGAGGCAGGATCCAGACCTTCCTAGGAAAAGTATAATATTTACAAAAGAAAACAATATGTAATGTTGATTGAGGGGAAAGACCATCGCAGGGACAAGGAATGATTGTAGTAGACCAGTCTTGGGAATTTAGAAAGGTTACAAGCTGGAAAAAAAAATTAAAACGAAACCTTGGCAAAAGGTACTTTTCATAGTTGTTCAGATGGAAGGTCAAATAAGGTTGAATACCCAGATAGTTCTGAACAGCAACGATTTGCGTTAGCGGGTTTCCCCAATTCCATCGAAGAGCTCTTTAGTGGCACAAGCACAGCTTTTTTAGTTCTTTCCTCGAAATGTCGCCCATACTGGGTGGATCCTGGAAAAAACTGCTACGGCCCATGTCCCGACAGAAGTTCCTATATATACAAGCCAGGGTATTTTTTCTCAGTTATCAAGGTCTATACAATCCAAAATTAATGAACGCGTTAGGTGGCAGCGAATGGTGTCTGTGATATAGTCCATACCCAATTCAGCTAACGAGTCATAGGTTGGGGCACTTTGTGGTAGGGCCACCACAAAGTGCCCCAACAACTTTCTTGAGAACTTTCTCCGTTACTACATCAGGATCTATTTTTGCCCACTTTACTGAAAAGCTGTTCCCTTTATCCATTTTTAGCGATTGTTGTGTTAACAGGCTTGTAACATTTGTATGTAGTGAAACAGATTTTGGTTGTATTAAAACGCTATTAGGGAAGTGGTCACTACTAATATCGGATCCTGTGCAAAATTTTGCTATTTGGCCCTTCATACTCTGTGAGCAAAGAATAAAATCAATTGTACTTGACAGACCCCTACCATGAAATGTCGGAGAGAAGTCAACTTGTGGGTAAACCAACTCGTTTGCGTAGTCCATCTCCAATGAGAAGTGGCTCTCGTTCAGGCAATTCCCATTAATGGTGTGTGCAAAATGGGCCAGGGGGCTATCAGTCTCATCTAACAATCCACAGTTCCCAATTCTGTGATTGGAGCATAATGAAATATTGAAATCGCCACCCCAAATAACGTATACAGGGTGAGACGATGGCTTATTCAACTGTAATGTTAAAAAAGTGGTAATTTCATTTAGTATCTTCACACACTCAAGTGGCTGAAGGTTATTATATAAATTTACCAAAAGGTAAGTAAAACTGTTGTTCAGGTGGATTTTTAGAATTTGGTAGCAAACCTCTTCTTTTAAGCTAGTTGTTATTGTAGAGGTATGGTTGTTTATTACTGCTAGACCACCCTTGGGTCTTCCGAACAAGCCCTGCTTTGCTGGAATGAAAAAAGTTTTAAAGCCCACCAGATGAACAGGTTCCTCCGGATCACGTCCTGTGAGGCCATGGGGAGGAGTGAGGGATGTGAGGGATTGGGCACAGGTGGTGACTAGTGCGGACAGGACTTTAGTATTATCAGAATGGGTAACTAAAGCTCTCTCTGGCATCTGTGGAAGCCCAAGAGCCCTCTGGAACAGATTGCTGCTGTGTGGAATGGCTAACAGTCAATCCACCAAAGAGGCCTGTTCCCTACCAGGGTACCAGGGCCGAGGTTCCCATTCCCTACTACTATTTCTCTGGGTAAACCAGGGACCCACATAGTTCCAGGGACACTCTGGTGGCTGGTCCCAATTTGGAACCAGAGGATACTGGTTGCTATGTATTGGTGGGTAAAAGAAGGAGAGACGATGTGTGTCAATCCCCCCTTTCTTGGCCAACGCTGGCCATGAGCAAATGTAGTCAACAGTGGCTGGGTCATCGAATTTACTATGATACAGTCTCCCTGTATACTTTTAAGTTTGGTCCCTATCCACGGAACTCTACGTGTATTGGCCTATTTACGTAAAGCCACTGTAGGACCTTATTCTGGAGAGACCAATACGGTTCCATTGTGGTTGCCGGGAGCTCCGGGACCCCCGTGAGGATAACAGTATAGGGAGACACTTCTGGGGGAAGATGGATCGGGCGTCTGGGCCTAATCCCCCTTTTCCCCTTGCCCAGTACATTTGATGAAGAGTGCCGAGGCATTAAAGATGGAATAGGTCTCTGATTTAATAACTGAGTGGGACCTTTATCAGAAATGGGCTGAGACGAAATGGGCTGCAATGGAACTGGCTGGGTAGGAATGGTACTCGGGGTCTTAGCCATGGGCCCACTTCCAGGGATGGAGAGGGAGGGGGTTTGTGGCCCTTTAGGCTTTGTTAGGTTGAATTGGGATTTTGTCACCTTGGACGACTTAGGTTTGCAGTCCTTTTAGCCCCTTGAGCACCTGTGCTGAGAGGAATGTCTTTACCCACCCCTGAGTTCGGTTGACCCACACTGTGCTGATTAGATGGTTTCAGGGCGAGTTTCACAAGTTGTTTTTCAATAATCATTTTACTGCATTCTAAGGGTTGAAGATGATGTTTTAAGATTTCCCTGAAACTTGCCAAAAGCTGGGTGTTTGTACTACACAAGCTGCAAATCTCCCCCACAGTACCCGTGGTCGGGGGGTTAACAGATGGGTCGAATAAATTAATAGATTGAGTATTAGAGTCGTTTGGAAAGTCCTGCGGTGGCTGAACATTTGGCCTCTTTTTATTAGTTGTAGCAACTTGGTTTTTTTTAAATTGCCTTTTTTATTATCTTTACCCCGCTTAGGGACAGCACCCTCCTTCGCCCCCATATGCTGATTCTAAGGACCTGGATCTTGAGTTTGGAGTAACTGAAGGTCTGGAGTATTTTCAAGATTACCTATAGAATCAAAGTCTGAGGAGAGATTCGTGGCTGATAAATCAACAGATTTCGGGATGGAATGGATCTCCACTAGAACACTTGGCTGTAATAACAACGGAATATTTAAAGCCGATTGTAGCGGGGATAGCGCTAAGGCTAGGGGGCCCATTGATGACCTTCTGGCAATTGCAAGGTCTTGTGACACCCTTCGCTCAAGCAGAGAAATACTCTGATCAATGGCTTCATTTGTTCTTGAGATTAATTGATCAACAGGGCCGGTGATCAGGGCGTTGGTCAAGGCCGTCTTACTTCTGCTCCCCCGTGTCATGGTAGATAACCCTGGAACTGTACACGGTAGGTTGTGATGGATCTACAGGCTAGGACAGGTAAGAACGAATAGGTGTACCTGATGGTTGAGGAGTATTTTACCAGGCATGATAGCCAAGGGGGGAGGCCCTGCCCAGCCTGGATCAGTCTAGAATGGGCTAAAACAGGCCCGCCCTTGGCCCGGGCTTCGCCCGGCGTCCCGCGAGGCGGGGCTGGTGTTGCTTATGAGCGCCTCCTGGCGCTGTCCGGGTGATGCGGCGGACCTCAAGGGCTGATGGACTGTGTAGTCCGCCCCTCGCTATGCTCCTCTCAGCGGCCCCGCTCTGATGTTTGTGGAAGCTGCGGGGCGGCGGGAGACAGGCGAAGGTCCGCAGCTGCAGGCAGTGGAGAGAACAGTCAGTTTTGCACTCTGGCAGGACGTGCACAGGTACGGAAAGAATCCCCCGCTCAGTGGGGCTGGTGTTGCTTATGAGCGCTTCCTGGCGCTGTCCGGGTGACGCAGCGGACCTCAAGGGCTGATGGACTGTGTTGTCTGCCCCTTGCCATGCTCTTCTCAACGGCCCCACTCTGATGTTTGTAGATGCGGCGGGGCGGCGGGAGACAGGTGGAAGGTCGGCTGCTGCAGGCAGTGGAGAGAACAGTCAGTTTTGCACCCTGGCAGGACGTGCACAGGTATGGAAAGAATCAATCTAAAATAACATCACTGATGAAATTACTGATGACATCATCCTTGTAAAAGAGTGGTAGACCTCCTCTCAGCGTAATATAACCTTTGATACACACATACACACATTTAAAAATAGAAACTAAAATGTTCAAAGCAGGAGTGATGTAACATGTGACTTCATCAGCAGTGCTTTGCGGGTGCGCGAGTTATAGTTAGCTGAAGTAACTATAACGGGGGATTTTCATTGGTTTTATATGAGTAAAATGTCCAGCTAACTATAACATGTATCAAACCTATGGTTTTTTCAGTGAATATATATATATATATATATATATATATATATATATATATATATATATATATATATATATATATATATATATATATATATATATATATATATATATATATATATATATATTCACTAAAAAAACCATAGGTTTCACACCAGTTATAGTTAGGAATTAGCATTTAAAAAACCTATTAAATTCACTGAAAAAAACATAGGTTTCACACCAGTTATAGTTAGCTGGAAATTTTACTGATATAAAACCATTGAAATTCCCACGTTATAGTTAAATGGACTCACTATAACTTGCGCGTGCAATGCACTGCTGATGACATCACATATTACATCACTCATGACATGGTCAGTGACATCACTCATGACATCACTGATGACACCATCCAGTGAATGTGTGTCTTTCTGAAAAATAAATATATTTTATATATGTATATGTAAAAGTTGATGGAAGAATAAATGTTTAAATAAGTGTCTAAATGGATGGTTTTTAAAAATTGATTGGTTAACTGGCATAATAAGACATCATCAGCAGTGCATCACACCAGCAGTGTAATAAAATGTGCCTCGTTGCACTATATTTAAAGGATGCAACAGCATCCTAAAAGTGACGCAGTGAAATCTCAAACATTTCACTGCATCGCTATTACAAAGCTTTTTGCGGGGGAACACCCCCTCTGCATGCATTATACCTCACGCAGATATAATGTGGCGCTTGATTTTAAAAAGTGACCCATCTACCTAGATACGTCACTTTTTAAATATAACACAACGACGCACATTTTTTTACACCACTGGTGCGATGCGTCACTTTTCTGTGCGCACTCCTTATGACATTCCAAGTAACGCATTGCTGGAGTGCGTCACAAAAGTGATGCAACTCCAGTAATGTGTCCTTTCACATGGAAAAAGCACCATGTGAAAGGGCTTGCGTCAGTCTAACACTGCTGTAAAGCAGGCACAAGATTTTGACGCAACAGCATCCTAAAAGTGACGCAGTGAAATCTCAAAGATTTCACTGCGTCGCTATTACAAAGCTTTTTGCGGGAGAACACCCCCTCTGCATGCATTATACCTGACGCTATTTTTAAAAAGTGACGCATCTAGGTACATGGGTCACTTTTTAAAACTCTGCGCCACATTATATCTGCGTCAGGTATAATGTATGCAAAGGGGGCATTCCCCCGCAAAAAGCTTGGTAATAACGACGTACTGAAATCTATAAGATTTCTCTGCGTCACTTTTAGGATGCTGTTGCGTCAAAATCTTGCACCTGCCTCGCATCACTTTTATGTTTACAGATATGTCAGAAATACTGATGTATCTGTAACTCCTTGCAACATGATTCGTCATACATTAAATATGACACATCTGGAATGTCATAAGGAGTGCGCACAGAAAAGTGACGCATCACAACAGCAGTGTTAAAAAATGTGCCTCGTTGCACTATATTTAAAAAGTGACGCATCTAGATAGATGCGTCACTTTTTAAATTTTGCATAACAATGCGCATTTTTTTACACCGCTGGTGCGTCACAAAAATTGACGCACAGGAGGCGCAAAACTAGCAGCTCAAGGCCTTCATAAATATGGTCCTGGATTTTCCCCGTGCTTCGCCGGTGCGCGTACCATGCGCTTCCCCCGCGCAAAACGAAAAAAAAAAAAAAAAATGTAATGCCCTGCAGGACCCTATTTTAGCCCCTACATCAAACCTAGGGGGTCAGAGGGGGTCTACTCTTCCCCTTTATGGTCATTTGCCCCTTTTTTTTTCAAACCCCTTGTGTCTCGATTTTACCGAGACACAAGATGGCGGCCGCTCCAGACTGTTTAGAATGTTTACAGACACCCAAGAGCCAATCAGCTTCCTGCGCGCAAGTCGCGTGTCGCGCCTGGAGCGCACTCCGGTGCGCGCACGGGAGAGCGCCTATAGATATATATATTTTTTTGAACCTAAATTACTCAAAATCCACTGCAGCACATATCTTGAGACATAGCAAAGGCACATCGGGCTACCAGTCCCTTCAATTTTGCCAAGTTTGCTGGAAATCCATTCAGCCGTTCGGGCTAAAAGTGAAATCGACCGCCCTATGGAAATTTACATGGGGAAAACGCGTTTTGGGACCCCCCTTTTATCTCGGCCCCCGCTTGACGTATCCCCCCCAAACTTTCAAGGAAGGACCCGAGCTCGACGAGGCCATTTCAGGAAATTTTCAGGCAGATTCGTCAACCGGTGCCAAAGTTATTCCAAATAGAATTTTGAGATTTAACATTGAAAAAAATCCTAACTATAACTACCTACTGGCGACCGCCAGTAGGTAATATATATATATATATATATTCACTGAAAAAACCATAGGTTTGATACATGTTATAGTTAGCTGGACATATATATATATATATATATATATATATATATATATATATATATATATATATATATATATATATATATATATATATATATATATATATATATATATATATATATATATATATATATATATATATATATTCACTGAAAAAACCATAGGTTATAGACCATATATAGTTAGGAATTTGCATTTACAAAACCTTGAAAATTCACTGAAAAAACCATAGGTTAGAGACCATATATAGTTAGCTGGACATTTTATTGACATAAAACCAATGAAATTCCATATATAGTTAGTTGCACTAACTATATATCGCGCACCCGCAATCCACTGCTGATGATGTCACATATTACATCATTCATGACATGGTCAGTGACATCACTGATGACATCTCAAATGACATCACTGATGACATCACTGATGACATCTCAAATGACATCACTGATGACATCATCTAGTGTCTGTGTGTTTTTGTAAAGTTTAAATAAGTTTTACATATTGAAGAATGAGTGGATGTATGGAAGACTGAGTGTGTGTGTGGCTGGCTGGGAGGTGTGTGACTCTGTGCATATCAATGTGTACTTGTATCAGTGATTGTATAAGAGAGTAAGTATGTGTTAGTATATGTGTGAAAAGTATGGTGTTCTGTGTTTAACTGTATAGATGAGGAAATCGAAGTGTGATTGATTCTTCACAGGACTGACTAGGTGTATGAGTGCATATGATAGTCTTGTAATAATGAGTGACTGTATGTATGAGTGATTGTATGGGTGAATGAGTGAATGTGTGTGTAGATGTAGGAATCAGTGAGTGCGTATGTAGTAACTGGTATTGGTGTGTCATGATGTCATCAGTGATGTCATTTGAGATGTCAACAGTGATGTCATTTGAGATGTCATCAGTGATGTCATCAGTGATGTCACTGAAGTATGGTGTTCTGTGTTTAACTGTATAGATGAGGAAATGGAAGTGTGATTGATTCTTTACAGGACTGACTAGATGTGTGAGTAACTCCATGGATGAGTGGCAGTGTGTGAGTGTCTGCATAGGTGTATGAGTGCATATGATAGTGTTGTAATAATGAGTGACTGTATGTATGAGTGATTGTATGGGTGAATGAGTGAATGTGTGTGTAGACGTAGGAATCAGTGAGTGCGTATGTAGTAACTGGTATTGGTGTGTCATGATGTCATCAGTGATGTCATTTGAGATGTCATCAGTGATGTCATCAGTGATGTCATTTGAGATGTCATCAGTGATGTCATCAGTGATGTCACTGACCATGTCATGAATGATGTAATATGTGACATCATCAGCAGTGGATTGCGGGTGCGCGATATATAGTTAGTGCAACTAACTATATATGGAATTTCATTGGTTTTATGTCAATAAAATGTCCAGCTAACTATATATGGTCTCTAACCTATGGTTTTTTCAGTGAATTTTCAAGGTTTTGTAAATGCAAATTCCTAACTATATATGGTCTATAACCTATGGTTTTTTCAGTGACTTTCATTGGTTTTTTAAAAGCTAATATCTATAGCTGTAAAATATATTCTTTATTACGTGACGTATCACGTAGCCACGTGAGACGCCTCATGACGCGTCGCATAACCGTGACGTATCGGCTCTGCAGCGCAAACAAAACCCGTAACGTAAGCGTGCCGGAGCACGCTTACAGATATATATATTTTTTTTAACCTTAATTAGACAAAATCCACACGTGCACATATCTTGAGGCCTTGCAAAGGCACATCAAACAAACAGTCCCTACAATTTTGTCAAGTTTGCTGGAAATCTACTCCCTTAATTTTTTTTTTACTGTTTCTCTTGGTTTTCCCCTTGTTACGCTTACCGGGACGCTACCCGGTACGCGAACCGGACGCTCCAAAAACACAAGATGGCGGACTCCCGTTACGCTGCCGGTTAGCTGCCCGGTTCGCGTACCGGGAAGCGCCTCTACCGCGAAAAATCGCGGGGGACTTTAATATCCCCCTCATCAATCCTAGGGGGTCAGGAGGGGTTTACCTTGCCCCCTTTCCTTCATTTCCCCCTTCTTTTTTCACCACATCTTGTCTCTCGAACCTACCGAGAGACAAGATGGCGGCCGCTCCGGACTGTTTACAATGTTGACAGCTACGCTGCCGGTTAGCTGCCCGGTTAGCTGCCCGGTGAGCTGCCCGGTGAGCGTACCGGGACGCGCCTCTACGGCGTAAAATCGCAAAAAAATTATTTTATTTTTTTTTGCCCCGCGGGGCACTTTAATATCCCCCTCATCAATCCTAGGGGGTCAGGAGTGGTCTACCTTGCCCCCTTTCCTTCATTTCCCCCTTCGTTTTTCACCACATCTTGTCTCTCGATCGTACCGAGAGACAAGATGGCGGCCGCTCCGGACTGTTTAGAATGTTGACAGACACCGGAGAGCCAATCAGCTTCGCTTCGCGAAGTTCCGTTACGCGTCAGGTACGCAAACCGGGGCGCTAAACCGGAGCGCTGTCACAGATATATATATTTTTTTAAACGTTAATTTCTCAAAATCCACTGGAGCACATATATTGAGACATAGCAAAGGCACGTCGGGCAAACCATATCTACAATTTTGCCAAGTTTCATGTAAATCTATTCAGCCGTTCGAGCTAAAAGTGAGTCCAACCGCCCTATGGAAAAATGAATGGGAAAAACGTGTTTTGGGACCCCCCTTGTTTCTCGGCCCCCCCTTGACGAAACCCCCCAAATTTTCAGGGGCTGCTCAGAAACGAAATGTGCCATTTTCCTGAAAATTTCAGCCAATTCCGTTCTCAAACGCCAAAGTTATTAGACATAGAATTTTCAGAAATCCCATAGAGAAAAAATCCTAACTATATATACCCACTGGCTATCGCCAGTAGGTAATATACATATATAAACATATATAATCTGCATATCTATATAAATATAAATGCATGCATACATATACATATATGCATACATATGCATGTTATTTACATGAAAGTTTTAAAAACACTAATAAAAGCAAAGCTAAAAAGCCACCTCATTACAAACAGAATGGCTTTAACTTAAACGAGGGCGAGATCTATTGCATTTTCAATGCTTGTTTACTTTGGTTCTATCAAGAAGGCATTCAGATGTTTCACACATTTGCCATAAATTCTGAATGTTAGCACTCTAGTTGCTCATTAGATCACTGTAGTAAAGCTAGTGCTCACCAGGGAAGTCTGCTGCTAATCATGGTTTGCAGCCATTTTCCCGCATTTTTTATCCCGCAGACTTTCAGTCCGCATACCATTATCCCGCAAGGTCATTGACCTCGCATACCATTATCCCGCATTTTTTCAAAACGCATGTGCATTTATCGCGCATGCCTTTACAAAGAATTACGTTTTAAAGGCATGTATGGTAAATGCATTTGCGTTGTGAAAACCACGATGACGAGAGAGGTAAGTGGGTTTGTGTTAATTTTTTCGTGGGTTAGTGATTGTGTAGTGTAGTGTAGTGTTGTGTAGTGTAGTGTTGTGTTAGTGTAGTGTAGAGTTGTGGTGGTTGTTTAGTGTAGGGTCATGCTGGGGGTAGTGTTTTAGGGTTTAGGGTTGTGTTGTAGTGTTTGCGTAGTGTAGGGTCATGCTGGGGGTAGTGTTTTAGGGTTTAGGGTAGTGTTGTAGTGTTTGCGTAGTGTAGGGTCATGCTGGGGGTAGTGTTTTAGGGTTTAGGGTTGTGTTGTAGTGTTTGCGTAGTGTAGGGTCATGCTGGGGCTAGTGTTTTAGGGTTTAGGGTAGTGTTGTAGTGTTTGCGTAGTGTAGGGTCATGCTGGGCGTAGTGTTTTAGGGTTTAGGATAGTGTTGTAGTGTTTGCGTAGTGTAGGGTCATGCTGGGGGTAGTGTTTTAGGGTTTTGGGTAGTGTTGTAGTGTTTGCGTAGTGTAGGGTCATGCTGGGGTGTAGTATTTTAGGGTTTAGGGTAGTGTTGTAGTGTTTGCGTAGTGTAGGGTCATGCTGGGGGTAGTGTTTTAGGGTTTTGGGTAGTGTTGTAGTGTTTGCGTAGTGTAGGGTCATGCTGGGGGTAGTGTTTTAGGGTTTTGGGTAGTGTTGTAGTGTTTGCGTAGTGTAGGGTCATGCTGGGGTGTAGTGTTTTAGGGTTTTGGGTAGTGTTGTAGTGTTTGCGTAGTGTAGGGTCATGCTGGGGTGTAGTGTTTTAGGGTTTTGGGTAGTGTTGTAGTGTTTGCGTAGTGAAGGGTCATGCTGGGGGTAGTGTTTTAGGGTTTTGGGTAGTGTTGTAGTGTTTGCGTAGTGTAGGGTCATGCTGGGGGTAGTGTTTTAGGGTTTTGGGTAGTGTTGTAGTGTTTGCGTAGTGTAGGGTCATGCTGGGGGGTAGTGTTTTAGGGTTTTGGGTAGTGTTGTAGTGTTTGCGTAGTGTAGGGTCATGCTGGGGGTAGTGTTTTAGGGTTTAGGGTAGTGTTGTAGTGTTTGCGTAGTGTAGGGTCATGCTGGGGGTAGTGTTTTAGGGTTTAGGGTAGTGTTGTAGTGTTTGCGTAGTGTAGGGTCATGCTGGGGGTAGTGTTTTAGGGTTTAGGGTAGTGTTGTAGTGTTTGCGTAGTGTAGGGTCATGCTGGGGGTAGTGTTTTAGGGTTTAGGGTAGTGTTGTAGTGTTTGCGTAGTGTAGGGTCATGCTCGGGGTAGTGTTTTAGGGTTTAGGGTAGTGTTGCAGTGTTTGCGTAGTGTAGGGTCATGCTGGGGTGTAGTGTTTTAGGGTTTTGGGTAGTGTTGTAGTGTTTGCGTAGTGTAGGGTCATGCTGGGGGTAGTGTTTTAGGGTTTAGGGTAGTGTTGTAGTGTTTGCGTAGTGTAGGGTCATGCTAGGGTGTAGTGTTTTAGGGTTTTGGGTAGTGTTGTAGTGTTTGCGTAGTGTAGGGTCATGCAGGGGGTAGTGTTTTAGGGTTTAGGGTAGTGTTGTAGTGTTTGCGTAGTGTAGGGTCATGCTGGGGGTAGTGTTTTAGGGTTTAGGGTTGTGTTGTAGTGTTTGCGTAGTGTAGGGTCATGCTGGGGGTAGTGTTTTAGGGTTTAGGGTTGTGTTGTAGTGTTTGTGTAGTGTAGGGTCATGCTGGGGGTAGTGTTTTAGGGTTTAGGGTAGTGTTGTAGTGTTTGCGTAGTGTAGGGTCATGCTGGGGGTAGTGTTTTAGGGTTTAGGGTAGTGTTGTACTGTTTGTGTAGTGTAGGGTCATGCTGGGGGTAGTGTTTTAGGGTTTAGGGTAGTTTAGTTGTTTAGTGTATGCTAAAGGCATATTCGTTCTAAAGGTTTTCGTTATTTTAATTTGCGGCCTAATAGTACATGCGGGATTTTTTTTGCGGACTGATGGTATGCGGGATTTCGTCATATATTCGCTAATCATACTTTCTATGGCAAAATGAACCCCCTCATTTTGTTCCTTTTTAAATTAAATGTTTTAAGAGTTACCACTTTATTCCAATCAAGATGGCTTCAGGTGTGCCATACCTTTGTAATAAGTAGGACTGTTAGCACTCTAGTTGTTCTTTAGAACACTCTGGGACATTCTGTCATTGGGCTATAGTTGGGCTACATCTGGCTGATATTTGGGCTACATTTGTTTTTTTTGTCTCTGGTGGCCATCTTTGGGCTACATTGGGCTACATTGGGCTACATTTGGGCTCCAACATATATATAGCCCAATGTAGCCCAATATATATTTTTCAAAGTTAATTTTCGTAAAAACCACTGGAGCCTATATCTTGAGACATAGCAAAGGCACATCGGGCTACCAGTCCCTACAATTTTGCCAAGTTTGGTGTAAATCCATTCAGCCGTTCAGGCTAAAAGTGAGGCCAACCGCCCTATGGAAAATTGCATGGGAAAAACATGTTTTGGGACCCCCCTTTTTTCTCGGCCCCCCCTTGACGAAACCCCCCCAAATTTTCAGGGGCTGCTCAGAAACAAAATGTTCCATTTTCCTGAAAATTTCAGCCAATTCTGTCTTCAAACGCCAAAGTTATTCGACATAGAATTTTCAAAAATCCCATAGGAAAAAAATCCTAACTATATATACCTACTGGCTATCGCCAGTAGGTAATATATATACATATATATATATATATATATATATATATATATATATATATATATATATATATATATATATATATATATATATATATATATATATATATATATATATATATATATATATATACTGGAACACCTCCTTCCGTGAAAAGAGAGAAGCCACTGCAGGGGATCAGGTCGGAGACAACTTTATTGGAACACCCTCAGCAAATGCATTTCGGCAAGTTTTGCCTTCTTCAGTGCCAGGTGAGTAATTACCAGGAGGCAAGTCCCTTCTCCCTTTCATAAGTCCTCCTCACCGCTGATTAGTTGCACCCTAGCACCGTAGTCTCAAGTGAGTGGGTGTGTCCTTGTTAGGTTGGCCCACTGTGTTGCAGCAGACCACAAGTCCCGGCATGCCCCTGGATGGCGCTGGGCTAAGCTGGAAACAGGTGCACATCAGGCAAGGTATCCGGACATTAGGGAGATTTGGAAATACAGCCACTGTCCTGAATATTGTTCACCAAAGGCCTCCTTGAGTCCCCACACCGCATAAACCGTGCCACCAGGAATCAATTGCACGAGGGTCCGTGTGGCAGTGCACCATCCCCGATGTGAAGAAAAGTTTCCTCAGCATCCCGTTTCTTGCTTCCTGGATGACAGGTGGACTCCAGCCTTCCGATAACTCGGAAACAAACAGAGGAGCAGCCTATATATATATTCGATGAAAAAACCATTGGTTTTAGGCCATATATAGTTAGGAATTAGCATTTACAAAACCTTATTTTACTCGCATAAAACCATTGAAATTCCATATATAGTTAGAAGCGCTAACTATATATCGCGCACCCGCAATCCACTGCTGATGATGTCACATATTACATCATTCATGACATGGTCAGTGACATCACTGATGACATCACTGATGACATCTCAAATGACATCACTGATGACATCACTGATCACAACATCCAGTGATTGTATGTGTCTGTAAAGTTTAAATATGTTTTACATATTGAAGAATGAGTGGATGTATAAGTGTCTGGATGAAGAATTTAGTAGGTGCATGACTGACTGTATGAAAGAGTGATTAAATGTGTCTCACTGAGTGCATGGGTTAGTGACTAAACTGTCTTAATTTGTGCATCAGTATGTTTGTTGTTGTGTAAGCTGCTGCATGTGTTGATCAGTAGCTATAAGAGTGGCCATATGGGTTATTGATTGGTTGCCCAAGTATTTGAATGGGAGGCTGAGTGTGTGTGTGGGTGGCTGGGAGGTGCGTGACTCTGTGCATAGATGTGTAAGCAGTTGATTCACTAGGAGTATGAGTTCAAGAGTGCATGTGGAAACAGCTATATGGGCGGTTGACTGTGCATGGGTGTGTTGGTGAGTGAATGGATTTCTCAGTGCTACATGTGCAAGTAAGTACGTATGTAAAACACAATACATGTGAGAGTTGAGATATATAAATAACTGAACATAAGAGCCAGTGAATGTGTGAGTGGCTGTATCGATCACTGTGAGCTTGTATCAGGGATTATATAAGAGAGTAAATATGTGTTATTATATGTTTGAATAAGTAAGATGTGTATAACTGTATAGTTGAGGAAATGGAGGTGTGATTGATTCTTTGCATGACTGACTAGGTGTGTGAGTAACTCCATGGATGAGTGACAGTCTGTGAGTGTCTGTTTATACTGAGTGTATGTAAGGTTATATTAGAGTCTGAAGAGGTTCATTGTATTATCACATGAGTGATGTGATCAGTGATGACAAATGAGATGTCATCAGTGATGCCATTTGAGTTGTCATCAGTGATGTCATCAGTGATGTCATTTGAGATGTCATCAGTGATGTCATTTGAGTTGTCATCAGTGATGTCATCAGTGATGTCATTTGAGATGTCATCAGTGATGTCATCAGTGATGTCACTGACCATGTCATGAATGATGTAATATGTGACATCATCAGCAGTGGATTGCGGGTGCGCGATATATAGTTAGCGCTTCTAACTATATATGGAATTTCAATGGTTTTATGCGAGTAAAATAAGGTTTTGTAAATGCTAATTCCTAACTATATATGGCCTAAAACCAATGGTTTTTTCATTGAATTTTCAAGGTTTTGTAAATGCAAATTCCTAACTATATATCCACTATAACCTATGGTTTTTTCTGTGAATTTCATTGGTTTTTTAATAGCAAATATGAAAAGCTTTAAAATGTCAAGTACGTGATAGATAAAAACATTTTCGTATTTATGCACGCTGATGTGCTTTGAACGCTGCACCCCCCCCCCTCCCCTCTTTTGTCTTAGTAGTACTCTCTCTTTGCAGATACTGAAGGGTAGTTAACACAGGCCTTTACCCCCGTTGTAATCCGTCGTGCCTACTTGTCTCTCCATTTGATTGATTGTTGTCCAAGCATTTACTGTTTTAGAATTGGTTCTCTTTGGATCATTCTCTATTTACAAACAAGCACAAAGTCGCAATACTCTGTTTAGTCTTTGCAGATAGTGAAAAATCATGTAAAAAAATAAAAGTAATCGAGCAAAATCAGTAGGCCACTAATTGGATCTCTTTTTGACCTCGCTAAAATAGAAATATTAGGAACAACCCTTCATGAGAAATACGAAAATAGTGAGATGAACTGAGCTCCACACCATGAGGGCTGCAAGACAGCTCGGCTCCATCACCCATCCCGCACAAAATAACGACAAACCCTATGCAAATATTAAAAATATAGACAACACACCAGCAAAGAAACAGGGTAAAACATTTTATTAAAAAACTATTTACATAACGTTGGTTTATAAGATGATGTCAGTAGTGGACCGATGTGTGAATAGATCGAAAGCAGCACAAGGCTCCAAGATCCGGATGGCAAGCTCCTGGATGTTGGGTGCCATAGTTTAGAGTTCTGAATTTGAGCCTTTTTCAATGCCTGTGCTTTGTTGAGTCAAAATGGCGGCTTGACACAAAGCTGACTCAAGCGTTGCTACTGATGCTATGCAGACCAAAACTGGTTTTCAGTTTGTACATTTTTCTAGATTTTTCAATCCAAGTTTGGTTGACTTTGTAGAACGATGGCTTCAGATTTTCAACATACGGTGTGGTGGCGCTGACTGGGAGGGGGCGCTTCGCTCCTGCCCCCTCCCTCAGTAAGATTTTCATACGTGAAAGTACGTTAATGGTTTTGGTCCCTGAGATGCTTCGATGTCACTGCCATTCTCAAATAGCATAAGTTCTGGATGTTGGGTGCCATAGTTAAGAGTTCTGAGCAGTGCTTGTAACACTGTCTGAAGCTTATTTCCACCTACTGCAGCTTCACTATTCTCAAAGTAAGTGAGTGTCGTTTGTGGACCTGACTGCATTAGAAAACAATGTGATATGTTAGCTTCCTAAACAGCTTGACGGAGGCCCCTGAGGGGCGGTGTGATGGCCATGGACTCGGAGAAGACGCTTGGCTCCGACACCCTCCCCAAGTCTTATAGCACTGGTGTAGCCTGAGATCGCCCCCGACATAGGCGGCCGGCTCCCGGGGTCCGGCGGAACTTTTTGCCTTTTGATGACTCTTCAATTCTGGACCTTGTCCCACAATCCGTTTGACCTGAAGACAAGCTGTAGTGGGGCGCCCCTTTACCGTTTTAGTTGCCATTCCGCCCGCTTTTGCTACACTGTGCCTCTTCCGCCATTCAGCTGTTTACCGCCCGCTCTTGCGACTACAGCGTCTCGCTCACCATGTAGTTGAGTTGCTCCCGCTCTTGCGGTGCAGCGATAGGCGGCTGCCACAGGACTCTCAAAATGGCGGCCGGCTCTTCGGTTTTGGGCCTGGTCCACTAAAATGGCCCTGGGACACCTTGGAACTCGGACGCTTCCCTGATAGGGCTTGGGTCCCATTCTCGAAAAGCGTCCCCTCAGCCGTGAAGATTCTACAAAAGTCTTGGGGGCCTCCGACTCCCGCAGGCTTCTGGTGGGGAGCGGCTGCCATGATTGCTCGTGGAATGGCCACGACGGAGCTACGAGATGGTAGTGGTCTCATGCTGACGCCAGCTTTAGTCTGAAACATCCAGAAACACTATAGACTACCAATTGGATCAGTTCCGGTAGCGCCCCAACATGACCCGGAAGAGAAGAACTTGCCCTCCCCTCTTTGACTGATAGTTCTTGTTGCCTGTCCCCTCTGTTGTCATTTAACAGAACTTTTTGGACTGCTGAAAGGGGTTGTGTTCTGAACGCTGGTTGGTGGAGACATTTAGACTATATTCTTGACCTACGTTGTCGCGTAATGCGTTGTATGACACGCCGCGTTAGCGCACCCGGAAGTGATCCGAGGCGTGGCGCGCAGCGCGTAACGTAAGCATAACAGGTCATGTGACTTGTTAATAAAACTTTTCATTGGTTCATTTTACTTTTGTTAATTTAATGATGAAAAGCTTGGTCATATGACCTAAAAATTACGCTTTTTATTATTTTCGAACAATATTTTTTTTTTAAACATATGTTATAATATTCCAGGCTAATGTACTTTCCCGGAAAATTTACAACTGTCTTGCAAGTAAAATATATTCCTTTTTCGAGAAAAAGGGCGTTTCTTCCTTCCATGACGGAGCCGTTGAGTAAAAGAGATTCGGCCTGCTGTCTTAGTCGCCGATACGCCTGATTATCAGATTCTTATCGATCACTTTATTTTGCAGACATGAAAAACACAACTGCCCTTGACCATTTATCTTTACTGCGTTCCTACATATTATACCTTTTATCCGTCATGTAATTGGACTGCTTTATTTCACTTGCCTTTTACTGATTCGAAAACAGTGACTAAAAGTAAAAACTTTACCAATGTAAATACTACTACCGTGTTTTGTTTTAAAAACCTTTATTGTGAAAATGTCAGTATACAAATACGGGCCTATAACCACGTGGGCCGGCCACGGAGCAAACTGAAATCGTATATGATGAGGAGACATTTACACTGTAGAGGAACGTAACGAGCGGGCCATTAGGTTGCAAGAACTAAGGTGTCTAACAGTTGCGGAATCGGTGGACATACATTTTGTAATTAAAATAGAACAGGGCCACTTACAATAACATTTTCTAGATATACATTTGCGGGCAAGGAGTTACGAGTCCCATTTATACCGGCGCCATTTTGGGCGAGGCCGGGCAGGTCCAAGATATAGTCAAAATGTCTCCACCAACCATCGGCCAGACCAGAACCCCTTTCGGCCCTTTATGCTACAAGATGGTGTCTTCCATTCAGAAAATATTGTTGGCAGCATTTTGAAAGGAAACAGAAACAGCCGTTCTCCTAGTGAGTTTCACATTGTTACATTTAGGAAGAATGTTGAAGAGTAGTATGTGGAAAATCTGAAGCCATTTTTCTACAAACTCTCAATCAGATTTGGATGGAAAAAAAAAACCTGAAGAATGTACAAACTGAAAACCAATTTTTGTCTGTATAGCATCAACAGTAACGCTTGAGTCAGCTTTGTGTCAAGCCGGCATTTTCATTCAATCAATAGCGTCCCCCTGCACACATTTAGGGACCTGGTCGTGTCTTCAGATGAAACAGATTGTAGGAAAAGAAGCAGAAAGGAAAAGGAAAAAAGTTCCGCCGGACCTAGTGAAGCTGCAGCAGGTGCAAATAAGCTTCAGACAGTCTTACAAGCACTGCTCAGAACTCTCAACTGAGGCACTCAACATCCAGGACTTGCCATTCGGATCTTGGCGCCTTGTGCTGGTTCCGACCTATTCACACATCGGTCCACTACTGACATCACCTCATAAGCCAACGGGGCACCCCACGCCGACTTTCGGCGCAGCATTGTAGGATGGCCACACCAGTGCGGCAACTTGCTGGACACAACATCGGGGCCATCCAGATCTCGGCGCGTTCGACTCACTGTACCGCAACAGTGACCGCAACTCAGCTGGACACGCCGTCTTTCGGCGCAGCATTGTAGGATGGCCACACCAGTGCGGCAATTTGCTGGACACCACCTCGGTGCCATCCGGATCTCGGCGCGTTCGAGTCACTGTACCGCAACAGTGACCGCAATTCAGCTGGACACGCCGTCTTTCGGCGCAGCATTGTAGGATGGCCACACCAGTGCGGCAATTTGCTGGACACCACCTCGGTGCCATCCGGATCTCGGCGCGTTCGAGTCACTGTACCGCAACAGTGACCGCAACTCAGCTGGACACGCCGTCTTTCGGCGCAGCATTGTAGGATGGCCACACCAGTGCGGCAATTTGCTGGACACCACCTCGGTGCCATCCGGATCTCGGCGCGTTCGAGTCACTGTACCGCAACAGTGACCGCAACTCAGCTGGACACACCGTCTTTCGGCGCAGCATTGTAGGATGGCCACACCAGTGCGGCAATTTGCTGGACACCACCTCGGTACCATCCGGATCTCGGCCCGTTGTGCTGCCTTCGGCCTATTCGCACATCGGTCCGCTACTGACGCCGCCTCACGTGCCAACGGATTTTCTACGCTTTTTGTAGCCCTATGCCGCATAACAGGTCATGTGACTTGTTTATAAAACTTTTCATTGGTTCATTTTACTTTTGGTTTCCTAAAGATGGAAGGCTTGGTCATATGACCTAAAAATAACACTTTTCATTGGTTTAGAACATTTTTTTTTCCCAAACGATGAAAGCCCCACCTTGTTTCTGGATCATTCAGACTGAAGCTGGCGTCAGCATGAGAGCACCACCATCTCGTGGCTCCGTCGTGGTCATTCCGCGAGCAATCATGGCAGCCGCTCCCCACCGGAAGCCTGCGGGAGTCGGGGGCCCCCAAGACTTTTGTACAATCTTCACGGCTGAGGGGACGCTTTTCGAGAATGGAGCCCAAGCCCTAGCAGGCAAGCGTCCGAGTTCCAAAGTGTCCCAGGGCCATTTCAGTGGACCAGGCCCAAAACCGAGGAGCCGTCCGCCATTTTAAGAGCCATGTGGCAGCCGCCTATCGCTGCACTGCAAGAGTGGGAGCAACTCAACAACATGGTGAGCGAGACGCTGTAGCCGCAAGAGCGGGCGCAACTCAGCTAGATGGCCGCCACCTGGGGAGGCCCGTTCACGCCGCCTCCCCCACCCCCGGGCCGCCGCACGCCAATTTTCGGAGCAGCATTGTAGGATACCAAAACCAGTGCGGCAGTTTACTGGACATCACCTGGGTGCCTGTCGTACATGTTGTGTCAGCCATGTGACACTGGACACAGACCGCTACTGACGAGGCCTCCCCCCGCACCACCCGGGACGCCCCACGCTGTTTTTCTGTGCTGCATTGTAGGATCCCTAAACCAGTGCGGCACCCAGGCGACATCACCTGGGTGCCGTCCAGAACTCTGCACGTTGTGCTGCCTTGGGACTATTCGCACAAAAGACAGCTTCTAACCATTGTTGCTTTTTGTGTTGAAAAATGTTTAAATGTTTTTAGTTTTTGTTCCGTTCGTTAAAGTTAATAGTTAATAAAGTTTTATAATCTTACTTTGTTGGAGTGTTATCTATTTTTTTAAAAACGGGTGAATGGGGCCTTGAATCGGGTTATTGTCATGTGTGGGCTTTGGAAGTGTGCTGCTGCAGGATCGGACATTTCAAACTCAAATGCACGTTCTTTTTCTTACCTTTCCGAAGCATGGAGCGCAATAGCAGGCAGAGAAAGGGTGATGCACGTGTTGAACACTACCTGACCTGGCAAGTTGCTGGCAGTGCCCCCCCCGCCCGCTCCTGAAAGAGGGCACACACACACCGCCGCTCCGAGTACTTCACAAATCTTTAAAAGACCATGCGCTTGTTCATGATGCTTAAATGGTTTATCACCTCTTCTAGAACCCCTGCATCGACCCTCTGACGTTTCCTGGAAAAATTACCATGTAACACAATACCAAGCCCTGTCAGCTGAAACCCCCAAGGAATCGTGGGGCATATTATCAAGGGGGTTTATCTCCGCTTTTTTGGCTTTAAAAGCCATGAAAGCGGAGATAAAATTATCTCCCTATTACCAAGCTGTCGCTAACACCAGTTAGTGACAGCTAAAAGGAGATAGCGACCATCTTGGGCCCCGCTTTGCATGTCAGTGATACTTATCACTAATGACATGCAAAGTGGCGTGCCAAGATGTTAGCGACTGGAAACAGTCCCTAACATCGCTATCTTCTATTACCAACTTTTGGACATATTCGCGCTAAGCGCGAATATCTCCAAAATCTAACACCTGCCCTGAGCAGTTCTTAGCCATGTTATCCAATGGGAGGTGGATAACATGGCTAAGAGCATTTGCTCGATAATACATGAATATCGCTGACTTTTCTGCGATAATAGCAAGGTTTATCTGCGATAAAAATCGCCGATGTGCGGCGATAATTTTTGTCTCTAAACAAGTTAGAGACAAAAATTATCGCTAGTTGTTCGTAATATGCCCCCGGGTTTTTGCTTGCAGAAATCGGGAGGCGGGAGACTAGCACTGAAATCAGTAGTCACACGCCTGAATCGGGAGGGTTGGCATGTCTGAATTCTCTACAGCTGGGGCCATAAACTACATCCGCAGGGGTAGGTGATAGCCTGGGACCAGCCTGGCATCTAAAATGGCTGCCGTGCACGACAAAATTGTGGCATTGGAAAAAAGGCAAGATGGCGCAGCTGCTGGAAGAGATGTATCAACATATATCAGCCTCCTCAGCCACCCTCAGGAAACATAGGGGATTAGGATACATCTTCCGCACCCCCTTATACCTAGTACTTTAATTAACGAAGCACAAAATGGCGAATTCCCGTTTCGCTACCAGTTTGCGGCCCAGTTCGCGGCCCGTGAAGCGCTTCTACCGTGAAAAATCATTTTTTTTTCTTTTCCCCACGGGACCCTTTAATAACCCCAACAACATTCCTAGGGGGTCAAGAGGGGGATACCTTGCCCCCTTTCATTAAATTCCCCCTTAGTTTTTCACCTCTTCTTCTCTCTCGATCCTACCGAGAGACAAGATGGCGGCCGCTTCGGACTGTCACGCAGCCAAAAAAAAAAAAAGCTCACGCACAGCCGCTGGAAGAGATGTATCAACATATATCAGCCTCCTCAGCGACCCTCAGGAAACATAGGGGATTAGGATACATCTCCCGCACCCCCTTATACCTAGTAATTTAATTAACGAAGCACAAAATGGCGAATTCCCGTTTCGCTACCAGTTTGCGGCCCAGTTCGCGGCCCGTGAAGCGCTTCTACCGTGAAAAATCATTTTTTTTTTCATTTCCCCACGGGACCCTTTAATAACCACAACAACATTCCTAGGGGGTCAAGAGGGGGATACCTTGCCCCCTTTCATTAAATTCCCCTTTCGTTTTTCACCTCTTCTTCTCTCTCGATACTACCGAGAGACAAGATGGCGGCCGCTCCGGACTGTTTAGAATGTTGACAGACACCGGAGAGCCAATCAGCTTTCTGCACGCAAAGTTCCGAAACGCGAAAAGTAAGCGGACCGGATCGCTGCCCGGAGCGCTGTTACAGATATATATCTTGATTTAAACGTTAATTTCTCAAAATCCACTGAAGCACATATATTGAGACCTAGCAAAGGCACATCAGGCTAACAGTCCCTACAATTTTGCCAAGTTTCGTGCAAATCCATTCAGCCGTTCGAGCTAAAAGTGAGTCCAACCGCCCTATGGAAAACTCAATGCAAAAAACGCGTTTTGGGACCCCCCTTTTTTCTCAGCCCCCCCTTGACGAAACCCCACCAAATTTTCAGGGGCCGCTCAGAAACATAATGTGCCATTTTCCTGAAAATTTCAGCCAATTCCGTCCACAAACGCCAAAGTTATTAGACATAGAATTTTCAGAAATCCCATAGGGAATTAATCCTAACTATATATACCTACTGGCGATAGCCAGTAGGTAATATATATATATATATATATATATATATATATATATATATATATATATATATATATATATATATATATATATATATATATATATATATATATATGTATATATATTACCTACTGGCGGTCGCCAGTAGGTATATATAGTTAGGATTTTTTTCCTATGGGATTTATGAAAATTCTATGCCTAATAACTTTGGCGTTTGTGGACGGAATTGGCTGAAATTTTCAGGAAAATGGCACATTTTGTTTCTGAGCAGCCCTTGAAAATTTGGGGGGGTTTTGTGGAGGGGGGGCCGAGAAAAAAGGGGGGTCCCAAAACACGTTTTTCCCATGTTAATTTCCATAGGGCGGTTGGACTCACTTTTAGCCCGAACGGCTGAATGGATTTTCACGAAACTTGGCAAAATTGTAGGGACTGTTAGCCCGATGTGCCTTTGCTAGGTCTCAATATATGTGCTTCAGTGGATTTTGAGAAATTAACGTTTAAATCAAGATATATATCTGTAACAGCGCTCCGGGCAGCTATCCGGTTAGCGAACCTTTCGCGTAACGGAACTTTGCGATGAGAAGCTGATTGGCCCTCCGGTGTCTGTCAACATTCTAAACAGTCCGGAGCGGCCGCCATCTTGTCTCTCGGTAGGATCGAGAGACAAGAGGAGGGCAAAACAAAGGGGGAAATTACCATAAGGGGGCATAGTAGATCCTCGTTGACCCCCTAGGTTTTATGTGGAGGTTTTAAAAGGGCCTAGGAGGGTCCAAAAAAAAAAAAAAAAAATTTTTTTTGCGTGATAAGCGCCAAGTTCGCGAACCGGAAAGCGTTCTGGGCAGCGAACTTTATGGATAAAAGAATGAAAGACTTTTCTAATGCTGTATGTTAATTGTTTGTTGTTTTTCTTGTTTTTTTTTGTTTTCTTTTTTTTAAAGTGTTTTTTTTTTTATTTTGATTCTTTTTCATAATTTTTTAAACTTTCTAATATTTCAGTGTCTGAAATGTCATTATTTTCTTGATATATTGTTTGCAATCTGTGAGGTTGCAAAATGTCCTCATTTGCAAGGAGGACATCTACTGCTTGGACACATTGCAGCAGTTCATTATCCAAGCTTTCATCCATAAATTCCATGTCAATTTGTTCAATTAATTCCTGGCTGCTCTCTTGCAGGTCCATCTCAAAAGAAACTTGCTGCTCGCCTTCCATTTTGCCTGAAATTTGGATTAAAAAAATATATATTAGTAGAGATAGGGCACTGTTGGGATTAATTTTAGATAGGCAGTTTTTATCAGTGAATTTATCTTTTGGCAGTGTATAGTATGAGAGTGGAAATAGGACTATAATTTTGCCTGAAATTTGGATTAAAAAAATATATATTAGTAGAGATAGGGCACTGTTGGGATTAATTTTAGATAGGCAGTTTTTATCAGTGAATTTATCTTTTGACAGTGTATAGTATGAGAGTGGAAATAGGACTATAAAAAAGTGTATGTGATTTAACCAAGACAAGCCTTACTCCATTGATAACTATAACAGAGAAGTCTATCTAAATACATTACTACTACAGAGGGATAGTGTATATCTAGCAAAAAAAGTCTACTATATTAAGTCATAGTGCATAATATATTAAATTATAACTTACCTTCACAAAGAAGTTGAAGTTTTTTGAAGCTATTAAAATAGGAGGTACAACAAGAAGCAGTAGTCAAAATGGCTGTGTTTCCTTCTCTCCCTTTATATATATATACAGGTATATAACCAATCAAATGTCAGGTAATAAAAGTAGAAAATGAAAGTAACATTTTCATTGGTTGTCAATGCCAACGATTCAGATGTGTTTTGTGAAGTAATTTACCTCACGGTACTTGGAGAGGTCTACAGGCTAAATGGCTAAATTGAATTTCAATGAAATTTGTGAGAATGGAAGGGATTGTTATGTAGTATGAGCTAATCTATATTTGGTGAGAGTGTCTCTAGTCGTTTTTCTGTAAATTACTTTCCCGCCTTTTTTTAGGACCGCTTTCCGGAAAGCGGCCCGGTTAGCGAACCTTAAGCGTCACGGGAGTCCACCATTTTGTGTTTCGGTCGCATTAAGATACAAGATGGAGGGCAAATAATGTTTAGAATGGGTAGAAGGGGTCATGGTAGACTTATCTTGACCCCCTAGTTTTTCTGAGCGTGGCTGAGGAGGCTTATATGTGCGGAAAAAAAACATTTTTTTTAATAATTCCGCGAGGTTAGCTTTCGGTTAGCGAACCGGGTAGCGCTCCGGGGAGCGAATTTTGTGGAAAATTAGTGAAAAAAGTTAGAGGAAAATAATAATTGTGAGTGATCAGATGTAGGGTAGCTCTGAGAAGAGCTTTTGGGTTTATGGTACATTTAGGTACTTATAAGTAGGTACCAATGCACAGTCTTAAATTCAGAATGAAAATTCTGTTGCCCTCATCTGAGAAGTGAACTCCATCTCCTCTGTAGATATCTTGCATGTAGTAACGCAAGTTATTGTTGTACAGAGAGTCCATTCCATGGTCTCTCATGTAAGCTGAAACAGATTTGTTTACATGCTTCCTCGCTTTCTCAATTTGTGGACAAAATTGGTTGGACCACCTCCATTTCTGTCTTTGGCATATATTGGAATATACCAAGGCAGTTTGAGGAAAAAGTGCCATTAATTGCTCAAAGGTGTCCTTTAAAAGCATTTCCAGACCTACCCCTGTCAAAGTGCCCAAATCATTACCTCCACAGTGCACTATTAACAGGTCAGGTTTTGGCAAATGCATAAAGGTTTTCACCAATGGTATCAATTGGTGACATTTTAATCCTCTTTGGCCCAACCACTTAATTTCCACATCTTGTAAATTGAGGTTAGGTAAATTTCTGCTCTCAGCATACCTTTGAGCCCAGTGGATGTAACTATGTCCAACAATCCAGACCTTAAACATGGTGGGAGAAGGTTGTTCTGCAGTCAGATGAAGTGTGGTAATGAAAGGGCAGTTGAAACAGTAGGAGTTTCTAAAGAAAAAAAACTGTGGATTTACAATGCTAATGATTCATTAGCAGTGATTGGTGCATTTCCATTTCTGAAAACAGAAAGTTAGGGTGCATGGATGTGTTCTTTGAAAGATGTAATTTGAATGGTCAAGGAAGAAACATTTATTGAAAGATTGCTCTGGATACGCAGGTGCACTGAGAGTTCAGAGTTCAATTGAAACATTGTTGTGTGAATTTGCAAACATGAGAGGTCTTCCAGGAGGTAGTTGCTATGGAAACAAGGGAGAGAGGGCAGAGGGGGGAAGGGTTTTGATTTGAAAAAAGTGAGGGAAGAGGTATGATTGGCTAATATGAGAGATATGTGAAATGAATATCTGTATTTCTGTGCTTTCAATAGCTGCAGCCTTTGGAGTGCATCCTTTTTCTTCTGCTGTAGACAATTTGGTGTATTTCTGAGACTGTTTTCAAAACTCAAACAATATTTGCTAAGGTGAGAAAAGATTTATTTAATTTAGATAGAGAATAGTATGATTTAAGGAGAAAATGATGAAGAAAGCTGTGTTTTTTTTTTTCACAACAAGGAGAAAGCTGTGTTTTTAAAATGTGGTTTTGTCTCTAGTGAGATAGTAATAGAATTAGTTTTATATAGAAATTGTAATTGCATATTTGGTGTAACATTCTGGCATGCAGTAACACAAGTTATTGTGGTACATGGAGCCCATTCCATGGTTTGTTATGTAAGCTGAAACAGATATGTTGTTTTTAAAAACGATTTAAGAAATCAATTTATGTGCGATAAAATTCGCCGAAGTGCGGCGATAATTATTGTCTCTAAACAAGTTAGAGACAAAAATTACCGCTAGTTGTTGGAAATATGCCCCCGGGTTTTTCCTTGCAGGAATCGGGAAGCGAAAGACTAGCACTGAAATCAGTAGTCTCACGCCTGAATCGGGAGGGTTGGCATGTCTGGATACTCTACAGCTGGAGCCATAAACTACATCCGCAGGGCTAGGTGATAGCCTAGGTCCGGCCTGGACAATCGGACACAGAGGAAGAGAAGTGTCAGAGGGTGCGGTAGTGAATAGGGTGAAAGGGAGGTGTCGAGCGGGCACAGGGTGTGATTCTCAGAGAAGAGCAGCGCAGATGGGGGAAGTATATGGCCCATGCATGAGAGAAAGAGCGCGGGTGACCATTGCGTGGGGGAGATGCGTGCGAGGGTGGGGAGCCATGCTGAGAATCGGCGGCGTGCAGAGAGTGGCCCTGGTCAAGGCATCTAAAATGGCTGCCGTGCACGACAAAATTGTGGCATTGGACAAAAACGCAAGATGGCGCAGACAATGTTTATCAATAAGGATTCATTTATAATAAAATATTTACTCGCAGTGACAAAATGGTGTTCAACACTTCCTGATTTCCATCGAATCGAACGTTAAGAAACGTCACGCAGCAAAAAAAAAAAAAAAAAAAGCTCACGCACAGAGCGGTTTTTAGCCATGTTATCCAATGGAAGGTGGATAACATGGCTAAGAGCATTTGCTGAATAATGCATGAATATCGCTGACTTTTCAGCGATATTCATGCATTGTGGCCGATGTGCGGCGATAATTTTTGTCTCTAAACAATTAAAACGAAGCACAAAATGGCGAATTCCCGTTTCGCTACCAGTTTGCGGCCCAGTTTGCGGCCCGTGAAGCGCTTCTACCGTGAAAAATCATTTTTTTTTTATTTTCCCCACGGGACCCTTTAATAACCCGAACAACATTCCTAGGGGGTCAAGAGGGGTATACCTTGCCCCCTTTCAATAAATTCCCCCTTCGTTTTTCACCTCTTCTTCTCTCTCGATCCTACCGAGAGATAAGATGGCGGCCGCTCCGGACTATTTAGAATGTTGACAGACACCGGAGAGCCAATCAGCTTTCTGTTATCCAATGGAAGGTGGATAACATGGCTAAGAGCATTTGCTGGATAATGCATGAATATTGCTGACTTTTCTGCGATGTTATGTTTACCTTTTTAAATGGAAAGTGTTCCTCTTGGGGCAAGTGTCTTGTAAATACGCTCCCACTTGCGCTTGGCAAATTTAGATTTTGATTATGGGAGTTACCTAGCCATGTTAATAGTGTCTCAAAAATGGTGCTAGGGCATTCCAGAAAACACTTTCATGTGTCTCAAGGACATTTTTAGTCATTTCTTCATGAATGCAGGTATACAATTGATTTATATGCTGTGTTTAAAAACGAATTTAGAAATCAATTAAATTTCAGGATATGTACTGTTAGAGCTTCATAGGTTGTTTGGGGTCATATTTAGAAGGCATTTTAGTGTCTTTGATGTTATTTTTCCCTTTTTAAATGGAAAGCGTTCCTCATGGGGCCCTGAGCAGTTCTTAGCCATGTTATTTAATAGGAAGTGGATAACATGGCTAAGAGCATTTGCTGGAAAATGTATGAATATCGCTGATTTTTCTGCGATATTCATGCATTGCGGCCGTTTTTTTTCACATTTGCAAGCACTTCTTAGCCATGTTATCCAATGGGAGGTGGATAACATGGCTAAGAGCATTTGCTTCAAAGGTTGTTTGGGGTTATACACCATTTTTGGGAAATTATTAACATGCCTATCTAACTCCCATAATCAAAATCTAAATTTGCCAACCGCAGGTGGGAGCGTATTTACAATAAATTTGCACCATGAACAACGTAAAATAGCATACTACACACTCAAATGCCTTATAAATATGACCCAAAACATCTTATGAAGCACTAGTAGTGCATATTTCCAGAAATGTATTGGTTTTCATTTAATGATTTACTTCATTGGTAGGCCTTCACATGTTTTTTTACCTTGTTTTTTTTCAGTGATAATCTTATCTGCAACCATGTGTTGGCCTCACCTCAAATAAACAAAACAGGTGATGGACTGAATGTGGATCAATGACACACATTCACCCCAGTCTAAAGATCTGGGCCTAAACAAATCTTTAGATAGGCTACATCTTATCGTCATCCTGAATTAATGATTTAAAATATTAGGGAGTGATTTATGAGTGTTGTATGCCTGTTTTGTACCATTGAGTGTCATTTTTGTGATGCAGTGCTGGTGGAAAATATTTGCTATGTTAAATAATTAGTACGGCATTAAGTTTTAGATGACTGTTATTTATTTACTGTTTGGTAATAGTGGTTAATAACATTTTATATTATATTTTTCCACAGATTCAACTGCAGATTCTTTCATAGTTTGTAAAATGCCTTCCAAAAGTAGAATAAGAAAGGCTAGAAAACGTCAAAGACAGCAGGATGATGTTTTATTGCAGCAGTCCTCTTCCCCAAATACTTGTCAAAACACCAAGAAAGGTCCGGGTAAGAGCACAAAATCATTCTTAAGAAATATTTGTAGTAAAAAAAGTTTTGCTCAAAAAAATGTTTCAGTTCACAAAAAGAAAAGTAATTTAAATGGAAAGGAGAGACCCATCACAAATGTTACTGGTAGAGGAAGAGATAACTCTGTGCATGATAGTAGAAGGAAACAACAGTTTAGGGACATTCGAAATCGAATGTTCCGTAATAGGATATTAGTTAATTTATTGAAAAATATTAAAAAGAAAGGCCAACAGAAAGCGGCATTTTATAAGAAGAAGAAAAATGTAGAGAAAATTATTGATCATGCTTTTGAAATTAAGCGAAAGTTGTTTATTTTGGTAATCAATAGAATTAGGAAACTAAGCAAGGTAATTTCTGATTTCAAAACAAAAAGTAGATGGAAGAGAGTAGTAAATCGTACTAACTTTTGTGAAGTTTTTTCCGGAGAATGGATGCATAGTTCAAGTTCTGAGGCATTTTTTAATGAGGAGACTTATTTTCAGGATAATGATTTGGTGCATGCAGTTGACATCAGTGGTCGAGCTTATGAAGTGAAGGATGGTTGTCCAGTTGAAAAAGAACAACTTGTGACAACAGAGACAGAAGAGGCGCTAAGTGATGAGGTTTTAGGAAGACGTCCTAAGGGTCCTGTGTACATTTGGAAGTGTAGTTCTATTTGCAGTGTGCGACAGGTTTCCATCAATTTGCTTTGTGATTTTATACGGACATTTAATAAGAAAAGTTTGAAGCAGAAAATGAAGTTGTTGCAAGATTTAGATCCTTGCAGAGTGAGACAAATGACAGGTTTGCGTGGTCATTCACTGGCTTGTCTTTCCAGGAGAGTATGCCAGAGTGTTTTTCATCGTTTCAGGATGCTAGCAGTGCATCATAATAAAGTGAGAAAATTAGTGAGAATGTTGTATTATGCTAAGAGTCCAGCAATTATGCTTAAACAATTATGTGCTGCTCTTTTGCATGGTTCTGAAATAGATGTGAAGAATATTTGTGAAGAAATTGAGTTTTGTTACTTTGGTAGTAAAGATGAGAATGTTCAAATTGACCCTGAAGTAGAGGGTAATGTGGAAGATAATGTACAGGTTTCCAGTACAGATAATTTTCAGAAGGAAATTGCCACGTTTCAGATGAAATCAAGTGAGAGGCCTAATTTCACTTGTGTATGTTGTCGACGCACTTATTATAAGAATCAGACTAAGTTAGTGGATTTATATGCAAAAAGTGAAAGGGATAATAATAGTGAATGGAAGGATTTTGCCACATACTTGATGGTAGAAAATTGTTTTGATTTGGGATCGGACCAACGTGTGTGTACTTATTGTTGTAATAAATTAAACCAAAACCAGATGCCTGCTAGGGCAGTTCATAATAATCTGGAATTGGTTGAGATTCCTTCTGAATTGAAGGATTTAAATACTTATGAATCTATTTTGATTCAAAGTATCCATCCCTTTCAGGCTATTGTAAGAATGGAGCCAAAGACAGGGAAGTTGCCTCCAGCAGATTTACAGAGAGGATTAAAGGGAAGAGTTGTTTATTTGCCTCTAGATTTGAACAAAAACATTAACACAATTGGAATAGAAGAAGTGGAAGAGGAACCTCTGGTTATCTTGGTTAATGGGGTTCCGACAAAGAATAAGAAAATATGGCAAGATTTAGTGGATGTTAGGAAAGTCAAAAAGGCAACAGTGTATTTGAAGAAAAATAATAAGTACTATAAGAATGTATATGTTGCAGAAGAGGAAGTAAGTGATGAAGAGGATAGCGATTTGTGTGCTGGCCAAATTGAGAAAGTAGAGGCCTCTAAAAGTGAAGAAATATATGAACATTATAGTGTTCATCCTTTGCATTCCAAGGAAGTCATGGGGAATGCTATTGAGTTGTTTCAAATGAAACAAGCCAAAGGGAGTCCCATTAGTGTTTAGGAGGAAAGTTTGGAAGCTCGGTGTTTCCCACAGCTATTTCCCACAGGTCAAGGAGGAAGATATGATGAGCGACCTCATCAAATTCCTGCGTCTGAATACCGGACTTTACGATTGTATGCAGCAGATCCTAGGTTTCGGCAATGCATTCCCTATTTGTTTCATCTCCTGTTTGAAAGCGATCTGTCTGGACTGTCATATGCAGTGAACCACATCTTAAAAAGTGGTATACAGATGCGAAACATCTCGGCAAGTGACTTTATGCATAAAGTCAATGTCCAAGACAGTATTTTGGATTCTCACTTAATTAATCTCATGGCGTGTCAGCGTGGTACTAATGAGTACTGGTACCGTCGTCATGGTGATTTAAAATGTATGCTGAGGAACTTAGGAACTCCAACATGGTTCCTCACTCTGAGCTGTGCAGAGTATGGCTGGGAAGACTTACTTGAATTTCTACGAGAGGCAAATGGAAATATTGAAAACATTGAATTCAAGACACCTGGAGAACTGTGTTCTTTGGATCCAGTGAATGTATGCAGGTACTTCAATCATAGATTTGAAGCTATGATGTCTTTCATCACAAATAAAAAGAATCCACCTCTTGGAGAGGTGTTGGATTTCTTCTGGAGAAAGGAGTACCAAGCAAGAGGTGCCCCTCATATACATATGTTGTTGTGGATCAAGGATGCACCTAAATTTGGAACAGATCCGGATGACTTAGTGATGAATTTCATCGAACAGTATTCTACGTGTGCTGTTCCAAACGCAACGGAGAAGAAAAGTCTAAGAGAACAAGTTCTACGTTTCCAAAGCCATCGTTGTGGAAAGTACTGTCGTCGTAAATTCAGAAACAAGGAGAAGTTCTACACCAAATGTCGTTTCAACTTTCCACGACCGGTGATTTCTAAAGGAAGAGTGAACAGTTTGATGTCTTCGCTGCGACATAATGTGACGAGGAAATCACCCAAGAATACATACAATTTGAAAAGGAACGAAGAGTCCAAGTACATCAATGACTACAACCCAGTGATTTTGTCCATGTGGAATGCTAACATGGATATACAGTTTGTGGCTGACAACTGTATGGCTGTGGCTCGGTATGTGACATCTTACATCACCAAAAAAGAAAAGACCGAACTGAAGGATATGTGGGAGGATATTTCTCATGAAAAGAGCCTCAGCAAGAAGTTGTACAGTTTCAGTCTGAAGATGTTGTCGCATCGAGAAATCGGAGCTTACGAATGTTCTGACCGGTTGTCTTCAGCAAGTCTCTATGCCAAATCCAGGAGTCTAGTTTGGGCGAGTCTTGGTCTTGCTGCAACGCGAAATCGAGTTCTAAAACCTGTCCGGGAAATTGAGTATTTGGCAGAAAAGGAACCAAACAGTACCGACATTTTGAAGACCAACATGTTGGATACATATTATCCAAATCGAAGCAGTCACCTTGAGAATGTTTGTCTATATGAGGTTCTCCAAAATTATATATTCAAGAGGAACATCAAAGAAGATATTGAGAAAGGAGTGTATGCTGTAATTGGAAGTGAGGGATGCCTGGTCAAGCAAAGAAAATGCCAATTAGTAAACCATCGAAAATTGAGTGGTGAATCTCCAGAAAAAAAGGAGTTTTTTTTATTTAGCACTTTTGCAACTTTTCAAGCCTTGGCGTGCAGAAGAGGAACTGCTTGGAGATTTCCTCTGTTACGAAGACTCTTTCAATGCAGCCAAGGAGTCCATAGAATGTCCTGCTTTTTCTAAATATCAAGAAATGCTAACTTTGGAAATTGAGCAGGAAGCAACGATTGCAGCCGAGATTGCTAGAGACAGTTCTCAGGACAGTCAGAGTTCTGTTTCATTGAGTCAAGATCCACTTGGAGGACCTATTATCGAAAATGAAGCTGCCACTGCTATGAATGAAGTGGAAAGAGCCATGGCACATGCTCAGGAGGATTCAGTTAACTTAGAAGACTTGGAAAAACAACTCAACGTTGAGCAGAGGAAAATATATGATGAAGTTACCACGGAAATTGAGCACGGATTAAGTCATGAGAAGAACAAATGCTCATGTACATCGTTGAAGCCTGTCCGACTGTACGTGAGTGGAGAAGCGGGAACTGGAAAAAGTTTCCTCATTAAAGCAATCTCTTGTTATTTGAAGGAAAGGACTGAGTCATCGCTGTCTTGTGTTGTCACCGCTCCTACTGGACTGGCAGCACATAACATTAAAGGTATTACTTTGCATCGTCTACTGATGCTGCCGGTGGAGCATGACAACAAATTACAATACAACAAGTTATCTGGAGATGCTTGCTGTGAAGTTTCAAGAGTCTTGAGGAAAATGAAACTACTTATCATTGACGAAGTAAGCATGGTTTCCAATGTCATGCTTGCCTTTGTGCATTTGAGAATGCAAGAAGTACTTAAAACTGAATATGATGTGTTATTTGGTGGGAAACACATCATTGTTTTCGGAGATCTTCTGCAGCTGACACCAGTAAAAGGTCAACCTGTGTTCAAAATACTCACGCATGAAGATACCAGGAAGTGCCTAGGGAGCATTGGCAACGTCAATATATGGTTAAACTTCAATTATGCAGAACTGCATCAAAATATGCGTCAGGCAAAGGATGAAGATTACAAGAATATTCTACAAGATATTAGAATTGGAAAAGTGACTGAGCATGGGAAAGAAGCTTTAAATGCACGATTACTGTCAAATTTATATCCCAAACAAGAGATTGTGCCTGAGAATATTTTTCAGAAAATTACTGAGAAGAAATCCGGGATATGTCTCATGCCAACTCTTGCAGAATGTGCCATCTTCAACAACAAAATGTTGAATTTAGAAAAGCAAGAGATTGTGAAACTTGAAGCTATCGACAAATTAGAGCATATGGGATCAACAATTATTTTGTCAGACAATTTGAAATCAAAATTGGATTCATTAGAGAAGACTATATCTAAAACAGCGGGTTTTGAAAAGACTTTGAATGTGTGTTTAAATTGCCGAATTATTTTGAGAAGGAATTTACATGTAGAAAGAGGTCTGGTAAATGGATCAATGGGTAATGTTGTTGATTTTGAGAAATACAGAAATAGAGATGGAATAGAATTTTTAAGAATTAAATTTGATGGCATTGAGGAAGTACAGCAAATTGGTCGTTGTTCTGCTAGGTTTTTGCTTGTTAAAGATTTATATGTTCGCCGTAAACAGTTTCCTGTTTGCTTGGCATATGCGGTGACAATCCATAAATCGCAAGGTTTAAGTGTAGACTGTGCATTGGTGAATATTGGCAGTTCTGTGTTCAAGGAGGGTATGGCATATGTGGCATTGTCACGAGTTAGAACTTTATCGGGATTGTACTTGATTGACTGTGATGTCACAAACATTTGTGCGGATCTAGATTGTGTTAAGGAATACAATAGGTTAAGAAGAGAGTATGCGCCACATTTGCCTCAATATCCTTTGTTTGAGAAACGTGTGGTAGGCCGCAAACGTAGAAATAGCAGTAATAGTAGGGAGGTTGTTGCAAAAAGACTAAAAGTCAATGAACCGAAAATTGTTAGCAGAAAGAAAGTGGATTCTGTTGAAGATGTTGTCGGTTTTCAATTTGAAAAAAGTTCTGGTGTCAACTGCTATGCAAATGTAGTGGTTAATGTTCTCTTTTCACTAGAGAGTTTAAAAGAACAGATTCTGTTGAATTCTGAACAAATTTTATGCTGTTTGTTGAATTCTGTTTTCGAGAAATGTAGCACTGATCGAACAAAAGTAGAAAGTGTGTCTGAAGTTCGTTATCTGTTAGATGAATGTTCAGGTCAAACAGACTTCTCTCAAAATAATCAGCAAGATTGTCAGGAGTTTTTAATGTATATGCTTGATATATTGCAAGTTGAGGGTGTAGATGTAGATCACCTGTTTGGGCTTTCTTATCAATGGCAGCATGACTGCGAGAATTGTAGGGTATCAAGTACTACTAGTGTAGACTCAGAAAGATTTATATATTTAACTTTGCCAGACAGTAAATCAGTCTCCTTTAATAAGCTAGTAAATGCAGCGGATCACAACATGGAGTGTAGCCAATGTAAATCTGAAATGATGTCAACATTACTTATACGTAGATATGGACAGTATGTCATTTTAATGATCCAACGATGTAGGCCTGATGGATCAAAATTGTCAACTTTAATAAAAAATTTTGTGGCTTCTCAGCTTTCAATATCAGGAAGGACTTTTGTAACTGTAGCAATTATCTATCACGATGGTCCTTCAACAACTTCAGGACATTATACAGCTTATTTAAAGTCTCGAAACGGCTGGTCATTCTGCAATGATTCCGTTGTAAGTTTCAAAAAAAAATTGCCGTTTGACCTTAAAAATTCTTACCTGGTGTTTTTAAAACCAAAATTTTAAAGAAAGAATCTCGAGATTTCCTGTGAAGAATTGGAAAAGGTTCATCAAGTTGAGGGAATGTAAGTCTGCAATGCTGTCTAGATTATTGGTCCAAAACTTTTAATTATAATGTTATTTTGTAAAATCCGACTATATAAACCTGATGCAAGTAAGTCTGCTTCATAGTAAGCAGTATCAGTGTCATAGGAAAAGGAGAACATGAGTGACAAAGAAGAGTAAGATATTAGTAGTCCAGGATTGTGAAAATAATCTCAAATGTTTTCTTTTTGCAAGTTGCGAAAATAGAAAATGTCGGGATTTGATTGGAAGAATTACAAGACTTGCGAATCGCGGCAACATGATTTGGCCTAGTGGAAACATGTGATAGAATGAGAGAAGTCTTTTTTTCTATGTAACATATTTTTCGTATCGATGGAGGTTTTCTTTCAGAAAGTGGCGGGCTGAAAATATTTATAGCACAACAGAGTGGATGCTGTTCATAGGAGATCCTTCGACGTCATTGAAAGTAAGTTAATTTTAAGGAGTTTTGAAATCAGATTTCTTAGGTTGTATGGGTTTTTTAAACACAGTCATTTTGATTGTGTTTTTTTTCCCCGCTGTTACATGATGAATATCTTCAAGTCACTGATTTAAGTGAAATTTGATACATTCTGAGAACAGCAAAAATAAACCATTTAACATGTATAATTAATGTTCTTCTGTTTGTACTTATGATATACATTTAGAAATGTGAGGTAGATATGGAAAAACTGAGTCTTTTGTAAGTGTCAATTTTAATGCTTATAGTGCTGTATTTCCGGGTACTGTTTTTTTAAAAGGAATAGGCCTCACCTCAAAGAAAGCTCTTCAAAGCAGACATCTTATTTGCATCCTGAAACTATCATTTAAAATATTAGAGACAATTTTATGATGGCTTTACATCTTCAACATCAAGATACAGTTTTTTGTAAAATATATATATTTAGGATTGTGTAGGGGACGTAGAGAAGCAGAGACTTCTGTAAATGTCAAAGTTGTTGAAAAACTGTTTGTTTTTGAACCTTTTCCCTTGTCTTTTCTAATTTTTAAATACATGTTTTAATATTTTTGGAAATGTTTGTTCTCTGTTTTACAGATTGAAAGTATGAAAAAATATTTTAAAAAGGTAACAAGAATTATAAGGTAAATGTTTTCTACTCTTTTTACCCGCAATGCACTGCTGATGATGTCACTGACACTATCTCTCATTTACTCTCTATAGCTGTCTTTCTTTTTACATTATTCTCTGTTTACTTCCCTTATACTAACTCTTCTTTTTTTAAAAAAAATATTTTTTTAGTTCGCTTAAAGTTCGCGAACCGGTCAGCAAACTTGAAGCGAACCAAAAGAAATAGAGCTTGCCAGAGTGATAAACATTCTAGCAATTTTATTTGAAAGGGGAGGTAGTTCTGAAAAGAACTTTTTTTTTTGTTTTTGTTGTTTTATATATATTTTTCTTTTTTCTGAACATTTTTTGATTTTTTTGTATTTTTAGAACAGTTTTATGTTTTTTTGTGTTTTTTATGGAGGGGAAACAACAAAAAAACAGGCATTGAAAACGGCTCAACAGGAGCAAAAAAAAAATTACTTCTTGGGTGCATTAGGGCACTTATGGTTTTCGAACACCATATTAATCAAATTGATGCTCATGTTCCCATACGACAACATTGCACCGCAATATATACAAGTAAACCTCATATGTTGGAAATTTGGTTGAATATTTGGCACAGTTTCCTGTGCCTCTCTTCCTGACAAAGACATTGATGAGGTAGATCTGGCCACAGGAGTTGTCGGGGGATTGTCTTGTAGGTCCCTTAACTCAGCCCGGCTGTAGTTCAAGGGATGCCACCTGGTCATATGTCGATGCATAGTATAGTTGCCCATACTATATTTCTTCTCTGTGCCTCTTGACAATCTGTAATCACAGATGAGGCAGGTGACATATTTCGCATTCACCTTCTTCTCCCCTGGAGGGATGGAAAAAAACTGCCAGATGAAACTAGTTTTTCTCTTTGAAACACGGGGCAACTCTGGGATAAATTGTTGTTGATGTGGATCCTCTTCTTCTTCTTCCTCCTCTTCCTGCTCTCTGTTGGAGGTAAATTGACTTGGTGGTCCTCTCTTCTTATGAGGAGGTGGAGGTGGTGGTGGGGGTCCACCAGCTGCAGCAAGTACAGAAGCCATTGCTCAATTGTAGGTAAATGGTCTTTCTCTCACCAAGATGAAAGTCAGAGTGAGGAAAGAAGGAGGGGTTTACATGATTTGGGAAAAGCAAAAGTTCTGAACCAATGAAAAGTGTTATTTTTAGGTCACATGACCTAGTATTACATCATTAGGAAACCAAAAGTGAAATGAACTAATGAAAAGTGTTATTATCGAGTCACATGACCTGCTGTCTTTACGTTTCGCGCTTTGCGCCACTATCCAATCCGCTTCCGGGTCCGCTAACTTGGCGCGTCGGATAACGTATTACGCGACAACGCAAAACGTCATGATAACGTAACAGTTACGCTTAAGGAACGATTACCGGCTCGCGCACCAAGTCGCGGCTTTGAATTCAGCTAACGGGAAGCTGACCAGTTCGCGGACTAGGAGCGGAACAAATTTTTTTTTTTAAAAAAATGTATAAAAAACATGTACAATATATTTTATGATTTAAAGAATAATACATTTTACAGATACAAATATTAGCTTTCAAAAAACCATTGAAATTCAATGAAAAAACCATAGGTTATAGACCATATATAGTTAGGAATTAGCATTTACAAAACCTTATTTTACTCGCACAAAACCATTGAAATTCCATATATAGTTAGATGCGCTAACTATATATCGCGCACCCGCAATCCACTGCTGATGATGTCACATATTACATCATTCATGACATGGTCAGTGACATCACTGATGACATCACTGATCACAACATCCAGTGACTGTATGTTTCTGTAAAGTTAAAATATGTCTTACATATTGAAGAATGAGTGGATGTATAAATGTCTGGATGAAGGATTTAGTAGGTGCATGACTGATTGTATGAGGGAGTGATTAAATGTGTCTCACTGAGTGCATGGGTTAGTGAATAAACTATATTAGTTTGTGCATCATTATATCTGTTGTTCTGTTAACTGCTGCATGTGTTGATCAGTAGCTATATGAATAACTATATGGGTTATTGATTGGTTGCTCAAGTATTTGTATGGGAGACTGAGTATATGTGTGAGTGGCTGGGAGGTGTGTGACTCTGTGCATAGATGTGTGAGCAGTTGATTCACTAGATGTATGGTTTCAAAAGTGCATGTGGAAACAGCTGTATGGGTGGTTGACTGTGTGCATGAGTGTATTGGTGAGTGAATGGATATCTCAGTGCTACATGTCAAAGTAAGTACATATGTAAAACACAGTACATGTGAGAGTTAACATATATAAATAACTGTGCATTAGAGCCAGTGAATGTGGACAGCATTGCAGACTTACATTTCCTCCACTCCTTATTTTGATCTGCTGCTTGACTTAGCTTATGAACACAAACAGTTTTCGCTCTGTACTACAATTATCCACAAGGCCATATAGAGTAGGAGCCATTAGAACCTCTGTAGATTCCTCTAAACAAATCCCAAGATTCCTTTCCTAAAATTTTGGTTGTAAGAACACCAGGTAAGAATTTTGAAGGTGGAAACACAATCTTTTTTTGAAAGTTAAAACAGAATCATTGCAGAATGACCAGCCATTTCCAGATTTTAAATAAGCTGTATAATGTCCTGAATTAGTTGAAGGACCGTCATGATATATAATTGCAGTAGTTATAAAAGTCCTTCCTGATATTGACAACTGCGAAGCCACAAAATTTTTAATTACAGTTGTCAATTTAGTTCCATCAGTCCTACATCGTTGGAACATTAAAATGACATACTGGCCATAACTTCGTAAAATTAACGTGGACAGCATTGCAGACTTACATTGGCTACACTCCATGTTTTGATCAGCTTCCTTTACTAGCTTATTGAAGGATACTGATTTACTGTCAGGTAAAGTTAAATATATAAATCTTTCTGAGTCTACACTAGTAGTACTTGATAGCCTACAGTTCTCGCAGTCATGCTGCCATAGATAAGAAAGGCCAAACAGATAATCTACATCTACCCCTCATCTTGCAATACATCAAGCATATACATTAAAAACTCCTGACAATCCTGCTGAATATTTTCAGAGAATTCTGTTTGACCTGAAAATTTGTCTAACAGAAAACGAATTTCAGACACACTTTCTATATGGCCGGGATGCCCGTCACCCCCTCCCAACACAATCCCCAAGGATGGGAAGTCGGACGCAGTTCTGAACTTTTGGAAGGTGGGAGGGAGTCACCCTCCTGGCCATATTTATTAAAATATGAAACAAAATTTAAAACATTAAATAAAAGTTTCATAATCATGTACAATTTTACATTTATTACATTTCGATGAAGACATGTTCTTTGGCTAACCTTAACAAATCTCTAATACAAAGGTTTCCTAGCCGAGTCTAACATCCTGCAAATGCATACATTCTAAATTAAAATTGTACATCCTAGCATTAAGGGCCAACGTCAAGGTCTTAACTGGTGTCAGATCCCTACTACCAAAACTCTCGCCCTCACGGTGTGAGTGGCGCATGCGCAGAGGACTGTACCCTCATTGCCAACTGTAATTTCCCTTGTCTTGTCGGGGGCCCCCCTTTCCGCTCGACGCCATCTTAAAGGTCGTCCGAGCTCCCGTGTGAGGTATCTGTAGGAAGGACAGCGTGGACTCCCACCCATCCCCACATTCTCTATCCGCCGTCGCGGATATCCGTGTCCGTGCCTCCCCCCGGGCGCTCCCATCCATAATGGGTGGCGCCCCCCTCTAGGGACCTTGAAATTACTGCTCACCGATCATGACCTTACCGCCCGACCAAAAAATAAATACGACAGTTGTTCACCTACTAAGGAAGCAAATATCAGCATGTCTAATTGTATCAAGCCTGTTTTACTCCTAAAAGAAAAAACAGAATCCTACAGACAGAAGGCACATCCTCAACCTAAACATTCATTTACTGTTATACAGAGGAAAAAAGGGGCCTATCACAGCAAAACTTTATTGTAAAACAAGCATTGCCATAAGGGGCTGGTGGGTGGGTCAAAATTGCTCCTTGTTCCGTCGAGGGCTCACGAGCAATGAGTGGGTGCAGCCTTCAGAGCACAGGAACAAGAGGAGGCTTCTTCAGATTCCCGCTCTATTTATTCTTCTTCGGGAGGGTGTGTACCCTTCTCCGGCACGCCTACTGGGCGTGTCCATCAGTGTAGGTGTCTAGGACAACCCCTCTTGGGTGGGAAAAGGCATGCCCCGGCTACGCCGCTTCGGGCATACCAGCCGAGACACGCCCCACTCCCAAAATGGTTTCCCGGGAGGATCGGGGCACCCAACCATACGTTCGGGGGGACCGAGTGGTCGCCCCTTTCCATATGGCCGGGATGCCCGTCACCCCCTCCCAACACAATCCCCAAGGATGTGAAGTCGGAAGCAGTTCTGAACTTTTGGAAGGCGGGAGGGAGTCACCCTCCCGGCCGTATTTAATAAAATATGAAACAAAATTTAAAACATTAAATAAAAGTTTCATAATCATGTACAATTTTACATTTATTACATTTCGATGAAGGCATGTTCTTTGGCTAACCTTAACAAATCTCTAATACAAAGGTTTCCTAGCCGAGTCTAACATCCTGCAAATGCATACATTCTAAATTAAAATTGTACATCCTAGCATTAAGGGCCAACGGCAAGGTCTTCACCGGTGTCAGATCCCTACTACCAAAACTCTCGCCCTCACGGTGTGAGTGGCGCATGCGCAGAGGACTGTACCCTCATTGCCAACTGTAAATTCCCTTGTCTTGTCGGGGGCCCTCCTTTCCGCTCGACGCCATCTTAAAGGTCGTCCGAGCTCCCGTGTGAGGTATCTGTAGGAAGGACAGCGTGGACTCCCCCCCCATCCCCACACCCCACACGGGCCCCGGGAAATTAGTAGGAGGGGCATATAGCCGCCTCCTCCCCTGGAAGGGGCCAATGGCCGTCTCCCCTTAGGCGACCCATCCTTAGTGGGTGCCGCCTCCCAGTGGGAGGGGCCAATGGCCGCCTCCCCCCGGGCGCTCCCATCCATAGTGGGTGGCACCCCCCTCTAGGGACCTTGAAATTACTGCTCACCGATCATGACCTTACCGCCACAGGCCGGATAGTTGACCGGCTATCCGGCCCCCCCAAACTCCTCCTAAAGGTCATGCTTCCTCAAACCCCTTAGCCATGCTATGAAGTCTCCTATGAGTAAAACATTCCCCTCCCGGGACAGGTGAACCCCATCATTGAGATACATGTGATCACCCTGAATACACCCATGAGGAATACTATGCAACTGCGCAGAGCGAAACAATCTACCAATTTTATTGTTAACCTTCTTCACCGAATGGTTCAGTGCTGACACCGAAAGGCCCCCCCGCCATACTTTCCTGGGAATCATGTGGGACCAGGCGATCGTGCACCCTGGGATTCTTTTTGCCAACCAGCTAACGGCAGACAAAACTTGCTCGACCAATACTCGTCTACCCAGTGTCACCAAGTCATTGCCCCCCAGGTGTACAATGACTACAGATGGCGGTGACCTTTGCCGCCCTAAGACACCCTCAACAAAAGATTTGAATTGGTCAATACAGAGCCCGCCCCTTCCGTGGAAGGCCACTCTGTACCCGTATTCCCCAGCTGCGCGAGTCACGTCACCTGCTTTGAATACGTCCCCGGCCCGCCTCATGAATGAGTGGTCCCACGATCCACACCACTCTCTCCTCAGACGGTGATCCATGACCGCTGGTCTCCTGGTTTTGGGTCGACTGCAAATTCCGCCCCGCATGACATAATAATTCAAACAAAAGACATGAAGCGTGAGTGCATGTCAATTGACTTACAACATGTGCAATCGCACATACCTTTTGAAGCAATTCGAGGACCATCGTCCCAACTGTTTTACCACACTCTGACCCCTGGCTGTAGCCTCAGTAGCCGCCCCTATCCTAAAGGAGTGGGTCCCGAAATCGCGCGGGTCCATGCCTGCGGCAGCGATTGTCAGTGCCAGCACCCTCTGAAACTGAAACCTCGTCAGTGGGGTGCCATCCCTGTGCCTCAGCAAACTTCCCCCCCACGTAGCAGCCCTCAGTGCCAAGTATTCCTCTATACACAGTATCGGGCACGTGGGGGACCCTCGCATGCGCTGCACAATAACACTGTTTCCCGTAGCCCCCTGGTCGGTCTTGGACCTGGCTATCGTCACTACCATCGAATCACCCCTAATTAGGACGTGATTCCTGCACAGGCCTCTCTCAACATCTTTTTTATTCCTAGCGACCAGTTCGCTCACACGCATCGCCCCATGGAACGCTAACGCGAAAGCTGCCCGGAACAAAACCGCCCCGAATTGGGAGGAGCATGTCTCGACTAGTTCCGCCATAAGTAGGGACAACCTTTCTAAGCCAATCGGGCGCCTCTCATCTTGCTTGCAACCCTCAAGGCGCTGCCAGCCGCGAAGGGCTTTTCTCGCCAAAAAGGAACTTGTTGGGTCTTTTATGCCATGCACCTGCGCCATAAATATAATGGCCGCCCTGTGCCTATTGGCCGTTGCCGCTGATCGGCCTTCTCGGTGTAGAGCTACCAAGAACCCCAGGAAGGACTCCTCCTGACCCCAGTTCTGACTCCCTGTCGGACCCAAAAATGTGCAATAGGAACGAAACGCTCCTTCGTATGCTTTCCTCGTCCTGGGGGCTAAGCTTGCTGCCACGAGGTCT
The DNA here is from genome assembly GCF_964263255.1 of Lissotriton vulgaris. NCBI lineage: Eukaryota > Metazoa > Chordata > Amphibia > Caudata > Salamandridae > Lissotriton > Lissotriton vulgaris. The sequence goes on along the minus strand of NC_141691.1, from coordinate 2,096,563,364 downwards.
TGTAATCCGGGGCACCGATTAGCCAAAGCGCTTCGGGGAATGGTGCCGCCACTAGGTCCGCTGTAGGTAGATAACCCCTGAACGCCTGCATATGTGAACGAGAGAGTGCATCAGCTGCATGATTCAGTACGCCCGGCACATGTTTCGCCCTGAACTGTACATTCAATCTCATGCAAAGCAGCACAACTTCTTTCAACAATCTCATGATCCATTTGCAGCGTGCTGCCTGTTTGTTAATGCATTCGACAACAGTCATATTATCGGACCAAAATACTACAGAGCGGTCTCTGAAATCGTCTAGCCATGCCATCAGAGCAACAAAAATAGGGAATAGCTCCAGGAACCGAATGTTACTTGTTAGACCGCAGGAGTGCCACCACGCCGGCCATGTTTGCGCCGACCATCGGTTACCAAATATGGCGCCAAATCCCACGCTCCCCGCCGAGTCAGTCCACAAACCTAGCTCGTCCGAAGACGCTGGCGGCTTGTTCCACACTACTCGACCGTTGAAGTCCGCCAGAAATGCCAACCAAATGCGCATATCCTGGCGAACCTCTGCAGACAGTCTCGTGCGGTGGTGTCCTTCTTTGAGATCAACCATAGCTTGTGCAATAGAGCGTGAAAAGGGGCGGGCCATTGGTATAACTCTCAAGGCAAAGTTAAGCTGACCCACTGTTTGCTGTAACTGGTGCAGGGTCACTTTCTCCTTACTAAGGCAAAGTTCCAGGGAAGCCCTAAATTTAGCTACCTTTCCCACCGGCAAACGGAAACATCCCTCCACAGAATTGAGCTTAATTCCAAGAAACTCCAGTGAAGTAGATGGTCCAACCGTCTTACCTGGTGCCAATGGGACTCCAAACTCCCTCATGAGGATGCAAAAGTCCTGTAGCGCATGCGCACATTTCGTGTCGCCGGCTGCTCCCAAGAACAGAAAGTCATCTAGATAATGCATAACATGCCTATGCCCTGTGGCCTCGGTGAATGCCCACTCTAAAAAGCAGCTGAATTTTTCAAAATAGGCACAAGAAATGGAGCAACCCATCAGCATGCATTTATCCATGTAATAACTCCCTTGGAATGCAAAACCTAGCAAACGCTGATCCAGTGGGTGTACCGGGAGCAACCGGAACGCTGATTCGATATCTGATTTCGCCATCAGCGCCCCGGGGCCCAGGCGATTTAACATGGCGACGGCATCATCGAATGATGCGTACCGCACTGAACAAACTTCTGGGTCAATAGCATCGTTCACCGAAAAACCCCTTGGAGCAGACAGGTTATGGATCAGCCTAAACTCCCCCGGGTCCTTCTTCGGGACCACCCCTAATAGGGAACAGATGAAATCCGCCACTGGCGGGCGCTGAAAAGGCCCTGCCACTCGCCCTAGACTGACTTCTTTTGCAATTTTTCTCTCTACCACACTTGGATTATGTTGCGCTGATAACTGTTTTTTACAAAAAAGTTCACCTCGAAAATCCCCCGCCGGAATGTGGAAGCCGTATAAGAATCCCTTTCTCAACACCCCAGTGGAGACATGATCAGGGTATTTGTTTAACCAAGGAGTCATAGCCATGAGATCAACAGGTGTAGGCAATTGGTCACAACGATCAGCCTCACTCCTGCTTGGACCCTCCCTTTCCTCCCCCCCCGTTATTTTTCGATCTACATGAACTCTCCGGGTGTGAGGAATTCCCACAGCCCGCACACACATGCTTGAACCTACATGTTCCTTGCGGTCTGTTACAGTTGCCTCGATTGAAGCCCCAACAGACCCCCCGCTTTCCACCATTCCCGCCGGTTTTCGGCTGGTGATCGCCACCGGCGCCTGCTCAAAAGGGCACAGCGGGCCTTTGGCGGGAAACCCCCGACCCACTCCCGCCTGGCGAGGATGTCCCTGCCGTCCCAGGCAGGAGCTGCTTATGCCAAGAAAGTGAGTCGAGGCAGTCCCATGTCAGAGAGGAATCATACTCTTTCGCTTTACGGAATTTCATGTCGTAACCTTTTCATTCCTCCCCTTCATACATTTCATAAAAATCCATTATACGAGTTTGATAACAAGACAGTTCAGTCAATACCTCGGGCTTACGTTCACCCATAATCGCAGTAAACATTGCAAAGGCCTTCGCCCAATTCGTTATCGTCTCTTCCACCCTGAACTCCGCCATCTTGGCGCGCCAGACGCTCGGGTGCCACAAATCTTTCTGTGTTTTAGCATATTCCATCTCGCGATGGTCAGTTAATAACGAAAACATATTGACATACTTGTCAGCCCATATCAATTCTTTTGTGGCAATCGGGATATGTTGTGCCACCCTCTCCCTCCTTGAGGGTAATGAGCCCTCCCCCGCCAATGGCAAAGCGAGCTTACCCGGTTCGGTCGTTGTTCCCACCGTTTTCTCGAGACCAGCTGCCGGTCCTTCCGGTGTCACCTGTGGGGAAACAAGAGGAAGATTCGCCTTCGCGGCATCTCGTGACTTCCGCAACTGCTGGATTAGTAACTTGGCCTCTTCGGCCGTGTCTCCGGGCGCCGTAGCACCCCCTGCCTTTTTATTGAGCCACGCGGCCAACTGGGTGGCCAATTCAGGAGGCATATCCTCATCGTTAGCGGGCGTAATCACAACCGGGATCGGTTGACCCACGTCTGGGATTGGTACTGGGTCATTAGCTGGTGTGACAGGGGTGACCGGGGGCACCTCAGGGACCGGAACCTCCCCTGCAACCGCCCTCCTCTTGACCCGTTTCCCTCTACCCTCAGGGACGATTCCCGGCAAGGCCGGGCCTATTACCTTCTTAGGGTTACCAGGTTTGTTCATTGCAGCCAGTTGCTTTTTGACATCCGCAAAATCTCGACCGAGCGCGGGGACTTGTCCGACTTTTCGTTCCATGCCCGCTATTCGGTTCACCAACATGTGTGGCACCTTATCTGTCTCGGAACCCTTTCCTGCCTTTTTGCCAGACATGGTTTCGATTATCTGCTCCGAGTCGATCAACACAGTCCTGGATTCTTCACCTTAAAGTCACTGAAAGAGAAACACAAGAATTACAAGTTCTCAAAATTGCTCCTTGTTCCGTCGAGGGCTCACGAGCAACGAGTGGGTACAGCCTTCAGAGCACAGGAACAGGAGGACGCTTCTTCGGATTCCCGCTCTATTTAATCTTCCTCGGGAGGGCGTGTACCCTCCTCCGGTACGCCTACTGGGCGTGGCCATCGGTGTAGGTGTCTAGGACAACCCCTCTTGGGTGGGAAAAGGCGCACCCCGGCTACGCCTCTTCGGGCATACCAGCCGAGACATGCCCCGCCCAAAATGGTTTCCCAGGAGGATCGGGGCACCCAACCATACGTTCGGGGGGACCGAGTGGTCGCCCCTTTCCACTCTCGTTCTACCAGCACTACATTTCTCTAACACAGAATTCAACAAACAGCATAAACTTTGTTCCGAATTGATCACAATCTGTTCTTTTAAAGTCTCTAGTGAAAAGAGAACATTAACAACTACATTAGCATAGCAGTTGACACCAGAACTATTTTAAATTGAAAACCAACAACATTTTCAACAGAATTCATTTTATTCCTGTTTACAATTTTTGGATCATCGACTTTTGGTCTTTTTGCTTCAACATCCCTACTATTACTGATATTTCTTCGTTTCCGGCCTACCACACGTTTCTCAAACAAAGGATATTGAGGCAAATGTGGCGCATACTCTCTTCTTAACCTATTGTATTCCGTAACACAATCTAGATCCGCACAAATGTTTGTGACGTCACGGTCAATCAAGTACAATCCCGATAAAGTTCTGACTCGTGACAATGCTACATAAGCCATACCGTCTTTGAACACAGAACTGCCAATATTCACTAAAGCAGTGTCTACACTTAAACCTTGCGATTTATGAATTGTCACCGCATATGCCAAGCAAACATGAAACTGCTTACGGCGAACATATAAGTCTTTTACAAGCAAAAACCTTGCTGTGCAACGACCAATTAGCTGTACTTCCTCAATACCATCAAATTTAATTTTTAAAAATTCAATTCCATCTCTACTTCTGTATTTCTCAAAATCAACAACATTACCCAATGATCCATTTACCAGACCTCTTTCAACATGTAAATTCCTTCTCAAAATGATACGGCAATTTAAGCACACATTCAGAGTCTTTTCAAAACCCACAGTTTTAGATATAGACTTCTCTAATGAATCCAATTTAGATTTCAAATTCTCAGACAAAATAATTGTTGCTCCCATATGCTCTATTTTGTCAATAGCTTCCAGTTTCAGATGGAACATTCTGCAAGAGTTGGCATCAAACATATTCCAGATTTCTTCACTGTAATTTTCTGAAAAATATCCTCTGGCAAAACGTCTTCTTCTGGATATAAATTTGACAGTAATCGTGCATGTAAAGCTTCTTTCCCACGCTCAGTCACTTTCTAACATCTTGTAGAATATTCTTGTAATCTTCGTCCTTCGCCTGACGCATATTTTCACGCAGCTCAGCATAACTGAAGTTTAACCATATGTTAATGTTGCCAATGCTCCCTAGGCACTTCTTGGTATCTTCATGTGTAAGCAGTTTAAACACTGGTTGTCCTTTCACTGGCGTCAGCTGCAGAAGATCACCAAAAACAATGATGTGTTTGCCACCGAATAACACATCATACTCTGTTTTAAGAACTTCCTGCATTCTCAAATGCACAAAGGCAAGCATGACATTGGAAACCATGCTTACTTCGTCAATGATAAGAAGTTTCATCTTCTTCAACACTCTAGATACTTCACAACAAGCATCCCCAGATAACTTGTGGTATTGTAATTTGTTATCATGCTCCACTGGCAGCATCAGTAGACGATGCAAAGTAATCCCTTTAATGTTATGAGCTGCCAGTCCAGTTGGAGCGGTCACAACACAAGATAGCGATGACTCCGTCCTTTTCTGTAGATAACATGAAATTGCTTTAATAAGGAAACTTTTTCCAGTTCCGGCTTCTCCACTCACATATAGCCGGATAGGCTTCAAGGACGTACATGAGCACTCTTTCTTCTCATGACTTAATCCATGCTCAATTTGGTTGGTAACTTCGTCATATATTTTCCTCTGCTCAACGTTGAGTTGTCTTTCCAAATCTTCTAAGTTAACCACATCCTCCTACGCATGTGCCATGGCTCTTTCCACTTCAATCATGGCAGTGGCAGCTTCATTTTCGATAACTGGTTCTCCTAGTGGATCCTGACTCAATAAAACAGAACTCTGACTGTCCTGAGAACTGTCTCTAGCAATCTCGGCTGCATTTGTTGCTTCCTGCTCGATTTCTGCATTCAACATTTCTAGATATTTTGGAAAAACAGGACATTCTATGGACTCCTTGGCTGCATTGAAAGAGTCTTCGTAACAGAGGAAATCCCCAAGCAGTTCCTCTTCTGCACGCCAAGGCTTGAAAAGTTGCAAAAGAGCTAAATAGAAAAACTCTTTTCTTTCTGGAGATACGCAATCCAATTTTCGATGATTTATCAATTGACATTTTTTTTGCTTGACCAGACATCCCTCACTTCCAATTACAGCATACACTCCTTTATCAATATCTTCTTTGATGTTCCTCTTGAAAACGTAATTTTGAAGAGCATCATACAGACAAACATTCTCCAGGTGACTGCTTCTATTTGGATAATATGTATCCAACATGTTGGTCTTCAAAATATCTGTACTGTTTGGCTCCTTCTCGTCCAAATACTCAATTTCCCGTACAAGTTTCAGAACTCGATTAAGCGTTGCAGCAAGACCAAGACTCGCCCAAATGATACTCCTAGATTTGGCATAGAGACTTGCTGAAGATAACCGGTCAGAACATTCGTAAGCTCCGATTTCTTGATGCAACAACATCTTCAGACTGAAACTGTACAACTTCTTACTGAGGCTCTTTTCATGGGAAATATCCTCCCACATATCCTTCAGTTCTGTCTTTTCTTTTTTGGTGATGTAAGACGTCACATACCGAGCCACAGCCATACAGTTGTCAGCCACAAACTGTATATCCATGTTAGCATTCCACATGGACAAAATCACTGGGTTGTAGTCGTTAATGTACTTGGACTCTTAGTTTCGTTTCAAATTGTATGTGTTTTTGGGTGATTTCCTCGTCACATTATGTCGCAGCAAAGACATCAAATTGTTAACTCTTCCTTTTGATATCACCGACCGTGGAAATGCAAAACGACATTTGGTGTAGTACTTGTCCTTGTTTCTGAATTTACGACGACAGTAGCTTCCACAACGATGGCTTTGAAACCATAAAACTTGTTCTCTTAGACTTTTGTCTTAGTTTGTCTTTGGAACAGCATATGTAGCATACTGTTCCATGAAACTCATCACTAAGTCATCCGGATCTGTTCCAAATTTGGGTGCATCTTTGATCCATAGCAGCATATGTATATGAGGAGCTCCTCTTGCTTGATACTCCTTTCTCCAGAAGAAATCCAACACCTCTCCAAGAGGTGGATTTTTCTTGTTCATGATGAAAGACATCTTAGCTTCAAATCTATGATTGAAGTACCTGCATACATTCACAGGATCCAAAGAGCACAGTTCTTCGGGTGTCTTGAATTCGATATTTTTAATGTTTCCATTTGCCTCTCGTAGAAATTCAAGTAAGTCTTCCCAGCCATACTCAGCACAGCTGAGAGTGAGGAACCATGTGGGATTTCCTAAATTCCTCAGCATACATTTTAAGTCACCATGACGACGGTCCCAATACTCATTAGTACCACGCTGACATGCCATCAGATTGAAGAATCCAAATCCAAAATCCTGTCTTGCACATTGACTTTATCCATAAAGTCCCTTGCCGAGATATTTTGCAGTTGTACACCACTTTTCAAGATGTGGTTCACTGCATAAGACAATCCAGAGAGATCACTTTCAAACAGTAGATGAAATAAATAGGGAATGCATTGACGAAACCTAGGATCTTCTGCATACAATCGTAAAGTCTGGTATTCTGAAGCAGGAATTTGATCAGTTCACTCATCATATCGTCCTCCTCGACCTGTGGGAAATAACTGTGGGAAACATCGAGCTTCCAAACTTTCCTTCCAAACACTAATGGGACTCCCTTTGGCTTGTTTCATTTGAAACAACTCAATAGCATTCCCCATGACTTCCTTGGAATGCAAAGGATGAACACTATAATGTTCATATATTTCTTCCTTTTTAGAGGCTTCTACTTTCTCAATTTGTCCAGGACACAAATCACTGTCCTCTTCTTCACTTACTTCCTCTTCTGCAACACATACATTCTTGTAGTACTCATTATTTTTTATCAAATACAATGTTGCTGTTTTGACTTTCCTAACATCCACTAAATCTTGCCAGATTTTCTTACTCTTTGTAGGAACCCCATTAACTATGATAACCAGAGGTTCCTCTTCCACTTTCTCTACTCCAATTGTATTAATGTTTTTCTTCAAATCTAAAGGCAAATAAACAACTCTTCCCTTTAATCCTCTCTGTAAATCTGATGGAGGCAATTTCCCTGTCTTTGGCTCCATTCGTACAATAGCCTGGAAGGGATGGACACTTTGAATCAAAATAGATTCATAAGTATTTAAATCCTTCAAATCAGAAGGAATGTCAACTAATTCCAGAATATTATAAAAAGCTCTAGCAGGCATCTGGTTTTGGTTTAATTTGTTATAACAATAAGTACACATACGTTGGTCCACTCCCAAATCAAAACAATTTTCTACCATCAAGTATGTGGCAAAATCCTTCCATTCACTATTGTTTTCCATATCACTTTTTGCATATAAATCCACTAACTTAGTCTGATTCTTATAATAAGACCGTCGACAACACACACAAGTGAAATTAGGCCTCTCACACGTTTTCACCATAAACGTGGAAATTTCCTTGTGAAACTTATGTGTACTGAAAATCTGTACACTGTCTCCCACATTACCTTCTTCTAGTGGTTCAATATCAATATTGTTCTCTTTACCAGCAAAGTAACGGAACTCAATTTCTTGACAAATATTCTTCACATCTTCTTCAGAACCATGCAAAAGAGCTCTGCTTAATTTTTTAAGCATAATTGCTGGACTCTTAGCATAATACAACATTCTAACTAATTTCCTCACTTCATTATGATGCAATGATAGCATACTGAAATGATGAAAAACACTCTGGCATACTCTCCTGGAAAGACAAGCCAGTGAATGACCATGCAAACCTGTCACTTGTCTCACTCTGCAAGGATCTAATTCTTGCAAGAACTTTATTTTTTGTTTTAAACTTTTCTTATTAAATGTCCGTATAAAATCACAAAGCAAATTGATGGAATCCTGTTGCACACTGCAAATAGAACTACACTTCCAGGTGTACACTGGTCCCTTAGGACGTCTCCCTAACACCTCTTCTGCATCTGCAGACACATGTATTTCTTTTTCAACCAGACAACCATCTTTTACCTCATATGCTTGACCACTGCTGTCAACTGCATGCACCAAATCATTGTCCTGAAAATAACTCTCCTCATTAAAAAATGCCTCACTATTTGAACAATGCATCTGTTCTCCTGAGAAAACTTCACAAAAATTACTTCGATTAACTACTCTCTTCCATCTACTATTTGATTTGAAAACATAGATTACCTTGTTTAGTTTCCTAATTCTATTAATTAACAAAATAAATAACTTTCGCTTAATTTCGAAAGCCTGATCAATAATTTTCTCTACATTTTTCTTTTTCTTATAAAATGCCACTTTCTGTTGACCTTTCTTAAATTGTTTTAGCAAATTGACAATTACCCTGTTGCGGAACATTCGCCTACGAATGTCCCTGAATGTATTTTCCCTTCTACTGCCATGCACAGAGTTATCTCCTGCTCTAGCAGAAACTTTTTTGACAGCCCTTTCCTTTCCATTTAAATTGGCTCTCTTTTTCTGGACTAAAATTTGTTCTGTAGTTATACTTTTGTTTCTAAAAATGTTTCTAAGGAATGATTTTGTTCTCTTACCCGGAGCTTTCTTCGTGACTTGACGAGATTTTATTGTAGAGGACTGCTGCAAGCATTTAGTAATCTGCTGTCTTTGACGTTTTGTAGCCTTTCGGATTCTATCCTTAGACGGCATTGTCTAATTTCGAAATGATCCGCAGTTGAATCTGTGGTAAAATATAATAAAATTTTTTACTAACCACTATTACCAAACAGTAAATCAATAACAGTAAGGATTTGATTCAGCAATGCCATAAAGATGATACAGTGAAATCTTCTTAATTTTACTGTGTTAGTTTTACAGGGCTTTCATGCAAATGACTGCCCACCCTGCAACAAAACGCCCACATGAAACCTGACGCACGTTAAATTGTGTACTTACCTGCAATAATCCATATGCCAGTGTTTAGGTCCCTCCACCCTGTTCTCCCCCTCCCCACCTCCCTGCCCCACCGTAACTCTCTCCACGGCCCGCGGCTGCTATTTTGCAACATGGTACATCTTGTAAATCACTGCTGCATTATAAAAGTGACGCAACAGCAGCACAAAAGAGGGGCACAGCCATCATAAATCTGCCCCTAACATTTTAAATGATTGGTTCAGGATGGCGATAAGGTGTGGCCTATCCACAGGTTTGTTTAAGGTGAGGCCTACTCAGGGTTGCAGATGAAATTTAGGCTTGTTGAAGAGTACAGATGTGATAATACATGTGCAGGCCTACCAATGAAGTGAATCATGTCCACTGCACTCTTGAACAAAGGCCAGACCTCCTCTATCTCCCTGAACATGCCTAAACCTCATCTGCACAATGTGATTCGTAATGTTAGGAAACACAGGTGATATAATTGAAAAACGTGCAAATATTTTTACACATTTAACAATCACATCACCTGTATTTCTTCAGCTTAGTTATCTCATTGTGCAGATGTAGTCTAGAACCTATGTAGAAGCACACCCTATCAATACTTAAATTAGCCAAGCACACATGGGGGCGTATTTACAAGGACCTTGCACCACAGGGAAATGTCTTAAATTAAAATGGGAAAAATAACATCAAAGGGACTCAAAGGTCTTGTAAATATGCCCCAAACAACCTATGAAACACTAGCAGTACATATCAAGAAGCATAATTGATTTCAAAATACGTTTTTAAACCTTTTATGTAAAACAATGATATACCTACATTCATGGGGAACTGACTTAAAATGCCCTAATACACATGAAAGCGTTTTTTAAGGCCCTTGCACCTTTTTTTCCATCACTTTTAACATGGCTATGTAACTCAAACAATCAAAATCAAAATTTGCCAAGCACACATGTGGACGTATTTACAAGGCCCTTGCACCAGGGGGAAGTGACTTGAAATGGCCAAGCACACATGGGAACGTATTTACAAGGACCTTGCACCAGGGGGAAGTGACTTGAAATGGCCAAGCACACATGAGAGCGTATTTACAAGGCCCTGGCCTTGCACCAGAGGGAAGTGCCTTGAAATGGCCAAGCACACATAACGGCTTATTTACAAAGAACTTGCACCAGAGAGAAGTGACTTAAAATTGCAAAGCACACATGAGGACATATTTAGAAGACCTTTTCCCCAGGGCGAAGTGACTTAAAATGACCAAGCACACATAGGGGTGTATTTACAAGGCCCTTGCACCACTTATGCATCACTTTTAACATGTACACTGTGGAGCACCATCGGGCAAAAACAACACAGATGCATCATGCATCTGTTCCGCAAAAGCGACGCATTGCAGGAGTCACATCGCAAGTAAATAAATTCTCATAAATTTAAAAAGCATTCCTTTTCCTTAAAAACGATTTTCTGGTCATAATTTGAAAACACAGCACAGCTCCTATGTACAACCACACCTTGTCAGTTCTAATATTTCACATTATCACCAATTACCATTTGTAAAAGAAGCAAAATCTTCTTGGAAAACATAACGCAAATACTTGACACAAAACATTATTTTAAATGCACAGCTGGCTTCCTTATTTTCTCCAAAAAGCATACTAGTCTCTATCTAAAGTAAAGTAACTATATCTCACCTTAGCAAAAGCTTTTTGAATTTCAAAACAGTCTCAGAAACACACCAATTTTACAAAAGCAGAGCAAAAGGTATGCACTCCAGAGGCTGGAACCAAAAAAGGCACAGAGATGCTGATATTCATGACACATATCTCTCATGTCACCCAATCAAAACTCTTCCCTCACTATTTTCAAATCAACACCCTTCCCCCATCTGCCCTTTCTGCCCTTTTTCCATAGCAACTACCTCCTGACAGACCTCTCATGTTTACAAGTTCACACAACAATGTTTCAATTGAACTCTGAACTCTCCCTACACCTGCTAATCCACTGCAGTCTTTCTTGAAATCATTTTTATTAACCATTCAAATTACATCTTTCAAAGAACACATCCATGCACCCTAACTTTCTGTTTTCAGCAATGGAAATCCACCAATCACTGCTAATGAATCATTAGCACTCAAACTCCACAGTTTTTTTTCTTTACAAACTCCAACTGCCATTTCATTCCCACACTTCATCTGAATGCAGCAGAACCTCCTCTCGCCATGTTTTCTGTCTGGATTCTTGGACATAGCTACGTCCACTGGGCCTTTTTGCATTTGCCAAACCCTGACCTCATAATAGTGCACTGTGGAGGAAATGATTTGGGCACTTTGACTGGGGTAGGTCTGGAAATGCTCTTAAAGGACACCTTCGAGCAATTGATGGCACTTTTTCCTCAAACTGCCTTGGTATATTCCAATATATGCCAAAGACAAAAATGGAGGTGGTCCAATCAATTTTGTCCACAAATTGAGAAATCGAGGAAGCATGTAAATAAGTCTGTTTCAGCTTACATGAGAGACCACGGAATTGGCTGCATCTACAACATTAACTTGCGTTACTACATGCAAGATATCTACAGAGGAGATGGCGTGCACTTCTCAGATGAGGGGAACAGAGTTTTCATACAAAATTTAAGACTGTTTATTGGTACCTACTTATAAGTACCTAGAACTTACACAGAACCCAAAAGCTCTTTTCAGAGCTACCTTAACTATAATTACTCTTTAAAAATTTCGAATGTACCTTTTTTCACTAATTTTCACTTATGTTTGCTGCCCGGTTTGCTACCCAGTTTGCGTACCAGCAGCTAACCGCGCGAAAAATAAAAAAAAACATTTATTTTTTCTCGCACATATGGAACTCCTCAGCCACCCTCAGAAAACCTAGGGGGTCAGGATACGTCTACCGTGCCCCCTTCTACCCATTCTAAACATTATTTAACATCCATCTTGTATCTCAATTCTACTGAAATACAAAATGGAGGACTCCCGTAACGCTGTAGGTTCGCGTACCGGGGCACGCACTGAGAAGCGCTCGCTTAAAAAAGATGGGAAAGTAATTTACAGAAAAACCACTGGAAACACTTCACCAAATATACATTAGCTCATACTACATAACAATCCCTACCATTTTCACAAATTTGGTTGGAATTCCATTTAGCCATTTAGCATGTAGACCTCTCTAAATTCCCTGAGGTAAATTACTTCACAAAACACATCTGAAGTGTTGGAATTGACAACCAATTAAAATGTTACTTTCATTTTCTACTTTTTTTACCTGACATTTGATTGATTATGTACCTGAATATATATAAAGAAAGAGAGAAAAACACAGCCCTTTTGACTACTACTTCCTGAAGTACATTGCAAGAACATTTTCACTGACAACTTAAACTTGTTTTTAAAAGGTAAGATGTTATTTTATAAATTTGACCGGAGAACTATGTTATACAATTTAAATTAATTTGGAAAACATTTTCAGATAGTTATATACTATCCCTCTGTAAGAGTTAGACATTGAGAAAGGCTTGTTTATTATAATTATGGATTGATTTACGTTTCTGTGTCATCAGTGATGTCAACAGTAATGTCATTTGAGATGTTATCAGTGATGTCATTTGAGATGTCATCAGTGATGTCATTTGAGATGTCATCAGTGATGTCATCGGTGATGTCATTTGAGATGTCATCAGTGATGTCAGTGATTTCACTGACCATGTCATGAATGATGTAATATGTGACATCATCAGCAGTGGATTGCGGGTGCGCGATATATAGTTAGTGCAACTAACTATATATGCGAATTTCAATGGTTTTGTGCGAGTAAATTAAGGTTTTGTAAATGCTAATCCCTAACTATATATGGTCTTTAACCTTTGGTTTTTTCAGTGAATATATATAGTCGCCAGTAGGTATATATAGTTAGGATTTTTTCTCTATGGAACTTTTGAAAATTTGTCTAATTACTTTGTCGTTTGTGGACGGAATCGGCTGAAATTCTCAGGAAAATGGCACATTTTGTTTCTGAGCAGCCCCTAAAAATTTGGGGGGGTTTCGTCAAGAGGGGGCCGAGAAAAAAGGGGGTCCCAAAACGCGTTTTTCCCATTAATTTTTCCATAGGGCGTTTGGCCTCACTTTTAGCTCGAACGGCTGAATGGATTTACACGAAACTTGGCAAAATTGTAGGGACTGTTAGCCCGATGTGCCTTTGCTGGGTCTCAATATATGTGCTCCAGTGGATTTTGAGAAATTAACGTTTAAAAAAACAGATATATCTGTGACAGCGTCCGGGATAGCGCTCCAGATCGCGTACTTTTTGCGTAACGGAGCTTTGCGAAGCGAAGCTGATTGGCTCTCCGGTGTCTGTCAACATTCTCAACAGTCCGGGGCGGCCGCCATCTTGTCTCTCGGTAGGATCGAGAGACAAGAGGAGGAGAAAAAAGAAGGGGGAATTTAATGAAAGGGGGCAAGGTAGACTCCTCTTGACCCCCTAGGAATGATGTTGGGGTTATTAAAGGGTCCCGTGGGACAAATAAAAAAAATTAGATATTTCGCGGTAGAAGCGCTTCTCGGTTCGCGAACCGGGTCGCAAACTGGTAGCGAAACGGGAATTTTGTTATTTTGTGTTTCGATTTAATTAAATTACAAGATGGAGGAAAAGCAATGTGAGTATTGGGTATAAGGGGGTATGGGAGACGTATCCTGACCCCCTATGTTTTCTGAGGGTGGTTGAGGAGGCTCATATATGTTGATACTTGTCTTCCAGCGGTTGCGCGTGAGCGTTTTTTTTTTTTTTTGCCGCTTGACTTCTGTTTATGTTCGATTCGAAGGAAATCAGGAAGTGTTGACCGCCATTTTGACACTGCGAGTAAATATATTGTTAAAAATAATTGTTATAAATTAATTCGTATTGATAAACATTGTCTGCGCCATCTTGCATTTTTTTCAATGCCACACTTTTGTCGTGCACGGCAGCCATTTTAGATGCCTTGACCAGACCCACTCTCTGCACGCCGCCAATCCTCAGCATGGCTCCCCACCCTCGCAAGCATCTCCCCCACCCCACGCACTGGTTACCCCTGCTCTCTTCCTCATGCATGGGCCATAAACATCCCCCATCTGCGCTGCTCTTCCCTGAGTATCACACCCTGTGCCCGCCCGACACCTCCCTTTCACCCTATTCACTACCGCACCCTCTGACACTCCTCTTCCTCTGTGTCTGATTGTCCAGGCCGGTCCCAGGCTATCACCTAGCCCTGCGGATGTAGTTTATGGCCCCAACTGTAAAGAATCACCCCTGTTCAAAGGAGTTACAGTAGATCAAGGCCCCCACCTCATGAGATCCGTCACACCACACGCGTTCCTACTATCTGATAACGATCCTGTATTGTGATTGGGGAGGGGATTCTCACTGTAAGGGTGTGTGGGACCGAGCCTGAAGTGGAAGATTCCAGGGATGCCTTTTTGTACATCAAAGTCTTCACAATTATGTGTCACATTAAAAATATATAGCACTCCAACAAAGTAGTAGTATTATAACACTTTAATAACTTATAAATATATACAACGCTCCAACAAAGTAAACACGTTAAAAAAAACTTTAAAAAAAACTATTTACATGACATTGCTTTAACCAGGATAGACAAAGAAATGACACAGTGATGTAAAAGTTTCTGAAAGAAATGCCAAGAACGTCCCATGTGAAAGTGAATTTTATCTGGCAATTTTTTTCTTTTCCTTCTCATGAAAAGAAAGTTAATGCCAGGTTCGTTACCTGCCTCATCTGCAAAAAAAAAACTCTTGAGAGGGACCGAAAAAAAATATAGCTATGGTAATCATACCATGCATTGGCACATGGAGAGGTGGCACCCTCTTAATTATTCTAAAGCACAACTTCGAGATATGATGGATAATCCCCAACCGGCAAAAACATCCACTAATGACTTAGCAATAAGTGAGTCAGAGGCAAGGGAAACGGTCCCAAATCTGCAAAATAACTTTAGGCAGATGAGATTGACTTGTGTAGCATGTGGAAAATTAATTTCATGCGGAGAGATGAGTATTACTTTAATAAATAGATCATATGAAAATCATCAATGTCCAAAACATCCTAGAAAGTAATTTTTGTCATTTTTGAGGAAGAGAGATAACCTACAGTGGTACGGGTCGTTTTCGTTCGTACTAGGGGGGCCAGGTGACATTCCTTCGGGGTGGCTTAGGGGCATTTAAAACAAGGGGGGGTATTTATTTGTGGAAAACATAACTGAGAGTCAGTAGTCGTTGATTTCATAGTAAAAAGTGCGTCAAGTGCAACAAAATCATATCGATAATTCATTGTGAGCAAGTACCAAAAGTGTCGACAATTCAAACCTTCAATAATAAATACAGTAATCAATGATGCATTAGAACTTAATATCAATTCATTGTTCGAACGTGTAATCAGTAACCGTCCCATGTCAATTCATTGTTCGAACGTATAATCAATACCCATCCTGGATCAATTCATTGTCCGAACATATAATCAGTCTTATTCCATATCAATTCATGTGCTAAAAACTGCATACATATCTCATGATATCAAGGCTGAGCAATCGGGGCACAACAAGGAGCTGAGAGTTTCATTTGTACCGGTGCTATTTTGGGTGAGGTCAGGAAGGTCCAAGTATAGTCAAAATGTCTCCACCAACTCGTGGTTTGATCGGGACCTCTTTCGGCAGTCCAAAAGTTTTCGTTGAAGGATAGCAGAGGGGACTGCCGACATGAACCATCAGTCAAAGTGGGGTGGGAGGCAACAATCTCCCCTACCGGGTCATACTGGTGTCCCAACGGAACTGATCAAGTTGGTAGTCTTGCAGGATTTTGGTCATTTCAAGACTGAGGCCGGCGCCGGCATGAGCGCGCCCACATCCCGCGGCTACGTCGTGGTCGTTCCGTGGGTGATCATGGCAGTCATTTCTCATCGGGGGTGTCTGCGGGGGTCGGGGGTTGAGGAGAACGTTCCTGGACGCAGGACTCATTTTCTAGAAAGCGCCAATGCACCGCAACAGTGGACGAGACCCCCGCTGGGTGAGCGGAGCATCATTGCCTCGCAATAGTGGACGAGACCTTTTGTCGGGTGAGTGGAGCGCCGCTGCATCGCAAGAGTGGAGGAACCCTTGTCGGGTGAGTGGAGCATTGGGGGTGCAGCTGAGGGGCCCCCACCTGGGGGGGTGGGAGAGGCTCGTTCACGCCGCCTCTCCCTCCCAGCGCACCCCACGCTGACACCTGGCGTTGATATCCGTGATGTCCGGACCAGGCGATGAGAGGGGGTGGGGGCTCGGAGGCAGAGGCAAGACACCCCCCCGTGGCCTGCAGAGCGCCGCTTCAGGACCGAACAGGGAGCTCATACCAAGCCGGGGCCAGACCAGGAGATACGAGGGGAGGGGGGGGTCGGTGGCATGTGCAAGACATCCCCCCCAGTGTTGTTTCAGCCATTATTGAAAAAAGAAGAAGATACCGTTGGCCTCGGCTCCTCTCCTGGTGCACCTTACGCGACGATCCTTTTGTTGGGTGAGTGGAGCGGTAGGGGTGCAGCCGAGGGGCCCCCACCTGTGGGGGTGGGAGAGGCTCGTTCGCGCCGCCTCTCCCTCCCAGCGCACCCCACGCCGACACCTGCCGTTGATATCCGTGATGTCCGGACCAGGCGATAAGAGGGGGGGGGTCGGAGGCAGAGGCAAGACATCCCCCTCGTGGCCTGCAAGGCGGCAGAAGAAGGGAATCGGGAGATCAGTACATTTCGGGCCATCCACCCCACGGCTGTTGGCGGTTAGCTGGGCCCCGCCCTGCACGTGTCGAGGCCTCATCTTCTGGATGGGTGTAACCGTGGCCCTGTTGCACTTCGGGAGTTTCCAGAATGGGGGTAGGTATCTGCTGATTTGTATCTATTTCATGTTACCGTTAATGGGCGTGGCGGGCGGTGGGACAGACATGCTTGGAGCAGTGGGGAGGTGGCGGAGCCTAGCTACCTCGTGGCTGCCGTAACGTCAAGCTTGGTTTCTTTCACTACTTTCATGTTTCTTATTTCTAGCAAAGTCAAAAACTCATCAGTGGCCTACTGATTTTGTTCGATTTCTTTCCCTTCCTTTTCAAGTGTGTGTCATGCTAAAGTTTCTATTTAACAGGATACAGTGATTACTTCGTTTTTTACATATGTCTTCTTTATTAGGGGTACTCTCCAGTTGAGCCAGATGATGTACCTTCTAATAAATGGTCCGGGTGAAACTAGTTTCTCAATCAGTGGGGAGTAGATGGGCATGACAGATTACAACGGGAGACAAAGGTCCGCATTACCCACCCTTCACTACTTGCAAAGACTAGACAGAATATTTCTATTCCACGTTATTTGCAAACAGAGAATACCTCGAGAGAACTATTCCTTGAACAATCAATGTCCAGCCAATCAATCAATCAGTGGGGTGAAAAACAGGCATGACGGATTACAACGGGGGACAAAAGTCCGCATTACCTATCCTTCACTATCTGCAAAGGGAGACAGAATATTCCTATTCTTCTCTGTTTGTAGACAGGGAATATCTCAAAGAGCAATAATCGATAAAAAATTAGTAGGATTATAACACTTTAATAACTTATAAATATATACATCGCAACAAAAACAGTAAACACCTTAAAACATTTTTTATTAAAACAGAAGCAACAATGACAACTAACAGTAGTGATATCCTGGGCGGGTGATGGAACTGGGATTGTTAATGGAAAAAGATCTACAGAGAAAGGTATTGGTGAATTATACTTCTCCGGAAATTTAAAACTCACAAATGTTTTATTTGTGTAATCGTTTCAGGTCAAACGGATTGTGGGACAATGTTCAGAATGGAAGAGTCACCAAAAGGCAAAAAGTTCCGCTTGACCCCGGGAGCCGGCCGCCTATGTCGGGTGCGATCTCAGGCCACACCAGGGCAACAAGACTTGGGGAGGGGGTCGGAGCCAAGCGCCTTCTCCGAGTCCGCGCCATCACACCGCCCCTCGGGGGCCTCCGTCAAGCGGTTTAGGGAGGTTCCGTATCACATTGTTTTCAAATGCAGTCAGGTCCACAAACGTCCCCCACTTACTTTGAGAATAGTGAAGCTGCAGCAGGTGCAAATAAGCTTTAGACAGTGTTACAAGCGCTGCTCAGAACTCTGAACTATGGCACCCAACATCCAGGACTTATGCCATTTGTGCAAGGCAGTGACATCGAAGCAACTCAGGGACCAAAACCTTGAACGTACACTCATGTATGAAAATCTTATTATTGATGCTTGACTAAGGCCAAGGAGATCAGAGTGCATGAGTCTCATGCTCGTTCGATTGAGCTAGCCGGATCGGGCAACTAAAAGTATAAAATAGTTATGTAAATAGTTATTTAATAAAATGTCTTACCCTGTTACTTTGCTGGTGTGTTGTATATATTTATAATATTTGCATAGGGTTTGTCGTTATTTTGGGTGGGGTGGGTGGCGGAGCCGAGCTGTCTTGCAGCCATCATCGTGTGGAGCTCAGTTCATCTCACTAGTTTCGTATTTCTCATGAGGGGTTGTTCTTAATGTTTCTATTTTAGCGAGGTCAAAAAGAGATCCCATTAGTGGCCTACTGATTTTGCTCGATTCCTTTTGTTTTTTTAAACGATTTTTCACTATCTGCAAAGACTAAACAGAGTATTGCGACTCTGTGCTTGTTTGTAAATAGAGAATGAACCAAAGAGAACCAATTCTAAAACAGTAAATGCTTGGATAACAATCAATCAAATGGAGAGAGAAGCAGGCACGACGGATTACAACGGGGGCAAAGGCCTGCGTTAACTACCCTTCACTATCTGCAAAGAGAGAGTACTCCTAAGAGTAAAGAGGGGGGCACAGGGGGGGGGCAGCGTTCAAAGCACATCAGCGTGCATAAACACAAATTTGTTTTTACATATCACGTACTTGACATTTGACAGCTTTTGAAATTTGCTATTAAAAAACCATTGAAATTCACTGAAAAAACCATAGGTTATAGACCATATATAGTTAGGAATTAGCATTTACAAAGCCTAGAAAATTCACTGAAAAAACCATAGGTTATAGACCATATATAGTTAGGAATTAGCATTTACAAAACCTTAATTTACTCGCACAAAACCATAGAAATTCGAATATATAGTTAGTTGCAATAACTATATATATCGCGCACCCGCATTCCACTGCTGATGATGTCACATATTACATCATTCATGACATGGTCAGTGACATCACTGATGACATCACTGATGACATCTCAAATGACATCACTGATGACATCTCAAATGACATCACTGATGACATCACTGATGACATCTCAAATGACATCACTGATGACATCACTGATAACATCTCATTTGACATTACTGATCACATCACTGATGATATCATTCATGTGATAATACGATGAACCTCTTCAGACTCTAATATAACCTTAGATACAATCAGTGTAAACAGACACTCACAGACTGTCACTCATCCATGGAGTTACTCACACACCTAGTCAGTCATGCAAAGAATCAATCACACCTCCATTTCCTCAACTATACAGTTATACAGTTATACACACCTTACTTAATCAAACATATACTAACACATATTTACTCTCTTATACAATCACTGATACAAGTTCACAATGATCCATACAGCCACGCACACATTCACTGGCTCTTATGCACAGTTATTTATATATGTCAACTCTTACATGTACTGTGTTTTACATATGTACTTACTTTGACATGTAGCACTGAGAAATCCAATCACTCACCAATACACTCATGCAGACAGTCATCCGCCCATACAGCTGTTTCTACATGCACTTTTGAACCCATACATCTACTAAATCAACTGCTCACACATCTATGCACAGAGTCATATACCTCCCAGCCACCCCACACACACACTCACTCTCCCATACAAATATTTGGGCAACCAATCAATAACCCATATAGTTACTCATATAGCTACTGATCAACACATGCAGCAGTTTACAGAACTACAGAATTAATGATGCACAAATTAAGACAGTTTAGTCACTAACCCATGCACTCAGTGAGACACATTTAATCATTCTCTCATATAGTCAGTCATGCACCTACTAAATCCTTCATCCAAATACATCCACTCATTCTTCAATATGTAAGACATATTTTAACTTTACAGAAACATACAGTCACTGGATGTTGTCATCAGTGATGCCATCAGTGATGTCATTTGAGATGTCATCAGTGATGTCATTTGAGATGTCATCAGTGATGTCATCAGTGATGTCACTGACCATGTCATGAATGATGTAATATGTGACATCATCAGCAGTGGATTGCGGGTGCGCGATATATAGTTATTGCAACTAACTATATATTCGAATTTCTATGGTTTTGTGCGAGTAAATTAGGGTTTTGTAAATGCTAATTCCTAACTGTATATGGTCTATAACCTATGGTTTTTTCAGTGAATGTATATATATATATTACCTACTGGCGGTAGTTATAGTTAGGATTTTTTTTTCAATGCAAAATCTCAACATTCTATTGGGAATACATTTGGCGCCGTTTGAGGAATGCTCCAGTGGTTTTTACGAAAATTAACTTTGAAAAAATATATATTGGGCTACACTGCGCTATATATATGTTAGAGCCCAAATGTAGCCCAATGTAGCCCAATGTAGCCCAAAGATGGCCACCAGAGACAAAAAAAACAAATGTAGCCCAAATATCAGCCAGATGTAGCCCAACTACAGCCCAATGACAGAATGTCCCAGAGTGTTCTAAAGAACAACTAGAGCACTAACAGTCTTACTTATGACAAAAGTATGGCACACCTGAAGTCATCTTGATTGGAATAAAGTGTTAACACTTAAAACATTTAATTTGCAAAGGAACAAAATGAGGGGATTCATTTTGCCATAGAAATTATGATTAGTGCTGAAGAAAGAAAAATTAGGGCACATTTTGAGTGACTTCTCAAATCCTCTTATATTTCATTAAAAAAAATTTGTTATGCAGTCTACCAAGATGGCCACCAGAGACAAAAGAGCCCAAATGTAGCCCAAAAGAAACCCTCCCTGGACCAGAACAACCTGTCCAACTACCGCCCCATTTCGTTGCTTCCCTGGTTGAGTAAACTGCTGGAGAGGCACACCAACAATATCCTAAAAGACTATCTGGAATCCAACTGTCTGTTGCGTGCCTCCCAGACAGGTTTTCGCCCTCAACATGGCACAGAAACTGCCATGTTGGCGGTCACAGAGGAAGCAAGAACGACTTTGGATCGGGGAGGAAAGGTGGCCATTATCCTGTTAGACCTTAGTGCCGCGTTCGACACAGTGAACCATGCCACGCTAGTATACCGACTGGCGGGCATGGGCGTGTCGGGCGCAGCTCTGGACAGGCTCACCTCCTTTTTGAGTGAGCGCTTTTTCCGGGTCTTTGAGGGTGAGACAGTCTCTCCTAAACATCCTCTTAGGTGTGGGGTCCCTCAGGGCTCCTCCCTGAGCCCGACCCTCTTTAACGCCTACATGGAACCTCTGGACAGGATAGTCCATCCCTTTGGTGTGCGTATAGTCACCTACGCAGATGATACGCAGCTGGGGGTCTCGTTAGACCACGCAGATGGATCATCCAACACCTTAGACCCCTGTCTAGAGGCTGTTGCCAGTTGGATGCAAGCTTCCTGTTTCAAGCTTAACGGGGAGAAGACAGACATCATTCTCCTTGGAAATCCCTCCCCGTCTGCTCTTGCACCCATCTGGCCACCATGTCTTGGCGCTCCTCCTGCGCCCAAGTCTCAGATAAAGAGCCTCGGGATCTGGCTTGACACTGCCCTTGATTTCTCTGTCCAGGCTACTAAGACTGCTGCCACTTACTTTGGACTAATGAGGATGCTCCGGCGGGTGCTCCCTTTGCTCCCTTTCCAGGCGAGGAGGATCATGGTCCAGGCCCTCATTCTCTCCCGCCTGGATTACCAGAACGCTCTCTACCTGGAAGCACCGGCTTCGGTCCTTCAGAGGCTCCAGGTCACACAAAACAGTGCGGCCTGCCTATTGTTCGATCTGTCCCGTCGGCAGTCGGCGAGGAAGGCTCTGAAGGCTGTCAGAGTGCAGTTCAAAGCTCTGTGCATCATGCACAAATCCTTCCACCGTGTAGGCCCAGCGATTCTGCACCCGCTGGTTACGCCTTATGTTCCAACACGCCCCCATTCGGTCTGGTACCCTGCAGCTGGCCTCCTCCTCTAAAATTAACAAAGCCAGTTGGGGTGGCCGCTCTTTTTCCCATTCGGGGACCAGACTTTGGAATGCCCTCCCCTTTGCCATCCGGGGTAACAGCAACCTCCTCTCGTTCAGAAAGGCCCTAAAAACGCATTTGTTTGCTAAATCTCTCTGATCTGCCCGAGCCTGCGCTAAAACCATTTTATCTTCAAGCGCTGCGAGGCCCCAGGGCGGATATGCACTATACAAATGCAATTTTTCATTTCATTTCATTTCAAATATCAGCCAGATGTAGCCCTACTAAAGCCCAATGACAGAATGTCCCAGAGTGTTCTAAAGAACAACTAGAACGCTAACAGTCTTACTTATGACAAAAGTATGGCACACCTGAAGTCATCTTGATTGGAATAAAGTGGTAACACTTAATACATTTAATTTGAAAAGGAACAAAATGAGGGGTTTCATTTTGCCACAACTCTATTGTGCTCCCGATGTAAAACTTGTCACATGTGATGTCACTGACCATGTCATGAGTGATGTAATATGTGAAGTCATCAGCAGTGCATTGCGGGCGCGCAAGTTATAGTTAGCTGAAGTAACTATAACGGGGGAATTTCATTGGTTTTATATGAGTAAAATGTCCAGTTAACTATAACATGTGTCAAACCTATGTTTTTTTCAGTGAATTTCATAGGTTTTTTGAATGCTACTTCCTAACTATAACAGGTTTAAAACCTATGGTTTTTTCAGTGAATTTCATAGGTTTTTTAAATGCTAATTATGAACTATATCGTAAATGCAACCTATAGTTTTGTCAATGAATTTCTGCAAATATTTTTTGCGGAAACAAACAGTTTTCTTGACTGTCAGAGTTGTATAGGGACTCCTTGTAAAGCGCAAGTGGATTAGAAACTCTCTACCTTACCTTATGTTGAACGTATTGAAATTTGTCAGTAAATGGAGATCTCCTTTGTAAACTTTAGTGCGCGACCGGGTGTGCGCATCCTCCTATATATTTTGAGAAAACATTGCAATTCCAACTCATCGAGTTTCTTGAAGACCCCTCAAAGAAGTTATAGTAGGTCAAAGCGACTGCACCTAGCCTTCTTTTTAATTGTTTTGAAACTTTTCAGTAAATGGAGCCGAACGTCTTTTTAAACTTTCGTGCGTGACCGGATGCACACACCCCAGTATTTTTTCAAAAACATAAAATGTTTTATACTTTAACAATTTTGTGCTTGCATCCCCCTCAGAAGATGTACGAAATCAGGATGTGTTTAGGTTTACTCCTTTTTAAGGTTTGGAAACTTCAGTAAATTGGACCGCTACTTCCAAATGACGTACGTCACCAGATACTGTCACCGCGTACACGTCCCGATGCGCGCATGTGAAGTCATGTGACTTCAAAACAAAATTTCCAATTGCTTCTTAGTAGTTTCGGTTCCCCAATTTTAACACATCCCACCCACTTCCCTCCCTGACAACGTAGACGTCCTAATGCGTGTACGTGAAGTCATGTGACTCGAAAACAACACTTCCAATTGGTTCTTAGTAGTTTCTATTCTGGAATTTTCACGGACCACTCCAACCAGTTCCCTCACTATCTTTTGTACTCTGAAGAGAGAAAAACGTTTTACATCTTTCCGAAGACTTCGGTGAAATGGCTGCCGCACCGAATTCATCTTCCGAATCTGAAGAAAATTATCGACTACCTTTAACAAAAAGAAAGGAATCTTTCATCTGGCAATTTTTCACTTCTCCTAAGGATCAAAAAAAGTGAATGCGCCCAAAGTTACTTGTATAATATGTGACACAGTTCTTTCAAGGGGAAATCCGTTGAAAAAGTATTCATTTTCCATCCATACCATGATGAGGCATGTGAAACAATTACATCCTGAGAAATTTGCATAGGCATCGACAAGAGCTCTGGCAACACAACTACCATCAGCTGTGGCCAGCACATCTTCTGGTGGACGACCTCCATCTCCATCTTGTGCAGAGATGGACTTGAGACCATATTTATCAAAGGTGCATATGAAATGCAACAAGTGTGGAGAACTTCTTCTGTACGGAGAGCAGAGCCTCACTCTTATTGAAATAAAAATTGAGAGTCATCAATGCTCCGACAAAAGATAATTTTTTTCATTTCTATTTGATCCTGTGTCACAGTTTTACAGTTAAAAATTTTGGTGCAAGTTTTAAAAATCAAAAACAATATAACACTTGTTAAAAAAAACAAAAAAAAAAGTTCTTTTAAGAACTAACTAATTGAACCAAAAATAGCTCTATTCACAACCTGAAGTATTGACGCTTTTTTTCGGGGCAATTATGCAAAAAAGCGGCAATACTTTGGGCATATTATGAAGGAGACGTTATACATTATCTTCAGGTTCATCGACAGGACACTGACGATAAAACGACAATAATAGCCTTCATAATATGATCTATGAATTGCAACCGAAACCCACGTTAGTTGTCTTTACATCTAACATTAGATTCGATTGCAATTCATAGAGCATATTATCAACGCCGGTATCGCCGCTATATCTGCACTTTTCTGCCGATAAAAGCGACGTTAATGTTTTACCTATCCTTGAAAATATTCTGCTGCATTTTTTTGAAAACGGCATTACATCGCCTGGCGTAAGACCACTTTGCATATGTTGCGCACAGTAACTTAATGACATGCAAAGTGGGCGTGGGTCAAAGCACATGCAAAATGAGGTTGGAGGGGAAAGCACCCTATCACAAAAAGAGGCGTTGCGAGAAAAAGAGGTGGAATAAACTTGTTTATCACAGGACTGTTAAATCCTGCTCTAATGAAACATTCGGCATCGTTAACATAAGAGTGTAGAAAATAAAACTAAATCCACCCGTCCCCTATTTACAAGGCACACATTACTGTGTGAAAACAACGTTTGTTTTCACGCGATAATGTTAAGTACCGCGGCTGTAATAGCATTTACTTTCACACATGTGTTCCCATTGATATTAAAGCACTAACACCGTAGAAAATTCCGCCCATAGCGTCGAAATTTAGAACGCCGAGCAGCAGCGATTTTTATCGCTTAGGAGCCTTGCTAATATGAAAGTTTATGTCCTAAGTCTATGATTCTGAAACTATGCACCGCGGCTCCCCTGTGCGCCGTAATGAGGTCCCAGGGGCGCCGCGCATACTCTAGAGTGATTAACCGTCCATAAGTTCCAAGGACATCCATACCCTGTTATCTGCAGTTTTGGCCATCTGAAGGAGCTGCGCTGCTCCCCTCTGAGAGGCCTCACTCCCACTGCTGCTGCGGTCTCACACTCTTCCAAGAGCACAGGAGCAGCCCCTCCCGTCCATTGAAGTTGTGTGTCGGTCTCATTGCCACTTACTGAATGAAAATAAGCACTGAAGGATATTCAAGTATGTAGCACTCCGCCTACTACAGCATACAGAATGAATTGTGTTACGTATAAAAAAGTGAAACCCCCACGCTACAATGATATAGAACACTTCCTTTAAAGAAGCCTGTGAATAAGTTTAAAAGATCAGGTTAACCCTCTTTTACTCTCTCATCATTCTTGAACATAAGTATTTACAATACTATATTGAACAATGCCATGGTTGCTGCTTTTTTATTTTAAGAATCTAGCAATCATTGACAAAGCCAATAGTCATGACTTCTTTTTCCTGACAAAAAACTTGCAATATTACATATCTACATAGAATGACAGAAAAAACATAACACTAGACCGGCGCAACACTCTGCTAAGCACACATTTTTAGCCTATGGGGCAGATTTATGTTAACTAGCACATCCCCAGGGATGCACCAGTTAATGTGCGCTACAGTGCGCCACTGCTCCGCCACCCATGGTGCGACACATCTATAATGCGGCGCACCATGGTGCAAAAACGGCACAGATGCGTGACACATCTGTGCCGGAAAGGTGGTGCATTGCTGGAGTTGCATGGCAAGTGTGACACAGCTTCAGCAAGGCTCGAGGGTACCCCATCTTGACAATGCTGTGTCAAGACCTACGCCTGCTTGAAGCACATGCAGGGTTTTGAGACAGCATTGGCCTGAAAGTGACTTAGTGAAATCTCATAGATTTCACTCAGCCACTTTCAGGAGGCGTTCCTGCACAGGAAAGCCCCCCTGCACAGGACAGTTCCTTATGGTGCATATCTTTCCAACGTAACACATCTCCTAGATGCATCACGTTGTAAATATGGCGCATTGTTTGCACCGCCATTGCGTCAAATAAAGTGATGGAATTGTGGCGCAAAGACACGCAAGGGCATCATAAATCTGCCCCTATGTGTTTTAATAAACTGCCCTCTAAATTACAACCATCACTCTCTTTGAAGAGACCCCCTAGTTTTTTTAACACCTCTTAACTCCTCCCATGCTCATGACAGAGCCGCTCCGTCATGAGCATCGGCTGAGCTCTCCTCATGACGGAGCTGTGCTTGCGCAGCGCTAATTTTGCGCCTGCGCGGGGTGTTTTATTGAGTGAGCGGGGCCATGACGGAACCGCTCTGTCATAATAACAACACAACCGCGGCTTGTGAAGGAGTGGCTCCATCATGAGCATACGAGCACCACTCAGCCCCCCGCCCTCCTAGCGCTGCGGCGGAATTGCTTCCGCAGCAAAGGAGTTAAAGTCCTGGAAACAACACCATTTAACATTTAATATCATTTACCACCAATGTTTTCATATATCAGTGTTGCTGAACTTACTCAGTGAAATGTCGCTGATTTCATTAGATCACTGTTAAGGCACTTCTTATGACAATGCACCCAATCCTGTGTGGAAGTGCTTATATAAAACATTACACTGGTATAACCAGGATAGACAAAGAAATGACACAGTGATGGAAAAGTTTCTTTATTTTTATACTTACCTAAGAAATAGTAACATAGTAAAAGTAAATTTCTTTTAAAAACATAGTATCTGTGGAAGAAAAGTAAAAATAAGATTATAATGTACATTTCATAAAACAAAAAAAAGTAGGAGTGAATGAAACAGAAAGTAAAAGAAAAAAAGACTAAGGGAGAGAGAGAAATACAGAGACAAAATGTGTAATATATAAATCAATAAGTAACATAATTAATTGAAAGAGATATATGGCCGAGATACCCGCCACCCCCTCTCAACACAATCCCCAAAGGAGGGAAACCGGAAACAGTTCTTGAGTTTTTGGAAGTGGGATGGAGTGACCATCCCGGCCGTATTTATTAAAACAAAATTAAAAACATTAAACGTTTCATGTTATGTACAATTTCATTACCATATTGCGATGTTTGGCTAACCTTAACAGATTCTCTAATACAGAGGTTCTCCTAGCCGAACTAGCATCCTACAAAACATTTCTTGACATATTGAAATTGTACAACCTAACGTTTAAGGGCCAACGGCAAGGTCCTAACCGGTGTCAAGATCCCTAACCAGACTTACCCCTCCCACTTGGGCTGGGCGACAGCACGGAGGCGTACCTCAAGTGCAACTATTACCAATTTCCCTTGACTTGACGGGGGCACCTAAAGACTCGACGCCAGTTAAAGGTCGTTCGAATACTCGTGTGAGGTATCTAGAAGGTACCGTAGACCTTATCCCAACCCCACACAACTTACCGCATCTGCCGTCGCAGATGTCACTGGCCCCGGGAAATTCCCCAGGAGGGGGCTGTAACCCCTCCTACAAAGGAAGGGGCCTTGACCGCCTTTCCTTTACTTCCGGCGACCCATCCTTAGAAGGGACCGCCTCCCCATTGAGGGGCCAATGGCCACCTCTCCCGAGCGCTCCCATCCGTGTTGGGTGACGCCCACTCATAGGGATCTACTAATTAGTGCTCACCGATCATGACCTTACCGCCTACCAAATAAATACGACAGTGCTAACTAAAACTCAGAATACATTGGCCACTATGACCGAAAGGGCATGCATAAAATTCAACACTAAATCTGAATCTCTTTAATGGCAAAACGTACTCAAACAGACCATTCTTTATTAACTCAATATCAACATGATACTCCAACCTGGAAACGAGAACACAAGCAAAATTAATCAACTTTATTACAAACAACTGGCTGTCTTCAGGGGCTGGTGGGTGGGTCAAAATTGGCTCTTCGTTCTGTCCCGAGCTCACGTGCAGCGAGGAGGTGCAGCTTCAGGGCACAAGAACAAGAGGCTGTCTTCTGGTCTTGCGTCCCTTTTTATCCGTCTTCAGGGCGGGCGTATACCCGCCCCTGCCTGCCCCGAGGGCGTGGCTGGCTGCGTCAGTGTCTAGGCCAGCCCACTCTAGGGCGGGAACAGGCGCGCCCCGGCTACGCCGCTTCGGGCATACCAGCCGAGACGCGCCTCCCGCCCAAAAATGGCTTCCCGGGGGGATCGAGGCACTCAGCCATACGTTCGGGGGGACCAAGTTGGTCGCCCCTTTCCATATGGCCGAGATACCCGCCACCCCCTCTCAACACAATCCCCAAAGGAGGGAAACCGGAAACAGTTCTTGAGTTTTTGGAAGTGGGATGGAGTGACCATCCCGGCCGTATTTATTAAAACAAAATTAAAAACATTAAACGTTTCATGTTATGTACAATTTCATTACCATATTGCGATGTTTGGCTAACCTTAACAGATTCTCTAATACAGAGGTTCTCCTAGCCGAACTAGCATCCTACAAAACATTTCTTGACATATTGAAATTGTACAACCTAACGTTTAAGGGCCAACGGCAAGGTCATAACCGGTGTCAAGATCCCTAACCAGACTTACCCCTCCCACTTGGGCTGGGCGACAGCACGGAGGCGTACCTCAAGTGCAACTATTACCAATTTCCCTTGACTTGACGGGGGCACCTAAAGACTCGACGCCAGTTAAAGGTCGTTCGAATACTCGTGTGAGGTATCTAGAAGGTACCGTAGACCTTATCCCAACCCCACACAACTTACCGCATCTGCCGTCGCAGATGTCACTGGCCCCGGGAAATTCCCCAGGAGGGGGCTGTAACCCCTCCTACAAAGGAAGGGGCCTTGACCGCCTTTCCTTTACTTCCGGCGACCCATCCTTAGAAGGGACCGCCTCCCCATTGAGGGGCCAATGGCCACCTCTCCCGAGCGCTCCCATCCGTGTTGGGTGACGCCCACTCATAGGGATCTACTAATTAGTGCTCACCGATCATGACCTTACCGCCACAGGCCCGGATAGTTGACCGGCTATCCGGGCCCCCCACAAAACTCCTAGCTAAAGGTCATGTTTCAACGTTTTTAACCATGCTAAGAAGTCTCCTATGAGTAACTCATTTCCCACCCGAGACAAATGCACACCATCCCCTAGATACATACTGTAATCATTAATACAACCGTGCGAGATAGAATGCAATGTCCTGGAACGAAACAACCTACTCACTTTGTTATTAAGTTTTCTAACCGAATGGTTCAAAGCAGGAATCGAAACAGCCCCCCGCCACACTTTTCGTGGGATCATATGGGACCACGCAATTATGCACCCCGGAACTTTCCTCGCCAACCAACTTACAGTGGAAAGCATTGCCTCCAGGAGAAGTCGTCTACCGGTGGTGACCAAATCATTGCCCCCTAAATGTACTATGACTATAGACGGCGGTGACCTCGTCCGCCCTAACAAACCCTCAAAGAATGCCTGAAACTGGTCAATACAGAGACCGCCCCTTCCGTAGAAGGACATTCTGTACCCGTATTCCCCAGCTACGTGAATCATGTCACCTGCTTCGAATACGTCTGCGGCACGCCTCACGTATGAGTGGCCCACGACCCACACCTCCTTTCTCACAGCCGGTGATGTCTGACCGCTGGCCTGGTGTTGGGTCGACTGCATAGTCCGCCCCGCCTCGAAGGCTTGCGTAACTGAAAACCAAACAAAAGACAAGAAGCGTGAGTACATTATTACAGCTTCACAACATGTGCAACCGCACATACCTCTTATAACAATTGGAGGACCAACGCCCCACTCGTTTTACTTGTTCCACATTAAGACCCCTGGCTGTAGCTTCAGTGGCAGCCCCTATCCGAAAGGAATGGGTCCCAAACTCACCCGGGTCCAAGCCCGCTGCGGTAATTGACATCGCGAGCACCCGCTGAAACTGAAACTTCGTCAGTGGGGTGGCGTCCGCGTGTCTCAACAATGTCCCTCCCCATGATGCCACCCTTCGTGCTAGGTAATCTTCCAAACACTTCACCGGACACATGGAGGACCCTGGAATCCTGCGAATGACTATGCAGTCTCCCACCCCACCTTGATCGGTTTTTGATTTGACAAAGGATACAGTCATCGTCTCCCCCTGATCTGAACGTGTTCCCGGCACAAACCCCCCACCACATCCTGTTTGTTCCTTGCCACCAGCTCACTTATCCTCATCGCCCCGTGAAATGCAAGCGTAAACGCAGCTCGGAACAAACAGGCCTCGAACTGAGACGAACATGTGGCGTGGAGTGTGGCCAGCAACTGGGCCAACCTATCCAGACCTATCGGGCGCCTCTCATCTACTCTGCGACCCTCAAGGCGTTGCCACCCACGTAGCGCTTTCTGTACCACGAAAGACGCTGTCGGGTCCTGGATATTGTGGGCCCTGGCAACAAAGGAAATGGCAGCACGATGCCTCTGGGCTGTAGCCACCGACTTCCCAGCCCTACGCAAGGACATCAGAAAATGTACTACCCAATCCTCGTGCCCCCAAAGCCCCCCTCTCTCAGTCCCTAAAAAGGCTAAATAGGCCCGAAACGCCCCTTCGTATGCCTTCCTCGTTCTTGGTGCTAGACTCTCTCCCACGAGGTAACGAAGTTCGGGGCACCGAGAGACCAGAGAGCTTCGGGAAAGGGTGCCGGCTCCGGGTCCGCCGAGGGAAGGAAACCCGAGAAAGCCTGTATTTGAAAACGAGACAGTGCATCAGCTGCCTGATTCATCACCCCTGGGACATGTTTCGCTCTGAATACCACGTTCAGTTGCATACATAGTAAGACAATTTCTTTAAGCAGCCTTAAAATCATTTTACAACGTGCTGCCTGACTATTGATGCATTCTACGACGGTCATATTGTCAGACCAAAATATGACAGAGTGATTTTTGAATCCATCGGGCCAGGTTCTGAGGGCCACCAAAATGGGAAACAGTTCAAGGAAAGCAATATTACTCGTCAGCCCCTCTTCATGCCACCATGTTGGCCACCTTTGTGCCGACCATTTTGTGCCGAAGATGGCGCCAAAACCCATGCTTCCCGCTGAATCGGTCCATAGACCAAGCTCTTCAGAGGACAAGGCTGGTTTGTTCCAGACGACTCGACCATTGAAATCCGCCAAAAATGCTAACCAAATACGCATATCTTGGCGGACCTCAGCCGATAGTCTTGTGCGATGATGACCCTCCTTTAGGCCGACCATCGCCTGGGCAATCGAACGGGAAAAGGGGCGGGCCATTGGGATCACCCTTAGGGCAAAATTCAACTTCCCCACCAATTGCTGCAATTGATGTAGCGTAACTTTAGATGCAGTAATACACATTTGCAGGGCTGCCCTGAATTTCGACACTTTGGCAGCTGGTAAACGAAAACAACCCTCACTAGAGTCCAACTCGATCCCGAGAAACTCGAGGCAAGTCGTGGGACCCACAGTTTTACCTGGTGCCAATGGCACGCCAAATTGATTCATTAAAACACAAAATTCAGTCAAGGCCCGGGCACATTCATCCTCCCCAGCGGCCCCAAGGAACAGAAAGTCATCGAGGTAATGCATAACATTTCGAAAACCCGTTTTCCTCGTGTAAACCCATTGCAGAAAACTACTGAATTTTTCGAAATATGCACAAGATATAGAGCACCCCATCGGCATACACCTATCCATGTAATATGAACCTTGAAACATGAATCCCAAAAGACGTTGGTCTTCCGGGTATACCGGGAGCAAACGGAACGCTGACTCGATATCCGATTTCGCCATCAGCGCCCCGGGCCCCAGGCGATTCAAAATGGCTACGGCCTCATCGAATGATGCGTACCGCACCGAACATATCTCTGGATCAATTGCGTCGTTTACAGAGAGGCCATGAGGAGCTGATAAATTGTGAATCAATCGAAACTCACCTGGGTCCTTCTTGGGGACCACCCCTAAAGGAGAACAAACAAAATTCTGTACCGGGGGAACACTAAACGGGCCGGCAACCCGACCTCGGGTAACCTCTTTCCGGATCTTATCCTGTACTACAGACGTATGCTGCAAGACGGAAAGCTGGTTTTTGGACGTCCCGACACCCCGAAAGTCCCCCACCGGGATGCGGAAACCATATGAAAAACCGTTTCGTAGCACCCCAGCAGAAGTACAATCTGGGTATTCGCTGAGCCAGGGAATCATCGCCAGGGTATCAATCGGGGTTGGTAAAGGCGCCCCTCGGACTATATTAGACCTGTTTGGCGCCTCCTCTACCCCCATTTTCACCCGATTTGGCTCTGCACGAGGACTCAGGATGGGGTGCCCCACAACCACTACATTCGTGTTTGAATTTACAAGATCCCGGGGGCCTAGTACATTTACTTTTGTTGAAATTGAAGCAGAAACCCCTCTTCCCTGTATTGCCGGCGGGTCTCGGATAATCGTCTGTACCCGTACCCGACCGAAAGGGCGTCCCCCCATTTTGGCGGGAGGACTCACCAACAGTACTACCCACCAACGGCACTTTCAACATCCCCGACTCTTTCATTTTATTCCATGTCAAAGAATCGTAACAGTCCCAGGTTAAACTTCTGTTATGCTCCATCGCTTTCCTGAAAAGGTTATCATAACAGAACCATTGGTTACCTTGGTGCGATGTCGAGTACCCCATAATTCGTGACTGATATACTGGAAATTCAGGGAGCAATTCAGGCCTACGTTCCCCCAAAATTGACGTAAAAACTCCCCAAGCATTACCCCAGTTGCCAATATTCTCATTCACTTTAAAGGCGGCCATTTTGGCGCGCCAAACACTCGGATGCATCAGATCCTTTTGACCCTTAACAGTTTCGACCTCATAATGATCAACGAGCAGGGAGAAAATGTTTACGTATTCCCCCGCCCAAATCTTTTCCTTTATTACCAAAGGAACATGTTGCCCCAATTTTTCTCTACGAGAGGGTGTTGACTCATCCCTTGCGATCGGCAATGGCCGCTTACCTGCACCGGACGCTACTTCCGCCCCTCGTGGCTTGACTATCACCGCATCCAGCGCGGGCACCTTGGCTGTATCACGTTTCTCGCGCAACTGTTTCATTAGTGCTTGCGCTTCGGCAGCCGTGGCGCCCTCACTACTGTCCCCCAACCACGCTGCTAACTGTGCCGCCAACTCGGGAGGCATATCCTCAGCGGATGTCGGGGTGACTACGACCGGAATCGGATTCCCTTCCTGTGGTACCGGGGCCGGTACCGGGGCTGGCGGCTCGAGCGGGGAACAGGGAACCGGGACGTCTCCCCCGACCGGCCCCCTTCTCGGCCTCTTAGGCCTCCCTCCGGCCGGTGGACGCCCCGATCCCTCCTCACCGTCTCGCCCCGCCAACTGCTTCTTTATCTCGGACATTTCTTTCATGAGAACCCAAACCATCTGGTCAGTCGACATTCTCTTCGCGCCTTTCTTGGGCATTTTTCACACGAAGTATCTAGAAGACAAAAAGAGAGATTAAAACGCTCAAAATTGGCTCTTCGTTCTGTCCCGAGCTCACGTGCAGCGAGGAGGTGCAGCTTCAGGGCACAAGAACAAGAGGCTGTCTTCTGGTCTTGCGTCCCTTTTTATCCGTCTTCAGGGCGGGCGTATACCCGCCCCTGCCTGCCCCGAGGGCGTGGCTGGCTGCGTCAGTGTCTAGGCCAGCCCACTCTAGGGCGGGAACAGGCGCGCCCCGGCTACGCCGCTTCGGGCATACCAGCCGAGACGCGCCTCCCGCCCAAAAATGGCTTCCCGGGGGATCGAGGCACTCAGCCATACGTTCGGGGGGACCAAGTTGGTCGCCCCTTTCCAATAGCACTGAAGGAATGAGTATCTAAACGAAAGTAAAGTGAGAGAGAAAATAAAAGTATGATCAGTGATAGTACAAGAAGTAAACAGTCTCTTAAAGAAACAAAGTAAGAGTACAGGAATATCTTAAGGAGAAAAATAAAATAAAGGAAAAACAGTAAGAGAAACAGAGTGAAAAAGGGTGAGTAACAGAAGGTAAACGGATTTCAAATAGGCAAGCACTGCAAGACACATATAAATAGAAATAAAGTAGGGTAAGAGAAGTAAAGTATGGGCCTTATTATGAAAGCCTTGCACCGACCATGCGTCACTTTTAACATGGCAAAAATTGGTGCATCTGTGGCGCAAGGCTTTCATAAATGAGGGCCTTTACATTTAAGTTTAAGAATTGAGCATAATTAATGAAAGCAGAGTAAGGGAACAAATATTAGATACAGTAAGACAAACAAATTAAGATTCTAGAAACAAATGTGATGCAAGTCAATAAAGGTGAGTCACCATGAGACAACAGTAGAAACAAACTGAAAAGATAGATAGACTGAATAAGATAGTGACAGAAAAGATGTTACAGAAACAGGAGACAAAATTAAACAACACAAAATATGAATGAGTTAAACGGAATAAGCGTGACTAAACAGTACTGAGAAAGGAAGGAGATGAAAACAATAAGGATAAGAGAGAGGCAGACAAAACTCTCGGATGTTATTAGTTGTACTTACCTTATAAATGTAATATCTGTGGAAGACAGTAAAAAAATCTGTTATAATACATATTTCTAAATCCAATGTAACAAAATAACTTAAACAACATATTACATGGTTTATTTTTGCTGTCCTCAGAATACATTGATTTTCACTATAAACAGTGATTTCAATATTAATCATCATGTAACAGCGGGGGAAAAAACCCACAATCAAAATGATTGTGTTTAAAAAACCCATACACGATCTCCATACATAATATAAATACCTGAAAAAAACATGTCTTAAATGTTTTTCTCTAATTCGCAATTTCTTGAGTAAGCACAGTACATCTTCCACAGTTACAAACTAATTAAACTATACCACCTATTTTTAAATACGTCTCAACAAAGCCCCGTGCAAGTATCTTCTTTAAAAATCTATCTTAAGTACACATTTTCTTCTCTCATACCTTTCCGCGTGGCCAAATAGTATAAGTTAGCTTGTTATCTTTTAAATACCTCTCAAAAAACTTCTGTCCATATATGTTGTAAAATAATTATCTGAAGTACTAATTTTCTTGTCTTATATTTTTCCGCGTGGCCAAATAATATGAGTTAAGTAGTTTTTTTCAAAAATTTCTTAATCTTAGTCTTATCTATTCTTTTCTGAATCTTTCCAGTTAAAAATTGTAACGTGTTCTGTACCATCAAACATTAAGTAAACTTGTACCTCATGCTATCACTATGCCAAATACAAATTTCCTTTCTATATTTGCACACCCTAAGTCACATGATATTTCTAAACAACAGAGTTTCATATCTTTACAGTATTAATCTTCCTACACCAAGTCATTTTACAAAAATTTGGGTTGCAAAAATAGCAGATAAGAGTTAGTTAAGTCAAAAGGCAAACGTTTCTTAAAAGTCAATTGACTATCATTGCAAAGCGTCCAACCTGTTAAACACTTCAAATAAGCTGTGTAATGTCCTGATGATGTTGAAGGCCGTTCATGAAAAATAATGGCTACAGTTACAAGATACTTGAGAAGCCACAACATTTTTAATTGAAGTTGACAATTTACTCCCATCAGCTCTGCATCGTTGAAACATTAAAATTACATATTGTCCATTTCTGTGGATAAATAAAGTTGATAACATTTCAGACTTACATTGGGAACAGACCATGTTCTGATGCGCATCTTTAACTAGTTCATTAAAAGACACTTCTTTACAGTCTGGTAATGTTAAATATATAAATCTTTCACTGTGTATATCAGTAGTACTTGAAAATGAACAATTATCACACTTATGTTCCCATTTATAAGAAAGGCCAAAAAGACTATCAATATCGACACCTTCATCTTCCAAAACTGTAAACATATACATAATAAATTCCTGACAATCTTGCTGAATATTCTGAGAAAATTGATTTAGTCCTGCACATATGTCTAAAACATTCCTTAGTTCTGAAACACTTGCTACTTCACTATCACCACTGCTACAATTTTCAAATACTGAATTTAATGAACAACAAAATGTTTGCTCCCGATTTTGTACAATCTGTTGCTTAACATTTTTTAGAAAAAAACAACATTAACTACTACATTTGCATAGCAGTTGACACCAGACCTGTTTTCAAACTTAAATCCAACAATCTCTTCAATACTAACCTTTCTCTTACGCCTACCAATGACAGCTACATCTTTTTTTCTTCGTTTCTCGACTACTTCGGTACATTTTTCCTCATTTCTCCTTTTCTGACCAACCAGTAGTACTTTCAATTAAAGGATATTGAGATAAACTTGGAGCATATTCTCTTCTTAACCTATTATACTCCTTCACACAATTTAAATCTGCACTAATCTTGGAAAGGGGCGACCACTCGGTCCCCCCGAACGTATGGTGGAGTACCCCGATCCCCCCGGGAGGCCATCTTGGGCGGGAGGCGAGTCTCGGCTGGTATGCCCGAAGCGGCGTAGCCGGGGCGCGCCTTTTCCCGCCCTGGAGTGGGTTGTCCTAGACGCTGACGCCGCCGGCCACGCCCCCGGAGGCAGGCGGAGGCGGGTTTACGCCTGCCCGAAGACGGATAAAAGGAGCAACAAGCCAAGAAAGCATCCTCTTGTTCCTGTGCTCTGAAGCTGCACCTCCCCGCTGCACGTGAGCTCGAGACGGAACGAAGAGCCAATTTTGAGCGTTGTAATTTTGTTCTTGTTTTTACAGATATCTTCGTTGGAGAATGCCGGGCAAGAAGGTCGGAAAGCGGGTCGGCACCGATCAGATGCTCCGCATGCTCATAAAGGAAGTAGCCGAGTTGAAAAAACAGATGGCGGTAAAGAACGGGGAGGGAGGCCCAAAGCGAATCGTCGGACCAGCATTGCCGGGAGTAGTCCCTAGCGGGAGAGGCAAGAGGTCCAAGAGGGGGGCACCTGGGGGGGAGGCCCCGGTTCCCGATACACCGATAGAGGAGCCAGTCCCGGTTCCGAAGGAGGGGCATCCGATCCCCGTGGTAGTCACCCCCGTGAACGGGGAAGATATGCCTCCCGAGTTGGCTGCACAACTGGCAGCGTGGTTGGGAAAAGATAGTGAGGGCACCACGGCGGACGACGCCAGGGCAGTAATGAGACAATTGACGACCTTGCCGTTGGCCCTTAACGTTAGGATTTACAATTTCAAGTTAAATGTTTTGTAGGATGTTAGTTCGGCTAGGAGAACCTTTGTATTAGAAATATGTTAAGGTTAGCCAAACATCGTAATGTGGAAATGAAATTGTACATAATATGAAACTGTTATTTTAATGTTTTGATTTTGTTTCATATTTTAATAAATATGGCCGGGAGGGTCACTCCCTCCCGCCTTCCAAAAGTTCAGAACCGTTTCTGTTTCCCATCCTTGGGGATTGCGTCGAGAGGGGGTGGCGGGTATCTCAGCCATATTGTCTCATCAAAATCAATTAGATAAAGTCCACATAAAGTTCTAACTCGAGATAAAGCAACATACGCCATACCCTCTTTGAATACAGTGCTTACAATATTTACCAAAGCACAATCTACACTTAAACCTTGAGATTTGTGAATAGTCACTGCATATGCCAAACAAATTGGAAATTGCTTTCGACGGACATTTAAGTCTTTCACAAGCAAAAAACGAGTTGAACAGCGACTAATTTGTTGAACTTCCTCAATTCCATCAAATTGTATTCTTAAAAATTCAATCTCATCTCTATTTGAGTAATTGACAAAACCAACAACATTACCCATTGCTCTATTTACCAATCCTCTTTCTACATGTAAATTTCTCCGTAAAATTATCCGACAATTTAAACATTTATACAGATTTTTCTCTAAGCCAGCAGTTTTAGATATAGATTTCTGAAGAGAATCCAATTTTAACTTCAACTTTTCAGACAAAACAATAGTACTATCTTCATGCTCTATTCTATCTTTAGCTTCCAGTTTCTTAATTTCTTGATTTTCTAAAATCAACATTTTCTCATTAAAAACCGAACATTCTTTGAGAGTTGGCATCAAGCATATGACTGACTTATCTGCTACTTCTTTACTATATATTTTCTCAGGTACATTATCTTCATTAGGAAACAACTTGGAAAGTAATCGTGTTCGTAGAGTGTCTTTCGCATCTTCAGTTAGTTTTCCAATCCTTATATCTTGAAGAATATTTCCATATTTAGTATCCTTTGCCTGTCGCATATTTTGAATCAGTTCAGTATATTTGAAATGTGACCATATATATTAACATTTCCAATACTGCCCAGGCACTTTCTGGTCTCTTCATGCGTAACAGTTTCTAATACAGGTTGTTAGCTGCAGTAGATCTCCAAAAACTATGACATGTTTACCTCCAAATAACACATCATATTCTGTCTTAAGTATCTGTTGCATTCTTAAATGCACAAAAGCAAGCATTAAATTGGATACCATGCTTACCTCATCAATAATAGGAAGTTTCAATTTTTTAAGGACTCTAGAAACTTCAAAACAAGCTTCTCCAGATAGCTTGTGATATTGTAATTTATGTCCATGTTCAACTGGCAGCATCAGTAAATGATGTAAAGTAATACCTTTAATATTATGTGCTGCCAATCCAGTTGGAGCAGTAACAACACACAACAGTGTTGACTGAGTTCTTTGCTGTAGATATGTAGTAATTCCTTTAATTAGGAAACTTTTCCCAGTTCCAGCTTCTCCACTTACATATAGTCGAATAGGTTCAAATGACATACATGAGCAATCTTCTTTCTCATGACAAAAGCCATGCTCAATGTGCTCTGTCACTTCATCATATATCTGTCTTTGCTCAAGATTAAATTGCTTCTTTAATTCTTCTAAGTTTATTACTTCCTCTTGACCTTGCTGCATTGCTCTTTCCACCTCATCCATGGCAGTGGCTGCTTCATTTTGGATAATTGGTTGTCCCAGTGGATCTTGACTTAATGAAGCCAAACTTTGACTACCTTGTGAACTGTCTCTAGCAATCTCCGCTGCAATTGTTGCTTCTTGCTCTATTTCAACATTTGGAGATAATTACTAAAAACAGGACATTCGATACTACTTTTAGATGCGTTTAATGAATCTTCATAACTATCAAAGTCACCAAGTAGTTCCTCTTCTGTACGCCATGGTTTAAAGAGTTGCAAAAGAGCTAAATAGTAAAATTCTCTTTTGTCAGGTGTATCGCAACTCAGTTTTCGATGATTAATCAAGTGTCCTTTTCTTTGTTTCACCAGACATCCTTCATGTCCAATTACAGCGTGCACACCTTTATCAATAGTCTCTGTAATATTCCTTTTCAAAGTGTAGTTTTGAAGTATTTCATACAGACAAATATTTTCAAGTACAGTACTTCTATTTGGATATTATGTATCCAACATATTTGTTTTCAGAATGTCTATACTGTTTGGTTCTTTCTGGGCTAAATATTCAATTTCTTGCACAGGTTTCAGAACACGGTTTCGTGTTTCTGTAAGACCCAAACTCACCCAGAGGATAGTCCTTGATTTTGCATAAAGACTTGCTGATGATAACCGATCACAACATTCATATGCTCCAATTTCTCAATGAGACAACATCTTCAAACTGTACGTATACAATTTCTTGCTTAGGCTCTTTTCATGAGAAATGTCTTCCCACATCTCCTTCAGTTCAGTCTTTTCAGATTTTGTGATGTAAGACGTTACATATCGAGCCACAGCAATAGAGTTGTCTGCAACATATTGAATGTCCATGTTAGCATTCCACATGGTCAAAATGACTGGGTTATAGTCATTTATATATTTGGATTCTTCACCTCTTCTTAAATTGTACGTATTTTTAGGTGACCTTCTTGTGATGTTATGTCGCAAAGATGACATCAAATTGTTGACTCTTCCTTTTGAAAGTACCGGTCGTGCAAATCCAAAACGACATTTGGTGTAGAATTTACTCTTTGATTTGAATTTTCGCCGACAATATTTTCCACAACGATGACTTTGAAAGCGTAACACTTTTCCTCTTAAATCATAATCAGTAGTACTATTAGGTATGTCACAAGTGGCATACTGTTCAATAAAAGACAATACAGTCTCATCCGAGTCTGTTCTAAATTTAGGAGCATCCTTGATCCATAACAGCATATGAATATGAGGAGCACCTCTTGCTTGATATTCTTTTCTCCAAAAGAAACCCAGTACTTCACCAAGAGGCAGATTTTTCTTGTTTGTAATAAAAGACATCATAGCTTCAAATCTATGATTAAAATATCTGCAAACATTAACCGGATCTAACGAACACAGTTCTCCAGGTGTCTTGTAGTTTATATTTTCTATGTTTGCATTCGCCTCCCGAAGAAATTCAAGTAAATCTTCCCAAGCATACTCTGCACAGCTTAGAGTTAAAAACCATGTAGGTGCTCCTAAGTTTCTAAGCATGCACTTCAAATCTCCATGACGACGGTACCACAATACTCATTAGTACCATGCTGACAAGCCATTAAATTAATTAGGTGTGAATCCAAAACACTATCTTTCTGTTGCACTTTATCCATAAATTCCTTTGCTGAAATATTTTGCAGATGCACTCCACTTTTTAGGTTTTGCCTCGCCAAAAAGATGCGCTCTGCGCATCTTTTTTGCGCAGGCAAAAACTAATGAGTACTGTAGTGTGGGTTTGGGTCGGCCCTCGTCATTCATTGGCTGGCTCCATAAATGGAGCCTAGCCATTGGACGAGGGGCCTGTCCGTCAATGCCGGACCAGACACGGGGGCGTTCCCGATATTCTTTGGCTTTTGCCGACGTCACGCGACGTCAGGCGAAAGCCGGGAACGCCCCCGAATCTGGTCCGGCATTGCCGGTATTCTATTCCCTCTGTGTAGTCATGCGGCGGTGGGCGGGGTTATTTCGGCGGTGGGCGGAGTTTCGTTTTTCAGACCACGGCTGCCGGCCGCCGGCCGCTGGAGGAAGCCCTGGTGAGTGCGTGGTAAATCTTGCCTTCCCGCCCCTTCCTCCCCCTCCCCGTGTGTCCGTTCCGCCCCCCTCCCCGTGTGAAAGTGATTTGTTTCTGGAGCTCGGCTCGGGTCCATTCCCGCCCCCCTCCCGCTTCCCGCCCCCCCTACCCCCCCTGTCCTGTGCCCGTTCCCACCCCCCTCCCTCCCTGTGCTCGTGGTGCTTGTTATATCGATGAAAGGCGTGCCTGCAGTAGCTTCACTAGCGTCTTACTATCCAATTGTACGAGTTTCTGGGTTGATTGACGGCAACACACTGGGCCTTCGTGCTGTGACTCCCCCTCCTGGGACTTCCGAGGCAGAGAGATGCAGGTAAGTGCGAATCGATTCTTTTTATGTTTGGTGCATGCGTGTATATTTGAATTTTTGGGAAGGAGTGTTGTGAATGATGTGTGTGTGCGCACGTGTGTAAATGTATGGGTGTGAATGAGTGTATGTGTGCGTGTGTGCCCCGTCCACCCTCCTCTCTGCTAAAATTACCGGCCACCACTGGCTTTCCCTAATATGCTGAGAGGCTGAAGTCTGTGGACTTTGTGTTTCAATTTAGCATCGCACCAGTGGCATGACGGGTAAAATTAGAGATATGGTTGCATTTTGCCCCAGTAATGTGCACGTTGTATTGACATTGGTAACCGGATATGTCTTTGAATCGAGATTCTTAACATAGGAAGAGAATCCCAACAGTAGCGCAGGCTGTTGTAGAATCCTATTTGGACCTGAAAGCAAGCGGTGTGCTTGACACTTCAAGGCACTAGTCCATAGCTGCACGCCTTCGAGCGGAATTCAGGACGGCGCCTGTCTATTGGGATAGGAATTTACATGAATAATTCTCTGTCTCACTGACTCCTCCTCTCATCATTCACTACACACCTGCTTACAAGCTGCAGCGACTCAGCCTCTCATCATTCACTACACACAACGTACAACTTGCACTACGCTCAGCGGTGCGTGTTTGCTGCTTTAATGAAGTTAGTAAAGTATGATTTGTGTTGTGCGCACAACTGTTTATTTCACACATCGCTCCCCGCGCTAAAGTGTTGCTGCTTTCTTAGCGACACTTTTTTTGTTATTTGGTTTAGAATAATGCCAGCGGTGTAACTCCCACGCACGTTTATCGATTTTATCCTGATATTTGACATTTCTTTCCTCTGAATTGTTAATTCTGTTGTGTACTTTCTCTGCTGCTGTATGCGGACGTTTGGCCGGACAAACAGCACACTTGCCGTGTCTGTGTTGTCCTTATGCCTCTTGTGCGGCACGCGCTGATGCCCTTGCAACTTTGAATGAGAGAGCATCTCTGGCACTTAACAGTAGGAAAC
Organism: Lissotriton vulgaris; assembly: GCF_964263255.1. Taxonomy (NCBI): domain Eukaryota; kingdom Metazoa; phylum Chordata; class Amphibia; order Caudata; family Salamandridae; genus Lissotriton; species Lissotriton vulgaris. Next base: position 2,096,520,279 of record NC_141691.1, on the reverse strand, counting down.
GGGAAGTATGGTACAGGACGTGGCGTTGTGGCCCGAGCTATCGCCGCGGGAGCCAGGATCGAATTAGAGGGGGGGGGGGGGCCTTGTGTTATGTAACTAATGCTCTCCGAAACCTGCGGGTCGAGCTCGCGCTATGTGCCTTCTCTGCTGCATGCCATCGCCGAACACTCGTTGCCCTCTCTGCCATTTCTGTTCACAAACTGCCCCCGTTCATACACTGCCTCTCTTCTGGGCCCCATCTGAAGACTTAATGCTGTCTCCACTCGCAACCACTTCTGCTCACACACTGCCCTCACAGCTCCCTGTCCCTTCTCCTCACACACTACCCCTTCTCCTGTGCTCCTTTTTGTCTCTGATCAATCACTGCCCTCGCAGCTTCTTGACCCTTTAGTTCACACACTGCCCTGCCCCTCGCTTCCTTAGCTCCAGGCTATATTTCTAAAACATTAAAACCAGCATGGCATTTAGATGTGGGAAAAGTATTTTCCATTCATAAATATCACACCATTATTCAGCTAGGGTGACAGATTTTCCAATGTTGTGAATATTAGTTATAGCCTAGGTTTGGATAATTTTAGCATGATCTACCTACCCCCACAAATAGACGAATACTTGCAAACATGTAGGCTTGTATATTTTTAGATTTCTTCAGCATGTGGGCTTGCACACAGTGCATTAACACAGGGTTACTCTAGTGAGAGATACAGGTGACTTTCTTGGGTGAATGGAATACGCTTGTCTCTAACAGAGGCGTAGGTGAAGCGCTTTTCCCTGGGGAACCATATTCTTTCTATGGAAAAAGAACAATTGTTACATTTACAATTTCACATGATATTCTCTTGTTTTCCACCTCCTGGAAAGTCTGCATGAGTGAGTTGTGCAGGTTTGAGCTTTAAAGAAATCTATGATGGATTTTATGGACCGATTTACGGAATTTGTGGTGGGAGAAATAATCCACTAATTTGCCATATGGGTGAAAGCTGACCATTTTTCAAATCACTGACATGCAAAGCAAAATTACGGTCTAAAAAATGCATAAATTGACTGCAAGTAAACCTTGAGAAGCAGGCAGAATTCAGGTGTTTTGGGCAGCGCATGTATTTTATTGTGGGTCTTCCTGGCAGCAGGATCATGGAGACTCACGCAAACAGCACATCTTTTACAAACTGCCCACAGAATAGGCACTTGTTTGCAGTCTCAGGCCTTAATTTGTACCTATGGCAGGCATACAAATATCAGCACGGTGTGATCCGGAAAAAATGTCTGGCCTTAACCACTTTTCCTATTCTTTGTATAGTGTCAATAAATATTGCTGTGCTCCTGCCCTTGCTGTTCATGCTTTGCCTGTTACTGAAGCTCGTTAAAACATTTTCAGTATACTAAAGTCAAATGCCTGATGGGAATGAAATAATGTACTCCAGTGAAACTGATGGACAAGGTTTTAATTTAGTATTACATGTGGCTCAAGCAGTAACCAAATTGGTAATGGAGTGGACCATTTTGTAACATTTAAAAACAGAGCAACACAGTGATTGTATGGCACAGGTGACTACTTAAGGTATTGATTGCTGTACTTTTCGGTCCACATTTACAATGTTAAAAACACAAGTTCCGCAATACGAAATGCTGCTACATGAAAAGCCAGCACTGCCTGAAGCCAGGGAATCTCACAATAGGCCATGTGATAACTTTGTTAAAAGTATTAAAAACAAGTTTCAGTTTGTGACTTTAGGCCTTTATTCTTGAAAGCAATCAATTATCGAAGTGGGAAACAGGCATAGATTAAAATTCTAGTGTAAGTCTTGATAAAACATTACTTCCTAATGCACTGAGACCCTCTTGGGTTCTGACTAATGTTATATAGCGCATCCTGCAACTCCCACCGCTCATGTACTTACGCTGCAGAGAAGCAGCAACTGACCGACTCCGAGCAGAATACAGCAATCATGTATGAAGTTTCGTTCCTTAGCAGTTCCCAAGCCTTTAATGTGCTTTCAACTGCTGCAAAGTGGAGCTAATCAGCTGAAATATTGATTGGGCCCCACAGAAGTTGGTGCCCATGTTCAGGGCATGCACACATTTATCTTTACACATGACCAGGTGACTCCGGGCCTTTATTGGTGTTACTTGAATGGGTGTATTTCTATGCAGTTCTTGTTTTGGGCTGCTGCATAACCACCATGTGTTTCTGTTCTGTATACTGCTGGAGTATGCTGTTCTGTTTGCGAGGGTTTACCTTCTCTGAGTGAGTTCTGATGTACATACTGTAGTTCTTCATACGGACTTCATCTTTGTAAACCGCTTGAACCCACTCTTATGTTTTAGCATTTGCGCTTTTGGCATAGCAAGCTGTTTTGTATACCTTATTTGCTGTTTTGTCGTTGATTTCTCCCTGCTCTGTGTCACTTTTTTCTTCTTTACACAGCAGACTGCTAAATGTCATCGTAAGACGACATTGTAGATCTTGTGTGAATGGTAATAGATTTTACTGCATATTTGTGGCTTGGTGGGCACCAAGCTTCGGGGCTATGAGCATAAAAAAATCATTACTAGAACACCATGGTTTGTAGTAGTATGAGTGGAGGAAGTGTTTGCGTTCACGCTTTTGTACATGTATGCACACGTTAGTGACGCCATGAGTTGTGGTGCCAGGGTATGTACCTGTGGAGTTACATGTTCAGTCTGGGCATCCACTTTTTTGTTTTGACGTAGCAATTATATTTATTCCCCATGTTTACATGCTTTTTACTGAACTCATTTTCCTGCAAACCCAGCAAGCCTGTCTGTGAACACCCTCAATAAGACAGTGGTAGTTCTCTTCGGAAAGGACTCTCCACTCTGTCCCCAGCCTGCTTATCTGAACTTGGACCCATCCCGTGCTGCTAGGCCAGGAACCTGGGAATCATTGTAGTCAACAAACCAATGTCCAGTCACCTGATTACCTCTTCCTACTTCCACAAGACTTCCCTCAACACCCTTATCCAAATCTTCAGATGCTTTCCTTCTACACCCAGGCACCCAACCAGATTACCATCCAGGCGCTCAACAGCAATCTAGTCTAAAGAAACACGCTGTATGTCAGATTCTCCACCCAGCTGACCAAACTGCTCCAGATCATTCAGAATGCCGCAGCCAGGCTCACTCAACCACACTCCACTCGCCTCAATGACCTCAGCTGGCTTTCCATGCACACTAGTGCACTGTTCAAATTACACACACATATAAAGCACTGCATAATCTAGACTCCTCTTACCTGAATAGCCACAGCAGCTTCCACACCGCCTCTAGACACATCTGCTCAGACAACCTTCTACTTGTTGCTGTCTCGCATCCGACGAGCTAGAATCGGCGGTCCGCCCTTCTGGTACCTGGCTCCTAAAGCCTGGAACAAACTCCCACCTTCATATTAGGGCTGCTAGCTCAGTCCTTGAATTCAGGAAGAAACTGAAAACATGAATCTTCACGTAGGCCCTGTTAGACCTGGCACCATTGGCCTGGGTCTTCCTTCCATTTTTGTTGTTGTTGCCCCATGTATTTTTGCTGGTATTAGATGCTTTGGGCACTGTGCCACTGCTATTCAGTGCCACAGTGAAAGTGCTCCCTATTGTAAGTTGATGTACTAATCAGTGGTTCCATGTTTGGCTATTTGGTTTACTTGTAAGACCCCAGTCTAGTGCGCTGAGTGTGCCCAGGGTGTGTAAATCCAAATGCTGCTGGTGGGCTTGCAGCACTGGTTGTGCCACCCACGGAAGCAGCCTTGTAAAATGTGTCTGAGGTCTGCCACTGCAGAGCCTTCGTGCAGGCTGGTACTGTCATGCTGACTGGGCAAGTGCACCCACTTGCCAGTCCCTAAACCTTCCCTTTTCTTCATATCAGTCACCCATATGGTAGGCCCAAGGGCAGGGTGCATTGTAAGTATAAGGTAGGACAAGCCCTGATGTGTGTGGCATGTCCTAATAGCAAATTGCAGCCATTTTCGCTTTTAGGTTTCGCCTGTCGAAAGCTGCGCACTGCGCAGCTTTTCGCGCAGGCAAAATCTTATGTCTACAGTATGTGTGCGTTGTCCTTCCCCTCTGTTCCATTGGCTAGCTCCATAAATGGAGGCTAGCCATTGGAACAGAGCTATGTCTGTCAATGCCGTAGCAGATTTGTGGGCGTTCCAGAGAATTTTAGGCTTTTGCCCACGTCATGCGGCTGTGGGCGTGTTTTTTTTATTTTTTAAAGCTTTGTTTTCGCCATTTCGGAAGTGTCCTTTGCAGGGGTGGGTTGCGTGATGTCCCGCTGTCCGTTCCCGCCCCCCTCCCGCTGTCCGTGAGCCCATTCCCGCCTCCCGCTGTCCGTTCCCACCGTCTTCACTTTATTGCTGTCGCACGTATTTATTTATTAACATGCCGGTTATTACTATATGTAAAAGGCTAGCACAGGTACACGCAAAGCTGCTCTCGATTCGTTTTAGGCTTTGTAAAGAACGTCAGCCCGGATTTGTACAGGATCAACAATTCTTTGTAGTTTCAATGCCCCCTCCCTTCTCAGCCGGCACAAGCCCCTGCCCTCGGAGCACACTGTGTTCACGTTGTTGTGCGGCGTCCAAAGGGGCACTGAACCGCTGGTAACTGGCAGTGCTGGGGTGTATTAAACACACAAACCCTTAGTTACAGGACATAAGGATTATTATAGTGTGAGTGCAGAGTGCAGAATGCGCCGAGTGCAGATTGTGAAGTTGTGAGTGTGCAGAGTAGTGAGTGCGCAGAGTGCAGAATGCGCCGAGTGCAGATTGTGAAGTTGTGAGTGTGCAGAGTAGTGAGTGCGCAGAGTGCAGAATGCGCCAAGTGCAGGTTGTGAGTGTGCAGAGTAGTGAGTGCGCAGAGTGCAGAATGCGCTGAGTGCAGATTGTGAAGTTGTGAGTGTACAGAGTAGTGAGTGTGCAGATTGTGAAGTTGTGAGTGCGCAGAGTAATGAGTGCGCAGAGTGCAGAATGCGCCGAGTGCAAATTGTGAAGTTGTGAGTGCGAAGAGCAGAATGTGCAGATTGTGAAGTTGAGAGTACGCAGAGAAGTGAGTGCGCAGAGTGCAGATTGTGAAGTTGTGAGTGCGCAGAGTGCAGATTGTGAAGTTGTGAGTGCCCAGAGTGCAGATTGTGAAGTCGTGAGTGCGCAGAGTAGAGAGTGCGCAGAGTAGAGAGTGACTGCAGAGATTAAGCTAATGGCAATGTAAATGACAATGCCATTTATTTATCTGTTTTCAAAACCAACACAAATACAAATTGTCATTTACAATGCCAATAGCTCTAATTTTTCCAAAGGCAAAACCATTGCATTGTAAATGCTTGTTAAGATATGGTTTACTGCATAAGAAAGACCAGATAAGTCACTCTCAAACAGAAGATGAAACAAATATGGAATGCATTGGCGAAACCTCGGATCTTCTGCATATAATCTTGTTGCCTGGTACTCAGATGCAGGAATCTGCATAGGTCGATCATCATATCGTGTACCTTCACCTGTAGGGAATAACTGTGGGAAACAACAACCTTCCAAACTTTCTTCCCATACACTAATAGGATTTCCTTTGCTTTTTTCATCTGAAATAATTCAATAGCATTCCCTATTGCCTCTTTGGAATGCAGTGGATGAACACTGTAATGCTCATAAATTTCTTCACTTCTGGATAAGTCAACTTTTTGGATTTGTCCAATAGACAAATCATTGTCCTCTTCTTCACTTACTTCTTCTTCTTCTACGTATACATCTTTATACTACTTATTATTTTTGACTAAATACAACGTTGCCTTTTTGCCTTTTCTAACATCCACTAAATCTTGCCAGATTTTCTTACTCTTTGTAGGTACACCATTAACTAGAATAACTAGAGGTTCCTCTTCTACATTTTCAACACCAATTGTTTCCATATTTTTTTTAAATCTAGTGGCAAATATACAACTCTACTCTTTAATCCTCTTTGTAAATCTGAAGGATTTAATTTGCCAGTCTTAGGCTCCATACGAACAATAGCCTGAAAAGGATGTACACATTGAATCAGAATAGTCTCATAAGTATTTAAATCCATCAGTTCCGATGGAATATTTATCAACTCAAGATTATTATGGACAGCTCTAGCAGGCATTCTATTTTCATTTAATTTATTATAACAATATTTACAAATACTCAAAACCCAAATCAAAATAGTTTTCCACCAACAAATAAGTTGCGAAATCTTTCCATTGACTATTACTTTCATCTTCACTTTTTAAATATAAATCAACTAACCTAGTTTGACTTTTGTAATGAATGCCTCGACAAGACACACAAGGAAAATTTGGTTTCTCATCTGAAATGACCTTAAACTTTGTTATTTCCAAAAATTTTCAATATTAAAATTTCCAACATTGTCTAACACATTTCCTTCTATAATTATTTCAGTTTCTGCATTATCTTCCTCTGGACCAAAATACCTTACCTCAATTTCTCCACAAATCTTCTTAACATCTAATTCACATCCATGCAAAAAGCACTATTTAACTGTTTAAGTTTAAGTGCTGGACTTTTTGCATAATATAACTTTCTCACAAATTTTCCCATTTTGGTATGATGTACTGCTAACATCCTGAAGTGATGAAACACACTCTGGCATATTTTTTTAGAAAGACAAGCCAGAGAATGGCCTTGCAGACCTATTTTTTCTCGCACTCTGGAATGATCTAATTCTTGCAACATTACAATTTTGTTTTAAGACTTTCCTTAGTGTACTTACGTAGGAAATTGCGAAAAAAATCAATTTAATCCTGTCGTACACTAAAAATGCTACTACAATTCCAACTGTAAACAGGAACATTAGGACGTCCCTCTAAAACTTCTCCAGCCATCACCTCTTCTGCATTTCTAACCACAATTTTCTCTTTCTCAATTGCACAACCATCCTTCACCTCATATGCTCGACCACTGGTGTCAACTGCATGCAACAAATCGTTACTTTGAAAGTAACTCTCTTCATTAAAAAATGGCTCAGAAGTTGAAGTATGCATCCACTTCCCAGAAAACACTTTACAAAAATTACTTTTATTTATGTGTCTCTTCCATTTACTTTTACCTTTTAAAACTCGGATTGCCTTATTTAGTGTATTTATTCTATTAAGAACTAAAATAAAACATTTTCTTTTTGTCTCAAACGCGCGCTGAACAACACCCTCTATATGTTCTTTTTTCTTATAAAAAGCAGATCTTCTTTTACAAACGTTCTCCTTTTTTAATAAATTTGAAACTACTCTGTTATAAAACATACGCTTCCTGATTTCGGTAAACTGATTCGTACGAGTTTTGCTGTATATGTTTTCCTCTTTGCTGATTCCAGAAACATTTTTATGTTTTGTTCCATTTGTCCTTCTACATACTGATAACTGTTTTTCCTTTTGAACGTTCTCGTTAATAGTTTTCCTTTGACATAATCTTCTTAAAAAAGCTTTTGTTTTCTTACCAGGAGCACTCTTCTTTTTATCCGTCCTTTCTTGTTTTGATAGTTCTTGTATTTCTTTCCTCTTCAAATGGTATGTCCGTTTTTCGAGCTTTCTTTTTTCACTTCTGGTCGGCATACTAATTTATGTTTGTGATGAAAATGACAATCTGTAAAACACAAACATAACAAATATTATAGTTGCCTACTAGCATATAACATACAAATTAAAACCACAGATTCATTTTCTAAGTAGAATAAAGACAAAGAAACAGTCTCTGAACAGAGTAGAAAATCCTGTAGTGAATGTTGGTTCTAAATGTATGACAGTCCATAGCTGTTTTAACATTATAGACGTATTTTCTGATTCTATTTTTTGAAGCATACAAACAGTACACTGTTTTTCAAGAACTGTCGGTCATCCTAGTGCTTTAATCTTTTTTACTATAATCTCTTATACACTTCATGAGAACATTTCTTGTCACTCTCATAAAGCAGATCAACGACAAATAGGACAAGAAAACTGTCTTCAAGAATACTTTACTATCAAAAATAATTTTATTCATTTAAAAGTTCATAATCTAAAATAACTTGAAGCATAATATCATCAGATACTTCTTCCAATTCATAGTCCTCATCCTCCAAATACTCCTCTTCCCCTTCCACCATCTCTAAATAAGCACTGTCCAATGAAATGTCCATAAAGTCCTCATTTTCATTCTTTTTTTGCTCCTCAAACACTGCTTCTAATAAGTCCTCCATCAGATCATTAATAATTTCAAAATGAATTTCTTTTTCTTCAGAATAATTCTGCATCTCTCTTATTTTTCGTTCTTCTGTATCCTTTTAAAAAATATGAAGACTAAATTATATCTTTTTCATAAATATAAAACTTAAAAGTACCTTTACTAATTTTTAAACTACATATATTTTTATACTTTCTAACTCATTAACTACATATATTAAGATAGCACCTTCCTCTTGTTTTGAAAAGAAATTGACACTATAACCTAGACGTTAACACTCTTCCTTTTTTTGCATGAAATAATTACTGCTGTAAAAAGACATTTTACTGTAAAATTTGTTTTTAGATTTTCTAGATATCACAACTATTGATAAACGTTATAATTAATTTTTAGGGATCAATTTTCTGAGTTCACCACTACAAAGTGCTATTCAAACTATATACAGTCTGAAGGGGAGACTCACATTGTACAAACCATACCATTCACTTAACAGATTACTACTTCCCACAGAGACAGTTGCTTTTTTGTTCAACAGCATACTCAGCATGTGAATTTCATTGCATGTACAAAATGTCATGCTAACCATGAAGAACCACATCATAATAAAGCTCTGCAAATATATGTAAAACAGTGCATACAGATAGTACAGTCACAGATATGCAGGAAAGATGCCCATCACACCAAGAGCCATATCATAATACCCCTGTGTAAAGGAAGAAAAAAGAATGCCAAAGATAACACAGCATGAGTTTGAAAAATAATGAACACGTAGCAATAATTATTCCATGGAAACTGCAAAAAATTATAGTTATATGATAGATAAACCAGAACTCCATCAGAAAGAAGACATGCACCAGGCCCATATCAACTGTCAGTGGAAAAATATCTCAAAATACATATCTAGTACAAGATACAGACAAGGCAAAAATAGAAGATAAAATCATGCTCCAAACCGAAACTTTGCAAATATTTAAAAAAATCGTATTTAATATTTTAATATGCACCCAAAAAATTGCCTTTCAAAAATACCAACTCACCTGAAAAAAAGAATATAATTCCTGAAATTCTGTGATATGGAAGGCAGGTTGTTACTTTTCAGCACCAAACACTATAAAAAAGAGAAATAATACAATTTAATTAACATATTACAGACATATTTATTACAAAACATAGAGCCATTCTACTAAAGAACAAGCCTAACAGATAAATTCCCTAAGATTCTCTACCATTAGATATCCTAATGCCTAACTAAGTTCAATAAAAATATCAAATGTAGAGTAGGAAATAGATACAGGACAGGAGGGATACAGACAAGAGGAAAGAGACAGACAGTAGCAGGAAGAGGAACATACAGAGACAGACTAGCATTCATAGCACAAATAGATTGACAAAAAAATAACATCACCACTGAAAAGTCAAGAAAGAAAGGGAAGGTACAATAAAGAAAAAGATGACCATGCAGACGGAGTCACAGAGTAGAAATAACAGACAGACAACAAAGAAGACAAAAACCAGGACGAACCGAGACAGAGAGGACAGCAGGCAAACACTACAATAGGGTGAGAGAGAGCAGAAGCAACACAGAGATGGACAAACAAAGCAGAAGACAGAGAAAGATGGAGAGAAGAAGAGTGAATAAGAAGAAAAGAGATATACACCACCATACAGACAATGTAGGAGGAAGACTGAGAACACAACAAAGAGAAACATACAAAAGGGGCACGAGAAGAAGAGAGATATCACAAGGGACAGTGAAGGTAAGAGTGCTTTTAGGCCACAAAATAAAACAATCACAGAAATGAAAAAATATAGTGAAAAGCACAACCAAGACAGAGAGAGCTAGAAAAAAAAAGAATAGTACACAAGGCTTCTCATTTATGAAAGCCTTGCGCCAGAGATACGTCACTTTTTCCCATGTTAAAAGTGACGCACCACCAGCGCAAGGCCTTCATAATTAAAGGCCCATGTGAGGGAGAACAACAACTGCATAGAGAGAAAATGTATGAGAGACAGGAAAGGTAAAAATTAAAGGATAGGCAACATGGAGAAAAACTGCACAGTAGACAGAGATACAGACAGCGAGCCAGACACACTAAAATATATGAAGTAAGCAGCACAAAAACAGTATGTTGAGAAAACATCACAGATATATGTATACTGACTCCACTAACTTACTGCAAGAACGTATCTGTTACAGGAACTTCTGCATAATTTTAACTCACAACTCTTTGTTTCCCTTTAGCCCCAACACTTTCCCCTCTGAACTCTCACCCACCATTGCAGCTCTCGGCCACAAACCACACTGTAAATTTTGCCCTCTAAATTTTTACATGTAGGTATGGTACAACACGTAACATCATACCTACAGCAACTAAATACTAATACCTTTGACACAGATTAATAGCTGCACAAGTTAACTAAAAAGTCTGCCTACGCCAGGCCTCAACAGTGCAGCCCAATAGACAGCAAGCCTACTTTTAAGAAACTGCCTGTGCTGAAACTCGAACAGACCTGGCCAACTTAAAGCCCTGAAACTATGTTAATTTTTTCTTCTATCTCTTTAAACCAGGGGTCTCCAAACCGGTCCTGGATGGCCGAATCTATACCAGATTTTTTGGATATCCCCATTGAAATACATGTAGTCATTTTTAAAATCTGTCAAGGATCTAGCCCTCCAGGACCGGTTTGGAGACCCCTGCTTTAAACCTTTACATTTCATTTTCAAACCACGTTTCCTTTCCATGACACACGTTTTTTTCAATGTTCCACATTCAACGCCTAAACACTTTTCCCTTTTTAGTATCCGAAGCCGCAACTGCAACATGGCTAATGCACAAATTAATTAGTCTACCTTTCGCGTTTTTTTAGTGTTCAAATTCTTTACATTTCTTCACATAAATAGATACCAGCGACTCAGTACCTCCTACAGTCATAAAACAAAGTCGCTCCCTTTCACTTACAAATACCTTTGACATGGCAAAAAAATGTCGGGCAGATTTACAATCCCCTTACGCCATTTTAGCATCACTTTTAACATGGGACAAGTGAAGCAAAACTGCAGCACGGAGCATGTTAATCTGCCCCTACATCTTTATAGAAATGAGTGTGCTCAAACATGTAATTAGTCGTTCACATGCAGGCATTTTTAATTACATGACTTATTTAAGTAGAACTGCTATAATGTTGCATGTCTTTTCAAAGATACACCAGTGCCTGCTATAATGCCGACTTTTTCCTTATTCTTCAACAGTGGTTATTTTTTTTTTCATGTAATGAAAATTACTATGACTTTTTAAACGGCAAAGCTTACGCGGTAATAGTCACTCTGCATATGCTTTCCTGTAAAAATGTAGTTTATCCACACCCGCATGGGAACCTTGATGTTTCCATCTGGCCGCAAATTCCGGCCTTGAATCACAAGACATGAACAACAGCCTTATTGTCACAAAAACAAGTTACCCTACCATCTGTTCGCAAACATATCTCTTTCACTTAGCTAACATTCACAGTGCATTCCTTATAAAATAGTGACCTTCCTTTACAATTTGCTGAGTTGACTCCCTTAATTTTTAACGCATCCTCCACTTTAAAGCAGCCCTATTTTTTTTATAAGTACTAAGCAATGCTTTAGTGACTTGTCTGCCAGAAAAAATTTGAAGTCATTCTGCTACTCTTCACTCCATAGTCGGCGACCTATTTTTCAGGACTTCCTGTTCAACTACCAGTGCTGCGACTTTTGTGTTCCTATTTTGTTTATTACAAAATGGATGTCCCTCCTGTCTTCGCAAACGAGCCGGAGCACTTAGAACTATTTCACCAGAGGATGCTTGAGTACTACGGCATCCTACCACTCTCGACTTTGAGTGCATCATATCGATTATCATTTCGATTTTCCTATTTCACCTGTGTGCAGCCTGTATTTCATTGCCTGAGCTGTGATTTCACGTGGGCCCTGGTCTTATGTCTCTGCAACTTGGTATCTCCTCAAGTGAATTACAATCATCTCATGAATCCGTTAATTGATCATGAACAGCTTTGTTCCAAAGGAGGGATTATGGCCTTTGCAGTGATACAAGTAGTTCTGGGTCATTGGAATATATTCGCAGCGGCGCAAGATTTTTTGGCACACAGCTACATAGAAAATCCACCGAGTTGCCCTCTGATGGTACTAGAGGCTCCGCTAATTAAAGACCATGTATGTTCTTTTCCTCTTTTCAATTGGATGGCTGACATGTTTTCGGATGATAACAGTGACTTCCTTTTAGAAGCGGTTGCTGCTTATTTCGCCTACACAGTTGTTGGATGACTCTTATACAAGCCATTGACGTCTACATTTTTTTTTGCCTCCCTATCTTTTTCACGTTTTCTTGCACTATTTTTAGATGAACAGACCTATTGGCTTTACTAACAGTGGACATTATAATTTCCTGCTGGTCAGATTTTCGTGTTTTATGTGGACAACATTTTTTTTCCTCAGCTACTCGATTTCGAACTTTACTTTTTATTGAACTCTAATGTCAACAATTCAGTTGCATATCTTATCTTATCTTATTTCAAACGTACTCGGAGCAAAACAGGGTAATATATGCTATATGTGCCCTGATTAATGTGTAAAGGTAGCATGAGTTTTTTATAAGTGTAAACGCCATTTCTCCTTTCAACTGCTTATTTGCGCCTCACACACCTCTGCTGCTTTAGTTTTCCATGTACTGAAATATGTTTAATGCATACGAGAAAAATATGTTCTTTCACTAATATTTCCATTACTTTTCGTGCTGCATTTCAGATGGAGTACTGAAACCTTCAAAAGATATGTCAATACAGTAGTACTTCTCAACACTAATTTGCGAATGTTCCAACAGATTACATACATGCAACTCCAGCCAACTTGTCGCTTTTGGCGCCTTTTTTTTTCCTTACACAATAGCATAACACAAAGTTGATAGTGCTTCGCATGCAGAGAGCTGATTGTTAATGAGCTGATGTCTAACCACTAGCATTTCCATGTATCATTGCTAAACTTAAAGTCAAGTCACCTTCTTAGATTTAATAAAATGTAATATACTTCCTCAGAACGGTGTAGAATACATTTTGCTAAACCGTATTCATTTTACATCAACTATACCGTTTGTATTCTATGTACTAGCGACTATACCGATTACTTTGTTTCTTACAATATCTGTACTCGTATCTGAATATATATATATATATATATTCACTGAAAAAAACCATAGGTTTCAGGCCTTATATAGTTAGGAATTAACATATAAAAAACAATTGAAATTCCTCCTATATAGTTAGCTGGACATTTTATTGATATAAAACCAATGAAATTCCACATATAGTTAGTTGCACTAACTATATATTTCGCGCATCCGCAATCCAATGCTGATGATGTCACATATTACATCATTCATGACATGGTCAGTGCCATCACTGATGACATCACTGATGACATCTCAAATGACATCACTGATGACATCATCCAGTGTCTGTGTGTTTTTGTAAAGTTTAAATATGTTTTACATATTGAAGAATGATTTGATGTATAAGAGTATGGATGAAGGATTTGATTGTATAAGTGAGTAGGTATGTGTTAGTATATCTGTGAAAATGTAAGCTGTTCTGTGTTTAACTGTATAGATAAAGAAATCAAAGTGTGATTGATTCTTTACAGGACTGACTAGGTGTGTGAGTCACTCCATGGATGAGTGGCAGTGTGTGAGTGTCTGCATAGGTGTATGAGAGCATATGATAGTGTTGTAATGATGAGTGACCTTATGAATGAATGAATGAATGTGTGTGTAGACGTAGGAATCAGTGAGTGCGTATGTAGTAAATGGTATTGGTGTGTCAATAGTTTCAAAAATGATACTCGGTATTTTACACTAGGTGTAACAGAGGTTATATTAGAGTGTAAGGAGGTGCATTGTATTATCACATGAAGTATATCATAATTGGTGTGATCATTGATGTCAAATGAGCTGTCATCAGTGATGTCATCAGTGATGTCATTTGAGATGTCATCAGTGATGTCATCAGTGATGTCACTGACCATGTCATGAATGATGTAATATGTGACATCATCAGCATTGGATTGCGGTTGCGCGAAATATATAGTTAGTGCAACTAACTATATGTGGAATTTCATTGGTTTTATATCAATAAAATGTCCAGCTAACTATATAGGAGGAATTTCAATGGTTTTTTATATGTTAATTCCTAACTAAATAAGGCCTGAAACCTATGGTTTCTTCAGTGAATTTTCAAGGTTTTTTAAATGCTAATTCCTAACTATATAAGGCCTAAAACATATGGTTTTTTCAGTGAATTGCAAACGTTTTTTAAATGCTAATTCCTAACTATATAAGGCCTAAAACCTATGTTTTTTTCAGTGAATATATATATATATATATATATATATATATATTCTGAACTCCGTTCCCAAATCCGCTTTTCCAGCAAGAAAGGATGCAGACCCAAAGCTAGTGCTGAAGCTGTTTTATTTTGCGCGCATCTCCGCCATATATATATACATATATTGCTCTATCAACTAATAACAATCATTTGCAATGCAATAGGTCTAGCATTTGCAAGAGTTTGAGCTATTGGCATAGTAAATGACCACCCACCTAATTTAGATGGGTGCATATATAGCATTTTTTTATGCCTGTCACTGGCAGTAAAAGCTTGCTGTAAAGTGCATTGAAAAGTGTTGTACGTGAAGTGGTGAGTTAGTGATGAAGTTGCAGTGTTACTAGAGAGGCCAAACAGTGAATGGGCATGAAAGTAAACTTAACTATGAAGGTTGGCAATAAGATTTTGTAAACACACCAGAAATCTCCTGCAGGGAAGCTGTGTTGCTGTTTATCCTGCCCTTGTTTGGTGTTTGTATTCGGGTGGTACCAGGGCGACAAGATTGTGGAAACCACGAAGTAATGTTAATGTAAACGGTAATTTTATGATTGTGGCAGCTAGCAGCTCAGCGCTGCTCCTTCTGGCTTGGTGCTCTAGCTGAGGCTGCTAGGATGTATCGTAATCGCCTTCAAGGCACTCCGTGGCTCTCAGCTCTCGCATAGTAGTGCGGCTGCTCAAAGGCGATATCACAGGCAGGAGAGCCCCAGTCAGATTAAAGCAATACCTGGAGCCGCCGCATGACGTCACGTCCTGCTGCCAAAGGCGGGGAGTTTGCTTTGGAAGAAACTAAGCCTGTCCCAAGGGTCTGGTTTCTGGTCATCGGGCTCTGCACTCATGGCACTCTGAACTGACTTCCCCTCATTCCGGCCGTAAAAAATGGCCTTCAATCATTGCCGGGCTGCATCACGTCAGTCATGGAGCCAGTGCCATGCTCAGGACACACTTCTTTCATTGGACAAAAGACAGGCATATGAATCATGGCAGCCGGAGGCCTCCCACTCTCTGCTTCATAAATATGTCAGTCTCCTTAGGTTAGATTAGGTTCTGGGCGTCACAATCAACCTCTTGAATGTTTTTGTGTTTCACCTTCCCAGGCCAGAGTGACACCCGGCCAGGTCAGGAATCCGTGACCCTTGCACGGTTTTATGTCAGTAAGGCTCAGTAGTTGCAGAGATACTCCGCACCTACTCCTATCAAGATAAGCTCGCAGAAGAGGATAGCCGCGGGACGCACTGAACAAAGGAGGCAGACATGGCGGTGGCTCGTGACCTGAGCCGTCCTCCCAGAGTACATGGCACTGCAGGCTCATTGTTGCCCCATGCCTCCAATATTGTAATCCTCCGCACCTCACAGTATCTAAAGCTTCTTGCCGTGGTTTAAACTTCTAGCGCAGGTTTTCTCCACTGACTGCATTTCAGGGGCACCTCTGCAGGCACAGGGTTTTGGGCCACATCATGGTGAAGTTATAAGACGGGAAACAACACCACAAGCAGACGTGGTAGAGCTCAGAATTCCAGTACATAGGTATGTTTGTATGGTCCAAACTAAGGTGGCATCCTTTTAATTTAACACACAGGCTTGGCAGTTCTGAGCAGTTGTAGTGCCTACATGCCCTCTGTTACTAAGGACTGCAGTCACACTGTCTGTCTCTGGTTAATGTATTTCGATTTCTGGAGCTTTGCAGCAGATTTAAGCTATTAGAGTTTCTTGTTGCTCAAATGAGTGGTATAACCTCTGATATTTATATGTTTCCCGTGTCTTCATTGCTTGCAAGAAATTGTCACTCATAGTAGTTAAATTGTCACTCAAAATTACTCTGAAATTACCAAAATGTCACTCCAACCAATCTGAAACCTTGGCAGCTATGCTCGATGGCAGACCCTCCTCCTGCCCCCCGCAGCGCTTCATCAGCAGAGCGGGGAAGCGGAGGCCCCCGCCACCCCCGCCGCCCCCGGACGCGCTGCAGCTCATCCCGGTTTCATTAGAGCAGTGCTTTCCAAACTTTTCATGTTGGTGAAACTTTTTTTAGACGTGCATCTTTTCCCGACACGGTAATTCAGTCTAATAATTAGACACTCATGTGCATTGGGAGAACGCCAGTCTCCAGCAGCATAACCCTGACAACCTGTGACCTCACCTCGGACCTGGCATGGTAACAGGAGCTTCTGCAGAAGATAAACACTTAAATCGTTAGACCAGGTCAGTCAACATGCTCAGTGCTCAGCTGACAAATATTTTTTATGGGAAACGTTATTTGAGCAACTGTCGCAGCTATGATCTGTGTGACAAAATATTTAATTGCCAGAACGTGGTAACCATTAAGTTAACATTAATTAGCCATTAGGAGAAGCGGCAGCTCCCGATATAAGCTGTGCATTTGTTCTCACTTACAGCATTCCTAACTGCATTTGAGATTTAACATGCACTGCACCGGGTTTATTATTTACAAATGGCGCCCGAGGCGAGATTGGTTTTTGGGCATGAAATACTGCGGCGTGAAAAACAGCAGAATCAATTACCTTTAAATCTCATGTCAAGTTTGACTAAAATATTGGAAATAAATGGAGGAAAACAAGGTACTTAAAAAAAAAAAAAACTCGAGTGTGAGCAGTGCATTTTATACTTCAGCCACAGTGACATCTGGAAGGGAGAACGGCAGCGCGATGCTCTTCCTCTTCTGTCTTCTGCCTGCTACAGGAACATGTACTGTGTCATTTACATGTGCAGTACCATCCTGCATGCTGAGTAGACTGTGTCTTGTCGTGCGACACACCCACACATGGCAGATGACACAGTAACGTGTCGAGACACAGAGTTTTGAAAGCTCTGCATTAGAGGCTGCCTGGCTGCTGGGAGCAGGCGGGGGAGAGGGGGGGAACGGCAGCGGTCACACCACACACCTGTGCAGGCAGGGCTGCAGGAGGAGCCAATGAGCGCTCAGCAACGACGTCTCCTCTTTTCCCGGGGCTCCTCAGCACACGGGAGCTCCGCACCAGCCCCGCACCAGCCGGCATCATTATCCGGTCTCCCCCTTGGCACGGGAGCCCGGCGAGCACGTCAAAGGCTTTCCCCAGGCATGGAGAAGCGGAAACCACGTCCTCCTGGCCCCGACCACAACCAGGCAGCAGCCATCTTGAGGCGGCTCGGGCTGCGGCGGTGATCTCGGGAGTAAACCGAGGGGTGGGCACCCTTGAAATTAAAATAAAACACATTAAAATAAAAGAGAGAAGCCCCCCAAGCCCCCCCCCAATAAAAATCTGAAAATTCGCGGGGTTGCGCGCTTATAGATATATAATTTGATTCTCTTTTATTTTTCCCAGGAACCACTGGATGGATTTACACTATTTTACCAAAAGCGTGATCTGCCATTTTGACAAGTTTGGTGTAATTCCCTTCAGCGGTTCAAGCTGTAGCCGTGTCTAAAGGTCCTATGGAAATTAACATGGGGAAAACACGTTTTGGGATCCCCCTTTTTTCTCAGCCCCCACTTGACGAATCCCCCCCAAACTTTCAGGGAATGAGCAGAGCGGAGCAAGCCATCTTCTTTGAGAAATTTGCAAAGATTCATCAACCAGCGCCAAAGTTATTCCCAATAGAATGTTGGGGATTTCCTATGGAAACTAGGTCCTAACTATATATACCTACTGGCTACCGCCAGTAGGTAATATATATATTCACTGAAAAAACCATAGGTTTTAGGCCTTATATAGTTAGGAATTAACATTTAAAAAACCTTTGAAATTCACTGAAAAAACTATAGGTTTTAGGCCTTATATAGTTAGGAATTAGCATTTAAAAAACCTTGAAAATTCACTGAAAAAACCATAGGTTTCAGGCCTTATATAGTTAGGAATTAACATATAAAAAAAACACTGAAATTGCTCCTATATAGTTAGATGAACTAACTATATATGTCGCACGCGCAATCCACTGCTGATGATGTCACATATTACATCATTCATGACATGGTCAGTGACATCACTGATGAAATCACTGATGACATCTCAAATGACATCACTGATGACATCACTGATGACATCTCATTTGACATCACTGATGACATCATCCAGTGACTGTGTTTATGTAAATTTTAAATATGTTTTACATATTGAAGAATGAGTGAATGTATAAGTGTCTGGATGAAGGATTTAGTAGGTGCGTGACTGACTGTATGAGTGAGTGATTAAATGTGTCTTACTAAATGCATAGGTTAGTGACTAAACTGTGAATGTGTGCATCAGTATGTCTGTTGTTGTGTAAGCTGCTGCATGCGTTAATCAGTAGCTATATGAGCGGCTATATGGGTTATTGATTGGTTGCCCAAATATTTGTATGGGAGACTGAGTGTGTGTGTGGCTGGCTTTGAGGTGTGTGACTCTGTGCAGATCAATGTGTACTTGTACCAGTGATTGTATAAGAGAGTAAGTATGTGTTAGTATATGTTTGAATAAGTAAGATGTTGTGTGTATAACTATATAGATGAGGAAATGGAAGTGTGATTGATTCTTTACATGACTGACTAGGTGTGTGAGTAACTCCATGGATGAGTGGCAGTGTGTGAGTGTCTGCATAGGTGTATGGGTGCATATGATAGTGTTGCATTGATGAGTGACTGTATGTATGAGTGATTGTATGGGTGAATGAGTGGATGTGTGGGTAGACCTAGGAATCAGTGAGTGCCTATGTAGTAACTGGTGTTTGTGTGTCAATAGTTTCAAGAATGGTAGTCTGTATTTAACACTGGGTGTATCAAAGGTTATATTAGATTGTGAGGAGGTGCATCGTATTATCACATGAATGATGTAATCAGTGATGTCATCAGTGATGTCAAATGAGATGTCATCAGTGATGTCATCAGTGATGTCATTTGAGATGTCATCAGTGATTTCATCAGTGATGTCACTGACCATGTCATGAATGATGTAATATGTGACATCATCAGCAGTGGATTGCGGGTGCGCCATATATAGTTAGTTCATCTAACTATATATGAGCAATTTCAGTGGTTTTTTATATGTTAATTCCTAACTATATAAGGCCTGAAACCTATGGTTTTTTCAGTGAATTTTCAATGTTTTTTAAATGCTAATTCCTAACTATATAAGGCCTAAAACCTATGTTTTTTTCAGTGAATTTCAAAGGTTTTTTAAATGTTAATTCCTAACTATATAAGGCCTAAAACCTATGGTTTTTTCAGTGAATTTCAAAGGTTTTTTAAATGCTAATTCCTAACTATATAAGGCCTGGAACTTATGTTTTTTTCAGTGAATTTACAAGGTTTTTTAAATGCTAATCCCTAACTAAATAACGCCTGAAACCTATCTTTTTTTCAGTGAATTTGCAAGGTTTTGAAAATGCTAATTCTATTAGCGGATAATGTTTAAATATGCTAATATCCTTGTCAGACCACCTTAGCAGCTGTCTGGGATCCAATTTTGGACCGGCCCAGCCCTAGGGCACTCACTTTGCAGCGTGCCTGGAAACTCAACTAGACCAGCTGGGCCACACAGTACTTTCCCGCACTCAAGATCGTGGACAACTTGTCTTAGCAAATGAAAGTCTCAAATGCAATGTAGGAATGGAAAAATATTTGCCTTGTCTAATGTCCACAGTGCAATTTTCACATGTTGCGCCCACTTTCCAGTTTGCAAGGAGACATTTAAATGTGTTGCGAGTGCATGGTATTTGTTGGCCACTCGCTCCTCTCTGCAGATGTTAATTATTTTTAATTTGGCAGTTGTTCTCTGTGGGATACATGTTTAGTACCCATTGGTCGCCGCCATTTGAATGAAGCAGGCAGTTGTTCCCTGGTACTGACTGCTACTGCTCTAAAAAAGGAAGCTTTATTTTGCACCAAGTATTTGTCTTTTGGCCCCATCCATTCCAGGCGCAAATAACACAACAAAATGCAATACAATACAATGCTGCACCACTTTTTAAAATACTCACCAGCCTTCCATAATCTGTATACAAGACGGGAAGTTTTAGAAAGCAGAATTGTGGAATGTACTGCCTATTTAAAATAGCTATTCATGCGTTTGTAAACTCACATCACACTTATTTTGGCACTAATAACAGTTGTTTTTTGCACTTTCCTCACACGGCTCGTGCAGTGCATGCGTGAAAGCACACGTGAATGTATGGGAGCGCTGGGTTAAGAAGTCTCTTACATGGCCTAGCACGTGCTTTGCTCCAATATTTGCGGATCGGTAACCCTACCCCCACAAAGCGATACCACAGATAATAAGTGGTCCCGACCGCCGCCCATGCACTGCAGTCAGCACTACCCGGTAACCTCTGGTTTGCCTTCAAACGCAGAGCACCTAAAGGAGTTATCCCGAGTCCGCCTCCTTTCAGAAGCCGGCATCTTCCAACTCTGAGGAATTAAAACTCCCCAAGAAACTTCATCTCGCCGCGTCTTTGGCTGTGCTTCGGTAGAAACGATTAAACCTCGATTGTGGTGGGGAGGTGACCCGTGAAATCCGGGGGCGTGTCAGCAGCATTATGCAAATAAGGCGCGGTCACTAATCTACGAAAATGATCGGAGCAGACAAGCACCGGGCAGCCACCTCAATAATGGTGCCGCCCACCCCCCGCACCCTGCACCAACCTACCTACATGCATGAAACTTGGCAAAATTGTAGGGACTGTTAGCCCTATGTGCCTTTGCTAGGTCTCAATATATGTGCTCCAGTGGATTTTGATAAATTAACGTTCAAAAAAATATATATATCTGTGACAGCGCTTCGGGTAGCGCTCCGGTTCGCGTACTTTTCGCGTAACGGAACTTTGCGAAGCAAAGCTGATTGGCTCTCCGGTGTCTGTCAACATTCTAAACAGTCCGGAGCGGCCGCCATCTTGTCTCTCGGTAGGATCGAGAGACAAGAGGAGGCTAAAACGAAGGGGGAAATGACCATAAGGGGGCATAGTAGATCCTCCCTGACCCCCTAGGTTTGATGTGGAGGCTTTAAAAGGGCCCCGCGGGACAAAAAAACCAAAAAAAAAAACGTTTTTTTTGCGTGGGGAGCGCCCGGTACGCTTTTGTGCAATGGGCGGTGGTAATCTAAATGATGAGGGGCGGGGGGCAGCGTTCAAAGCACATCAGCGTGCATAAACACGAAAATGTTTTTATCTACCACGTACTTGACTTATCTCTCTGAGATGCATTCCATTGTGTTTCGGCAATGGTAGTCTGTTCATTACATAGATCGCCCGACGGCGGTAGTACAGACCGTGCGTAGGAAAGGGTCAAAAGCCAGGGGTATAGGAGTATAGTTCAATGTCTCCAGTAAGTAGCGGCAGGACCAGAATCCCTTTCAGCAGTTCTGGCTTCGTCATTACGAGCACTAGAAAACAAGACATTCTGGGCAGTATCACCCTTGACGCAGCCCTTTATTGTACAAGATGGTGTCTTTCAAAAGCCAGGGGTATAGGAGTATGTAACAAGCGAGCCATTTAATTGAAAAAACTAAAAGTGACAAACGGTTGTAGGATCAGTGAAGGTTGATTTTTTAATTGATAGTATAACAGGATCAGTTACAATAATATCATCCATACGCACACCATGGGCGAGTATCATGGGTGACATTACTTCGAAGCTTTATTAATACAACAATCAATAATGAAAAATCAACATCAATAGGGTTGTCCGTATTCCCAGTCAGTATCCTTCCCCGCCCGCCATGTGCACAAAGACCGCATACATCCCCCATAACGTCAAGGCCAAGTAACTAGAACGTCATAAGGAGTTGCAAGTCGCTCCCATACTGGCGCCATTTTGGTCGAGGCCAGGCAGGTCCAGAGTATAGTTCAATGTCTCCAGTAAGTAGCGGCAGGACCAGAATCCTTTTCGGCAGTTCTGGCTACGTCATTACGAGCACTAGAAAACAAGACATTCTGGGCAATACCACCCTTGACGCAGCCCTTTATTCTACAAGATGGTGTCTTTCAAAAGCCAGGGGTATAGGAGTATGTAACAAGCGAGCCATTTAATTGAAAAAACTAAACATGACAAACGGTTGCAGGATCAGTGAAGGTTGATTTTTTTAATTGAACGTATAACAGGATCAGTTACAATAAAATCGTCCATACTCACACCATGGGCGAGTATCATGGGTAACATTACTTCGAAGCTTTATTAATAAAATAAACAATAATGAAAAATCGACATCAATAGGGTTGTCCGTATTCCCAGTCAGTACCCTTCCCCGCCCACCATGTGCACAAAGACCGCATACATCCCC
Source organism: Lissotriton vulgaris (assembly GCF_964263255.1). Classification (NCBI taxonomy): domain Eukaryota; kingdom Metazoa; phylum Chordata; class Amphibia; order Caudata; family Salamandridae; genus Lissotriton; species Lissotriton vulgaris. Next base: position 2,096,497,428 of record NC_141691.1, on the reverse strand, counting down.
CATAACGTCAAGGCTAAGTAACTAGAACGTCATAAGGAGTTGCAAGTCGCTCCCATATTGGCGCCATTTTGGTCGAGGCCAGGCAGGTCCAGAGTATAGTTCAATGTCTCCAATAAGTAGCGGCAGGACCAGAATCCCTTTCGGCAGTTCTGGCTTCGTCATTACGAGGACTAGAAAACAAGACATTCTGGGCAATACCACCCTTGACGCAGCCCTTATGCTACAAGATGGTGTCTTCCATTCAGAAAATATTGTTGGCAGCATTTTGGAAGGAAAGATAAACAGCCGTTCTCCTAGTGAGTCTCACATTGTTACATTTATGAAGAATGTTGAAGAGTAGTATTTTGAAAATCTGAAGCCATCGTTCTACAAACTCTCAACCGGGCTTGGATGGAAAAATCCTGAAGAATGTACAAACTGAAAACCAGTTTTTGTTTGCATAGCATCAGCAGCAACACTTGAGTCAGCTTTGTGTGAAGCCGCCATCTTGATCCAATCAATACCGTCCCCTTGCACACATTCAGGGACCAGGCCGCAGGACGTGTCTTCAGGTCAAACGGATTGTGGGACAAGGTCCAGAATGGAAGAGTCACCAAAAGGCAAAAAGTTCCGCCGGACCCCGGGAGCCGGCCGCCTATGTCGGGGGCGATCTTAGGCCACACCAGGGCAACAAGACTTGGGGAAGGGGCAGGAGCCAAGCGCCCCCTCCCAGTCCGCGCCACCACACCGCCTCTCGGGGGCCTCTGTCTAGCGGTTCAGAGAGGCACCGCATCACATTGCTTTCCAATGCAGTCAGGTCCTCAAACAGCCCCCACTTACTTTGAGAATAGTGAAGCTGCAGCAAGTGCAAATGAGCTTCAGACAGTGTTACAAGCACTGCTCGGAACCCTCAACTATGGCACCCAACATCCAGGACTTATGCCATTTGTGCAAGGCAGTGACATTGAAGCATCCCAGGGACCAAGCAACATACCATATCCAGAGTCCTTCCTACAGCCTCTGCCTTCCTTCTTACCTAGTTATGGTTCTTTCACTCCCACTCCAGGCTTTTAGTCTGTGGATGGAAAACCATGAACCTACACTCACCTATGAAAATCCTACTATTGATGCTTGACTGAGGCCAAGGAGATCAGAGTGCATGTCTGTGTAAGGTGATGTACCTCTGGGGAGATAAGGTCCAGAATGGAAGAGTCGCTGTATCGCAAGAGTGGGTGAAATTTAGCTGGATGGCGGGTAAGACGCTGTAATAGCAAGAGCAGGCGCAACTCAGCTGGCCGAGAGAGACTTGGGGAGGGGGCAGGAGCCAAGCGCCCCCTCCCAGTCCGCGCCACCACACCGCCCCTCAGGGGCCTCCGTCAAGCAGTTCAGGGAGGCACCGCAGGCAGCTGTTCTTCAGATCAGTGGCTCTCACCGGCAAGGTTCCCCTCCTTTAGCAGAGATCGTTGGCGCTGTGGTTGCGGCCGGAGTCCCCGCCTAGTCAACGCCCCGGCCTCTCCATGTCGTAGGCCGCAAGAGTGGGCGCAACTCTGCTGGCCGAATGAGAAATACCGTCCCCCTGCACACATTCAGGGACCAGGCCGCATTGCGAGGGCACCGCAGGACGTGTCTTCAGGTCAAACGGATTGTGGGACAAGGTCCAGAATGGAAGAGTCGCTGTATCGCAAGAGTGGGTGAAATTTAGCCGGATGGCGGGTGAGACGCTGTAATAGCAAGAGCAGGCACAACTCAGCTGGCCGAGAGAGACTTGGGGAGGGGGCAGGAGCCAAGCGCCCCCTCCCAGTCCGCGCCACCACACCGCCCCTCGGGGGCCTCCGTCAAGCGGTTCAGGGAGGAACCGCAGGCAGCTGTTCTTCAGATCAGTGGCTCTCACCAGCAAGGCTCCCCTCTGTCAGCAGCAATCGTTGGCACTGTGGTTGCGGCCGGAGGCCCCGCCTAGTCAACGCCCCGGCCTCTCCATGTCGTAGGCTGCAAGAGTAACGCAACTCAGCTGGCCGAGAGAGACTTGGGGAGGAGGCAGGAGCTAAGCGCCCCCTCCCAGTCCGCGCCTTCACACCGCCTCTGGGGGGCCTCCGTCAAGCAGTTCAGGGAGGCACCGCAGGCAGCCGTTCTTCAGATCAGTGGCTCTCACCGGCAAGGCTCCCCTCCGTCAGCAGCAATCGTTAGTGCTGTGGTTGCGGCCAGAGTCCCGTCCTCGTCAACACCCCAGCCTCTCCATTTCGTAGGCTGCAAGATTGGTCGCAACTCAGCTGGCCGAGCGAGACTTGGGGAGGGGGCAGGAGCCAAGCGCCCCCTCCCAGTCCGCGGCACTACACCGCCCCTCGGGGGCCTCCATCAATTGACTCAGTGAGGCACCGCAGGCAGCGGTTCTTTAGATCACAACAGAGTCTCATGCTCGATCGATTGAGCTGGCCGAATCAGGCAATAAGAAGGTGTGGGGGGGCACCTCTTGCTCAACCACCACATGAGGAGGTGGTACTCTCTTCCTAGGAGGTGGTGGTGGTGGTGGGGATGCACCAGCTGAAGCTACAACACTTGCTATTGCTAAGTGATGAAAAAAGGTCTTCCTCTCACAAAGTCAGAGTGAGGAAACAAGGATGGGTTTTCATCATTTGGGACAAAAAATAGTTCTCAACCAATGAAAAGTGTTATTTTTAGGTCACATGACCTAGCCTTACATCATTAGGTACCCAAAAGTGAAATGAACCAATGAAAAGTTTTATTAACAAGTCACATGACCTGTTATGCTTACGTTACGCGCGCCGCGCAGTGCCGCGCCCCGGATCGCTTCCGGGTAGCTGCTTTTCGCACCTCGCGCACCGGAGCACTTCCGGGTGCGCTAACGCGGCACGTCATATGACAGAAGGGACAGGCAACAAGAACCATCAGTCAAAGAGGGGAGGGCAAGTTCTTCTCTACCGGGTCACGTTGGGACTCCACGGGAACTGATCGAATTGGTAGTCTACAGTGTTTCTGGATGTTTCAGACTGAAGCTGGCGTCAGCATGAGAGCATTCCGTGGCTACGTCGTGGCCATTCCGCGAGCAATCATGGCAGTCGCTCCCCGCCGGAAGTCTGCGGGAGTCGGGGGCCCCGGTGACTCTTGTAGAATCTTCAAGGCTGAGGGGACGCTTTTGGGAATAGAGCCCATGCCCTAGCAGTCAAGCGTCCGAGTTCCAGGGTTGCCCAGAGCCGTCCTTGCAGGCCAGGCCCAAGTCTGTGGAGCCGACCGGCATTTCCTGAACTCCGTGGCAGCCGCCTCTCGCTGTACTGCAAGAGTGGGTGCAATTCATCCGGATGGCGGGTGAGACGCTGTAATAACAAGAGCAGGTGCAATTCAGCTGGCCGAGCGAGGCCCTGTGCCGCAGGAGCGGGTGCAACTCAGGTGGCTGAGTGAAGCGCTGGGGTGTAGCTGAGAAACCTCCACCTGGGGAGTTGGGGGAGGCTCGTTCGCGCCGCCTCTCCCTTCCAGTGCACCCCACGCCGTCAAGCATCCGAGTTCCAGGGTTGCCCAGAGCCATCCTTGCAGGCCAGGCCCAAGTCTGTGGAGCCGACCGCCATTTCCTGAGCTCCGTGGCAGCCGCCTGTCGCTGTACTGCATGAGTGGGTGCAATTCATCCGGATGGTGGGTGAGACGCTGTAATAACAAGAGCAGGCGCAATTCAGCTGGCCGAGCGAGGACCTGTGCCGCAGGAGCAGGCGCAACTCAGGTGGCCGAGTGAAGCGCTGGGGTTTAGCTGAGAAACCTCCACCTGGGGAGGTGGGAGAGGCTCGTTCGCGCTGCTTCTCCCTTCCAGTGCACCCCTCGCCGTCTCCTGGCGCAGGTATATGTGATAGTTGGACCAGGGCATCGCAGGACGTGTCTTCAGGTCAAACGGATTGTGGGACAAGGTCCAGAATGGAAAAGTCACCAAAAGGCAACAAGTTCCGCCTGACCCCGGGAGCCGACCGCCTATGTCGGGGGCGATCTCAGGCCACACCAGGGCAACAAGACTTGGGGAGGGGGCAGGAGTCAAGCGCCCCCTCCGAGTCCACGCCATCACACCGCCCCTCGGGGGCCTCCGTCAAGCGGCTCAGGGAGGCACCGCAGGCAGCGTTTCTTCAGATCAGTGGCTGTCAGCAGCGATCGTTGGCGCTGTGGTTGCGGCCGGAGTCCCCGTCTAGTCAACGCCCCGGCCTCTCCATCTCATAGGCCGCAGAGTAGTCGGGGAGAAATCCTGGGAACGGCGGCATGCATTTGGATCGATATTGCAGCATGCTGCCATGTAAATAGTTATTTAATAAAATGTTTTACCCTGTTACTTTGCTGGTGTGTTGTAAATATTTATAATATTTGCATAGGGTTTGTCGTTGTTTTGGGTGGGGTGGGCGGCAGAGCCGAGCTGTCTTGCAGCCATCATGGCGTCGAGCTCAGTTTCTCTCACTAGTTTCATATTTCTCATGAGTGGTTGTTCCTAATGTTTCTTTTTTAGGGAGGTCAAAAAGAGATCCCATTAGTGGCCTACTGATTTTGCTTGATTCCTTTTGTTGTTTCTAACGATTTTTCACTATCTGCAAAGACTGAGACAGAGTATTGCGACTCTGTGCTTGTTTGTAAATAGAGAATGAACCAAAGAGAACCAATTCTAAAACAGTAAATGCTTGGATAACAATCAATCAAATGGAGAGGGAAGCAGGCACGATGGATTACAACGGGGGCAAAGGCCTGCGTTACCTACCCTTCACTATCTGCAAAGAGAGAATACTCCTAAAAGAAAAGAGGGGGGGAGGGGGCAGCGTTCAAAGCACATCAGCGTGCATAGACACGAAAATGTTTTTACCTACCACGTACTTGACATTTTAAAGCTTTTGATATTTGCTCTCAAAAAACCATTGAAATTCACTGAAAAAAACATATATAGTTAGGAATTAGCATTTACAAAACCTTATTTTACTCACACAAAACCATTGAAATTCCATATATAGTTAGTTGGACTAACTATATATCGCGCACCCGCATTCCATATACCACAATAACTTCTGAAACAACATGCAAGATATCTACAAAGGAAACAGTGTATATTAAAATTTAGACTCTGCATTGGTACCTACATATTGCTACTTAAATAAAAAAAACAACAAAAAAACAACAAAAAGAACAATCAATGAACATACAATATTTGAAAAGTCTATCATTCTTTTTTCCCCATAGTACACTCCCCGGACCGCTTACCGGTGCGCATATCGGGCGCTCCCCCCGAAAAAAAAACGAAAAAAAAATTATTTTGTTTGCCCCGCGGGGCCTTTTTAAAGCCCCCACATCAAACCTAGGGGTTAGGGAGGATCTACTCTGCCCCCTTATGGTCATTTCCCCCTTTGTTTTGGCCACCTCTTGTGTCTCGATCCTATCGAGACACAAGATGGTGGCCGCTCCGGACTGCTTAGAATGTTTACAAACACCCGAGAGCCAATCAGCTTTCCGTGTGCAAGTCGCGTAGTGCGCCCGGACGCTCCCCGGTGCGCGTACCGGGGCGCGCTTACAGATATACATATTTTTTTTAACCTAAATTACTCATAATCCACTAGAGCACATATCTTGAGACCTAGCAAAGGCACATCGGACTACCAGTCCCTACAATTTTGCAAAGTTTCATAGAAATCCATTCAGCCGTTCAAGCTAAAAGTGAATCCAACCGCCCTATGGAAAACTCAATGTTAAAAACACATTTTGGGACCCCCCTTTTTTCTCTGCCCCGACTTCACGAACCCCCCCCAAACTTTCAGGGGACACTCAGAAACAAAATGTGCCATTTTCCTGAAATTTCAACCAATTCCGTCCATCAGCACCAAAGTTATTCAACATAGAACTTGCAGAAATCCCTATTCAAAAAAATCCTAACTATATATACCTACTGGCGACCGCCAGTAGGTAATATATATATGTTTGTATATATATATATATATACATATGAAAACAATCTCAGCCTTCTCTCGCCTGGAGCCCAAATCACGGATACCAACGGCGCAAAAGAAGAGAGGAGACCCAAGTGCAGGTGAGCCGTGATTTATTCAGTCGTGTTGAAGGCGCACCTCAGCATAACGTTTCGGCCTTCACAGAGGCCTTGGTCACATGACGCATGCAAGGAAAAGGCAGAATTTAAAGTGCTAGTGCCATTAAGTTTGTTACGTGATTGGTTGAATATAGTCACATGTAACGGTATCGAACAGTAGACATAGACAACAGATCTGTTCAACAATGTCAAGCATCTCGGGGTAATCCCCATAGAACTGAGAGCAATGTGCAAAATACAAGGTGCTGAAAATATCATCCAGAAAACTTAAGCAGTCAATAAATACAGTAAATACTCTGTACAAATAACGGTATTAAAATCCGAGTACAAAAGGAATATATATATAATGTATATCAACAATAATAAATATATTTACATTGACTACATATCATGGTATATACACTGGATAAAATTATTAATTAATGCTGCGCGTAACCGCATAAATGCAATTTACGGACCCATAAAATCATAGCAACCTTAAATAAATAAATGTATTGCACAATGCGAGAAATCTGTCTATGTCATTAAGTATATGTGGGGAGGAGATAATCTTTGTTTCAAATACATTATCGCAGCCTCCCCCATACGTACTTATGGTAGGATATACCTAAGTACTCCACCCTAAAGCATGTGATTTTACAACAGCACTGGTGATAGTGAACAGTGATATGTGAATCAAATTGTTTTTTAGTTTTTTGTATTACTCAAAAAGATAGATTAGACAATCCTGTATATTATAGAAACACAACTTGGTTGGTCGCAGTACTAGACACTCTTGGGACTTAGAATGTTTTAGGGAATCTTATGCAGCCCGATTGATTCACAGGACACACATGCTCAACAAAACTCCAGACAACCAAGATCAGTCAAATGATTATACTCCAGGTAACCCATTTTGAACAAGGGGGTCGAGAAAAACTTTGTTAATCAGAGACAGGTATAGAAATCTTCCGTGGAATTTAACCCTCCCGGGGCTCTACTATCAATTTCTAATATATACCTCGTCTCTAACCTTCTCAGCGCTCCCTCCCTGTCACCTCCTCTTCTTAATGGGCCTATACTGTCTATGGCACAATATTTCAATAGAGTTCTATCGTTGTTGTGGCACTCTTTGAAATGGCGCGCTACTGGTTATGCCGGGTCACTGGTGTTGATGGCCCTTATGTGCTGGAGTATCCTCTTGTGCACCTGCAGCTTGGTACTTCCCACATACCGCAGGGCACACGGACACTCCAGCACATATACCACAAATTCACTTTTGCAAGTCAGTTGTTTTTTGATCTTGCAAGCACTGGTAGTGAAAGGGACCACATATTCTGACTTATTGAGCCCATGCTGGCAGGCCTTGCAGGAAGAACATTTCCTAAAGCCCTTGCTCTTGTCTAACCAGTTCTTGTGTGTTACAACCTCAGGGCTGGATTTTACAAGGGCATCCTGCATAGAATACGCCTTTCTATAGGTGATAGATGGTTTAGCTGGAATTTTATCACCTATAATTGGGTCACATTTAAATTAGTCCCAGTGCTTGGTGATGATCTTTCTAAGCGCGCCATGTTGCCTGTTGTATGCCCAAATCAGTCTTGCTGACTGGTCTTGGGAGGTTGCAGGTCCTGATTTTTCTTTGCGCTGAAGGGTCTGGCTACGTGACAAAGCATTAGCTTTGGCCATAGCTTTGTCAATTTGACCAGGCTTGTACCCTCTCGCAAGGAATCTGATTTTACTAGCCTCCTGTGCCAGTTGGCATTGAGCATCAGTGCTGCTCAAACGTCTGATACGCAGCATCTCCCCATAGGGGATGCTGCGTATGAGGTGGGAAGGATGATGGCTACTGGCATGGAGTACTGTATTTCCGGCCGTGGCCTTGCTATATAGCCTGGTCTCAAGTTTGTCCTGACAGTTTTTGATAGTCATGTCGAGAAAATGTACCTGCTCTTGACTAATGTCTGAGGTAAACGAAAGATTGAAATTGTTACAGTTCAGTGTCTCAATAAAATGCTCAGCTTCTAGACGTGTGCCTCTCCAAGTAAAAAACACATCGTCTATATAACGATACCAGAGCACAATAGACCGTGTTGCTGTGTCAGAGTGTTCGCCATAGAGGACCTGTCTCTCCCAGTAACCCATATGCAAACAGGCATAACTGGGAGAGAAACAGGCCCCCATGGCGACACCTCTGACCTGCTAATAGTATCTGTTATTAAACATAAAGAAATTATGATTTAAACAGAATGAAATCATGGATAACAACATACAATTGTGTTCTACCATCATTACCGATCTCTGACCCAAATAGAACTCAATGGCCCGTAGACCATCTTGGTGGATTATGCTGGTGTAAAAAGATGTAACGTCTAATGTTACCAATAACCACTCAGGATCCCAAACTATGTCCTCGATTTTGCGCAAAAAATCATTGGAATCCTGGACAAATGACGGCAAACTTTGTATGTGTTCTTGCAAGAATGAATCCACATAAATAGTTGTCTTTTCCAGCAATCCCCCGCACGCTGCAATGATTGGCCTTCCCGGGGATTTTCTGGGTTCTTATGAACCTTTGAGATCAGGTACAGGACCGGCATGATCAGATTGTCGTTTTTCAGATATTTTAGTTCATCCATGCTTATCAAGCCATAGGACCTCCACCCCATCAATAGTGAGTAGAAGTCCACCTGGGCTTTCCTGACTAAACTGATGTCACAATGTCTGTAGCAATCAGAGTTCTTAAGTTGGGAGAGGGCTTCCTCCAAATATAGTTGTCTCGGCCATAACACTATATTGCCCCCCTTATCGGATTGCCTGACAATGATGTTCTCATTTTGCTGAATCTTCTTGATAAGTATCAGATATTGATCATTCTGTGAGTATTTCTTTCGTTTAGTACCAATCATTTTAGAGTAAAGCACCTTGATTTCCTTAGAAGCCGCCTCATGGAAAATATCAATGTTGTCATATATCATTACAGGAGTGTAAGTCGAATGAGGTTTGAACGATGTTAAGCCCCCTAAGTTAGTGACAGTCTGCGCCGGTGTATCCTGGGACACCGACTGTTCCAGTCTGAGTGATTCCATGACCTGAAGACATGGGGCATCACGAGCCAGGAGCCCCTGGTTGTCCGATTCTGCCCGCACTGATTTGTGCGTGTTTTACTCCCTGAAAAATGTTTTTGAAGTTTCAACTTTCGGACAAATTTATATAAGTCTATCCTGATGTCAACATAGTTGAAGTCACTGGGAGGGCAGAACGTGAGACCCATTGATAAAATACGTAATGCAGACTGAGTGAACACAGTGTCAGTGAGATTAATAACAGGGAGGGCAGTACCTGATGTTACTGATGAGTCACTCACTTCCTGTTCCATTTCCTGGTGCTTTTCTTCTTTTTTTGCTGATTTTTTCCTTGTGTTGGCTCTTCGGCGTTGGTAGCGTTTGGCATTGCGGATTTTGTTTCCGAGGATGCTTGGATTCTTGGACGTAAGGTCTCGCGTCTGTCTTTCCGTAGGCATTCCAGCTCTTCTGCCAACGTGAGTGTAGTAATAAATCACTACAGTTGAGGGTTCCAATATTAAGTTTATTTGATATAAGTACAACAGGTGCTCCCGGCTTGGCGGCTTCAACAATCTCTGAACATTCTAACCCGCACTCCCGGATGGAGCGTGGTTCATACCAAGGGAGGAGAGAGAGAGAGGGGGGAAATAGGGAGAAGGGAAAGGAGTAAAGTTACAACACACCTCCCTCCTTAGGGAAAAGTGGGGAGGAGAGAAACTGGAGGACTCCACACAATGGGTGCGGGACGGAAAAGAGGGAAGGGGGGGTGTGAGAGAAGGATACAGCACAGCAACGTTGGGGTCGGGAGCAGGGAACCCCTTGCTATAGTCTAAGTAGGAGAACAGTCAAAACTGCACACTAACTGTGGTACATTAGCTCTGAACAGTAGTTTTCTTTTTTCCAATAGATGTGGCTGGAGAATAATGCTTAATTGATCCCAAGGCATGTTATGTAAAGGTTTCATGAGTAGCTATAGTCCACATTGATCTGCAGGCATTAAGATAAGGCTCTTAAGAATTCAGAAAGTAATGAGTAAAGTTCTCAGGTTACATTGCCCAACGTTAAACAACAGTAACTGTCTGGTGCATTTGAAATTCAGAATGTAATAGGTAAAGCTATCAGGTTACATTATCCAACATTAAACAACAGTAACTGTCTGGAGCAAACAGGGTGTGCACCGTTATGGTATGGGTAATACAATTCAATGGATGCACAAGGTGATGCTTAAGGCATCCTGGCATTGGTGGAACACAAGTATATCTATCACCACCTTTTCACCCTTGTCTCCCCTATGTCTGAGCTTGCTACACCGTCTATTTCTCCCTGGGATTACGAACTCCTCATGCTAGAGTTACCATCCCTTTTCGGAAGACTGAGAATGGCTGTACTGTTCTTTTCCCTAGGCAGTAGCTTGAGCCAGGACACACCCCAAGACTACCTCTGATGAAATAAGCCTCCGTTTCCCTGTTCTTGTCCATGCAGGGACTAGGCCTTCTTCTGCTCTCATTTCCTTGGCCATGACCAGTATTGCAATCTTTATCGCATTTTGTTTTCGACAGCCCCCGATCATTTGCATGAGTCTCATCAGGCATAAGTATGTCCTCCTGTTCCCTCTTGGGCTTGCCATAAAAGAACTTATCTGTGTTTTCTGGACCATTGCACTTCGGCTTCCTCCAATGATCATAGACTGAACCCCTCTTCCCTTCCATGACTTTTAGTGGGGATCCTTTTGGGTTTCTCTGCGTTATATTACTCTCCCTCTCCTTCATTCCATACTTGATCCCTTGTATGTATACATCTTTGTTCTCTCCTTTTGGCTCAATGTAACTTGCACCCCTCTCTCTTTCCGGATCACAATTGTCCATGTACTCCTCTGACATCTTGGGTCTGAACCCAGCCAACTTAATTCTTTGCCGCATCTCAGTGCAAATGGACTGGTTGCTTTTATTCGTCTGCCATTCTCGTTCTATGGCTGTGGTATTTACACACTCCACCTCCCTTCCCAATTTTCCATCTGTCTCAATTTTTTGTTTCCTACTGTCCATTCTCTCTAGTTTCTTAAGTATTTCTCTTTCCTTCCCCTGGCTTTGATATGTGTTTTTTTTTTTGTTGTGTTCGTCCCTAATAGCTTCTCTTCCCCACTCTTTTTCACTTGCAGCTCTTTCAAATGCTGCATTACTCTTAGATGGTTGCATGCAAACATTAACAGTTTCACCTCTGGTATCTTGTTTGCTTTGATTCCGTGCCTGCTCATTTCTGTGTCCTTTTACTTTTTCCTCCAATGAAATCCTCAACTTCTGTTGATCTCTCCACCCTAGCATGTTGATACCACCTTCAGTTATGTATATAGTACTCCTCATATTGTTTTCTTTATAAACTACGTCCATGACTTTGTAACCAATAGCCTGTATATCCTCTCCTGCATATGTTTTCAGGACTGTGTTAGCCTCTTTTAATTCATTACCATATTTTTTTGCAAATTTTCTGTCCCAATCACTTTTGCTTACCATACTATATCTTAAACCAGAGTCTATAATCATTTCTGTCTCAACTTCACCTATTATAAAGGTACATCTCTGAGATGTCTTCCTGGCTCTAACATCCTCTTTGCCATCCATTCTTCCCTTGAAACCTTCATCCCTTTGTGTCTTTCCACTTGTGGCTTGTATATAATATTCATCCCACACGTTCAAAATGTTCTCATACATATTACTATCAGTTCCTTTCATGAATACCTTCTCCATATTGTGATACATTTTCCTTCCTCCCTTACCTAAGCTGTGAAGTAGAATTTCCGCCTTTACTTCCGGTGACAGAGATGCTACCTCTTCCTCCAAGACGGACAAATAGTTTTCAAAATACACTTTCCACTCCCTCCACTCTGCAATGTTTTTATTAACCTCCTCCATGAACGGCACAGGTGGAGGGAGATTGTACATTCGGCCCCACTCCATGTTTAGTGTGCTGCAATACCTCTGAATTTCCCCGGAAGATGCCACCACCCCAATAATACAGCACCACAGTACCCAAACTGATCACTACGGAACACTGCTAATCTATTAACAACGTTGCCCACTTGAACCCTAAGGGGTATGAAGCACTTGTGTTAGTTTAATATGAATATTGCGACAAGGCTTCTAGGAAGACTGCTCGGATAACCCTTCCGAAAATGACAAGAAAAAGTAAACCCTGGCTGGGTTGCCAAAGTGAGATGGTCTGGTTAGTGGCAACTAAGGACAGAGGGGTGAATATTAATGGTAATTACTGTGCTGTTTTAATTGAGTGCGTATTGATAGAGGCTCGTGAAATGTAAAGTGACTTGACTGAAATGCGCACTGCCACGCGCTGAGGTACTCGCAGAGTGTAGAATTCTTCTCCCACTCACACGCTGCCAACTCCGAGTTCATTAGCTGTGTCCCTTAGATTAGCAGTGCGCAGCCTGTGTCCTGATGTTTTACCAAATCAGCCGCCTGCCCTTAAAGCGATCGCCTCCAAACGTCGTCCTCGCCTTCGCACTCTTCACCTCTGCGCCAACTGTGCCCAGACAGACATACGAACTTGGTCTGAAGCGCGCCTCCTTAGAATCGAACCGCAACACCCTTCAAAGCTTAAAGGTTGGTCGGAAGCGAGGTGCCCGACACGACACCCGAATTTAATTCCCAAGCTCCTTGACCGTTTCCCTATGCCCATGCACGAGGATAGAGACAGGGATCCTGCGTCTGATACTCTAATGGGGGTGCTTAGTTTTCCCGCTTTCACAAATGATAGGTGGTCACTTCTTCCACAAATGATAGGTGGTCACTTCTTCTGTCACCTCACCTCATTTGCTCCCTTAATATTATTTTCATTACTTTCTTCTTTGACCTCAATGAATTCACCTCAGGGAGACAACAACCACTGTCCCTTGTACAGTTTTCTTTTACTCCCTTCCTCAATAATCACAAACGATTATGTCACTCAAGGTACTGCCACGGTTAATATTCAGTCACTGGAACACAAGCTCGCTAAACTTTATGTCCCTCAAATATTTTTTCCAAGCAGCTACAATACACTGCCACCGTACAGTTTCATAAGTTTTCCACACCATATGTTCCGTTGAGCGCTCCTCCTAGCGTTTCAATGGCTCAATGCAATTATGCAGTACGGCTGCGGTTAAACCTCCTCCCAACTTAATGTGAGAATACATCCAAATTCACTGAGGCTATTAATTACTCGCCTTCATTACTTCTGGGAGTTAGGGGTTAGTGGCTCCCCCATGCTGTCACTCACTCAGGCCTCGAACACTTAGCGCTCACCTCAAAACCGTTTCTTTCACGTTGTTGTGAAAGTGACTACGTTCCTTGCTCCGCTCCCTTCTCCTCACGCAGCTTCAAGGACTCTCCACACAGACCTGTGCGACTCACTCGGGAACCACATGGAGTACCTTCAGTTTCCCCTGCCCTCTCCACACTTCACACTGGAAGAGTGTAGGTTACGAGGTCCTCCTTCCAAAACGCGTCCACAGGACCGGAACTTCCCGTCGACAACTCTGCGCATAATCTGAACAAGACTCGCTCCGTCTTCTTCTCACGAGGGCTCCCTGCCTTTCACCGACAGCATGACAGTCCTCACAAACCACGGAGGGGACTCAGAATGGTGTCAAGGAACGCCCCCTCAAAACCAGGAACGGAACACAGCTGCCGAGAGTCATACGCTTCACATTGACTTCGACAGTTTCACTTCATGTCTCCGGCTCTCAACCGGCAACTCGTTAGACCGATTTCCCGTTCATCAACTGGGTGAGTCTTCCTTGTTACTTCACTCCGCTCAAGCTTCAAATATATCCAGGGGGGAGGCACCACACTGACCCTGGCTCAGCTCCACGCCCTCGTCGCCATAAATGTAGTAATAAATCACTGCAGTTGAGGGTTCCAATATTAAGTTTATTTGATATAAGTACAACAGTTGCTCCCGGCTTGGCGGCTTCAACAATCTCTGAACATTCTAACCCGCACTCCCGGATGGAGCGTGGTTCATACCAAGGGAGGAGAGAGAGAGAGGGGGGAAATAGGGAGAAGGGAAAGGAGTAAAGTTACAACAGTGAGCTTGGTAACCCCCAACTGGGAATCTGCCTGTGAGGTATTGGAGTCAGAATCACTATTCATGCTGGAGCTTAGATACGATTCCGAGGTGTTATCCGGTTGTGCCACTCCTGGCACAGGTTTCTGAGTGGAACGACCAGGAATGGATGCAAACTTAAATCTCCTGCTAGCTTTAATAGCTTCATATTTTTTGGCAAATGTAAAAATTTGCCCCTCAGCATAGTCCGCTTTGTCTCTTTGAAATTTAAAAGCTTTCCTCTTCCTGATTGCTTCCTCTTCCTTTTGGAGTCTTGCCATCATTTCACTTCGCAGTTTTGTACATTCTATTGTTTGCTCACTGCATGATGATTCTATCTCCATATTAAGCTCATCTATTTAAGCCTGTGTTTTCAGACGATCACTCTCAGCATATCGTACCAGTATCTGTACTAGCCGGCGTGAGGAATCGAGATTACACTCTGCCCATTCCCTGAGCATATCTGGGTCAGGCTCTTCATAGCTGGGGGCTAGCATCACTCGCAGCCCCCGCGGTATTCTGTTGACCTTTAGATAGCGGCTCAGGGAGCGGTGCTCCCGCCACTTCGAAAGTTCCCGCCTCATAAGTTTATCCAGCTTTTTAAATTTCTCTCGGGTGCTCATCATTTCGCTTACAGGTGCATCTTGTACTGGGGACCCAGATGGCTCCAAAGCCGGGGAATCATCAAACTCATTTAGGGCTGCCAATTCCCTCGCTTTTATTGCGTCTGTTGTCATGCTGCCTTCCTTGGTTGTCTCACGCGCAATGGTCTTATAGACTTCAGTAATGTGCATCATAAAAAGTTTGGCCTAATATTTCTCGACACTGAGAAGGCAATCAATTGAGAATCTTGGACTTTTATGTGGGGTACTATGCTGAGAATGGGGTTTGGGCCAGAATTTAATAAGTTGAAGTATGTACAAGTCACCTAGAATCTGCGTTATGGGTAAGGAATCTCAGCAAGTTTGTATTAAGAGGGGAACAAAGCAGGGATGTCCCTGTTCCCCATTACTTGTTTGCAATATATATTGCCCCATTTGTGCAGATGCTAGAACAAAGTAGCATGATAAGGTCAATGGAATATGGGCTTTATCAGGTACGTGTTCTAGCATATGTGACAATATTGTGTTAGACTCTGCAGATCCTGCATGGGCAATATGGGAGATAGAAAACTTGGCTGAAGAATTTGGGCCAGTGTCGGGCTACAAACTTAACACAGCCAAAACTCATATAGTATGCACCTATCAGGCCTGTCTGGGGGAGAGTCTGGTAATGGACGAAGCTCGATATCTTGGTATAAACTCAGAATGTCCCTACAAGAATTATTCGAGGTTAACTGGGGAAGTATCATCTTAGTGGTTAAGCAGCAGTTAGATTGTTTGGAGTGTTTACATTCGACTTTAGTTAGGAGACAAAATATTTTAAAAATGATTGTCCTTCCCAAACTACTTTACAATTTTAGAGGAGTACCACTAGAGCTATCAAACAAACAGCTACAAGGGATTCAATTGTTATGTGATAGGTTAATGTGGGGACAACGGAAAGAGAGGAGAGCTTTTAAATACATGATGTTACCGCTAGACGGGCAGGTTGGTCTGTTCTGAACTTTTGTTTTTATTATTATGTTTGTCTATTGCAAAATAAATGTATTTTGTTGACAGGGGAAGACAAGATAGAGGCAGAAGCTCCAACAATATATCAAGTATTGCTAGGGGAAGAAATTAGAAATGTGTTAATGAAAGTCTCTGAGCCAAGCTATTACAAAAAAACAAGGTTTAAGGGTATGATTTCAGCCTATAAGGTTTGGAAAAGGGTATGTAAGTGGTTGAATATTCTACAATGGAATTATCATACTCCTCTCGATTCAGCTGTCAGGTTCCGGGAAATATTCAGGGACTATAAGATGTTGTGTTGGAAGATGCAGGGGGTTAGATAGTTGGGTGATTTATACAAGGGAGGGGTGCTATGCTCATTTGTGGAATTAGTTGAAAGCTATCAACTTCAACATTATGAATTTTTTAAGCATCTGCAATTGTGTGATTATCTTGTCAGACTATATGAGGGAATTACAATGCTTCCAATGGTAGAGGCTATTAGAAGGAAGGCTAAGATAGGGGTACTATATTCTATGTTAATTGAGTCTCGAAAGGACGATCTGGTTGCTCATGATCTCAAATTGGCTGCACGTTTAGGGGTCGATGGAGAGGTGATGCAGATTTCTATAGATATCGCAGGAAAAATACTGCTATCGGCGAATTTACAAACGCAACATTTTAAGACCATTTTTTACTTATATCACAAACCCGAACCTATGATGAAGTGGGGTTGAATTATTGATGGCAAATGCATTGATGGAGCTGATGGCATGCATGTTTTCTTTGAATGTACAGCACTGTCGAAATTTAAGCAACAAATAGAATTGCTTTTGCAAGAAGTTACAGGTACCTCTATATCAGTAATGAAGGTAATGATGTTGTTAGGGATACTGGTAAATATCTCATATTGTTGTATTTCTATCTAGGACCCCAACTCGATATTCCTGATTCATGCCCCTTATGTGGTTATAACTAATAATATCCTTATAAAGGCATAAGAATCATGTCCATATTCAGTAATAGCCCATGCAGTCCAAAACACAGCATGGCTACTCCCATAGACTCCTATAAAGCACAACGCGTTCTATAAACAAACCAAGCCACCAGCAGCCCGGGAAAACCCCCTGCTCTTGTTTTGATTTGCACAAGAACTCCTAGAGTCCAGAAAGAACTGTTAGTTCTTGGTGACGTCTTATGTCCAACCTTACGTCAAACCCGGCACCTTTCAGGTATAAATATACTAACGTTGCCTTAAGCAAACACACGGTGGTTGGGAGCAGAGCAACGTTCTACTTGCCCAGGAGCCCAGCTGTTATGAGAGCCAAAGGAAACCGCCCCTCCCTTTGACGCACTGCTAGAGACGCTGTCTTTTTCTCCAGCTGAGAAAATCCAGCTCCGGTGTTCCCAAGTTACTCTCGCGGGTTGCTGGGAGATCGAGTCCTGAGATGCGAGATACAAGACCTCCTTCATTCTATAACCAAGGCACAGAGCTGATTAAAACCTTAGAGAGAATTCTTGATTCCGATACTTGGCAAAACTTAAACTTAACTTAAGACTGCAACTTACTTACTCCTTCCCAAGTATTAGGCTTAGGTCAGGTACACCGGGGTAGGCGTATCTTAAAAGCACCAGTTGAGTTCGTTAATCAATGTTTTTATGTACGTATATATTTTATCCATTTTAAAGTATCATATTGCAAAGAAAATATATCAATGCTTTTACAGTATTATTTCATAATACTAATTTTTCTGTACGCACTTTACTTTATGATAAGTATTGCAATTGTGGAAATTCATTTCTCTTGCATGAGAAAGAAGACTGCTCAATAAAATAACACCTTTTATTGAAAACGCCCGTCTCTCTATTTCTCTGCACTATGGTGAAATTAAGCATGCGCGATTGACTGAGTGAAATAGTTGTCTATTGTTTTCACACGACTCTAGAGATACACTCGTTATTCTGAGGGAGCAAAGTTGTCATGTTTATGCAGTTGTCAGAAGCTAATCCCTTCTTGTCTAAACCAGGACAGTTAACCCTTTCCTGAACATTTGAGAAAGTTTCTAGTGACCTCTGAGCTAGCTGGCAAAACTAATTAAGTCTAACATAGTCAGTAGAGACCTAGATTCCCTCAGTCCTACGTCTACACTGCTGTTTATATTATTCCAATGCACAGAGCCTCTTGGGAATATAGGAACTACACTACATTGCGCCCAACATTTGGTAAGGCGATAATCTAACACAAGACACAAGAGTAACTCAGTCGTGCTTTTCACACAGACCCCTTTCTCCCGTAAAAAACTCCAATAGACGTCTGGAGTGGGTGAAAGGTTAAATCCGCCAGGACTTAGTAGGATGAGAATCCTATGTATTAGTTCTTGGTTTATTCAACGTTGAAGTATATGGTGTTCCAAAATATTGTGCACCTAATCTTTGTTTCCTTGAAACTTGCTCTGCAACAAAAACTTTTCTTTCAGTAAAATGGGGGAAAGTGATGAAGAAAGAGAAAGAGAAGCCTTAGCAACTCAACTCTTAGCAGAAGACACAAGTCTCCGACAAGATGACCCGAATGCTGTAATCATTCCGGTCAACTCTTAAACTTACAGAAAATGGACTATCACCAAGAGGTGGAACGGTCATATTTGTGATAGAGGCACATGAATTTCGGCAGACAGAGGTATTCTACACATGGATACACATGGATACATTTTCCAGCAGCACACGCTGTGACAAAAGATTTCCACTATTACAAAATAGAGGAACCTCCGGATGAACACACTCCTTTCGAGGACGTTTAAATCCCACTAACTTACCAAGAGCACCTGCTCTGGTTTAAAGGCGCCCTAAAACCTAAAATTTAGGCCTGGGCGAAGCACTACTCTACGCTATCGGAGTTTGCGGAGTTTGCGCAACTTCGCACTACGCGAGCTGCACGTAGCACAGTGCGAACACGCGTAGTGCAGTGCAGCGTAGCGTAGTGAAGGGCTCATTTTTTTGCTTGTTCGTGGTCCTGAACGTCATGTTCGCGACCGCGAGCAAGCAAAATTACATCCCGGCGAGATTCTCAACGCGGGGAGGTAAGGTTTCTCATTGTGAGTGGTTGCGCATGCTCGCGACCGCTCTCAATGAGAAACTACCAGTTCGCGTTGAGAAAGCAGCAGCTCGAGTTATATTCTACTCGAGCAGCAGAAAACTACAGCTCGCACTGTGCAAGATGACGTTTTCAATGATTGTACAGTGCAGGATGCTTGTCCTCACTATGCAATCATTGAAAACACATTCTACTACGCAGCTCGCGTAGTGCTACGTGAAGTTCGCGTAGTGCGAAGTGCACTTTGCGTAGCTTCGCATAGCGCTACTTCACGAACTACGCCCACCCTTAATAAAAATCACATCACCAGGCAAGGTCCACTAGGTAGACCAGGAGCCACGTGGCCGGTTCTAGCCAGCTACACACCACATCCAGAGATTGGCAAAATGTCAAACGAAGAACTCTTAGTTATAATAAAAGAATTAACAAAGGCATATAGAGAATTAGTTCAATTGGCAATGGAGGATATAACATACCTCCAGAAATTGAAAGAGACAGATATAACAGACCAATCATTTGAACTTGCCAAAATCATAGAAAAACCAATAAAACCCCAACTAATTGAAAATCCTGAAAAAACCTTTATTACAAATAAATCTGAACACTCCAAAAAAGAGTTGGGATGGTAATAAACAATCCACTCCCAAGGAAAAACGTTTTCAGTCCAGAGGAAGGTCTCCTCAACGGAGAAATAGATCTCCTGGTCAAGGAGGCAAGTCTCCCCAAAGGGAACCCTCCGAGAAAAGATACCGCCTTAGAGATAGGGATAAACTGAGAAAACCTGATAGCTATCAAGATATTGATACACGTCCCTCTCAATCTTTTCAGACTTCCTCACAGAAATCGGAAAGAAGAGGACGGTCAGAACACAAGGAAGAGCACGTCAAGTCCAAAGAAAAAGAACCTGCTCATCAAAATAAACAATCACAATTTCCCAGGAAGAATCAAGTATAAAAATTAACCACATCGCTGCTGCACATTTTCCCCTCCGGTGCTGAAGAATTCAGATTTACATCATTTTATGACGAGCTCAGCTCGTCATCAGCACAGCTCCACTGTGCCTCATGACGAGCTGAGCTCGTCATGAGCATGGAAAGGGTTAAACATCCTGAGGACACAACTGAAAAACGGAGAGTGGGCCCTTACTGTGCTAGACAGTGCAGCAGAAATGACCATAGCTCGCAAGATCCTGATGAATCTTCTGGAGACAGTGGACACAAATGAATACATTCACTCAAAACTGCAGACACACGAGTTAGTGTGCCCCATAAACTATGTGAAATAACATTACGTATAGAGGGAGATAAAACTAGGAAAATAAGAGGTCTCTTTTGGGAGAAACTTTCTAACGGCTATGACATCCTGTTAGCTGAAGAAGACTGGCCACCAGAGTTTGTCAGGGAGTGTCCTCATGCCTTAGAAATGATTATGCCTGCCTTCTCAAAATCAGCCCACTGAACAAAGGCAGTACCCAATTAAACAAGAAGCGAAAAAGCAAGTCAGGGAGATCTTAGATCAACTTGAATATCAGGGGGTGAATGAAACATGCACCTAACAAATGAGCAATCCTTTGTTTCCTGTCTCCAAGCCAGACGATTCATATCGTCTAGTTTTGGACTACAGACACCTAAACTCCTGCTGCAAGATATTTGCAGTACAAAACTCATACAGTTCAGCACTAATGAATAACATTGTGCACAAAAAATATAAAACAACATTAGACATCTCTAATGGATTCTTTTATCAAAACATTGCACCTGAAAGCAGGTATTTGACCGCTTTCTCAATAATGGGGTCGCAAAAACACTTCTGTTGACTCCCACAGGGATTCAAGAATAGCCCAGGATTATTCTCAGCAAGGGTAACAGAGTTACTACAAATATATGATGATGAGGCATTATCCTATGTCGATGACATATATCTCACAGATGATGACCTAGAGACTCACTTAAAAAGAGTTAACACCATAATACTTGGGTTCGCATCTGAGGGTTACAAATTCTACTTCAAAAAGTCAAGAATTGCCCATCTTACAGTCCTATTTTTAGGATATGAATTATCAAGTGAAGGCAAAAGCCTGGCAGACAATTTCTTAGAGAAATGTGCAGTACTCTAAGCACAAAAAAACCCTGAAAAATGTACAATCAATACTAGGCTTCCTGAATTTCGGTAGAACATACATTCTAAAATATGCAGAGAGGGTTAAACCTCCCTATGAATTAATAAAACCTGATTTCAAACCAATACATTGGACTCAGAAACACACAGAAATCTTAAGATCACTACAAACAGACATGTTAGCTAAAACAAAATTGTAAACTCGCAAAAATGTACGCAACTTTGTAATCTGACTCATCCCAGGAAGATGCGGATTCACGTACCTGACCTCTAATGAGGGAGAAACGGTACCTATAGCTTATAAATCACACTTGTACACACAAGCTGAAATAAAATTCAGCTCTACAGAAAAAATTCTGACAGCGGTTCAAACTGCTGTAGCAAGAGAAAGAGCCCTAGCCCAAGGCAAGAGAATAACTATTTATACAGCAGAATCAGCCCTTGAGGCGTTAACAAGCCCAGTCAATCTGATACCAGTGGCATTAGATCCAAAATGGATACAATGAGAAAATTCCCTTGTTACAGAAAACGTGAAATACTATGTTGACCCGAAACTGAAAAAAACTAGATGATCTAGAATACGAACAAGAATATCCTCTGCCAATCGAAATTCTGCATCTCGAACAATATAACTGCGTAATCTATATGGACAGATTCGGACAACGATGTAGATAAAAAATCCTACAATGCAGCGTGCATGATTGTTAAAGGTCGCTGGCGCTCTGGTAAATTCAGACCTATGATTACCAAAACTGAATCACTCAGAAACTGTTCAGCTAAACGAGCTGAAATAAGATCTTTAAAGATGGAGCTAGAAAATGCCGATCGTGAATTCCCCACACTGATAGTGTGCGATTCGCATTACTGCATCCAGTCTTACAAAAAGAGCTTGCAGACCTGGATTCAAAACGGTTACAAAGATGACACAGGTGCCACAATAAAGCATAAAAAGCTTTGGGAACAAGCAGTTCTTTTACAGAAAGATCTACGAAAGACTCACCTGATACATGCACTGAGTCATCAACGTGATGGCGTTCAGGTTGCAGGGAATTCATTGGCTAACACAGCCACAGCGAAAGCGGTTCAACAGGCTTCCGTAGCCACAAAAAAGCGTTCAGAAAAACACATAGATGGGGAAACCATGCTGGCAGTAAAAGCCTCATTAAAAGGCCATTATGCAGCATTACCTCTCAACTATCCACTCAGTAATACATACATAATTGATGCAAACTCCGTTCCTTTTGCTCAAATCCCTGGAGTGGGGGATAAAGTAATTCCAAACACGAACCGGAGAGTTTTCTTGATGAAAAACGCACTCATGGGACTGGGTCTGAGGCACCAAGAGATCTTGAAATCTCTAATAGAATTACAATCAGAATACTGGTGGCCGGGGATGAGCTTGCAAATTTACAAGTTTGTAAAAGATTGTCCAGACCGCAACAGAGATCGCAGTTGTGAACCGGACCAGACTATTGCCAGGACACCTTTATTAGAAAGCATCAGGTGATCTATACGCAGAAATCCAGCCAGAGAAATGCTTCCCATAATTATTAAGACAAAACTCACTTGAAAATGTGGCCCCAGCGCTCGGCTGACGCCAGAACTGTTATAAAAGATTTGCGAGTATTTATCGGCACATACGCAATTGGCATGCTACATTCTGAGCAGGGTCCTGCGTTTAGCTCTCGAGCTTACAAAGAGGCCATGGCCAGCATGGGCATTGTATTGCGGTACTCTTCTCCCTTCCATCCTGAGGGAAATGCGGTAGTGGAAAGAAAAAAACGTGACATAAAGCAATCTATAACGGCGAGGGTATTAGGTTCGGGTGATGGGTGGGTCAAACATTTAATAAGTGTCCAACGCAGTCTTAATAACATGCCAAGAAATTCTCTAGGAGGTATCAGTCCGTACAAACTTTTGTTTGGTACTATAATGATTATCCAGGATCTGGATCGTCAAACTTCAGTGGTAGAAGAAAAAACTTTTGATATCAAAGATCGTTTGGCTGTTTTACAGGACTTGAATGAAACAAGAAAAAGTCTAAGTAACATAAAGTTTAGGCCAACAACCACTGAAGAACCACCTGTCCCAGCAAGACCTGTCTGGATTCCAAAGATTGGGGATCTGGTCAGAGAAAAGATCGCGGGGAAGAAGGAATTTGGGCCTTCTTACAGAAAAGCAGTACTTGTCTTAGCTGTCATCGGAACAAAATCAGTACTACTACCGCCACTTGCTGGTAAAAAGGAAAACAGAATTGTTTCCATTGACTTGGTGAAACCACAAACATGTGGCCGATAATGAATAGCAGGCCCAGTGGACTACCAAGAAATAGCAGAAGAAGGAACAACTTTGCTACAATCCAAAATTGTTCAAACTGAGAGACTAATCACATTTGACAAAACTGCAGTAAATAACAAGGGACTATACAATAAAGCCAAGGAACTTGTGCCTCTCAAAACCCAAATCGCACCAATTTGTAATGATATACCAATCTACAACGATGTAGCCTCAGAATGTACAAATGTAACAAAAGAAAATGCAAAGATCAATGGAAATCCGGAAGTAATCCCACCAATTGACAGAACGGCATCTGGCTATTTTATCAACTTAGATGACTTTTCCGATGATCCAAGTGAACATGGAGACAAGCCAGCAACAGAAACTTTCAAAGAAAAAATTACGGAAATTCTTCACCAACTAAAAGAAACATATCTGATTTCATCATGGATTGAACAATGGGTTGTGTTAGGTGTACTTTTCCTCCTGCTTTGGCTGATCCTGGTTTTAAGCTTGGGTAAATTCATTGATGGAAAATATACTACAATGGACACAGCAAGTCAGAACATCAACTTCACATCTCACAGATCCTCTCACATCGAGAAAAGAGAACTATTGTCAGTGAACATCACAGCAAAGCCTATACCTGGTGGTATATCATGGGACAGAACTGACTATGATATTTTGGGCCCGATTGAGCTCTTGTAGTATCCACACCCGTTTAAGGTTTCCTTAAGTGACTTTGTGATACCCAGTTCTTTTTCTGATGATTGGGACTTTGAAAATATAAATAATATGATGTCAGATTTAGTAATGTCAGCTAAATTCACAGAACATGATTATTTACAGGGTTCATCAAATTATGAAGAATTATACTGTTACAATCACTATGGTCATCACTATTTGCATAAATCTGCTCAACCTAGAAATGTTTTTACTTACAATCAATGGGAACATTGTCCAACTCTGCCAAAAGGCAGCTCGAAGACATTCTATGAGAAATTTCCATACTTCTCAGGGTTTAACAATAGTGATCCAGAAACGTTTTATTTTAAAATGTTAAACAAAACAGGAATGAAAACAATGTTGACAAATACTAAATTAATTTATTCTGAAAAATTCTATGACAAAATGTCCACATTTGGTTTTGAAATTTGGAAAAATAACATTGAAACAAAAACAATCTGGGGTACAAAAGAGTGGCAGGTACAAGGTCTAGAATCATTATTTAAAGCCCGCATGATCCCAGAACAAATAATATTCCTGAATGATACCATTCAACAAACTACTTGTCTTGGTTTAGCTAAGATAAAAGACTTAAATAAACCGTATATTTCAAAACCCATACCTGATAGCAATAGCACTACGGATGTGGAAATAGACGTATACCATATTTTTCACCAAAACAGAACAAATCCTGATTGGAAAAAATAGTTGATCTGGCCCACAGACACAAACAACTGTCAAGATAGATTCCTGAACAAACAGGAGCTAAAAATGACCAGGCCAGATCCAAGATATTCCCAGAGACAACATCCACGGATAGTTACAAGATACAGTGTAGGGAAACTATGCCTTGAGTGGCTACAGAAATCAACACTGGCTGAAATTAATCAACACTTGACTTTACTTAAAGAAGGTGC
Organism: Lissotriton vulgaris; assembly: GCF_964263255.1. NCBI lineage: Eukaryota > Metazoa > Chordata > Amphibia > Caudata > Salamandridae > Lissotriton > Lissotriton vulgaris. The sequence goes on along the minus strand of NC_141691.1, from coordinate 2,096,472,520 downwards.
TGACTTGCGAGATTTCATAATGGGACCTCGCAAACAACGTCAAAAACGTTTCATAGCTGCCGGTATATACGCTGCATACAACGATGCTTGGAAAGTAATGCAAATTGAAACAGCAGAAAAAATATGAGAAATTGATCGTATAAATTTGGAAAAATCACTTTCTGTAGTAGATAATGGGTTAACGACTCTGTCCTCCAGAATATATTCACTAAACAGTATTGTATCATCTGCCTTTGAAATAATAGAGCAAGACTTGCCTGGTCAGTCCCAATTACGTTCTATTGTACAGCTTGGCTGGACGTTGCAAAACCTACGTTCAGGCTACGTGCCATGGCGTCTAATCAATGTAACGTCATTATTTTCTATCTTTAACCTTACTGATAAACAAATCAGTTTGGCACAAAAAGGAGCAGATTATACGATTCTGAACATTGAAAAACTTGAGAGATTACCATTGACAATGTCAGAGAGACCTGTCATTGAATGGATAATACATGAAACGATTACAATTCCGTTAACAACTTTCCAGTTTAAATATTGCCAAGAATATATACCAGCATGCCAGTATGAAAGGTTTGGTAAAGGATACATCAAATCAACCTGGGATTTACCTTACACACACACATGTTATAGTGAAGGGAAAAAGGAGGTATTCCTCAGTGAAAATAATTGTAAAAAATCACTAAGCGGTACACTTCTGTGTCAAGGGGTATGTAACTGTTACCACACATTTTTTACCATGCATACCATTACCACGCATACTTTTACAACGCAGGTCATTTTACAACGATTACCTTTACAACGCATTACACTGCAACGCACATACTATTACAACGCATACCATTACAACGTAAGTATAATTATAGGTAAGTTTTTTTTTAAACATTTATTAGGGGTATTTAGTTATGGGGTACAGGTGTCTTTTTAGGTTTTAGGGCTGGGTTTGGGTTTTGGGGTACAGGGGTATTTTTAGGTTTTAGGGCTGGGTTTGGGTTTTGGGTTACAGGGGTATTTTTAGGTTTTAGGGCTGGGTTTGGGTTTTGAGGTACAGGGGTATTTTTAGGTTTTAGGGCTGGGTTTGGGTTTTGGGGTACAGAGGTATTTTTAGGTTTTGGGCTGGGTTTGGGTTTTGGGGTACAGGGGGATTTTTAGGTTTTATGGCTGGGTTTGGGTTTTGGGGTACAGGGGTATTTTTAGGTTTTAGGGCTGGGTTTGGGTTTTGGGGTACAGGGGTTTTTTTAGGTTTTAGAGCTGGGTTTGGGTTTTGGGGTACAGGGGTATTTTTAGGTTTTAGGGCTGGGTTTGGGTTTTGGGGTACAGGGGTATTTTTAGGTTTTAGGGCTGGGTTTGGGTTTTGAGGTACAGGGGTATTTTTAGGTTTTAGGGCTGGGTTTGGGTTTTGGGGTACAGGGGTATTTTTAGGTTTTAGGGCTGGGTTTGGGTTTTGGGGTACAGGGGAATTTTTAGGTTTTAGGGCTGGGTTTGGGTTTTGGGGTACAGGGGTATTTTTAGGTTTTAGGGTTGGAATTGGGTTTTGGGGTACAGGGGTATTTTTAACATATATTTATAAATAATAAAATTAAAATTAATTGTATTAATAAAAAAATTAATATTAAAAAATAAATAATTAAATTAAATAATAAATAAATAAATTAAATAATAAAAAAATTATTATTTACATTATATATTATTATTATATACTTACCTATACTTACGTTGTAATGGTATGCGTTGTAATGGTATCTGCGTTGTAGTGTATTGCGTTGTAAAGGTTTTCGTTGTAAAATGACCTGCGTTGTAAAAAATGCCTGGTAATGGTATGCGTGCTAAAAGTACGCCTGGTAACATCATAAATCCGTGTCAAGGTATTAACTTGCATGGAGCCTGCGAAGGGTCTTCAAATAACCTTTCATGTCACCCTCAAGCCACTCCTGCGAAACAGATAGAGTCATTTTTCAGACCACTTTCTAACGGTAGCTACATTTTAATAAATGACCACAGCTGTTGTGGAATGGTGCCAGGAGAATGCTATCTCGTAACGGTTACTTCCAGGGTCGTTTGCTGTATGCAAGTATTGTATCCAAACAGCAATCCAGACATGGAGGCAGCAATATGGCCTAATGTAAATATCTCTTCTATTCGAATTGATACTTTAAGCAGAATGAAGTCTATTCTTTTACAGACTATTGTGCCTCTGACCTCGTCCAAAGAAACGTATGATCTGCAAGTTGCAAGGACAGCAGCAGAGATACATACCCTTTTATCGACAAATTGCCCCGTGCATTTTGTTGAAATGTTAAGCCAAATCTTAACACCTTGGCTGCTAATGGTTTTCCCCTCCTGTGCTGATAGATCTAGAACCCTATAGTTTCATGACGAGCTCAGCTCGTCATCAGCACAGCTCAACCGTGCCTCATGACGAGCTGAGCTCGTCATGAGCATCAAAGGGGTTAAACATGTCTGATACCAGTGGTATCGCACATGTATTTAACACAGTTTTTTCGGGACTGTTAGCATCCTTTGAAACAGTTCTGGGCATCTTCCCGAATTTCGTCCATTCTGTCTTTGGCGGCCTACCCTTAATATTGGGACTCGTGGCAGGAATCTTATTTTTTATACTTCTGCTCCGATATGGCAAGCCAATCCACAGACAAGACTCCGGCAACGATGGAAGAAACGATCCTAGCAATACGATACCGAGACCGTATCACTAAGGTCCTCGGATTGGCCCAGCTAAGAGATCTGAATACAACTTGGTTTCTTTCATTCAGACCAATCTGGCAGGATTGCATCTTACCTGTGCTTTGATGTCTGCTATGCAGAGAAGAATGCGTGTTGGACGTCTGTCTTACACTACCATCAGCAGTACAAATGGATATTGACCCTTTGCTTTGTCCTGTAACAACTCATGCAACGTGTTGTCCCAGCGGCTACCTATTCTGATGACGGCATTCGTTGAGACTTCACCATTACGAGTAGGTGGCGGTGAAGTACGAGAGGAAAGCATCACCAAACAGGTATAACCTTCTGTGAGCATTGATGATCCAAACATCGATGATAGCAATCACGCACAGAACTGCACAGTTACAGTATTTTCAAACTTGGTCGAACTTTCACCTGATGTTGTAGACCACTTTTTTGCGAGTCTGTCTGATATGATGTTCTCTCCTAACAACGAGAATAACTTTTAAAAATAATGGGCACACAGCGTTCCCTGAACTCTGAATTCGGCCTTCAGTTTTGTTAAACAAATGGAACTATTGTTTTACTTCCCCTGAAAGTGAAATTATTTTTTCTTTTTTTCAAAAATACTTACTTGTTCTGGCACATGGTACTCTGCTTAAAGTAGAAGTAGTCTTAGAGAACAGAGCTTCTATTTTTAGAGACGTTAGAGACAATATTTACCTCAGGCTCTAGCACATGTACAGTATCGTATAAATATGTGATGAAATGGTCTCGACCTTCGTTTCTATATACAGAGCCATTTCATGTGTAATTTTCGCAATTCGTTCAGCTGATATATATGCATTTAACTGAATGATAACACTGCTTGAAGAGCGTACAGTACCAATACTCATTTTCGTGTATAAACCATACACCATTTCAAATGCAATTTATGTATGTTGGGGTGGGTTGAAAAACACACATGCATCGTTATATGTTTATATTGCTTATTATTTGGTAATGATGGACATTCATACTTGGAGTGGGTGTTGTATTTCTATCTAGGACCCTAACTCGATATTCCTGATTCATGCCCTTATGTGGTTATAACTAATAATATCCTTATAAAGGCATAAGAATCATATCCATATTCAGTAATAGCCAATGCAGTCCAAAACACAGCACGGCTACTCCCATAGACTCCTAGAAAGCACAACGCGCTCTTTAAACATACCAAGCACCAGCAGCCCGTGAAAAACCCCTGCTCTTGTTTTGATTTGCACAAGAACTCCTAGAGTCCAAAAAGAACTGTTAATTCTTGGTGACGTCTTATGTCCAACCTCACGTCAAACCCGGCACCTTTCAGGTATAAATATACTAACATTGCCTTAAGCAAACACACAGTGGTTGGGAGCAGAGCAACGTTCTACTTGCCCAGGAGCCCAGCTGTTATGAGAGCGAAAGAAACAGCCCCTCCCTTTGACGCACTGAGAGAGACGCTGTCTTTTTCTCCAGCCGAGAAAATCCAGCTCCGGTGTTCCTAAATTACCATCGCAGTTTGCTGGGAGATCGAGTCCTGAAAAGCGAGATACAAGACCTCCTTCGTTCTATAACCAAGGTACGGAGCTGATTAAAACCTTAGAGAGAATTCTTGATTCCGATACTTGGCAAAACTTAAACTTAACTTAAGACTGCAACTTACTTACTCCTTCCCACGTATTAGGCTTAGGTCAGCTACACCGGGGTAGGCGTATCTTAGAAGCACCAGTTGAGTTTGTTAGTCAATGTTTTTATGTATGTATATATTTTATCCATTTTAAAGTATCATATGGCTAAGAAACCATATCAATGCTTTTACAGTATTATTTCATAATACTACTTTTACTGTACGCACTTTACTTCATGATAAGTATTGCAATTGTGGCAATTCATTTCTCTTGCATGAGAAAGAAGACTGCTCCATAAAATAACACCTTTTATTGAAAACGTCTGTCTCTCTATTTCTCTGCACTCTGGTGAAATTAGGCATGCATGATTGACTGAGTGAAATAGTTGTCTATTGTTTTCACACGACTCTAGAGATACACTCTTTATTCTGAGGGAGCAAAGTTGTCGTGTTTATGCTGTTGTCAGAAGCTAATCCCTTCTTGTCTAAATCAGGATGGTTAACCCTTTCCTGAACATTCGAGAAAGTTTCTAGTGACCTCTGAGCTAGCTGACAAAACTAATTAAGTCTAACATAGTCAGTAGAGACCTAGATGACCTCAGTCCTACGTCTACACTGCTGTTTATGTTATTTCAATGCGCAGAGCCTATTGGGAATATAGGAACTACACTACAAAATGAGCAACAAGGGTGCAAATTTAGATACTTATCATTTATTGCCGCAGCTGTGGCATGCTTACGTATTGCCTCATGCTTGCTCTAAAGTGAGGCTTCCACATTTGAGATGTGGAAGGCAACAATTTATCATGTTTTTAAAATGGAATACAGTTTATATGCCTTAAAATCAGCCAAATGTCAAAAACTTGGTATTTAGATATGGGAGTCTATGATGCAATATATGAAACAATAAGTTGATTTAGGTTGTTTAACGATAATAAAATTGAAACCTGCTTTGCTGATGTTGCTTGTGCTTGTCTATGGTACTGTATTAACTATTTTGTTAATATTGATTATAACTGTTATGCCATGTATTTGTGACATGGCTTGAGCTAATAAAAAAAAAGAAAAGAAGGAAATGCTATAGGTCTTGGATTTGCTTGAGTAAGAGTTATTTGTGCTGTACATGACAATGTCTTTAGCCATGTGTTATGGAGTGTATCTATGCAGTATGTAGTGGAATTATGTGGGTTGGATTGGAATTGCTAGTTGTGAAATTTTGAGTCGTGGAATTGTGTGGTGTGGAATCGATTTGTGTAGTAGAATTATGTGGCATGGTGTACAGTGGAATTATGTGAATAGTAAATGTGTTATTGAGTGTATTGGAATTATATGGAATAGGATTGTGTATTATGGAATGCAATTTTGTGGAATGGCATTTTGTGGTGTGGTATGTAGTGAAGTTTAATTGTGTGGTGTGCTGTTGATTTTTGTGGTATTATGTGGAATTGTGTGGTGTGGATTGGATGTATGTAGTGTGTTGTGTAATTGTGTTGTTGAGATGAAATATGTGCTTTGGTGACAAACGTGGTGAGTGGAAAACAGAGGAAGAGATCACATGTACCGACACATATCAAGGACACAGTGGAAAGTAGATGTGGTTTAAGAAAAAAGTTTCTGCATGTTAAAGAAATACATTTCTTTGACTTTTGAAGAGAGTTTGCCAAACATTTTCAGGGCTCTGCTTTGTGCATCTGCCTTTGTAAAATCCTCACTTGACACACACAAACAAAAGGTCAACATTAGTTTTATTAAGCAGGCAGGGGAAGAGCCAGTGCCTGAAGGCACAGAGTGAAGGAGAGGCAGCCATTAGTGCTACAATTAGGAGAAGGATGGAGTAATGGGAAGAGGGGAGAGAGAGGCGGGAAAGGACAAGTCAAACAAGCTTGCATTTTTATTTGTGCAAATGTGTGCAGTGCGCATTACAAATTGTAATACTGAGTAAAGAATAACATGTTGCTGTCTAAATGTGATGTTCTTATGTGTTCAAAATTAAATTAAAATAAACCCACAAAATGAAAATGAATAAGTTTGATGTTATTTAATCTCTCAAACTCCTCCCTGTAACGAGTGAGTAGTTAATCCAGTCCTGCATGTGTTTTTGTGTTACTGGCAAAGTGAATTTTTCATTGACTAATCCAGTCCCGAATACAGCTCACTTGGTATAGGACAGATTTTATTTATTGTTATAGTTATCAGCATGGCTTAGGCAGTTGAGCGTGGTACTCATGTTTATAATTTCATATTATGGTAAAGAAGAGGGTAATTACACCTGCAATTATTAGTGATTAGAATCAACAGGAGTGGGGTAGAAATAAATAACAAGTTATGAAGTAAACCTTTCTCATCCTCCACTTGTGAAAAAGCAGCTTTGACTCTCAAGACTTTTGATGCCGCTTGGTGCAAACCACCTCTAATTTACATAATAATAGCGATCAAAATAACGAGGCAGGCTCTGGAATTGGAAGACGAAGAACAAGTTTATTTCTCCGGAGGAGAACACATCACATCAGACACCGGAGCTATCGCCAGGAGGTGCTCTAACTGCATCTCTGTGGCATGGCTTTTTAAACTGTTTTCTGTCTCTTTATTACATGGTAAAACCTTCCTGACATCAGTTAATTGCATATTCTAACATCCTTGGAATCCCCGCCTTAAGCTAGTTCCCACACAGACCTTGCAGCAATTGTCCCCCACCCAGATGTAACAGATGATCGCTATCTCGCAGCTGGACATTCCAACAGGATCTAAAAGTACGTGGGATCAGACAGATCTAAGGGTTTGGGTTATTGTTTAAGTCAGGCCCCTTTGTTGGTGAAACAAGCCCAGCCATGTGTAGGCAATAAACAATGTCCACAGGGTTCGGTTAGTGCCTGGGACAGGACTGAGTGGCCAGGTGCAGGGAAGGAGGTTATAAAAGGGGGCTTGCCTGTGCATGGAGGATGAAAGGACAAACGGGTTTGGCGCGGGAAGTGACTCCGGGGCATTGTCATGCTGACAAGGTTTTAAGACCCTAGTACGTGTGTTCAGGCTTAGTTAGAGTGCGGGAGGATGATGGTGGGGTCAGGGTGACACACAGGTTACCAGCAGTGTACGAAATGGCTGTGATGTCTAAAATGGTTGCCGCTTATGCACAAGCAAATGCCTATGTTAAGCAAGATGGCGCCGGCAATGTTCATGCTTGTTATTTTAATTCTAACACACTTCCCCCTCACAATAAACTGAGAAGAACTGTGAGGGGCAGATTTACAAGCCCCATGTGCTGCAGGTGCATCACATTGTGTGACCTGCCGGTGGCGCAGCCTGCTAAAGGATATTTACAAGCACAGGTAAAGTCACCCTGAGTGACTTAACCTGTGCTTATAAATATCGCCCCTGTTCACGCAACACTTTGCATGATAGGGGTGGGACTGGGGTGTTGCTGTGGGTCTTCCCACGCAACATCCATGTCCACTGAGGCATTTCCAGATTTGCGAGAAATCGCAAACCTGTAAATGCTTCAGTATGTTTTCATTTCTCCTTGTTTTTTCCTCTTTAAATGTGTGCTGTATTCTACAGCGCGCATTGAAAGAGGAAAATGCCTGCAGTGATTGCTTTTGTGCAGGAAGGGGACCCTTCCTTCACAAAAGCAATCTCCCCATGGCACTGGCATCCTTGCACCAAGGTGCAAGGGTGCAAGGATTGTAGATATGTCGCAATCCTGTGCTCTGAAAGTGCTGCAATGTGGCACAGCCAAAGGGCAGTGTACAATGCCCCTTTCCATTCCTCCACACTCACCTGCTGTTTTCTGAGATCTCCAAACACAACACTAGTATTATTAGGCTGATTGGTGTTCTTTATTCAAAACTGGCAACAAGTGTAGCTCATTAAACAATAGAAAAATAGCAAAAGTTAACCTGTCGGGATAAGATCTGCAGAAACTGTCTGCTGGTGATATAACATTTACTCATCTTCAGCATCTGAACTTTCATTGCATAAAGTATCCGCTCTGAGTGCCAGCAGGTGAATTCATTTACTGAGAAAAGCATGGCATTACATTTCTTGGTGTTGTTTAATTGCCAGCTGGAGATGGCTCACAATAATTTTTAGTCTTAAGAATTAAAGGGGTGAAGTGGCAATAAGAGGGCTAGACGCCTTTGTACCATCAACAAAAGTCTCAAGAGCTGCTCTGTCTCAGAGTCTGGGAGGGCTGCTTGCTCGGCGGATGAAATGGCGTGGTTTCCTGGTCAGCTGTGGAAGATTGCACCAGGTCCGCTTGTTAGGAGCCTTTCATGTGCATCTGTCAAATGGCCGTTCACGTTCTCCTGGATTGCTGTTTAGCTTTGAAAGTGCAAATGAAAATGCTTTGTAAAAATGCATTTTATGCTGGTAAATGGAATGCATTTTTACAAATATTATGTCTTGTACTAAAAAAGCGAAACAGAAATTCATTCCTTTTACAACAAAAATGGCGAGTGCTGACCATCAAACTCCTGAGCTGATGAAGGAAACAAACTTTTGGAATGAATTATATGGAACTGCCTTAGAGTGCCTCATGAATGTTTGGAAGGGAGGGGGAGGGACAGCAGCGAGAGTGGGGTTGAGGAGCGAGGGAAGAGAGATGACAAGGAAAGCTAAACCAGTGCTGCCCTCGTGAAAGATGCAAAAACAACAGGTGATGGACAGAATGCAGAACAATGTCATACATTCACCCCAGTACAGAGATCTGGGCCTAAATCCATCGTTGTTTTGCTCACCATGCCTTTCCAGTTTGAACCCAGCCATATGCAAATCAGTCTTGACCCTGTGCCCCATGGGAACAGTCCAGCCCGAACTGCCAAGCCAGGTCCTCCCTGGACTGGAAACAAGCATCCAAGGACCGGTTTCGGGCTTTCAGCCCTCATCAGCCTGGATAGCTTGATTCCAGTGGCATGGAGAGCACGGGACTCACGTCTGAGCATACTCGTCCCACTCGGGGTGACAAATTCAAAAACAACAGGTGATGGACAGAATGCAGAACAATGTCATACATTCACCCCAGTACAGAGATCTGGACCTAAATCAATCGTTTTTTTGCTCACCATGCCTTTCCAGTTTGAACCCAGCCATATGCAAATCAGTCTTGACCCCGTGTCCCATGGGAACAGTCCAGCCCGAACTGCCAAGCCAGGTCCTCCCTGGACTGGAAACTAGCATCCAAGGACCGGTTTCGGGCTTTCATCCCTCATCAGCCTGGATAGCTTGATTCCAGTGGCATGGAGAGCACAGGACTCACGTCTGAGCATACCCGTCCCACTCGGGGTGACAAATGCAAAAACAACAGGTGATGGACAGTCCCAGGTCCCGGTCCCAGGATGCTTGTTTCCGGTCCAGGGAAGACATGGCTTGACAGTTCAGGATGGATTGTTCCCATGGGGCACAGGGTCAGACTGATTTGCATATGGCCATATCTGAACTGGGGTGGCTGAGTGAGCTAAAGAATGGTGATGGATTAAACCCAGATCAGTTGACTGGGGGTGAGTGTTTGATTTGCTTAAATGCTCTGTCCATCATCCCCTTTTGTATCGCCCTCCTCAAAGGGCACCACTCTGATAGAAAGAGCCTGCTTGCTGGAAGACAGATATAATACACAGAACCTGCCCTTCTCTGTGGAAACCAGAGCCAGTCCACGCCGGGGCAGCTGTGAGGAGCAAGGCAGGCACAGACAGCAGTTCCCATTGCTCTGAGGCAGGCTGCAGCACAACCTTCCCTATCTGTCTGCCTCGCTCTGCTGTGAGGCAGCTGGAGCCCTGTGACTGATTGAGGGGGGGGGAGCAGGGAAAGTGGAACCAGGAAATACACAATAAAAACAATTCCAGTGCAGTGCTGGTGAAATGCTTGCCGTACTGATAGATAATTCTGATAGATAATTGACAATTATTATCAAGCAACCAAGTGGGAGGCAGGGCAGGGGAAGCAGCTATAAAACAACTGGAGTGTTAAGAGGGGTGGGAGGAAAAATGCTGTATTTAAATGTAAGAAGCTAGGGCACTGGAGCTGAACACAGACAAACAGTGAAAGAGCAGGAAACCAAGAAAGAAAAGTGTCTCCCAGAGAACAGGTAAGAACCATAGTGGAATGAGACAGTACTAAGCCACTGTCCTGTGGGAGGAACAGAAGAGAGAAAGGAGACACCCAGAAGCAGGACTTACCACTAGCAAGCAAGGATTTTTAAAGTACACTGACATAGACAAATGGCAAAAAAGGGGATGAACTTGATGCACACATATTGATTACATCTCGGAGAGACAGCTGCCGGTCTAGCTTGACCTAAAAATCAGTTTTTGCCTGTTTAAAATTAAAAGGCACAGTGTAACCCAAACTGCCTAGCCGCTTCTAAATAAAAACGCAACATCTCCTTATGTTTATAAATTATGTTTATAAAAAACAAGTAACTTCATTATTAATTATAATGAAATAGAATTGCACAATGTGAAAACGGAAAACCTAGAATCAATCCAGACTTTCCTCGCTTGACCAAATAATGTGCTCCTTGGCAATTGTTTCATTTCACACTTTGACTCCATTAACTTCATTTTCACAATTAAGTACACCTTGAAATACATGCATTCAGGATATGCATTCAAAATCCTTGCCTTGCGAGACCTATTGCATTGCAAATGCTTGTTTACAAAGAAGTGCTTCAATTTACTTTTCCAGTAACGTGTTTCAACTGCAGACAGTCTTGTTCACATGTGACCAGACCAACCAGAGTCATTCTGGAGCAGCGGTTAAAAGCCTATGGGCACTCAGTGGGTCCTGCCGACACGCCGTGAAGGTTGGAGAGCAGTCATGAGTCACAGTGTGTGTCTGGCAGGTAAGGTCACATACACACCCTGGAACAGCACAGTAAAGACATTGCAGTCTGTTCTTGTTGAGGAACGTGTTTGCTTCCACTAACGCTAGTTTGTTATAAATTAAATTTCTAGAGTGTGCCTAATTTTGCTGTATCTTGTAATTGTATGCCCTTCCTGCTGTATCATACGCAGACACACTTTTCATATGAGTTTATCGAGAACAACTTGTTACCTTTCTAGTTTTGGCAAATGTTTTATTTTTCTACATTAGATATCTATTGAATGCCATGGTTTATCAAATATTGGAATGGCCATCGAATAATCATACAAACTTAATGGCATACGAAGAATGAATGAGTCAAGCCCTCATGGTGTCCACCTGTCGCAACCTGCAGGCTAAATTTCAAAACACAGCAGGGCTGACTCAAACCTTCATCCTCCCAAATTCAATAAGTAGTATCTCGGTATGGAGCTTTGCTATTCAGCAACTCTGGAATTCACAGCTTCAGTTGTAAGCTCCCATTGAAAAAACCCTGGTTCTCTATACTCGTGGTTTATTAACAAACTAAGCTCTTTTGAAAAACCTATGACTCGTCTATCATTTTCTATGTACATTATCCCAAACATTTTTTTACTGTTTCACCATAAGGTTTTAAAAAATCGATTACGTGGTTCCTGCTCTCTACACCCCCCCCCCACTATTGTTTGTGATTTCCATACCATGAAAATATTGGATTTTCGGAATGTCTCGTCTGAGCGGTCTGTAAAACCTGTTCCATTTCATCAAATTCACGTTACAATTCTAATTGAAATGGCATTGTTTTGCCACATTTTTTATAGACTCACACTCTGTGTGAAATTCTGGTCACCCATTTACAAGCCACCAGTTTCAGTGATCAGCAGCCAAGACTGCAAAGGTGGGAGAGCAACAGGAGAGACGGAGGTAACAAAGATGGGAGAGAACCAGGAGAGAAGGAGGTAACAAAGTGGGGAGAGCAGCAGGAGAGATGGAGGTGATAAAGGTGGGAGTGAAGCAGGATAGAAGGAGGTAACAAAGGTGGGACAGCACCAGGAGAGAAGGAGGTAACAAAGGTGGGAGAGCACTAGGAGAGAAGGAGGTAACAAAGGTGGGAGAGCAGCAGGAGAGAAGAAGGTAACAAAGGTGGGAGAGCACCAGGAGAGAATAAGGCAACAAAGGTGGTAGAGCTGCAGGATACAATGAGGCGACAAAGGTGGGACAGCACCAGGAGAGAAGGAGGTAACAAAGGTGGGACAGCACCAAGAGAGAAGGAGGTAACAAAGGTGGGAGTGAAGCAGGAGAGAAGGAGGTAAAAAAGGTGGGAGAGAACCAGGAGAGAAGGAGGTAACAAAGGGGGGAGTGCAGCAGGAGAGATGGTGGTGACATAGGGGGGTGTGCAGCAGGAGAGAAGGAGGCGACAATGGTGGAAGTGAAGCAGGAGAGAAGGAGGTAACAAAGGTGGGAGAGCACCAGGAGAGAAAGAGGTAACAAAGGTGGTAGAGCAGCAGGATAGAATGAGGCAGCAGGAGAGGAGATAAAAAGGTGGGAAAGAAACAGGAGAGAATGAGGTAACAAAGGCTGGAGTGCAGCAGGAGAGAAGAAGGCAACAAAGGTGGGAGTGGAGTAGGAGAGAAAGAGGTAGCAAAGGTGGGAGAGTAGCAGGAGAGAAGGAGGTAACAAAGGTGGAAGAGCAGCTGGAGAGAAGGAGGTAACAAAGATGAGAGAGCAGCAGGAGAGAATGAGGTATCACAGGTGGGAGTGTAGAAGGAGAGAAGGAGGGAACAAAGGTGGGAGTGCAGAAGGGGAGAAGGAGGTAACAAAGGTGGGAGTGCATAAGGAGAGAAGGAGGTAACAAAGATGGGAGTGCAGAAGGGGGGAAGGAGGCAACAAAGGTGGCAGCACAGCAGGAAAGATGGAGGCAACAAAGGTGGGAGAGCAGATGGAGGGGGAAAGTAACAAAGGTGGGAGTGCAGAAGGAGAGAAGAAGGTAACAAAGATGGGAGAGCAGAAGGAGAGAAGGAGGTAACAAAGGTGGGAGAGCAGAATGAGGGAGGAGGTAACAAAAGTGGAATTGCAGCATAAGAGAAGGCAGTCACAAAGGTGGGCGTGAAGAAGGAGAGAAGGAGGTAACAATGATGGGAGAGCAGAAGACGAGAATAAGGTAACAAAGATGGGAGTGCAGCAGGAGAGAAGAAGGTTTCAAAGGTGGGATTGCAGCATGAGAGAAGGAGGTAACAAAGATGAGAGAGCAGCAGGAGAGAAGAAGGTAAAAAAGGTGGGATGGCAGCAGGAGAGAAGAAGGTAACAAAGATGAGAGAGCAGCAGGAGAGAAGGTGGTAACAAAAGAGGGGTGTGCAGCAGGAGAGAAGGAGGTAACAAATCTGGATGTGCAGCAGATACGAAGAAGGTAACAAAGGTGGGAGTGCATCAGCTAAGGAGGAGGTAACAAAGGTGGGAGTGCAGCAGGTAAGATTGGGGTTGCAAAAGTGGGAGTGCAGCAACTGAGAAGGTAGTAACAAATAGGGCATGCAGCAGGAGAGAAGGAGGTAAAAAAAGTGGTGTGCAGCAGAAGCAGGTGACAAAGGTGAGCGTGCAGCAAAAGAGAAGAGGGTACCACATGTGCATGCAGCAGATGGGAAGGCAGTAATTATGGAGGGCATGCGAAAGAAGAGAAGGAGATAAAGACGAAGAATGAAGCAAGAGAGAAGTTAATCAAAAAGTGAGCGTGCAGTAGCTGAGAAGGAGATAATAAAGGTGGGCATCCATTGGGAGAGAATGAGGTACAAAAGGTTGGTGTGAAGCATGTAAGAAGGAGGTAGTGTAAGAAGGAGCATAATGTCATGAGAGAAAAGTAGGCAACTTAAAGGTGGGGTCTTCAGTGGGTCAACATTAGCTAACAAAGGTAGTAATGCAGTGAGCAACTGATATAACAATAGTGAGTTTCCAACTGGTAAGAGGAAGTTAACAAAGCCTGTTTGCTGTGGGAGACAAGGCTGTAACAAAGTAGGGCTGTGAGTAGGAAAGTAGGAAGCAACAAAGGTAGGAGTGCAATAGCTGAAAAGCGAAATATAAAGCTGGCGATGCTGCAGGAGAGAAGGAGGTAACAAAAGTGGGCGTGCAGCAGCTGAGAAGAAGGTAACAAATATGGGTGTGCAGCAGGAGAGATGGAGACAACAATGGCAGGTGAGAAGCAAGAGAGAAGTTCATCAAAAAGTGAGCGTGCAGCATCTGAGAAGAAGGTATAAAGGTCCATGTTCAGCATGTAAGAAGAAGGTAACAAAGGGCATAATGGCATGAAAGAAGGAGGTACATTTAAGGTGGATCTTTAGTGGGACAGAGTGAGGCAACAAAGGTGGTAATGTAGTAAGATCAACTCAGCCTTGCCAAGTGCCACGCATCAAGGGTAACACTTACTCAAATTATTAATCCTTCAAACACTCTCGCACGGGCACCACATTATCATGCAATTTGAAGAGCTCTTTCAAGCCATCATACATTAACAGATTTAATAAATCATTATAGCAACCCAAAGCAATAATATTTTATTACTAAGCCACTTCGTAAAACCCAGTGCTGCAAGAAAGCACAGAGTTTCTGGAATGCTTAAATCTTCATTCCAATTACTAAAAGTTATGGACAACCTGGATTAATTTTTTTAAAACCTTGTTTCACATGGCTTCCTACATACAACTTTGTTATCTTGGGATACAGCAAATGAGTTCTGGCCAGCAGGTGGCACTAGAGATCCAGCTCAGCACTTGCTTCACAATGACCTGTGAGAACAAAGGCACAATATGGACACATGGGGCATCCTGGCTGCATACACAGGTATGGTGCTGTATAGTGAAGGAAAGTATGATCCTTTAGCATGGTTCTCCCAACTTTTTGCTGGTGTCATTATGTTATTCTGACTAGGTTGACTGGGATCCTGCTAATCAGAACCCCAGTCTCTGTGCTTCTTCCCTAAATTGGACATGGTGAGTACTTAGGTACACTTCAGATTGGCTACTGGTGTACCCTGATAAGTCCCTAGTATATGGTAGTAAGGTACCAATATAGAGGTGGGCCTCAGCCAGGCCTACCAGTGATGGGGGTTCTACCTGCTCGGCATGCAAGTCCTCAGACTAGTAAATAGAAGTCGGTGTGGAAACTGAAATGTAAAAATAGATATTTATTAAACCTCATGAGGTGGAACTACATTCACACAACATCCTTTGGCAGTGTATGAAGTAGCACAAGGAGTAGAAGAATCACAGGTCTTTTATACCCACACAGGAGCTCAAAAGAAGGTGGTACAAGCACACATAGGAGAGTTACACACATAGATGGTCATACAGAAATGCACAGTCAACAGTAAAAGAGGAGCTAACAGTTGCTGACTTTGGTAAAAACAACGGGACAGTTACAGACTAAAAACAGATGCATGGGCAGCTACAAGCTCAACTGAGCATGTGCAGAGTAGCACAGGCTAAGTGTAGGCAGTCCTTTTGAGCAGAGCACAAGGGTAAATGACAGAGAAAAAGGAAAGAGCATGCGGTGAGCACATGTCAGACCAAATGGCTGCCGGAAACAAGATGGTTTCAGCTAAATGCTAACATCGATCGCTGCCAATTTTCCACAGACTACCCTTTTAGCATTAGCTGAAGACATTTATGATCTAGAATAGTCTGAATATACATCTTGTATATCAATTTGCATCATATTATTATTTTTTTTATCTAGTTTACACTGGACATTCATTTGTGCAACACTACGTTTAGCAGGTGTACAGGCAGTAATACAAATGTAGCAAAGCATTGGACCACATTGTATACAGAAGCAGCATGTCAGTAAAATTGTGAGTATTATACACAGGATGGTCAATCATTTCCAACCCCAGGTAACACATAGTGTCCAGAACCAACTGGAAAAAATCTATTTGCCAGTATCCGGGTGGATCTCAGCAGCAATTTTGTACAGCTTGGAGAACACATCAAAAACTGAAGGGGAATTTTTTGGTACGTAAACACAACAGCTTCTTCACATGATGCAACATGCACCACCTCAATCAGCCAAGACTACATCTAGGACCATATGATTTTGGAGCGCCACAATCCTTGCTATTTGCAGTTCCTCTGTAATGTTCCCAAGTGCCATGGCTGTCTGGTTGGTAACAGCTTCCACAACACAAGTCAACCACCTGATTCTCCTGCTGTTTAAAGCAGCACCAACAAAGACGAACAGTCCCAAATTGAAATCGACATATTGCTGTAATGCAGTGTCAGTCTGGTCCACCTCATCATTACTTATTGTTCTCTTATATCTGTTCTTAGAGATATCTTTAAACAATCAATACTCCTTATGATATGATGCAGGTGCCAAAAACACAGGCGGTAACAAAAAGGACATGTAGCATACTCTAGGCCATCCAACAGGTAGATGGTAGTTTCCCTTGTTACCACTGACAAAGTAGGTGTTATGCGAAGACATAAAACTGCTGTTGTTGGCACTCTCAATGGTCAAAACCTGAGTGCATTTACTTCTTCCTACTGGAATTCTCCCAACACTGCTTACACACAAATCTGCTCGGGCTCTAGTGACAGCTATTATAAATTATCCATTAACCTTGGTAGTTCGCATATTTGGGAAAACATAAGGTTTAGAAGCATTTCCTGGTCAATTCTCTTCTCACTCCCTTTTTCTGGTGAGCAGGCATCATCCCACACACCCAACAGTTATTTATGTTCTTAGCATTGTGAGTGTGGTGTAACATCTGGATGTACTTGTTTTTCAGATAAGATTGTCTATGCTTCTGCTCATGATATGGGAGAGTAAAATAATGGTGTTTAATTGGTATTGGGGTAGCGGCAGTCAGCAGTTGCCGAGCAGGAGCCGCTTCCTCTACAACCCAAGTTATCACTGCCATAGCAACCACTGTGACAATAAATCCAGAAGTACACATAGTCTGTTTACTGCAAATTTTCAGAGTAGTTGATGTTTTCACCACAGACGTAGTCATTTCATCGCTGAAGTAATCATTGGAGCTCTAAAGTCCTGGGCAGTCATTGTTTTTTTCACTGAGGGTCAAGACGGGTGTCACTATGTAGGACTGATCCCCCCTTGCCACATCAGCTCCCTTTCACTAACCCAGGACGATTGCTCAACCAGTCTTTTTCAACAATGAAGGTTATTTCCGGGGTCTCAGTTGGTATCCGGATACACCAGGGATCGTGTGGTCCGGGAAGTCTCCCTCAGGTTCATCAGGTGATATGGCTTGGTCTCTCTCCATATCCAGGATGTCTCGATGGTCAATCAGGGCAGTAGGTTCCACCAGGGTAGACGGCACCTTCTTCCAGTGAGTAGAATGCACCCAGTTCCTCCTGTTTGTCACACGAACCGCAGTTCTTGTTGCCAGGAGGGCTTGCTCTGGGCCACGCCACCTAAGCTCCAAACTGTTCGACCTCTGGAAAGATCGGACTATTACATAGTCCCCAGGCCGGAGTCCATTGCCTTTACCTGCAGACCTATCAGGAAGAGCTTCTTGAACCTGTTGATGGATAGAAATCAAACTGTCAACAGGTAGTCACTCATCAATACATATGGCACATCATGTATAGGACGTGGCTTAGGAATTGCCCAAATGTTCATAGGCCTTCCAAATACCACCTCATATGATGTAAGACCAGATCATGCATGTGGCACTGATATAATGGACAATAATGCCAATAGTAGTGCATCAGACCATTATTTGGATGTGAAAGCCTGGATCTTAGCTAGTTTCAGCTTGAGTGTAGCATTATATCTCTCCACTAGCCCTGCTGATTGTGGATGAAAGGCAGCATGACACTTCTGCTTGATCCCTAATCCTTTCAGGACACACTCAACAACTTGCCCAATAAAATGGGATCATTTATCACTTCATAAAAGTTTACAAACACCAAATCTGGGGAAGAATTCCTATATTAGCCTTTGCTATACAGTACTACAGTGAATACACTACAAATGGACACGACACAGTAGTATTATAAAAATAAGGATTTTTATATAAGGTTTAGCACAAGACCAAATAACGTCAAAAATATACCACAATCTTAATAAATACTCTTAGAAGTAAAAATAATAGTTCAAGCGTAGTGTATTCACTTTATTACTGTATGTGATCATAAATGCTTAACGCACTACCTCTGAGATAAGCCTGTCTGCTTTGCCAAGCTACCGAGGGGGTAAGCAGTGGTTAACTAAGTGTGTGATCCCCTTGCCCTGACTAGCGGAGGTCAGTCCCTATTTGTCAGAAGTGTATACCTCTGCCAACTAGAGACAGCCAAGTCTAACATTAGTGGGTCAGCGGTGAGGATTTGAACTCTGTATTTATGACCCATGTGCAGTGATTAGTGTGCGCTACATAGTGAAAGCAATCCATAGCGCAGCCACAATCTGTTTTTGGTAGGATATTCTATTTTTGTTCTCCGCTTTTCTAAAGCTTATTTGAACACTGCCAGTTTTGACCATGAGTGATTCCGGTACCACTACCCCTGTTGTTGTGGAGGAGTTTGATAGAGCAAAGATAAACAACTTCAAGAAAAAGCAGCTGCAGCACTTTTGCAGACTGTTGAAAATTCCTACAACCGGCCTCACATTGAAGGAAGAATTTCTCAAAGCATTGGAGTCCTGGTTAGCGGCCAGAGATCCCGCTGATGCGGTGGTGGTACCGCCAGTGGAAGGGAATGAGGAGGTGCCAGGGAATGGGCCCTCTCCCGGTAGCAGTGTTTCCTCCAAAGGTCTTTCTCCTGAAGAAAGGGAAGAAAGGGCGAAGGAACGGGCATACAACCTAGAGATGGCAAAACTTATGATAGATGGGCAGTTAGAGATAGAGAATGCAAGAAGCAGGAGAGAAGCTGATATGGAGATCAAAAGATTAGAGTTCGAAAGAGAAAAGTTAGCTTTTGAACGTGAGAAAATGGCGAGGGAGATGGAGCTCAAAGTGAAGAGTTTAGAGTTGAATCCCTCTGGTGGCAGCATCTCATCTGTGCCTGCAGAAAGTAGGTTTTATTTTCCTAAAGATGTGATCAAAGATCATCAAAAGAATAAAGATATTGGCCAATGGTTCAAAGCGTATGAGTTAAAATTGTTGGCCCACCGGGTCCCTGAGAAGGATTGGGGAGCGGGGTTGTGGGGTCGCTTTGTGAATGAGGGGAGAGATACCCTGTTGGATATTCCTGTGGAGGATAGGATGTCCTATACTCATATGAAAGATGCTTTAATGTTGAGGTATGGCCTAACTCCAGAAAAGTACAGACAAGCCTTTAGAGAATGTAAGAAATTGCCTGGTACGACGTGGGTTGAATATGTGTCATTTTTTTGCAGAGCCATGGATGGTTGGGTAAAGGGCAGCAAAGTGGAAAGTTATGATGCTCTTTATGATTTGTTTGCTTGGGAGCACTTGTCTAATAACTGTTTTCC
The DNA here is from genome assembly GCF_964263255.1 of Lissotriton vulgaris. Lineage (NCBI taxonomy): Eukaryota > Metazoa > Chordata > Amphibia > Caudata > Salamandridae > Lissotriton > Lissotriton vulgaris. The sequence goes on along the minus strand of NC_141691.1, from coordinate 2,096,452,921 downwards.
AGAGCTGCGCCAGCACCTTATTGATAACAAGATATCTAACCCTAGAAATCTTGCTGAGGAGGCGGACTGCTGGGTCAGTACCAGGGTCCACAAGGGTCAAGTGGGAGACTCAGCAAAAGGTGGGCAGGGTTCCCTGCAGAAGAGTGGGGGGGACAAGGGTAAACAGAAGGAGTCCCAGAAATGGCCCCAAAGTAATCCCCAAGGGAACCAAGGGAAAGGTTCCCAGCCTCCCCCTGTGAAGAAGTCAGAGGCCCGACAGGTAAACCTGTTCGTAGGGGCCCAATTACCTGCTATGTTTGTAAGCAGGTGGGACATCGTTTTTACGATCCCCAGTGTCCCATGAGGGACTCTAGTGCACCACCACGTGCACACCCTGTCATTTGGCGAGTGTAGCCCTGGGAGGGAAGGAGATGGTTGCCCCTGGTGGGAGGGGTCCCGCAGAGATGTCCCTGGTCTCGCTCGGAGAAATGGAAATGGTCCCTCCACCCCCTCTGCCTAATAACAATAATAAATCTAGGCAGTGGGTGACCATTAGTGGCCATAGAGTGGAAGCTCTCAGAGGCACCGGAGCGAGTGTGACAGCTGTCAAGTGTCACTTGGTGTCCAGAGAGCAGGTGGTTCCCCACGCATTCTACCCTGTGATAGCTGCTGACAACTCCCAGAAAGAATGTGAAGTAGCTCAGGTTCCCTTTGAATGGGGGGGAGTTTCAGGTACTCTTCAAGTTACTGTAAGGCCCGCCATGCCTTTTGATTGTCTCCTGGGCAATGATTTGGAAGACTCCCCTTGGGCTAAGGTGGAGCGAGAGACACATTTGAAAATGTTGGGTGTGCCAGAGTGGGTGTGCGCAACCACTCATTCGATGACAGCAAGTAAGAGTGTTGATGGGGTCCCGGAGCCTGAAAGTATGGCAGAGGACCCAGCTGTAAAGAGAAGAGGCAGGAGGCGCGGGAAACCGGCTTCCAAAGTTCCCGTGGTCCAGGAGGAGTTTGACCCTGAGGGGGATGCCCTGGAGCCCACAGGGGAACAAGTTGCTGAACTGGGAGACCTGCCCAAACTGACCCACTGGCAGCAGGATGGTGGTCCCTCCAGGGAAGAATTTTGTGCCGAACAGAAAGTATGCCCTTCTCTTGTGGGTATGAGGCAGCAAGCCTCAGCCCAAACCGCAGGTGATCAGTCAGGGACACATTATGTCTACTGGGAGAACAACCTCCTGTATAGCGAGCCTAAGGCTGCTGAACCTGGGTCAGCCAGTGTGCTGGTGGTACCCCAGTGCTTCAGAGCCTTCCTACTGGGTTTGACTCATGACGTTCCGTTAGCTGGACATCTGGGGCAGGACAAGACCTATGACAGGCTTGTCACCCATTTTTATTGGCCTCAGATTCGAAGGCATACAGATATCCATTGCAAAACCTGTCAAACTTGCCAGGCCAGTGGGAAAAGCTGAAGGAAGCAGAAGGCTCCCCTCCAACCTTTTCCCGTCATCAGTACCCCCTTTGACCGGGTGGGGATTGACATTGTTGGGCCCCTGGACCCTAAGACAGCCCTGGGCAACAGGTTCATCCTGGTCTTGGTGGACCATGCCACACGGTACCCGGAAGCCATCCCTCTCAGAACAGTGACGGCCCCCGTGGTGGGACGGGCACTGATGGGTGTTTTTTCCCGAATGGGGTTCCCCAGAGAGGTGGTGTCAGACCGGGGCACCAACTTCATTTCCAATTATATGAAGTCTCTGTGGAAGGAGTGTGGGGTAACCTACAAGTTCACCACTCCTTACCACCCTCAAGGTAACGGGCTGGTTGAGAGATTCAACCGGACCCTTAAAGGCATGATCATGGGTCTAGAAGAACCAATGAGGCATAAATGGGACGTCCTCTTGCCATGCCTGCTGTTTGCTTACCGTGAGGTGCCACAGAAGTCTCTAGGGTTCAGCCCCTTTGAGCTTTTGTATGGACACCCGGTAAGAGGACCTTTGAGTCTGGTCAAAGAAGGCTGGGAGCAATCTCCCAGGAAACCTCCCCAGGATGGATACAGTTACATGCTGGCCTTTAGGAACCAGACTTGGCGCTTCAGAGATCTTGCTCAGGCAAATCTGGAGGCCAGCCAGGAGGAGATGAAGCGGTGGTACGACTGGAATGCCACCCTGGTCGAGCTTCAGCCTGGTCAGAAAGTTTGGGTCATGTCCCCTGTGGAACCTTGTGCACTCAAGGACAGGTGGACTGGACCATTTGAGGTTGTGGAGAAGAAGAGCGATATCACCTACTTGGTGGACTTAAAATCTCCCAGGAACCCCTTGAGGGTCCTGCATGTCAACCGGTTAAAGCCCCACTTAGAAAGGTCCAAAGTGGGCATGCTCCTAGCTACAGATGCTGGAATGGAGGAGGAGAGCGAACCTCTTACTGACCTCCTGTATGCCAAAGAGCAAGACGGGTCAGTGGATGGTGTTGTCCTCTCTGACACACTGACCCTTGAGCAGCAGCAAGATTGTCGCAAACTGTTGGGACAATTCCCTGATCTGTTCTCCTTGATTCCTGGTGTCACTCATTGGTGTGTCCATGATGTGGACACCGGGGACAGCACTCCTGTGAAGCATAAGGCCTACAGGGTGACTGACAAGGTCAGAGCATACATTAAGGAGGAGGTCTCCAAAATGTTTGCCTTAGGGGTGGTTGAGTCCTCTAGTAGTCCTTGGGCCAGCCCAGTGGTCTTGGTCCCGAAGGCTGTGGCGCCTGGTGCTTCACCCGAACTTCGGTTCTGTGTGGTTTACCGAGGGCTCAATTCAGTCACCAAGACTGATGCGCACCCCATCCCCAGAGCTGATGAGCTCATAGATCGGTTAGGGGCTGCCCGGTACCTTAGTACGTTTGATCTAACGTCTGGGTACTGGCATGTCTTAACTGATGGGGCAAAGGAGAGGTCAGCATTCTCCACACCCGATGGGCTCTACCAGTTCCAGGTTATGCCCTTTGGGATGAAGAATTCCCCTGCCACCTTCCAGAGGTTGGTCAACCAGGTCTTGGCCGGACTGGAGGATTTCAGTGCCGCCTACCTGGACGACATCACAGTGTTCAGCGCCAGCTGAGAGGAACACTTGCGCCACCTCCATGAAGTGTTGTTGGCCCTGCACAGAGCAGGCCTCACAATCAAAGCCAGTAAGTGCCAGATTGGGCAGGGTTCAGTGGTGTACTTGGGGCACCAAGTAGGGAGCGGCAAGGTAGCCCCCCCTGCAACCCAAGACAGATACCATCCTGGCTTGGGCACCGCCCAAAACCCAAACTCAGGTGAGAGCCTTCTTAGGTCTCACAGGTTACTACAGGAGGTTCGTCAAGGATTATGGTAACATTGTGGACCCCTTGACTTCGCTGACTTCCAGGAAGCAGCCACAAAATGTGATCTGGACTGACGCCTGTCAGACGGCCTTCGACACCCTGAAAACTGCAATGTGTACGGCACCCATACTTCAGGCACCCGACTTTTCTAAAGAATTTGTTGTCCAGACGGACGCTTCAGAGCATGGCGTGGGGGCTGTTCTAAGTCAGGTGAATGAAGAGTGCCAAGACTTACCTATAGCCTTCATTAGTAGGAGGGGACTTCCCAGGGAACAGAGGTAGAGTGCGATAGAGCGAGAATCATTTGCAGTGGTCTGGGCGCTGAAAAAGCTAAGACCCTACCTGTTTGGGACTCACTTTCGGGTTCAGACAGACCACAGGCCCCTCAGATGGTTGATGCAGATGAGGGGTGAGAATCCAAAGCTGTTGAGGTGGTCCATTTCCCTACAGGGAATGGACTTCACGGTGGAACACCGCCCCGGTACAGATCACGCCAATGCTGATGGTCTGTCCTGATTTTTCCACCTTAGTGATGAGGACTCCCTAGGTCAAGGGTAGTTCTCCCCACATTTCAGCTGGAGGGGACACGTGTTAGACCTGACATCATTGGCCTGAGTCTCTCCTCCATTTTTTTCTGTTTGCCTCCTCTGTTTACGATGTTCTTGCTGGTATATTGCTTTGGGCACTGTGCCACTGCTGATCAGTGCCACAGTGCAAGTGCTCTCTATTTATAAATTACTGTATTGATTGAATTCCATGTTTGGCTTATTTGGTTTACTGTTAGTCCCTAGTCTAGTGCACGAGGAGTGCCAGGGCTTGTAAATACAAATGCAGCTAGTGAGCCTGCAGCACGTGCTGTGCCACCCACACGAGCAGCTGAGTAAAAGTATGTCTAAAGGTCTGCCATTGCTAGACCTACGTGCAGACTGGTACTGTCACGCGGACTGCGCAAGTACGCCTACTTGCAAGTCCCCCAACCTTCCCGTAACTTCATGTTAGTCACGCCTATGGTAGGCCCAAGGGCAGGGTTCATTGTAAGCATAAGGTGGGACAAGCCAGACAAAGTTGGCATGTCCTAATAGTGAATCACCCCCATATTCGTACTTCACTATTGTAAGGTCGCCTGCTCTCCATCAGTTAGAATGGGCTGTCGGGATTATTAATGGTATAATCCTAGCTGGCTCGGGGAGCATGGTGCAATGTCGAGTTTGGTATCCCTGAACTCGGGGTTTAATAACGCATCCGTTTGAGTGGATGGTTTTTGGACTCTGGGTTTGCAAATAGCACTTTTAGAAATTGACTATTTTCTTGTCTAACTATTACTGGTTTCTGCTAGTTTGGTGTGTGTGTGACAGGGGCTGGGTGGCTTCCGAGTTCTGAATGAGTCAGTGTGGGGTGAGTGAGGCATTTGCATTGAGAGTAAGGGAAGAGTAGCTCCTGATAGCTGGCCCTGCCCGATACAATGCTGGCTCCCCCTCCTGCCGGGCGACGGATGGCTCTGCTCCTGCCAGTGACAATACTGGCTCCACCTCCTGCTGGGCGTCTGAGGACCATGCCCCGCACAGTGAATAGGCCAGGTGCCTCTGCCTGGCTACACCCACAACAAACCCGGAATGAGGGGAGTTCCCCTGCATGGACAAAAGGATCAAAGCCAAAAAGGGGTACAAGAGAAGGACCCCTGAACCAAGACTTGAGATCAATTCTGACAAGGAACCCTGAACCAAGGACTAGAAGCCTGCTTATCCAAGGACTTGCCTACCCCTTCTGCCAGAGTGCTGTTTGCTGTGGGGAATCCTGCTGTCGCTTCTTTATTTTTGCCAAGGAACCAGGAGAGAGGAACTGAGTGTGTACTCTCAAACTTTGACGAGGAAATCTCCAAGGGCTGGAAGAGTGCCAGCCTCCTGTTGAAGTCACAGGGCTAAAGGACTTCACCATTTGCTGAAAGTGCTTGTTGCTGGAACCTGAAAGTCCAGCACCTCCGAATCCAGCTCGACATCGTGAGTGCAGCTCCCGTGTCCCGCATCTTCGACGCCGGCCTCTGGGCCCGTTCAATGTTAGTAGCGAAGCCGCTGCCGATGCCTCGACCCCGAGCCCTCTCGACGCCGTGAGCGCTGCTCACTCTTGCAACATCATCATCGACATCGATGACGACGCCGTATCCTGCTTCACCTTGTGAGCACTGCTCCGGCATGACATCCGTCGACGCCGCTGCAGATCGCCCCGACTCCGAGTCCTGATCGACACCAAAGACGCGACGCCTGACATTTCGACGCCGCTGATAATCGTGTGCTTTGCTTTTCCAAGGTCCTGTGTTGTGTGGGGTCCATGAGACTCCGGGCTTGACGTAGCGCTCCTCGCGGTCGACGCCGAACCTTTGGATTAACTTTGCCTCGACGTTGTGTGACTCCCGTGTGGGTTACATTGTTGCCAAGAACTATGATCTAAAGAAGAAGAGTTGCTTTTGTTACTAAAGACTTTGTGCTAAGAGGAAACTATGCTTGAACTATTATTTTTCCTTCCAAGAGTATTTATTAAGATTGTGGTATATTTTTGTCGTTATTTGGTCTTGTGCTAAACCTTATCTAAAAATCCTTATTTTTATAATACTACTGTGTCGTGTCCATTTGTAGTGTATTCACTTTATTACTGTATGTGGTCATAAATGCTTAACGCACTGCCTCTGAGATAAGCCTTTCTGCTTTGCCAAGCTACCGAGGGGGTGAGCAGGGGTCTAAGTGTGTGATCCCATTGCCCTGACTAGAGTAGGTGAGTCCCTATTAGTCAGAAGTGTATACCTCTGCCAACTAGAGACAGCCAAGTCTAACAAGTCCCAATAATTAAAAATTGTATATGTATTAACATTTTCTCTTCCATTACGAGGCGAAATAGGGGGTGGTGTATGGCATTTTTTCTAAGAATCACAACATCGGATGCAGCTCTTCCCACCACCAGTGCCGGGGCCAGCAGCGCGGAAGGTCCACTCCAGGGGCGGATGCGGCAGCGCCACAAGTGCCACCAGGAGGAGCTGAGGGGGATGGCTCCGCAGAGGCGGGCGGTGGTAAGTTATTATACTCCTTACTTATTGACATTTTAGAGTAGGCTCGCAAAGAAGTTTATGATGTACCGTACAGTACACAGTACACTAGTACAAGTACACTGTACTGTTAAGAACAGTTACTAATTTAGAACTACATTTTTGCCAATCACAGAGAACACAGTGAACCTTGACTTAGTAATAGCATTAGCGGCGGTAGTTCTCGGGTAAGCAATGGGCCCATCTATTTGACTTCAACTCAGCTGGGAAACTTTTATCGTGAAGGCAAGTCATATCAGATGATCTTGAGGGATGTGAAGAACGAAAAGGGAAAGAAATGTGAAAGGAAAGAGGAGCGAGTCGTAACATTTATGACTGTAAATAATGATACGTGTTTTTGAATGCAGGCAGAGGTGGCTGATAGGAAGGAATCAGATGCATGGCTGCTTGAAGCAAGGATGGTTGGAGGAGAAAGAAAAGATGACTGCTGTGTGGGTCAATCAGAAAATACATGTGTGGTGTGCATTGCAAAATATCATTTGGGTCAAACTCAAATGCAAGTCAAGACAGTGGTTTACCAAATAAAATGAAGACGGTGTTAGTTGGTTGTTGAGAAAAAGTAAACTTGGTAGAAGTTGAGACATTAAAAAGAATGATAGACGCTTACTTTGGAAGACTGGACGGTATCTTCATATTCCTCATAGATATCAGAGGTGTATGTAGTAGAGCAGATGCTCAGCGGATGAACAGTGTTACTTTGAACAGCATGTCCGTGCCAGAGTAGCAAAGCTGAGGAAATCCAAATACTAGAAGTAGTGATTGTTCAGAAAATGTAAATACTCCCTTGACTAACAGTACAGTACTTTACTTTGCAAGCACAGCATATATTGTGTATGTATCATATAGTTGACGTTATATTAAGTCAAGTCCCTTCCTCCGGCAATTATGGGTACCACACTCATTCCCTATGGTAATAATTTTCTTTCATCTGTGACATGGGTGGACTATAAGTATGGGCGAATTTTGTGAATCTCGCGTTCACAAATTTCGCGGATTTGTGAACTCGCAATCCGCAAAATCCGCGAATTCCCGCGAATTTGCGGATTTTTTTTTTTTATGTTCGCACGGGTTTCTGCAAGTTCGCAAGGGTTTTGTACAATTTCGCAAATTGCGAAATTGTACAAAACGCGTGCGAACTTACAGAAACCCATGCAAACACAATGTGCCCAGTAGGGTATGTGCCTCTTGTGTGAATAAAAGGTCAGAGAAAGATCAGTTCAGCAGATGAAGAGAAAGAAGTTCGGGTATTGCGCTCGTGAAAGTCAAGGATGCAAAGCCTATCCAGCATCACAGCTGATTTTCCACGGTAGATTTGGGAAGAAGGCACACCTGTCCAGCCTCGACGACGCTCACGATTGTTTTTGGGCTAATGAATGAGTCACTGAATTTGAGCATCAACTAGTTCGAGCGAAGAGAAAGATCAGTTCAGCAGATGAAGAGAAAGAAGTTCGGGTATTGCGCTCGTGAAAGTCAAGGATGCAAAGCCTATCCAGCATCACAGCTGATTTTCCACGGTAGATTTGGGAAGAAGGCACACCTGTCCAGCCTCGACGACGCTCAGAATTGTTTTTGGGCTAATGAATGAGTCACTGAATTTGAGCATCAACTAGTTCGAGCGACCATGTGTGTGTTACTATGCAATCGCCCCGAAGGGCGCAGGGGTCCCTTGAGTGAGCTGTAAGTGTAAATAACTATTTTACAATGGCGCCAGCAAGCTGCCAGTGCCGTTGTAAAATAGTTACAAAGTTAGCTTGCACAGGAAGCACTTAGATAAAATAAAGCAGCACCTGCTTCGTTTTATCTAGTGGTTCCTGTGCAAGCTAACTTTGTAACTATTTTACAACGGCGCTGGCAGCTTGCTGGCGCCATTGTAAAATAGTTGCATGAGTGGGGGTTCAACTTTTGAACCCATTACGTTCGCGGATTTTTTTTTGCGGATTTTGCGGGAAATCCGCAAAATTCGCGGATTGCGGATTTCCCAAAAATCCGCAAAATCTGCGAGCGTAACGGATTTCCCGCTCATGCTTAGTGGACTATTGCTGTTGTTTACTCAATCTATCAAAAAAAAACACCTAAAGTCATCCATCATATAAGCAAATATCATGTGATCAGCAGGATATATAATCAGAAATGAATAATCTTCATTTTCCTTTTGTAGTAGACAAGGCCCGGGGGGGGCAGTGCAAAATTTAAATTACATGGAGCAGTAGCCCTTGATGTAACTGAGTATGGCCAGTGCCACTCCTATAGAAAAGTAGGAGCTTCCTATCCCCACCTACATATACTGCTTAAAGTAATGCAAGTCTGCGTCATCATGGCTTGTGTCTGTTTTTCTTGGGTGCAAGCTGAGTGAGCTGGCATTATGCCGGCTACCACAAGTTCATGTACAAGTAATTTCTTTTGCAAAATAAGAGAAAAAAAAGAAGAAGACTGGTGAAGTCTCTGACTCTCTGACTATGTAGTAGTGAGTCCATAGTGCTGCTAGTAGAATTCCTGAAACTCCCACTAATGTCACAGGCCTACAAAGACAGTGGAAAGATATGTGCCAAAATGTTATACTGTGCTTGCAAGTTGCTAGTGTTACTGTGAGATAACTTTCTGTTGAATTATTTTGACTTAATGTTAAAGACTATTGGCTACAGTATTTTTCTTTCTTTCTTCATATAAATGCTCCAAAAAAGCTCACCCGCAAGGAGATGGCTGTCCGAGCCATGACACGTAAGCTGAAGGCCATTTCGGCTGAATATCGGCAGCTGTGGGCTCGGGAGCAGGAGGAGACGGCAACTACTGCATCCTCCTCCAGTGCCCTCGGGTCCACCAGCCAGCATCCTCCAGGAAAACGGCACAGTGGCCCAACAGCCTCCCGCCGCATAGCAGCAAAAACAACAGCTGCCCCCCCAGAGCCTGGATGGCACGTCTGCTTCACCTCAGAAAGCGAGTGGACTACCTGGAGCGATTGGCAGAGAAGCAACTGGGACTATCACCCATTGTGGTAATATTTACTTAGTCTAAAGATACTACAACCACTATAATTTAATTTTTATTATTTAATCTGCACGTTTTGCACATATTAAAACGGTCCTGAGGAAAGCCAGTATAAAATCTATAAGGCACTGGCTGAAACATGTAGACCACAGTAGACGCTGGAGGTCATAATTAGCACTCCAATTAACATCTACTTGCCTTTTATCCGCTAACAGAGGCCCAGTTCATTAAAATATTTTACCCTCGGGTACTGGGACCAGCTGTATAGCTTTTAAACTTCACCCTTTTTCACCCAACTCACTGCACACTCAGCAACATACCAGCTCTGCAGTCACCTGGCATTGAAGCACACCCGGGGCACATTTGGTGCCACTGCGGTGGGCCCGATGATGAAGCATGCCACCGACTAGGTTGGTGGGTGAGGGCTTTATAAGGAAAACAATGTTTCTCCTTATTTGACGTACTTCTCTGAGTCTCCTACTTCTCTTAATCTTAGCTAGTCCTTATTGATACATACATATAACCCAGGGGATACGGTCTAGCCTATCTAGTCCTCTCTCTCACATTAATTAAAGCAGAGAAACAACAGCGCCAGGTCCGGGACCTCCGCAAAGAGGTGCAGGACCTGTCCACAGGAGGACACCGCCAGAGGAAGTGACTTTCCTTTGCCCCTTTTTTAAAGAATGTTGGGGGGGTGGGATTTGGGCGTTGGGGAAAGGGACTTGAAGGACAATTGGACATTGGTTGGGTTAAGGAGGGGGGTGAGTCGGGTTAGTTTATTTTTGTTAGGGGAAATATATTCATTTATTTTACATACTTAAACATAGTATACACGTTCATATTATTTTGTGTGGTGGTGGGCGGGGGTTACTGTACGTTTGCTTTCTTTAAACTTTCCAGCATGAATTAACTAAACGTCCAAACATGTACAAAAGTGCCACTAACAGAGTTAGTGAATTTAATTGCCCTACTAGTACTTTACTAGTACTACTGTGACACTGCCAGTCTCTCCTCTCCTCCGAGTCCTAGCCCATTATTCTATCTCCCCAAAATGCTTATCTTACCTGTGATTCGTGTTTGAGAATAGGGCTAGGCACAGGGCTGACTGCATGGCAAATGGCGATTAAGGTTGGGTGTTGACTTGAATCCTTGATTGTTGAAATGTCATCATTGTGCTGGTAGTAGTAGTGGTACACACTGGAAGTAGCAGCATATGAAAAAAAAGGAAATTAAAAATTGAGTGGCCGGAGCGTAGCATTAGAAACAGTAGGTAGAGAACAGTGCCATTCATTTTAGCCTAAGCACTGCTAAAGTATTCAAAAGATAACTAAGTACTAGTTGCGTGGAGTATGGCTACTATAAGAAATAGTATTAAGGCAAAGGACAAAGCAACGTAAGCATTAAGCATTCGATTTGTCACATGTAGGAGGAGGATGTTGTTGACGATCAATCCATGATGGCGCACATGAAATTCTGATTAGAATGTTTTTTCTGTTGCTTTGACCTTATCCCCCCCAGCAAGTGTGTGGAATTTATTGTTGTCACTTAGTCACACATCAATGAAAAACCACACAGCCCGGGGGAAGAGGGTTAGGGTTTGAAAATTGGATGGGAATGGGGATTTTGGGGAAAAATTTGTGGAGAGATGAAAAAAAACACAGCATGGACAAACAACAAATGAAAAAAAACAAATCTTTGGATTCGAAGATATCCATAAATCTTTTAGCAGACATAAAAGAAGTGCTATTGCATGCATGAAGTTGTTTGCTAAATGGATGGTTAGGTTACTGAAAAGTAGTACTTACTACAACTTACTAGTAAACATGAAGAAACAATTTGACAGTAAAGGGCTGCAGTAATAATTATAATTACGCAATTCCACTTGCCTCTCTGCCCTCAGAGAGAATAAACACTTATTAGTACTGGAGTTCTGGACTTTTTGGTTCCGTCCAGAGGTGTCAGGGAACAACACCCGAAGACCCCGGAGTTCCACCTGTCTTGGTGCACGAATAAACAGAAACACGGGCTTCTCGATGGTGGCGTCAAAGACCAAAGGTTTATTACTGCAGGGACACAGAAGTCACAGAAACTACGCATGAGCAGTATCAAGGAGCCTGTTCGATTTGTACAAAGAGGGTTGCTCCTTATATACTAAAAATTGGGCTTCGGGCAAATTCTTCACATGTTAGTACATTCCCAAACCTTTGTGTCCTAAACAATAAATATTTGGCGTTGCACAGGAATCGTCGACAATATCTGATGACAAAATATTACGAATGAGAGGTTCCCACTTTTCCATCATACTCTCATGTCAACTTTTCATTCAGGACCCGGACCGCCTCATCGTAAATTTCGTTACCTCCCCCTAATAAAGGCCCAGAAGGAAAGGAGCAGAGCCAGGTGCGGAAGATAGAAAAGCAGGATAAGAGATGTTTGTGGGTTGTAAATGGGCAAGGCTACCAGCTTCGGCCGCCTAATCATGATCAGGCCAACGGACACGAGAACCAGTTCAGCAGGGCTGGCCTCGGGCTGAGGAGGCAGTCTTTGTCGAGTCATGCAGCTACAGCGTGATCTGGTCTAAGGTGCACGTGTCACTAGAGAGGTGAATCTCCGGCTAAGGCTACGTGTCCTTAATCGAAATGAAGTGATCAGAGGTTATTGCGTATGTGAGGGCAAGAAACACAAAATGGCTGCCATGATCTAAGATGGATGCCATGGGTAGATCAGAAATGTGTTTGTTACAGGAGTACTCTTGCTCGCAGTATAGCGAAAACACCAGGATATGCTAAATGGATCATTTGCGGTTCGCTGATACCAATATTATGTATTTCCGACAATATTGAAAACACGGGTTCAAATCGTCACGGAACCTCAGACCCTCCTTTTGCCCTTACATAGGCAATTACTCAGTCTATGTCAGAGTCTAATTCTATGCTCATCAGGTCAGTGACATGTTGTTGTATCATCATCCTTTCTCGTGCCTTTTCTCCAAACGCAGGTGGTTTCCTAAAACAGGTTGCAGCACAAAGACTACACAGAGCAGGACCACACTGGATAATCAGGCAGCATGAGAATAGGAATACTAAGATGACACCAATGACCATCAGGACCTTCCATCTCCACGCTGATATCAGAGTCCAAAACCACTCCATGAAGGACCAGTTTCCCTTGTCTACGTGTATAGAGTCGGAAATCTTGTGTAGCTTAGAGATCGCCTCATAGACTGTTGGAGCATTATTGGGAATAAAGACACAGCAGCTCGAATGGATCATTCTGCATACCCCACCTCGATCTGCAAGTATTATGTCTAGAACCATACGGTTCTGCAACGTCATGAGTCTATCCGCCTGAAGCTCAGCTGTCAAATTGCTAAGGGCACCAGCAGTTTCGGTAATAGTAGATTCAACTACCCGTGTTAGCTGACGTATGTTTCTACTATTGGCCATAGGCCCCCAGAACGGAAGGAAACCTTTGAAGAAGTCTCCAGCTTCCTGACCAGCGGTATCTTCCTTGCTGAAGACACCTCTTGCTACTCTGGTCTTGTGATAATCAGATGAAGCAGTGTATGTTGGAGGCAATAATCGAGCAATATAACATGATCCTGAAAAGTCAGCAGGTAACCATGTATACGCTCTGTCTCGACAGATGAAGTAGGTACCCCTAGCAGGACGTAATGAAACCTCTTTCTTTCCACAAACGGCCAAAATGATGGGCCACGCCAAACGCGTACTGACTATCTGTAAACACATTCACTCTCTTTCCCTTAGCTAAAACACACGCTCTGGTTAGAGCTATTAATTCTGCAGCTTGGGCAGAATTCTGACTCACTCTTGCAGTCTCCACAATCGTTCTCAAAGTCGTTACCGCATAGGCAGCAGTCACATCACCATTCTCCAATTTAAAGCATGACCCATCAACATACAACGTGCCATCTGGATCTGACAACGGAGTGTCTTTTAAATCAATTCGTCCTTTTGTCTCTTCCTCGGTTCTAAAACAGCAATCATGGGGCTCGGAATCACTCGACTCTTGATTAGCCGGCAACAATGTTGCTGGATTCAATACATTGCATCTTTTGATCTGAATATGACTTGCTAGCAGTGTCAGCTCATAGCCAGATAATCTCGCACTGGTAAGGTGTTGTGTCTTGGTTCAATTCATGAGTGTATCCACAGCATGAGGAACCATAACCACTAGCATGTTGTTCATCACCAAACCAGCAGATTGTCGAATGGAAGCCGCAGCTGCCGCTGTAGCTCTCAAACAACTAGGTAACGCTCTGGCTACCGGATCTAATGTTGATGAAAAATACGCACAAGGGCGTTGTTTATCACCAAATTTCTGTGTCAGAACACTTAACGCGCAACCTTCTCTCTCGTGAACATAGAGCGTGAATGGCTTGCTGTAATCAGGTGTGCCCAATACAGGAGCTGAACACAATGCTTTTCGTAACTCAGAAAAACTCTCCTGACATTCATCAGACCATGGCACCGGACTCGGAACATTTTTCCCAGTCAAAGCTACCAACGGTTTTGCTAAAAGAGAAAAATTTGGGATCCACTGCCTACAGTAAGAGGTAATACCTAAAAAGGCACGCACTTCTCTCTGCGTGCGAGGAACACTCATTTGCGTAATTGCTTTTATTCTCTCTGGGGTCAACTTCCTTCCCTCCTTTGACAAGAGATGACCTAGGTAGGTCACTTCTTGGCAGCAGTATTGCATTTTCGAAGGTGATACCTTGTGATTCAAATTAGACAAATGATGCAATAACGAAATCGTAGCTGCTTTGCAAGTTTCCTTGTCATCGGCAGCCACTAGAAGATCGTCTACATACTGCACTAGAGCAGAACCTTGAGGAAGTACAAAAGAATCTAACTGACTTTTTAATGCCTGACTGTAAATGGATGGGCTCTCACAATAGCCTTGTGGAGCACGTTTAAACCTGAAGCTTCGACCTCCTAGACAGAAGCCGAAAATATCTCTGCTTTCTTCGGCTATCGGAATGCTGAAAAAAGCATTCTTCAAGTCGATGACTGAAAACCACGTGGCTGTAGCAGGAATCAATGTTAACAAGGCAGTAATGTCTGGAACTACAGGAAACTGCGGGACCACAATCTTATTAACTTCTCTGAGGTCAATGACAAACCTATACACTGGAGGCTTTGTAGGATCAGTTCGTTTCAAAATTGGTAATACAGGACTGTTACAGACATTTCCTCTAGTTTCTTCAACCACACCTTTTTTAATCAAATCTTGTACAATCAATAAAAGTGCACGTTCACCTTCACTAGATATTTTATATTGAGGAATTCGTGGAAATTTTACATTTGCTTTCAAAGTGACTACATATGGTGGTATTTCCAAAAGGCCTACATCATTAGGACCAGTCGCCCAAAGAGTATCAGGGAGCGAACGCAGCTCTGGCGGGAGTGCATCCATTGATAAGTACATCGGTGAGGTTATTCTTTTGCCCAATGTAAGCTGTACTCCTTCCGGAGAACAGTACAATGTCGCATATAGGCTTTTTAACAAGTCTAAACCAAGCAGATTTTCATTACAACCTGTCGTCAAAATCAGGGGTGCTTTCAATTGACACGGTCCAACAGAAATAGATAAAGGACCAGATATGGGGTTGTAAACAGGGGCGCCTGAAAAACCTACAGAAACATTTGTTGAGCCAGACAAAGGTGCGCCAGGGAGTTTCGCATGAATGATAGAACTTTTTGCTGCACCAGTATCCAACAGAAACGGTTCGACTACACCTGATGTTGCTACTGCGACATAAGGCCCACTCTGATCCACTGGAACTGATACTACTCCCTCTCTCTGTCCATGGCTGTCCTAGTACCCATTTTGCTGAAATCCCTCATCCACTTCACAATAGTCTTCAACAAGATACTGTTGAGATCTATTTTGCTGGGCAGACTGTCCATTTCGTTGATCAAAGTGATTGGAAGGGCGATCATTCGTCTGTGGAGGCATAGCACCTCGTCCTCGACCTCTAGAATTCTGCACAAAACCACCACGACCTCTCTGAGCTGCTGCTGCGTTATTTTGCGCTAAGACTGGACACTCATTTTTATAATGACCTTCTTTCTTACAGTACGCACACTGGTTCCACTGATATTGAGGTCTCGGTGAACTATAATCTGTCCTTTGGTATGACCCTTGCTGCGTATTAGCCTGATTCATACGAGGCGGATACGCCTGTTGCAAGAGAACTTTAGTCTTTAAATCTTTCGTTTTCTTATCTGATTTCTCTTTCTCCTCTTTATCCCTATTTTCATAATACTGTGCAGTTGCAAGTATTTGCGCAGTTGTAGAGACAGCCCACGCACTCTCGGAATCTTTTAATTTGTTGCATAGCTCAGGTAACAAATTATGTACGAATTTATCGACAAACAGTCTCTGTCCTCCTTCTGTGCTCATATCCTGACCACTATGATCTACAAAAGTCTCTTCGAACCTCGTGAAAAAGTCGGAGACACTTTCGTCTTTCTTCTGCCTGCATGCGGACAACTTGTCCCAGTTAACGCGCAATGCGGGCATCAGAGTCTTCATTAAGTCGATTATCCTACCTGGAAGATTAGCAATTAGAGGTTCGGGTTTGGAACCACCTATTTGCTGACCATCCGCTGCAATGATAGCTGCCCAATCACCACCTAGGGCAACTGGATGATTCTCTTTACGAATTTTAGCCCAAATTGGTTGCGGAACTACATTCCCAAATAACATGTCGATGTCCGCTAGGTTCATTACACAAGCCTCAACTGTTTGCGCCAACTCCTTATAGTACCCAGCAGGATTCTTACGCGGATCTGGCAAGGCCTGTTTCACTGCTAACACTTCGGCTCGCTTCCACGGAATGTGTATCCACACTCTTTGGAATTGGGCCGGAGCGGCTGCAATACCATTAATGGCATCAGCTTGCACAGCTTCGCGCCAAATTGGAGGTACCTCCCTCATTGGATATTGGCGAGTCTGCTTCATACTACCTTTCTCTAAATCTCTCGGTGAACGAAGTGATGGATCATTTCTATAACTTAAAATCAGTTCCATTGCTTCTTTTATATTTTGACCTACTATCATTCCTGCAGCAAACTCTTTCTGAACCTTAATTAAGTCTTCTAAATTCGATTCAGAGTCATCTTCTTCTAGTTCCTCACGTAAAAGAGAGCACATCTCATCAAAAACATATTGTTGCGTTGGTTCATTCCATTGCATAAATGTATCTAGTACATCTCTCGTGCTATATCTCCTACTCTTCAAAATCCATCTGAGAGCCGTGGAATCTAATATTCCCCGTTCCTCAGTACTCGGAAGCTGACTACGTCTTTGAACAGAGTCAGAAGTAGGAGTCTTAATTAAAGTTTTATAGAAAGGAGATAGAATGCTAGAAACAGAATCAGTGATTCTCCGACGAACAGAAAGCGGAGTCAACATACTGGCAGATGCAGAGAACACAGTAGCAGTTGGAACAGATAGCGGGACAGTAGGAGTATCAAGGAAAATAGCTTGTGGAACAGTAGGTGTAAGCGATACAGGTATAGGTAGAGAAGTCGGCAACCCAGGAAGAGGAGGTGCCGTAGGAACATTCACATTGACCACAGGAGGTACAGGAGCTTGATTCTGAGGGGCAGGAGCAGGAATACCAGGTTGTCCAGCAACCGGCAATTGAACATTTGGTACAGGTGGAGCCGTAGCACCTTGTGCATACGGTGGAGGTGACCTTAACAAATAAGACAACAAGGGATCGTTTTCGGGGTCCTCCAGTATCTTAGTTGTTTTCGATGGCAAGGCAGGATAGCACTTGTCGATCGCTAAATTATGCTCTCTAATGGCCACCTCTATGGCCTTCTCAGACTCGTTGACTTGCAGCTGCTTAGCCGCTTGTTCTAAAGTCAACTCTTCTTGCTCTTTCTGTTCTTTCTTCAACTTTTTAATTTCTCTCTGTTTAGATTCTTTTCGCCAGTAACGGAAAGAATCAAACATTGCCGGCCGGGCTTTCTTCCTAAACAATTTCGCTTCTAAATTATCAAGGATTTCGGGTTCAAAACTACCATGCAGTGGCCAACTAAGGACACCGTCCTTTTCCGTATAGCGGACCCACACCTCATTATAAGATATAGGACCCACACCATGCTTACAGTACAGATCATATAAGGGAGTCCCAATCGGAGGAACCAGACATGAGTCCTCCAATCGTGAATCACTGTTGCAACCAAAACAAGACAACATACAATTTCTCCGACTTACCATTTTGTAATCTGGAACACAGAACAAACAAAACAAGAAACAGATATGTGCACCTGAACCAAGAACTTAGGCCTACCAAAAGCGAACTGATGTATCGATACCCAAACTAAACCAAATAGATTATCGTAACCAGCACAACCAGTGATAATCTTACGAAACCAAACCAAACCAAGAACGAAAAAGGATTTTAACAACCCTCACGAAGTAACCAACTAGCAACCACTAAATACTTAACTGAGGCACTGAAGACGTCACCAAGGAGAAACCCGTCACGTTTCGCCGTACTAAGGACTGCACCTCGGGTCCAAGACAGGGCGACGGTCAAGGCAACGGCCCACTGCAGCCGTCCTGAACGGGAACCCTCGTGGAAGAGAACTTTGGGCCACTTTTTTGATATGCCGGGATCGATGAAGTGGGGCGCCTCCCTCAGGAATCTTCACACAAAGCTTCTCGAACTCTTCAGGCTTTTGGACCGGTACCGAATGACGTCGCCCCACGTTGGGCGCCAATTGGAGTTCTGGACTTTTTGGTTCCGTCCAGAGGTGTCAGGGAACAACACCCGAAGACCCCGGAGTTCCACCTGTCTTGGTGCACGAATAAACAGAAACACTGGCTTCTCGATGGTGGCGTCAAAGACCAAAGGTTTATTACTGCAGGGACACAGAAGTCACAGAAACTACGCATGGGCAGTATCTAGGAGCCAGTTCGATTTGTACAAAGAGGGTTGCTCTTTATATACTAAAAATTGGGCTTCGGGCAAATTCTTCACATGTTAGTACATTCCCAAACCTTTGTGTCCTAAACAATAAATATTTGGCGTTGCACAGGAATCGTCGACAATATCTGATGACAAAATATTACGAATGAGAGGTTCCCACTTTTCCATCATACTCTCATGTCAACTTTTCATTCAGGACCCGGACCGCCTCATCGTAAATTTCGTTACCTCCCCCTAATAAAGGCCCAGAAGGAAAGGAGCAGAGCCAGGTGCGGAAGATAGAAAAGCAGGATAAGAGATGTTTGTGGGTTGTAAATGGGCAAGGCTACCAGCTTCGGCCGCCTAATCATGATCAGGCCAACGGACACGAGAACCAGTTCAGCAGGGCTGGCCTCGGGCTGAGGAGGCAGTCTTTGTCGAGTCATGCAGCTACAGCGTGATCTGGTCTAAGGTGCACGTGTCACTAGAGAGGTGAATCTCCGGCTAAGGCTACGTGTCCTTAATCGAAATCAAGTGATCAGAGGTTATTGCGTATGTGAGGGCAAGAAACACAAAATGGCTGCCATGATCTAAGATGGATGCCATGGGTAGATCAGAAATGTGTTTGTTACAGGAGTACTCTTGCTCGCAGTATAGCGAAAACACCAGGATATGCTAAATGGATCATTTGCGGTTCCCTGATACCAATATTATGTATTTCCGACAATATTGAAAACACGGGTTCAAATCGTCACGGAACCTCAGTACGTTATTACATTAGTTTTAAAATAGCAAAGAAACTTATCAAATAGCTGGAGGGATGAATTTGAAGCAGAGAGCAAACAAACGAACAGAGTCACACTCGTAGAAGTTCAAGTTCACAACAATAACATTTAAAAGATAAGGAGAAGTTAATAGGATACTGTAACTGTATGTGAATTTGTGAAGTTGCTTGCATCCAGCCATTCCTCTTATTCGCGGTACTCCTCCATTCCATCTGACGCTCCGTCGATCAATATTGGTGACCAGACACACTGTCCACTGCCTGCCTGAAGCGGAATTTGCGGATCGCTAATGGTAAGCCTGAGTTAATCGTTTGTTCCATGGCACAGGGTAAAAGCCGGCATGTAATTGTTAATGGAAACCAGGAAGTGATATTAAAACACCACGGTGAAAAAAATATGAGGTACACTGTGTAGTGCAAAAATCACACTTTCAGTTTCAGAGGTGACAGTATTACATATAATCATCATTTCGAAAGTGCGTACTCTGAGTCTCCTTTTCAAGGATAGTAATTAGTAACTAAGGGCGATTTTTGCGGATCGTGCCAAAACGCTCTCTGCAACTAGCCCAAACCTCCCTTTTCCACCATGGATTTTCTTCAAACCACTTGCAATCGAAATCAGACCTTTCCATCAGTGCTCCCAGATCCATAAACCTACTCCAAAACAGCCCCCCAAAAACATGCAATACTGCTAAAAAAAATACTTTTCCACCATGGATTTTCTTCAAACCACTTGCAATCAAAATTAGACCTTCCCAGCAGTGCCCCCAGACCCATAAACCCACTCCCAAACATCTAGATCCCCCCCAAACAGCCCCCCAAAAACAGGTAATACTGCTAGGCCTCAGTTTAAATTGTGCAAAAATGCTGTCTGCAACCCCCTTTCCCACCAAGGAATTTCATCAAACCACTTGCAATAAAAATTAGACCTTCCCATCAGTGCTCCCAGACTCATAAACCCACTCCCAAACATCTAGAACCCCCCCAAACAGCCCCCCAAAAACATGCAATACTGCTAGGCCTCAGTTTAAATCGTGCCAAAACGCTGTCTACAACTAGGCCCAAACCCCCCTTTCCAAACCATGGATTTTTTTCAAACCACTTGCAATCAAAATTAGACCTTCCCAGCAGTGCTCCTAGACCCATAAACCCACTCCCAAAAATCTAGAACCCCCCAAACATTCCCCCAAAAACATGCAATACTGCTAAAAAAAAGAATGTGACCTTCCCAGCAGTGCTCCCAGACCCCTCAACCCACCCACAAAAATCTAGAACACCCTTAAACAGCCCCCCAAAAACATGCAACACTGGTATCCCCAAAACATGGCAAAACGCGTGATTAACAAAAAATTGCTGTGGCGTGGCTTGGATGGCAAGGGGAGCAGCAGCCTAAATCCGGAGCTCTGTCCGACCCCGGGATTAGAGCCAAACTAACAGCAAGAACCAAAGTTGTTTCAACTAGGAAACGGTGCTGCGGACATCGGAACAAAGCAGGACTGACATGGAGTGCTGCAGGAGGCACAGGGACGATCCAATATCACTTTTACGTTCATCGCCCTCATCAGCCCACACAAAAGCGAGCACAAAATGGAGTGAGAGAACAAAAACATCTAATAGCCAGGCGAGTCCACAAACCGAGTGCCACGAGCTACCGCGACTTCAAAAGGATCCAAAGGTCAGTGCGCGCAAATCGCTCAGCAGAAGATTTACTGTTGTGTGGTACTACCCTCCTCGAAATATGCGATAAAAACAATCAAAGCAAAATAACTACAAGGAGAGCAATTCGAAAGTGAAACCCACCAAGGGGCGCAGCCATTTTGGAAGCAGTTCTAACGAAAACTAAACTCCCAAAGGGCGCGGCTTATCGGGGAGGAGTACACTAGGAAATAGCGTCCCAAAGAGTGCAGACTTTCAACAGATAACAAACCAGTGGGCTAAGAGGGACAGAATCAGAGCGAAACGACGACTCAAGTGGGCGAGCAGAGTCGAGCCGAAGAGTGTAGAGTGGCAATATCGGAGTTACAACCTACTCAGCCAAAATCAGAAAGTGAAACTCACAGAGGGCGCGGCCATCTTAGAAGAGGCATAGGTGGAACAAAGCGACATAACGAGCGCAGACTGCTGGCAGCAAACAAGTTGGTGTGTAAAGCGGAGTATGACATATAACCAAAGTAGAGCGGAGCTTGAGCGGAGCTTGAGCAGTGTACAGAAGCATAGAGTGGTAAATCGGCGCTGCAACCCATAAGTACCAAGGGCCAAATAGCGAAAATCGCAAAGAGCATGGCCATTTTGAAAGGAGCAAAAGAGGAAGAAGCGTCACTACGAGTGCGGACCTCTAGCTGACACCAAAGCAAGAGAGCATAGTGGAATAAAACAAAAAAGCTGGCGCAGTGAGAGCAAGTCGGACCAGAAGCAACGAGAGGTAATATTAGCGCAACAATGCTTAAAGCGGAAGGACAAAAGTAAACTACAAAGTTTTGGGAGTAAAGGCGGAACAAATGAATGCCGAATTAGCGCAAGGCACAGCAACAACAAACCAAGAAAACAAAAACTGAAACAAATACGGCAGCCATTACGAAATAGGGAACAAGGAGAAAAGCAATAATACTCCATTGAACCGTGAGCGCAATCTGATAACACAGGTTTTAGAGGGCGCAGCCTGTTCGAAAGAGAGCACAAGGAAGAAAAGAAGCGCTACAACGGAACGGAACGAGATATAAACCTCCGGAAACAAGCGTTAAACAAACCAGTCACAAAAAAAGAGCACAATACAGTCCCTCAGAACACCATTAAGGAACAAGTCCCACCAAGATCACGTAAAAAAAAAGAAAAAAATGGCCGGCAGTGAGGGTAAAATGGCACAACAACAAAAGAAAAACAGACTCAAGAGCAATATGGACGCCCCAATTAAACAGAAATCAGACATTACCAGCACACTAGACAGTATGCTCAAAAAACTGGCTGACGTTCACGACCTAGCCAAATCAGCTAAAAAAATGACTGACAAGATAGAACTTGAACTAGCAGCAATCAGAACGGACTTTCACGCAACAAACAACAGAGTGAAAGCGGTAGAGCAAAGGGTCAGCGACATTGAAGACAGGTCTCAGCTCACAGGTAAAGCCATAGGAAATATCGCCAAAGCGACCACAGAACTCCAGAGACAAGCAGCAGAATTCAAAGACCGAACAGGAAAGGCAACATAAGGATCTTGGGTGTTCCGGAAGGAGAGGAAGACAAGGCTGGCTCATGTGTGTCGCTTATACAAAACCTCATCCCAAAGCTAACTAATCTGTAGTTCGAAGGTCCTTTCGCGCTGGATAAGGCGTACAGAGTGCCAGGCGAGCAAACAAATGGGCAGAACAAACCTAGACCGATAATATGCAGACCACTACGCTCACACCAAACGGACGTCATATTCGGGGTAGCGAGGAAAAACCCCAACCTGGTATGGAATGGCCACAGAATCATCCTTACGCAGGATTACTCAAAGCCGACTGTCGACATCAGAAAGGGGTTCCTAGCCCTAAGAGACAGGCTAAGGAAAGAAAACATTGCCTTCTCATTTACAGGCCCTGCAAAATTCAGAATACACAACAAAGGAATCGCTATGACATTCAAAGACCCAGCCGAACTCTCACGTTATTTACAAGGACCACCAACGCAGGAAATGGAGGACTCAACACCGAAGGGGAAAAGAAGCGCCTCACCAAGCAATGCAACTGATAGTGGCTAAGCACCAAACAATTAAAAAAGCAGAGGAAAACAAACAAGTGGACACACAAGCAGACCTACAAGAGGAAAACCAAAAGGCCTTTCCAAACTCGGCCTATCGAGACAGAAGTAGAAGTTAACGAAACGCTCGAAACCGACAATTCTACTTCGCAATGAAAGGAAAAGCGCAACTACCTCACACAAAGACTATACAAAGAATATACAAGAATAAACAGATACATGAACAATACAACAAATCTTCCTCATAGACTCACATGTTACAACCAGATATCCCAAAGAAGAAGCTAAGAAACGCTCAAAAATTACAACTCTAACTCGCAATGAAGGAAAAAGCGTAGCCAACTTAAAGAAAGAGTGTGCAAGAATGAACTGGAACTTTACAACAATTCTACCTCAGAGACTCACATGTTACAACCATATATCCTTTATATATCCCTTACATTATTTATAAGCCAGCTCGAGATAAGGGGTTCTCTTTCCCAGGGTCTGGGCGGGAGTAGGAGGATCATGCTGTCGCAGGCCACAGCACGAAGAAGCACTGGATAAGGAGAGGGAGGGAGGGAGGGAAGGGTGAGTACTTTGTCCGGTAAGTCATGTACGTCATGTTCGTTGCGTTCGTCTTGTCTATGTCTTTGTCAGCTAGTAGCCAACACTCTAAACAGATCACCCTCATCATCGGAACAACCAATCCCTAATTACAGTGTTAATGTACAGCACCCTACAGCCAAACACTGGTCACCCATAGCCACATCGTACTTAACCCACTGCATTTCCAACAATGACACAGTCAGGTAGCAAATCACTACTAACAGACCTCAAGATCATCTCACTTAATGTCAAAGGTCTCAATCACCCAGTCAAAAGGAAAAAAACACTAGATTACCTAGCCAAAACAAAAGGGGACATTATCTTATTACAAGAAACAAAACTATCCAAAGAGGAAGCAGACAAACTCAGAGCCAGGTGGATAGGCCAGCGGTGGGGAAAAAAAGAGGAGTCATCACTCTGATCAGTAGCAAATCCAACATAACCATTGAAAACGTGCAGCAAGACAGGGAAGGCAGACTACTGATCATGCAGCTGAAAAGAGGAGAAGAAACAATACTAGTGGCAAACATCTATGCACCCAACACAGACGACACTCCATTCTGGGAAAAGGTAACCAAAGACCTAGAATCCAGCTCCTCACACAACATGATGGTAGTGGCGGGAGATTTTAACATGGCGTTAGACCAGACACTAGACAGACAAGCCAAAAATAAGACATGTACGCCAACTTCGCACAAGACACTAACAAACCTATGCAACAAACTACATCTAGTCATCCCGTGGCGTTTGCAACACCCCAATACCAGAGATTACACCTCCTGCCCGCACCCACATATCTCCTACAGCAGAATAGATTACATCCTCATATCAGGCGCTCACACACACCTAACCAAACACACAGACATCGTGGCCAGAACAATATCAGACCACGCCTGCATTAGCCTACACTTGGCGGGGAGACATAATGAACATCTAACATGCAGATGGCGACAAGAAGACAGAGTCAAAATCCAGAAAGCCATCGCAGAATACATCGTAGACAATGAAACACCAGACATGGATCCCAGCACGCTGTGGGAGGCATTCAAAGCAACTATCAGAGGAGTACTAATAGAAAGAATAGCGAGAAGAGACAGAGAAGCAAGAGCTCAGCTAGCTCTTCTAGAAATAGACATTAAAAGCCTAGAAACCCAACACATGGAGGACACCACAAACCAAAACACACTAACGGAACTCACAAAAAAGATATACAAATTCAATAAAATACTTATAGATGGCAGACAAAGTGCATTCTCCCCCCACCACACTGCATGCTTTACAAGGACCCAATCCCACATCAAACTCTGGAGTCGTACTTGATTTTCTGCAGTGTGCTTGTTTATTAAAATTAAGTTCACAGGTCAATTACCTCATTGACCTACCAATCTCTTTATTGATTCGTACATATTCCAACACAGTATTTAAGAGTAAACTTGCACCTATATACAGTATATACATTCACCGCCCATTCCCAATGGGCCTTTAATTTGAGTTCAGGGTTGCGCCAGCAGGCCACAATCCAGATCACCTGCTCCCTTAACGTTAACCCCCTTCTGGTCAACAGAGCCGCAGGTGAGGAAAGCGCCCACTTGGGCAACCATAGGCCTCCGGGATAGGGCTGAAAAGCCAAGGCCACCAGCAGGTCGGCCCCCACTCTCCCGCCAGCCCAGAGTCCATAATGATTTAGCAAACCTGTTCAGAGTTAACTGTCTCTAGACAAGAAGTTCCCGTGGTATTCTTGTCCGGAACCCCGCTACTGCCCTAACTGAATCCTTATTAATAGGGATGGGTGGGTGGGTGTCTTCTCTTGGAGACGTCCGACTCCTGGGCGATCAGCGGACAAAGAGGGGGCCTCTAGGCTGGTCGCGGGCTTTTAAGCCTCGCGCCCTACTATAACTTCCGGGGCGTACCTCGACCCTCGTTCCCATTGGTCCTGGCGCCGCGCTCACTTCCGGGTCACATAACCCGGAAGCGATCCTACTCCGGGTCGGCCCTTTGGCTGCCACTAACGACGCCATTCCCCGAGGGGGTTGGCGCCTTCCATAGATGGCAGACAAAGTGCATTCTCCCCCCACCACACTGCATGCTTTACAAGGACCCAATCCCACATCAAACTCTGGAGTCGTACTTGATTTTCTGCAGTGTGCTTGTTTATTAAAATTAAGTTCACAGGTCAATTACCTCATTGACCTACCAATCTCTTTATTGATTCGTACATATTCCAACACAGTATTTAAGAGTAAACTTGCACTTATATACAGTATATACATTCACCGCCCATTCCCAATGGGCCTTTAATTTGAGTTCAGGGTTGCGCCAGCAGGCCACAATCCAGATCACCTGCTCCCTTAACGTTAACCCCCTTCTGGTCAACAGAGAGCAGGTGAGGAAAGCGCCCACTTGGGCAATCATAGGCCTCCGGGGTAGGGCTGAAAAGCCAAGGCCACCAGCAGGTCGGCCCCAACTCTCCCGCCAGCCCAGAGTCCATAATGATTTAGCAAACCTGTTCAGAGTTAACTGTCTCTAGACAAGAAGTTCCCGTGGTATTCTTGTCCGGAACCCCGCCACAGGACGAGGAGCTTACTGGCGGACTCGACCTCCCCCCCCTGCGCTCAAGAGCTTCGGAGACGGCCCCTAGGACTGTTTCTATGAATACCTCCATACCCGCCTCCGACAGGTGAACTCCGTCCTCCGCGTATAGCTCCGGACTGTCTGCCTGTATTAGTTTGTGACGAATCGCTTTAATACTAGATTTCTGCAGGATTTCCGCCACCGACTGGTTCAGCCTTTTAACGGATCTGTTTATTGCTTTCATGGGTGCGCCCCGAGTCCACACGAGTCTAGGGATGACTTCCGACCATAGTACTATAGCTTCTGGGAAAATGTTTTTGATTGCTGCTAGAGTAGAGAACAGGGACTCCTTCACTTCTCTCCTTCCACCCGGAATCATATCATTGCCTCCGCAGTGCAACATGAATACGTCTGGCAAAGGCATGCCTCTGGCCAAGGCCGTTTTCACATCCCTCGGGACGTCCGCCAGGCGCTGCCCGCCTATCCCCACTCAATGATGGTCACAACCTCGCATCATGGTCACCCTGTCCCTGAGTGTCTTTTCGAAGTGCGCCCCGGCCCTGCGAATGAAGGAGTGGCCACACCAACAGATTTGGGTTCTCTTAGGGGAGGTACCTAGAGTAAATATGAAGAGTAAATGTGAAGAGATACAGACAGCCGATTCTAACAACGGGGACGAAGGCTAAAGACATGTTAGACTAATTGCGGGCGAATATAACGTTCGTAGCAAGCTGATTTCCAGCGACCCAACCTCTTGATTACCTGTTCGGATAGGCCTAAGCCAGCAGCCGTTGTCGCTGCTCCAATTCTAAACGAATGTGATGTAAAATCGGCTGGATCAACTCCGATCCGTGCCAGGGTCATTTTAACTACTCGAGTGAACTGGAACCTGGTAAGGGGTAACCCACTCTCATGAATCAAGAGTCTATCGTCCGCTCCCTGGGGCCTGGCTTGGAGGAATAGCCTCAGCAAGTTGACTGGACAGAAGGCCTTACCCTCTACTCTACCCAATTGTAACCAGGTACCTTTACCCAGCGGATCCGTCTTCGATCTCCGCACCCTAAGCCGCAGGACACCTTTCGACTCGATTATATCCGAGCACCTCAAACCCCCTTCCCTATCCGATTTGGACGCCGGAAGTAATTCTGAAATTCGCAGCGCCCCGCAAAAGGCTAGGGTATAGGCCACCCGGAACAGTTGCGTCTCATACTGTGAGAAACAAACGAACGGTAGAGCTTCTAAGATTTTAATCAATTTTTCTACGTCTATCGGCCTCCTAGAATCTTTCTCCCCGGGTACCAGGCGCTCCCAACCTCTCATTGCTCTTCTAACTCTCTGATCCTTTGTCGGATCAGACACCCCCCGTAGACCCGCATAAAATGCTAACGCCGACAACTGTCTTTTCATGAATGCTACCGACTTCTCTTGCTCCTTCTGCTGTACAATGAAGCCTAATACACTCTGGGGGGCAAAGATGTCCGCTACACCCACACCCCTCAGGTATGCCATATACGAATCCCATGATCTCTGATACATACTCTTAGTCCTTGGGGCCAAGGATGCAGATATCAACTCGGCGGCTGTGGGGCACCAAACTTCCATAGCTCCGCTGGGAAGGCTGACATTGACGTCTCCGCCTGGGGCCAATGCTCCCGGAATTCTGTTAACTTAAAACGAGACA
This sequence comes from Lissotriton vulgaris, assembly GCF_964263255.1. NCBI lineage: Eukaryota > Metazoa > Chordata > Amphibia > Caudata > Salamandridae > Lissotriton > Lissotriton vulgaris. Next base: position 2,096,425,203 of record NC_141691.1, on the reverse strand, counting down.
ATGCATCAGCCGCTTTGTTTTCTACACCTGGAACATGCTTAGCAGTGAATTGGACATTATGGCTCAGGCACTGCAAAACCAATTCTTTCAATAACCTGAGTACCCAAGTACAGGTAGCCCTCTGGCTATTAATCACCATGACTACAGACATGTTGTCCGACCAGAATACTATACTCCTGTTTGCCAGCAGATCTCCCCACAAGTGCAAAGCTACCACTATGGGGAAAAGTTCTAGAAAGGAAATGTTAGTAGTCAGGCCTCGCTCGATCCAGTCAACTGGCCAGCACTGCATACACCATTTTTGACCGAATATAGCTCCGAAGCCAATACTACCTGCAGCATCGGTGAAAAGCTCAAGATCCGTATTAGAAGAACAGGCTGCTCGCCACAACACCGTGCCATTGAAATCCCTCAAAAAGCTTCTCCAAATCAGAAGATCCTCTCTAACTTCGGCTGAAAGCCTCACCCTGTGGTGTTTGGCCCGCAGCCCAGACATTGCCCGCGCTATACTTCTGGAGAAGGCCCTGCCCATAGGGATGACCCGCAGAGCAAAGTTCAGTTGACCCAAGAGGACTTGTAGCTGATGTAAGGTTACCTTCCTTGCCCCCAGGAAGCTATCGATAGCGGCCCTAAAGGCATCGACCTTGACTTTTGGCAGCCTGCACACTCCTGCCGTTGTATCAATCTCTATGCCCAGGAAGGTCAGACACGTGGTCGGGCCTTCGGTTTTTTCCGCCGCCAAAGGTACTCCGAGCGCCTCAGCCAAGCGCTGGAAGCCCAGCAGGGCCTTCCTGCACGACTGAGAACCCTCGGGACCCATGAACAGAAAATCGTCCAGGTAGTGGACTACTGAATGCGAGCTGTCCGAGGCCAGAAACTGCTCGACCGCCCATTCCAGGAACCTTGCGAAAGTCTCGAAAACTGCACAGGCAATAGAACACCCCATGGGCATGCACAAATCCAAAAAATAGTTACCGTCAAATGTGAAGCCCAAGAACCTGGTATCGTCCGGGTGGACGGGCAGTAACCTAAAGGCTGTTTCAATATCAGCTTTAGCCATTAAGGCTCCTTCCCCAAATGCCTGCAATTTCTCAATAGCCGTGTCAAATTTGGTATACTTCACCGAGCACAGATCTGGGTCTAACTTGTTGTTGACCGAAAGCCTTGGAGGACTTGAAAGATTATGGATCAGACGGAACTTACCTTCCTCTTTTTTCGGAACTAGACCCAATGGGGAGCAAACCAGATTATGGGTAGGTGGTTCTGTAAAAGGGCCCCCGACCCGCCCCAATGCTACCTCCTTCATGATCTTCTCTCGAGCTGCCTCCATATTTCGCAACACTGAGCTTTGATTACGAGGTGGGACATTGGAAGGGGGGGCTGAAGACGGGATACGGAATCCAATTGTAAAACCATGCAGTAGGAATTGAGCCTCCTCAAGATTATCGTACTTACTAAGGAGGTGTGTCAAGACATGCCGTTTAATTGGAGTTGGAAGCTTTGTCGGGAGTCTTAGTTGGCTTTCCTTTTGGGGCACTGTGGCTGAGCTGCTCCTTGGGGTTACCAGTTTTCTTAAAACACCTAACCTCGGGATGAGAGGTACCCCCGCAGTAGGAACAGCAGTGTTTGAATTTACACGAGACCCCCCTGGTACACTCATTTCTATTAAACTGCCAGCAGGCCTGTTTTTTCTCACCGACCCCTTTGTCAGTCCGAAAGGACTGGCTCTGAGTTGAGGGGACCGGGGTAGGCGCTGAAGGGGTGGAATAGAAGACTGTATGCCATAAATTAATCTCCCGCTGGTCCCATGCTATACCCGGGTGAACTGCCTTCATCTGTCTGAACATTTTATCGTATTTCAGCCACCCCTGGCCTGGAAACTCTGTTGCCGCTCCATGTATCAGGGATATGTAGCTCATCATTTGTGGGCCTAAAACCGGATACTTCTCAAGCATAACAGCGGCATATATTGAAAATCCCGTGATCCAATTCTTCATGGACCATTCCACCCACGATTTCTTCTGATTGTAATCTCCCTCTTTCCCGCCCTTGGGTTTTCCGGCCGCCACCCCTGCATTGATAAGGTCGAACACTTCTACGTATTCGCCTCTGAGTATCCTGTCCTTCATATCTGCTGGCACATGCCATGTGATCCCCGCGGATGGCGATAAGGTCATTGAGGACAACCTGAACATTAACGGGCTGAATGCTAGTAACGGGGAACCGGCTGGTTGCCCCCCCAACCCCCCATGCATCTGGCCATTAGAGGGACCCGCCACATCAACTACGGCGTTCGCCATTGAGCCCTGACTTGGACCCCCCAGGTTGGAGTAAGCAGTCATCGCTAAGGGGGACCCGTGAGCCGTGTAGGCAGGAAACATTGAGCTTACAGGGCTGCTACCTATCGCTTGACCATGCGACCCATATAATTGCATCCCTGGTAACTGGGCGACCCCCCCGGGCTGAACCCAAACTTGCGACACTCCGCTACCCGGCTGTGCCACTACTGGCGGTAACATACCGTGCGGACCGGATCCCCCCACAGAAGTGACGGGGAACCCTCCTATCTGCGTGGGCCTAGATGCATCATACTGCCCATCGGTGTCATCTGTGTCATTATCTGCGCCTGAGTTTGAATCAATTGTCTCTGGCACCTCCTCCTCACCTGGTGATACTGGTCGTGAATCCGTCGGCCTAGACCGCTTGCCTCTTGCCGAGCTTCTAAGCTTTTCTGGGGTATGCTTCGCTCTTTTGCCTCTCCCCCTCTCCTCCTGAGAGTTCGCATCTGCTCTAGCCCCGTCTCTCATATTCTTTAGTACCCAATCCATGCCTTTTTCCCTTGTGAATTCCAGCAGTTCCGTAAAGGCAAGGTATTCCTCATTCTTGGCTGCGGGTTGTTTACCCTTCGGCACCTTCTTTGACGGCATCCTGCACTTAAGGAAAACAACGTTAAAAACTTATCGAGAAACCCCAAACGACTTTTAGGCCCACCGCGCCGCGGATGGGCCCGGACCCCAGGGAATCGGATGATCGAGCGCCCGCGCTCGCCCTCCCCCTGGACATGAGGATTTACCACGGCAATCCCCCCCTGCAATTAATATTTAAATCAAGAGAAATAAACACGAAAGCTGTAAAGAAATCCAGCACACACTGCAAGGCCCGCCAACCTACACCACGAGTCGGATTAACTCTCGCTGTATACTCCTACGCGATGTTCCCTCGATGTCTTCTCTTGGAGACGTCCGACTCCTGGGCGATCAGCGGACAAAGAGGGGGCCTCTAGGCTGGTCGCGGGCTTTTAAGCCTCGCGCCCTACTATAACTTCCGGGGCGTACCTCGACCCTCGTTCCCATTGGTCCTGTCGCCGCGCTCACTTCCGGGTCACATAACCCGGAAGCGATCCTACTCCGGGTCGGCCCTTTGGCTGCCACTAACGACGCCATTCCCCGAGGGGGTTGGCGCCTTCCAGTGACCGCGCAGGGCTATGGATAAAAAAAAACAAAGAGATTAACCTGTGTGAGGCAAATAAAGCAGGGAAATCATTGGCATCATACCTTAAATCCAAACAAAGACAGCACAACATCACAGCAATCACAGACACCACAAAGAAATCACACACCCGACACAGAGACATTGTACACACCTTCAAGGAATACTATAAGGAGCTATACAACAAAGATAAGGGACTAGACATAAAGGGAACGAAATCCTATCTAGAGAATCTAAAACTACCAAAATTTACTGCAGAAGAAGCGAAAGCGCTAGGCCAAGACTTCAGGCCCCTTGAGGTTAGGACAGCCATCAAGGCACTAAAAGATAACAAGGCCCCAGGACCAGATGGCTACACAGCACCATTCTACAAATCCTTTCAAGAGCAATTAGTACCGACTCTAACCAAAGCCTTCAACCACTGCGGAGGGGTAGGAGAAGTAACCGCAACAATGTCACAGGCCAATATCATAGTTATTCCAAAGCAGTGTAAAGATCCACAATGGCTAAAAAACTGCCGACCAATATCACTCATTAACCTAGACAAGAGGTAAGCCTCAAAAACTCGAAATGGGTGGCATTCTGGGCAAAACCGAAGATAAAATACAGAGGTAAACCCCTTGAGATAAGAACGTGGAGGACACTAGGCCTCTCACACCCGGCACACAAAGAAGAGAAAGGTAAACCACTCACTTTCAATACCATAAAGGCTATGTTTGGCCTCCCAGAGGTGGAACTATACAACTTCCTGGCTTTCAAAACAGCGATCACAAAAGCAAACCAAAATAGTCTGACCCCCTCAATTTTCCAATTCATGGAAAACCTTAACAAGACTGGTCACCATATATCACACCTAGGAATCTCACAGAGCAGGAAACAGCTACCATGTGGTCCTCCCCTACGCAAAACATAATATCACCAGTAGTCGCGCAAACAAAATTCTGGTTACTGCACCAAGCACACTGGACCCCGGCGACCCCTTGCGAAACTTGGCCTAAGAGAGAATAGCGAATGTTGGAACTGCAATAAGGCAACAGGGGACCTAGCGCATCTAATCTTCCATTGTAGCAAGGTCAAAAAATTCTGGGATAAAGTGTTCAACTTCACCAACCAGACACTAGGCTGCACCCTGAAAAGAGAGTGCTGCACTCTTACAACAGCACACCTTAACACCGATATCAACACATAACACGACAGAAACCTTCTTGACTTCCTCCTAACGAGTGCCACAAAGATTATACTGGCCAAATGGAAGGATACCTCCAAGGCCACCTTCAAAGGTTGGCTAAACTGGGTAACGTTCTTAAGAGGTGCCGACAACACAGCACTAAGATATATGGCCGGGATGCCTGTCACCCCCTCCCAACACAATCCCCAAGGATGGGAAGACGGACGCAGTTCTGAACTTTTGGAAGGCGGGAGGGAGTTACCCTCCCGGCCGTATTTATTAAAATACGAAACAAAAGTAAAACATTAAAATAACAGTTTCATATTATGTACAATTTTATATTTATGACATTACGATGCAGACATGTTCATTGGCTAACCTTAACAAATCTCTAATACAAAGGTTCTCCTAGCCGAGTCTAAGCATCCTGCAAATGCATACTTTCTAAATAAAATTGTACATCCTAACATTACGGGCCAACGGCAAGGTCGAAACCGGTGTCAGGTCCCCACTACAAAATTCCCCCCTGACGGTGTGAGGGGCGGGCGCACAGAGGACTGTACCTCTGTGCCAACTTCCAATTTCCCTTGTCTTAGCGGGGGCCCCTTCTTTAACTCGACGCCATCTTAATGGTCGTCCGAGGACTCGTGTGAGGTGTCTAGAAGGTAGCGTGGACCCCCCTCCCACCTCACACTGCTTCTCACATCCGCCGTCGCGGATATCCTGGCCCCGGGAAATTCCTAGGAGGGGCATCTCGCCGCCTCCTCCCCTGGGAGGGGCCTATGACCGCCTTCCCTTCGGCGACTCCATACTTAGTGGGTGCCGCCTCCCCGTGTGAGGGGCCAATGGCCGCCTCCCCCCGGGCGCTCCCATCCATAATGGGTGGCGCCCCCCTCTAGGGACCTTGAAATTACTGCTCACCGATCATGACCTTACCGCCACAGGCCGGATAGTTGACCGGCTATCCGGCCCCCCACACTCCTACTAAAGGTCATGTTTTTACAAACCCTTTAACCATGCTAAGAAGTCTCCTATGAGTAAGTCATTCCCCTCCCGGGACAAATGGACCCCATCTTCGCGATACATGTGATCCCCCCGAATACATCCATGCGTAATACAGTGCAACTGTGCCGAGCGAAACAACCTACCAAGCTTATTATTGACTTTCTTTACAGAATGATTCAAAGCTGATATTGAGAGGGCCCCCCGCCACACCTTCCTGGGAATCATGTGCGACCGTGCTATCATGCACCCCGGAACCCTTTTTGCCAACCAGCTAACAGTGGAAAGAATTCTCTCGAGTAGTATTCGCCTACCGAGTGCCACCAGATCATTGCCCCCCAGGTGTACTATGATTACAGACGGCGGTGACCTTGTCCGCTCTAACAGTCCCTCAACAAATCATTGAAATTGGTCAATACGAAGCCCGCCCCTTCCGTAGAAGGTCACCCTGTACCCGTATTCCCCAGCTGCGTGAATCATGTCACCTGCTTTGAATACATCCGCGGCACGCCTCACGTATGAGTGGCCCATGACCCACACCACTCTCTCCTCAGTCGGTGATCTTTGACCGCTGGTCCCCAGGTGTCGGGTCGACTGCACAGTACGCCCTGCATCGTATGCTTGCGAAACTGTAAACCAAAGAAAAGACAAGAAGCGTTAGTGCATGACATTTGCTTCACAACATGTGCAACCGCACATACCTTTTATAACAGTTCGAGGACCAACGCCCCAATTGTTTCACCTGTTCCACACTTTGACCCCTGGCTGTAGCCTCTGTAGCAGCCCGATCCTAAAGGAATGGGTCCCAAAATCGCCCGGGTCCAGACCCGCTGCCGCGATTGCCATTGTAAGCACCCGCTGAAACTGAAACCTAGTCAGTGGGGTGGCGTCGGTGTGTCTCAGCAAGCTTCCCCCCCATGTTACTACCCTTTGCGCTAAACATTCCTCAACGCACTTCACTGGGCACATGGGGGACCCCCGCATGCGCTGGACGACAATACTGTCCCCTATAGCACCTTGATCGGTCTTGAACATGGCTATTGTGATTACCATAGAATCACCCTTGATCAAAATGTGTTCCCGACACAGTCCTCCCCCCACGTCCTGCTTATTTTTTGCTACCAGCTCGCTCACCCGCATAGCCCCATGGAATGCTAATGCGAAAGCGGCCCGGAACAGCACTGCCTCGGACTGGGAAGAACATGTTGCGGGGAATACCGACATCAACAAGGACAATCTTTCTAACCCAATCGGGCGCCTCTCGTCAGCTTTATGACCCTCGAGGCGTTGCCACCCACGTAGTGCCTTCTTTACCAGAAAGGACGATGTGGGGTCCTTGATGCCATGCACCTGTGCCATGAATGCAATGGCGGCCGGGTGCCTATTGGCCGTTGCCGCAGAACGTCCTGCCTTGTGGAGTGCCACTAAAAACTTCAGGACATACTCCTCCTGGCCCCAATTATCCCCTCCCGCTGGACCCAAAAATGCACAATAGGAACGAAACACCCCTTCGTATGCCTTCCTTTTTCTGGGGGCTAAACTTGCTCCCACGAGGTCCTGTAATCCGCGGCACCGAGTAACCAGAGAGCTTCGGGAAATGGTGCTGCCACTAGTTCCGCGGAAGGTAGATAACCCCTGAAGGCCTGCATATGGGAACGAGAGAATGCATCAGCCGCTTGGTTCAACACACCCGGCACGTGCGTCGCCCTAAACTGTACGTTCAGTCTCATGCAAAGTAGTACAATTTCTTTTAGTAATCTCAATATCCACTTGCAGCGTGCTGCCTGACTATTTATACATTCAACAACGGTCATGTTGTCGGACCAAAACACCACTGTGCGATCACGAAACTCGTCCGACCATGCCCTCAGAGCCACAAAAATAGGGAACAGCTCAAGAAAACCAATGTTACCTGTGAGCCCACTGGTGTGCCACCACGTCGGCCATGTCTGTGCCGACCATCGATTACCGAATATGGCACCAAATCCCACGCTCCCTGCCGGGTCGGTCCACAAACCCAGCTCGTCCGAAGACGCTGGTGCCTTGCCCCACACCACTCGACCGTTAAAGTACGCCAGAAATGCCAACCATATGCGCATGTCCTGGCAAACCTCTGCAGACAGTCTGGTGCGATGATGTCCTTCCTTGAGACCGACCATGGCTTGAGCAATAGAGCGGGAAAAGGGGCGGGCCATTGGTATCACTAGTAGGGCAAAGTTAAGCTGGCCCACCGTTCGTTGCAACTGATGGAGAGTAACCTTCTCTTTGCTGATGCACAGTTCCAGGGAGGCCCTGAACTTCGCTACCTTCCCCTCTGGCAAACGGAAACATCCTTCCACTGAATTAAGCTCTATTCCAAGAAACTCGAGTAAAGTGGATGGTCCGACTGTTTTCCGGGCGCCAATGGCACCCCGAACCTCCTCATGAGAGTGCAAAATTCCTGTAACGCCCGTGCACAGCTTGTGTCGCCAGCAGCCCCCAGGAACAAAAAATCGTCTAGGTAATGCATAACCTGGGTATGGCCGGTGGCTTTGGTAAACGCCCATTGCAGAAAACAACTGAATTTTTCAAAATAGGCACAAGAGATAGAACAACCCATTGGCATACATTTATCCACGTAGTAGCGTCCCTGAAACACAAAGCCCAAAAGACGCTGATACTGCGGGTGTACCGGGAGCAACCGGAACGCTGACTCCATATCTGATTTAGCCATCAGCGCTCCTGGCCCCAGGCGATTCAACATGGCGACGGCCTCATCGAAAGATGCATACCGCACCGAACAGATTGCTGGATCAATCGCATCGTTTACCGAAAGACCCCTTGGGGCCGACAGATTATGAATTAACCTAAACTCACCCGGGTCCTTCTTGGGGACTACTCCCAACGGTGAACAAACAAAATTAGGGACCAGCGGGTGCCTAAACGGGCCAGCCACCCGGCCCCGGGCAACCTCTTTTGCAATCTTGTTCTCCACCACTGCCGCATTCTGCTGTACCGACAGTTGGTTTTTACATACTGTTTTCCCCCGAAAATCCCCCGCCGGGATGTGGAAACCAAACGAGAAGCCATCCCGCAACACCCCAGCGGAGACATGATCAGGGTATTCACTTAGCCAGGGGATCATTGCCATGATATCTACGGGGGTAGGTAGCGGTACCCCTCGGTCGACATTAGACCTGTTTGGTCCCTCCTCTACCCCCTGTATCACCATTCTTGGCTCTGCACGAGCTCTCAGGGTGCGAAGAGTGTCCGCACCCTGCACACTCATGCCTGAACTTACATGTCCCTTGTGGCCGCGTGCACTTGCCTCTGTTAAAGTTCCAACATACCCCCTTTTTTCCTCCGTTCCCTCCACTCCTTGGTTGGTGGTCACCATTGGCGCCTGCTCGAAAGGGCGCCGCCGAATGTTGGCGGGAGGGCGCCGACCCATTCCCGCCAAGCGACTATGACTTGGTGGGGCCCGGCAGGAGCTGCTTCTGCCAAGAAATGGAGTTGAGACAATCCCACGTCAGAGATGAATTGTGCTCCTTGGCCTTACGAAACTTACTGTCATAACCCAACCATTCATTGCCTTCATATGATTCATAGAAATCCATTATACGTGTCTGATAGCATGCCAATTCGGACAACACTTCGGGCCTACGTTCCCCCATGATGGCAGTAAACATCGCAAACGCCCTGGCCCAATTTGAGATTGTTTCATCAACCCTGAACCCCGCCATTTTGGCACGCCACACATTCGGGTGCCACAAATCTTTCTGACTTTTAACATACTCCACCTCGTGGTGATCGGTCAATAGAGAAAACAGATTTACATATTTAGCTGCCCAAATCAACTCTTTCGTGGCCAGCGGAATATGTTGGACCACCTTTTCCCTTCTTGAGGGTATCGAGCCCTCCCTCGTCATCGGCAATGGCTGCTTACCGGAATCTGTAGCTGGTCCCGCTGTTTTTCCAACGCCAGACACCGGTCCTTCCGAGGGAACCTGTGGGGGGACAACAGGGAGATTCGCCTTTGCAGCATCTCTCGATTGCCGCAACTGCTTCATTATTAATCTGGCCTCTTCGGCTGTGTCTCCTGGCGCCGAAGCACCTTTGCTACTTTTGCCGAGCCATGCGGCTAACTGGGCGGCCAGCTCCGGAGGCATGTCCTCCTCGTTAGTGGGCGTCACTAGAACCGGAATCGGTTGGCCTGCGTCGGGGATCGGAACCGGGGTCTCTACAGGAGTAACCGGACTTGCCGGGGGTGACTCGGGAACTGGGGCCTCCCCGCCTGCCGCCCTATTTCTGGCCCTTTTACCTCTCCCAGCGGGTACTACTCCCGGCAATGTTGGGCCGATCACCTTCTTTGACCTGCCCGAGTTGTTCATTGCCGCCATCTGTTTTTTCATGGTTGCCATTTCTTTCATTAGCATGCGGAGCATCTGGTCAGTCCCTGCCTTCTTTCCGGGCTTCTTGCCAGGCATCGTTGTCGGATATTCAATCCTTGTTGTGTACGAGGTCCTGGAGGTCCGGATCCGAAAGCACGGAGTCGCTGAAAGAGAAACACAAGAATTACAAGTTCTCAAAAATTGCTCCTTGTTCCGTCGAGGGCTCACGTGCAACGAGACGGTGCAGCTTCCAAGCACAGGAACAAGAGGATGCTTCTTTGGATTGTCGCTCTTTTATTCTTCTTTGGGAGGGCGTGTACCCTCCTCAGGTACGCCTACGGGGCGTGGCCAACGGTGTAAGTGTCTAGGACAACCCTCCTTGGGCGGGAAAAAGGCGCGCCCCGGCTACGCCGCTTCGGGCCTACCAGCCGAGACATGCCCCCTGCCCAAAATGGTTTCCCGGGGGGATACGGGCCCCCTACCATACGTTCGGGGGGACCGAGTGGTCGCCCCTTTCCATACACCCTGGAGGAAACCCAACAGAGAAATGTGGTCATCACTAGATAACTCACTAGACCCATTCAAACCACCATAGACAACATAAGTACCAACAACGAAACAAGGTGCTGCACGCTGATCTTCAACCAGCAGCCAACAACTATATGTTTTATGTTTCATGGTATATGTTTAGGAACGAGCATAGGACCAATAGAGCAGGTCCGTCGTAACGTGGTCACGAGAACTATCAGCCCAGAGGGACATGTAACCAACCACCCAAAAGCGACAAACAATACGCTGATTACGTATTTTTTTATTTTCTATAAAACAATTAGTGAAGTGATCTATTTGCCATAATTATTACATGTGTTTTTATTTGTATGTACCATGTCTATGAAAATACAATAAAAATATTTAAAATGTAAATGCTGTTTTCAGCACTTCCACTATGTCGATCCTCTTGAAACTTACCAGGACACTTGTTCCAGCGATTCCCAAGAATCTCAGCAAGGCAGAACAAAACTGATCCACTGGAAGGTGTACGACTAGTTTTCACTAAGTAGTTTTCACCTAAACACACGCGCCCGCAAAACACCCAAAAAGGACAAAATTGGGCCAATTCAGGACCAAAAAATTCCAAACCCCCCTAAAACCTTGCAAACATCATTATGAATGAGCCTGCATCGGGCCCTGAGCCTTAGACTCCGCGGGAACCCTATCAAATTAAACCCAAAAGCCCTAGTAAAACGCACTGAACCCTAAACCCTAGATATTTTTTGTCTGTCTGTGTCAAAGTGCCTAGGTATGCTACATCAGGTTGCTTCACTCAGTGGTGCCTGCCTTGACCGTCTGCGTGGCCCTGCCGCAAGCATGGGCCAAAAATCCGTTACACTCAGGAATTTGCGAATTTTCGGCAATTTCGTGAGATTCGCGTATTGCGAATTAGCTGCCGAAAAACAGCAAATTTCGCGAACGTAATGGATTTTGCCCATGCAGACAGGCAAGGCAGGCACCACTGAGTGAAGCAACCTGATGTAGCATACCTAGGTTCTTTGTCACAGACAGACAAAGCATATCTAATTGTATGCAGCAAGCCACATAGCCACAATTTTACATGAACTGCTGTCTGGACTCTGCCTGGCATAACAACACTACACTGCCTCGACCACTACATACCACGACTAGACAGATATGTAGTTCTGCTGTAGTAGTTGTTGTAGACTGGTTTACCTCTTTGCAACTCACAAATTGGTCATAGTTCTTCCGTAAACTGACGTTTTTGATCCATCCATCCCAGTGAGTGACAGTAAAGAAAAAAGATATATTATTTAATCAATCATCATGGTATATTGGCAAACAGTAAGTCCAAGGACATTTTGCATATTAGAAAATGCAACGGAGTGGCCCCTGCAGTTGAAGTACAATTTGAATTAAACAGGGTAAAAAAAAGAAGAGTAGACTAGAGTTACATTTAGTGTGTAAAAGATTAAATAATAACAGAAGACATATTAATTATTTCACGCACAACAAACACACAGCAATTGCTTTAATAAGAGTCAGACAGCCATTGCTGTCCACTGCATGCCATCTTCTTCTCATTATTCATTACCTGTTCCACTTTTTGTCTGCATCTTCTTCTGAAAGTGAGGGCCCACAGGGCAGCCTCTCCTGTTAATTTCAGAAGTAACTGTCAGCAATCAGCAAGCATGTAGTCAGTAATTCCAGTCCCACTTGAGGGGACTCGTCTACGAAGACAAAGTTTCTATATTCTGCGTAATCCAGCCATCTGCCTTGAGGGAAATGGATAGGGGGAGTCTGGAGGAGGAGAATAGAGGAGCATGATTGAGTTGTGAACCTTAGGAATGCAGACTGCAGCACCTTTAAATCAATAAAGAAATAAGATGAAGAAAGTGCTGCTGATGGACTTGTTGTGACAAGAAGTTTAGAGATTTGTTGTGGTAAAAGTTGCAAAACAAATAAAGACACACAGGAATAAAAGTGAATAAAGACGAAAAAAGGAAGTCATTTTCAGGCCTCTGTGTCAGGGAAGTAGAGCTCTTCCTCAAACTCTATGAACTGTGACGGGAGTAGGTCAGCTAACACTGAAGAACTTCTGTCACCTAAGTCGGTGTCCACTTCTTCCTGCGTGCATTCATGTATTTTGTAGTCTGGTGGTATGAAGTGCTGATTCATCTTGATCAGTGTTAGCCTCTCCACATTTTTGGGCGAGAGGAGGGTCCTTTTTGAAGTTACAATGGCACCAGCAGCACTGAAAACACGTTCAGAAGACACGCTTGCGAGTGGGCAAGACAAATATTTTAGAGCCAGGTTGGTGATCAGTCGCCATAGAGGCCTTTTCCCATACCAATACAGCAATGAGCTCTGATTAACAAAGACCTCTGTTGGGTCATCCAGATACGCCTGCACCATCGACTCAAGGTTCTCCAGGGTTGTTCCACTTTGCATACCATCTGTGGCCTTTGCATCACTGGAACGAGCAAACCCTTGATGAGTTAGCCAATCCGCGTCCGACAATATTATGGCTGGGCCTGGTGCAGGTGAGGATGATGATACGGTTGCTGGTATCGTTAACGGCTGTGAGGGAAAGTGACTCCCTTCAGCCACAGATTCAGAAGTGGAACTTGACACAGGATGGCCTGCTGATTCAGTAGTACTTCTGCCCGGTCCTTCAATTTTCTTCCTCTCTTTTTCGAACCCAACCTCTGCTTCATCAAAAGGAATTAATGCTTTGCTGGCCACTGCTTTTTTGTACCGTGGATCTAGAAGAGTGGAACAAATATAATGTTGTTCTGTATGTATTTTTTTAAGCCTTTCATTGACAAGCGGCTTAATAACCTCTCCGCCAACTGATATGCGTCTTGTTTTTCAGCATCATCTCGGAACGTTGAAAACACCGCCTTCAGTTGGTGCTCTAGCATGCGTAACAATGGAATAGCTTTGCCCAAAGAACATTCCTCCCTGCTGACTTCACGCGTGAAGACCTCAAAAGGACGAGGCATGTCTGTCAGGCTTGCAACTTGCTTCCATTCTTCCAACTCTAGCCTCATGTCTTTCGTAGTAGAACCCAGTGCAAAGACATACTCATTGATTACCCCCCAACTGCTCAGACAGGCGCTCAAGCATGTAGAAGTTTGAGCTCCAATGTGTTGCCACCTCCTGGATGAGTCCTTTGACTGGCAGTCTACGTTCATGTTGCATGCTCCTCAGCTTCTTCTGGGCCTTAAAAGAATGGCTGAACTGTGTGCAGTTTCTTCGGCAGGTGGTCAGTAACTTGCTGACTGTGGTTTTCTTTTTCAAGAAACCTTATACAACAATGTTAATACTGTGCGCCAAACACGGCACTCTGAAATAGCCACCATCAGCCATGGCCCTAACTATATAAGCTCCTGCTCCGCTCCAGAGTCTGGTGACCTGCTATGAGCCCACACGCAATCTTCGGTCCTCTCGGACTGGGCTGCTAAAGGTTCCCAGAGTAAGGAAGGCGAGCATGGGAGGAAGATCTTTTAGATACCTCACTCCCAGGTGCTGGATTGCGTTGCCCTTAGAATTGCGCTTGGAACCGTCTGAGATCCTTTTCAGGAAGAAACTTAAAACCCACTTCTTTAGCAGGTAGCCTTTTGTGGGAGGGGGGGGGGGGGCAGCTACTCCACTTATCATAGCGCGGGGACACGCCGGTGGCGTAACCAGGCGCTCTACAAATGTCCAATAATAATAATAATAATATTACTGCCATTATCCGTGGAAACATAACCAATCATGCAATTTCTTGTATGCAGCCATTCATAGTCCTTCCTGTCAAACTCCTCCAAAAGGTTAGGTGCAGTATGAGATTTCTCCATGGCAAACATGGCTACTGTTGCTTGTTTCCAAGTAGCTTGAAAAACTGTGCCCGTGTCAACACCTGCTTGTAACTTCTCTTTAACCCCTACAAAAGAGTCCCAGTGTGCAGTGATGCACATGTCATCAAGGGCTTGGCAACTGGTCCACATGTCTGTTGTCAGGTGGATAGTGTGAACAGCACTCTTCTGAATAGCTGCGTCAATCACCTCCAGCACATCTTGCTGTAGTGCTGGAACAGCAACTCTGGCAAAATAGGACCGGCTAGGAACCTTCCATTTAGGGCAGACTGTTGCCACAAATTCAGGAAAACCGACCCCTTCCACAAAAGAAAAAGGGAGAAAGTCCAGCGCTAGCATTTTAGCCAGCTTTGCGTTATACAGACGTGCCGTTGGGTGATTGCGTTCAAATGGCACATCCAACCAAAACATGCTTCTAATGGTGGGCTGGACCGTTTTATGTAATGATGATGATGCAGACTTCTTCAAACCAGTTAGGCTCATTGATGTACTTTTTCGCATAGGTGTCTCTCCCAGACTCTTAGTGTGTCTCATAGATGTTGCTGGGGTAGAAGGTGTGGGCGCTACCACTGCAGTGCTGCTGCCAGGGGTACTGGGTGTTCCAGAAAAAATGTCTGTCGCTTCTTCACTTTCCCCCTACACGATCAGCCCCTCGTCATCATCAGATGCAATATGAATGGATACATTTGGATTTGTTGTACGTGTGGTTTCCTGGATGTTGCTCATGTGCGCCTCCCAAATTATAGTGTGGTGCTTTTGGAGATGACCTCTCTGGCCTCCGGTACCATAGTTTGTACCAAGCTTACCCCGACTAACAACAGCTTGACAAATCGAACAAACCACCATGTTTTCCGCATTTTTGCTAACACTAAAAAAGTCCCAAAATGGGGACTGGAGATGTCTGCTGGTGGTGGAGGTGCTACTTTCAATTCCAGATGCAGTGGAGGATGGAAGTAGCAGAATTTGACACTGTTGTGCACTTACAGCATCACTACTTGAGGTAATGGAGGTCGAGCTGGATAGAGGTCCCTGCTGGCCCACGTGATGAGAAAATATGGAAGCTGTAGGTCGTGTTGGTGTAGTAGTTAACTGTATTGGTGGTGGTACCAGTGCCACGCCACCCACATCACGCTCAGCAGCAATTCGGGATAGGGTAAAAATGTCTGTCTGCTGCATGTCTGCTCGGGTTGGAGTGATGACTGTGATGACTGGGTCGTTGTCAGACTGTCCATCAGCAGCAGAATAAACCCATTCTTGTTCGTCGTCATCATCAGCCATAAGTGAAAGCCTTGCAGGAACCTTCCTTTTAGGCTTAGCTACCTTTAACAGCTCATGTCGTGCCTCACTCTCAGACTGCATTGGTGGGTTCCATTCAACATCAAGATCATCAGAAGGAAGGGTGCTTGAAGAAAAACTTGTAGTAGTAGCCCTCCTTGACCTTTTTCTTGCCGGGGATCTGGAAGAAAATGGATCACCATCAGGAGGAGTGGCTTCCTCGGATGATACCTCTGCTTCAATCTAGATTTCCTGATGTGCCCCTACTTCTGGAGGAACAAGCATTGTGGGCAGTTGTGCCGCTCCATGCGCCTCTCCTTGTGCCTCTCCTTCCACCTCTACTTGCGCATCTACTTGCGCTTGTACTTGTTGGACCTGTGGTTGTCGTTGCTGCTTTGGTTGTTGAACACTCATCAGATGAGTTACACCATGCATTGATTGGATGCTACTTTCTTGCAATGAGCCAAAATCACTGGTCGATGGTGATTGAGCAAATAAAGTGGCTGCCTCTGCAGCACTCATGGGCTTGGACCTAACTTCGCGGGGTGACACTGAGCCCAATGAAGCGGAGGTGCTGCTCCCAGCTTGGTCCCCGGCAGACACTGCTGCTGCTGCAGGCGTAGTGTTTTTTTCCCCATAAACATGTCTGTGGGCCCACCAGTCTCCTTGGTAGGTGTTGCCTCTTGCTTCTTCTGCTCCTTCTTACTGGCAGTGGCACTGGCAACATTTTTTGTTGAGGCGCTACGGCCACCTTTCTTTAGGCCCATCTTCTTCAGATGTCAGAACAGCAGGCCGCAGTCATACGAGTTGCAGAGTTGTCTGTGGCCACAAGTGACGTCACATGACGTGCTGCACACACCGCTGCAGGACTTCTTCCTGGCACTGGTGGTTCTCTTGGGCACCGAAACGCAAAGGAAGCCAGAAGAACATTAGTTAAACACCCCAAAAAGTCGAAAAACACACAAAAATCAACACAATCCAATGCCATCCATGCCCTCAATGATGTTTAAATTTAGGACACCCCACAGAAGGACTTGGTCAATGGACCACTGAGTACCCCTGGGCCTAATCGATAAAAGCAAGGCAAACTGGGTGCAGGCCTGAGCACACTGCCTGTTGTCTAAAGGGCCTCTTGACCCCCACCATATGGCCAGGCCCTGCCTGGATAAGGCCTCAAAATGGCCCCCACCCATATGGCCAGGCCCCAACACCACCACAAAAAGTAAAAAAACACACAACAATCACCACAATCCAATGCCATTCATGCCCTCAATGATGTTTAAATTCAAGACACCCCACAGAAAGATTTGGTACATGCACCACTCACTACCTATGGGCATAATGGATGAAAGCAAGGCAAACTGGGTGCAGGCCTGAGCACACTGCCTGGCTGCAAAATGGCCCATTGACCCCCACCACATGGCCAGGCCCTGCCTGGACCAGGCCTCAAAATGGCCCCCACCCACATGGTCATGCCCCAACACCACCCACAAAGTCGAAAAACACACAAAAATCACCAAAATCTAATGCCATCCATGCCCTCAATGATGTTTAAATTCAAGACACCCCACAGAAAGACTTGGTACATGCCCAACTCACTACCCCTGGGCCTACTGGCTAGTGAGGCTTTACAGGCACCCCAAAATAAAAAAAATAAAAATCACAAATAACAGTGAGCTAAAATTCCATGACACAAATGAGATTTAAGTGAAAAAACTCACAGAAACAGTTGTATCATGCAGCCATGACTAACCCTGGGCCTACTGGATACTGTGGCTACCCACAATATATTTTTTTTAAAGTTGTGAAAATGTTTTAAAATTGTAGTTGCAGCAACTGCAATGCCCCAAACAAACAACACCAACTTACTGTAAAATCTCAAATCCAAAAGTGACCCAAACTCCAAAGTCACAAAAGTCCTCAAATACAAATATCCAGCAGCAGCCACAAAAAGTAATCCTTCCAGCTCCAGATCCAAATAAAAAGTGACCAGGACATGGACAACGCACTGGGAGGAGCCTGCTGGATAGGAACAGGAAGTTAGAGACTCTGGGGCACTTCCTTCCTCCCCCTCCCCAAAAATGGACTCCTTGAACAAAAAAGTGCAGCCAAATGTCAATCTGAGGAGTTATTCTGATCAAAATCATCATTTTCAGAAGGTTTATGCTGCCTGTGGTGGATTTCTTGTGCAGAATTAAAAAAAATGTCAAGTTCGGGAAAGCGAGCTGTGCAAGATGGCGCGCCGTGATAATGTAATTGCGGTCGAAAAATAGGGCAGCACCCGCAAACCGGGAGAAAAACAACTATCACAGAAGTCAACGCTGCGTGTGCGATATTTAATTTTTCAAGCGCGACCAAGATAAAAAAATCCGCCAGCTTGCGAAATTACGGATTTTGGGGCAAATTTGCGGGATTCGCGGACTGCGAACTTGCCAAAATCTGCAAATTCCGCGAACGGATTTTGCGCCCACGGTTATGCAAAAGCGTTACCTTCCTGTGTGAGCTACATTTAACAATTGCTATTTTCTTCGGGTATGTCAGGGCAGTCAAAATGTGGTGTACTAATTCTCCGTGCATTATTTGCATTCCCTGGGATGTAAAAAAGCCTCTTTCCTTCCAAAGTAACCCCAAGTCATGAGCCACTTCGAAAGCGAAGCTGCTATCTGTATATATATTCACATGCAATTCAGGACTAAGTTCACACGCTCGTGTCAAAGCTATTAGCTCAGCTGCCTGAGCTGACTCCTGTGGAATACGAGCTGTCTCAACTACTGTCTGAAGATGGTAGTTGATGTTGTGCCACCTGGCAACTTTAAACAAGACCCATCAACCCATAGTTCCCCATCAACGCTTGAGAGGGACGTATCTTGCAAATTGACACAACCGTTTGTCTGATCCTCAGTAAGGAATATGCAATCATGAGATCCTGTGGCTGAGACTGTGTCGCTGGGTATGGCAACAAGGTAGCTGGATTCAAGGTTGAACATCTTTTCAAAGTGATGTGAGGGGCCAAGAGTGTTCATTTTTATCCTGTCAAATGTCAAAATTAGTCTTTGAGACAAAACTATCCCTTCACTCTGACATATTTACACATCTGCCGCTGCAACAGAGTTAAACACCCAGGTAATGCAAGGGCAACTGGATCTAGAACAGCTGAAAAATATGCACGAGGATGCTGCTTATCACGTTGTGTTTGTACTAACACTGAAAGTGTGCAGCCATCTCTCTCGTGTACATAGAGTGTAAAAGCCTAAGTATAATTCGGAGTGCCTAATACTGGTGCAGAAGAGCTTGTTCCAACTGTAGGAAAGCATTCTGGCATTCAGTCGTCCATGGAAGGGGCATTGGAGTGTCTTTAGTCAGAAGAGCCAACAAGGGTTTAATAATGTGTAAGAAGCCTAATATCCATTGCCTACAAAAAGAAGTAAGACTAATGAATGCTCAAACATCTTTCTGAGTATGGGGCACTGGTGTGTCTAAAATAGCTTCAATGCGATCTGGTGTAAGTGCACGTCCCTCTTTAGACAGAAGGTGACCTAAATAGGTAACCTTCGGTCTACAATACTGCTATTTCTTCTGTGAAAGTTTATGGTGGTGTGATGCAAGGAATGAAAGCAAAGACAATGTGCCTTCTTTACACTGTTCAGGCGTATCAGCTCCCAACAAGATGTCATCAACATATTGTATGAGAGCCACCCCTGTGGGTAAAGGGAAAGAATCATGCTGTCTTTTGAATGCTTGGCAGTAAATACTAGGACTCTCTGTATATCTCTGAGGAACTCTACAGAATCTATAGGATCGATTATTTAAAGTGAAACTGAAAAAATATTGGCTGTCAGGATGAATAGTGATTGAGAAGAAAGTGTTCTTTAAATTGATCACAGTGAAGGTGGTCGCTGTCGGAGGAACCATGGTAAGGAGTGTCCTAATATCAGAAACTACTGGGTATTGTCGCAGTACAGTCTTGTTAACTTTCCGTAAATCAATGATAAACCTGTAGATTTTAGTATCAGTGTCTTTCTTCAGAAGAGGGAGAATAGGGCTATTGCAAATATTGCAAGGCCCTTCTTCTACAATCCCCACTTCTATCAGATTATGAACAATACGTACAAGTGCCTCTTCACCTTCTCGAGAAATGTTGTATTGGGGCAATCGTGGCAGTGAAGCTCCCTCCTTGACACTAATATGCACTGTTGGAATAACCATTTGCCCTACATCATTGTCCAAAGTGGCCCACAAAGTACTAGGGAGTGAAGTCAATGCAATATCCTCTCTAATAAGACAGGATTTTACACTCATTGGATAGTTATCATTCAAAATAACACGCACACCTTCTGGAGAACAACGTATCATAGCCCTAAAATATTTGAGCATATCAAGTCCCACAATATTGTCCGGTGGGTTAGGGGAAAGCAGAAATGGACATGGAGCAGTAACTTTAACAACATGGAATGCAAGTGGCTGTGACAATGGGCTAAGGGAAGGTGTCCCACAGAAACCTATCGATGTAATGGTTAAACCAGACAGGGGTGCCCTTGGAACCAAATGTTTAGATAAGGCGCTATGAGTAGCTCCAGTATAAAACAGAAACCGTTCAGTAGAACCCAAAACATGTGCTTGGACATACGGACCCTTCTGATCTAATGGAACTTCAACTGATTCCTTACCTCATCCTAGGCATTCCTATGCATAGGAGGAGTCTTGCAAATCCGATTTCAAATAGTCAGATATTTGATATTGGTTACGCCTATCAAACGTATTTGAAGAATTTGGAGGGTGCCCAACAGTTTCAAATCAGGCACGATCATCCATACCTCCCCTATGGCCTGTGATCCCTGGGAGGCCTTTCATTTGTCCCAATGAGGATACTCAAAAGCCCAATGTCCAGTCTCCCTACAATAAGCGCACTAATAAGCAGACAAAGTAGCTTGGGAAAAAAGAGGCTGTGCCTGGGCAATACATTGCACGTCTGCCTCTACCCCCGTTTCCATAAGAGGGACCATAAACCTGAGCAATCATCACCTTTGTTTTTAGCTCCTTATTTTTCTTTTCCTCGTTTCCCTTATCTTCTAATTCCTGTTGTTCATAATACTTAGCCATAGTCAAAAGAGAGACTGGGGAGGACGTAGTCCATGAACTTTCGCTGGCCTTTAGGCGACTAGCTATTCTTGACAACATTTTCGAGACAAATTTGTCAACAAACAGATGCTTGCCTGTTTCATCTGTCAAAGACTGGCCACTAAAGTCAAGCAATGCCTCCTCAAAACGTGTAAAGAAATCCAAGACCGATTCAGCTGCCTTTTGCTTGCAGGATGCTAAAGCTAATACAGTCCGATCGATCTTTTTAGGAGGGATGAGAGTTTTCAATTTAACTACTACAGCTTTTGGAAGATCTAAAATCGTTTGTTGCGTGTTCTGCACAGTTTCCCTTTCAGCGTCAATCCTTTCTATCTCCTTCCAAACATCCCAAAAAGTTGTATGATCATTGAATTTACGAATAGTTCTCCACATATCAGGGGGTAAAATAAGCCTAAAAACATGTCAATATCATGCAAAGTCATGGTACAAGAACTAATGGCTCCCTCAACTTCTTCATAACAAGCAGCCGTATTTTTGCGTGGGTCAGGCAAAGCAGCTTTAAGAGCCATAACATTTGCTCTGCTTCATGGGGTGTAAACTTAAGTATGAATGAAATAACCCTTTGCATCCATGGAGCTTTTATCATCATTTGATCCCGCACCCTTAGTAGGGACATACAATGGTGCGGCTTCCCACATGGGCTTCCCATGAACTGCCACATTCTTATCTGTCTCTGAAGCATCAGCCTGCAGCACTCTGGTCTGAAGTGTTTGTGTAGCCGAAGCAGCTGCCTTTTTCTCTTCTCGCGAACAGAGTGCATCAGTTCTCAGTTTAACCACACGCCAAATTAAGTCAGCCACCTGAGAGGAGAGAAAAAGACCATCACGCAACTGCTTACACTCGTGTGCAATATCAACAGGCTCTAACTTTGTGGAATAACTTCTAAGTTGGTCAATCACTTCTGTGGCGAATACTTCTAAAAAATATAACTGCTTTCTTTCCTGCCATTGTTGTACCTCAGCTGAAAGATCAGAAGCAGAAATACTATCATGAGCGGCTTTAAGAGCAGCAGATCTAAGGGTAGCCGCACGATCAGCAGTCAGCATAGAGCGAGTCTCTCGCATTGGATCTAATCCTGACTTATCCTGATCTGAAGAAGGATCATCATCATCAGAATCAAGGACAGGAGCAGAAGGAAAAGGATATGGAGGCAGAGAACGATCTAACAGAATTGAATCATCCTGTTGTTTATTAAGGAGAGGATACAGGGGGCGCCGGATAGGATATTTGCCATTTACCTGTAGCCGCTGCTCCCTATCTTCCCTTTCTTTTATTTCCTTCATTTCTTTATTTGTAAGGTCCAACGCTTTCGCATGAATACTTTTGAATTGTTCTTTTTCTATCAAAGCTTGCTCCTTTCTCACTCTTTCACGCGCTTCTTTCTCCCACATTCTATACATTCAAACTTGTCTCGTCTACTTTTGCGCTTAGATAAGATTGTAGCCCTTAGAGCCACCAGTATGGTCTAAAAAGAGGAGACCCAGATGATGAAGCATGTCACCAGGTTTGGTGAGTGATGGGAATCCGTAATTTTCTTTAAGATTTTTTTCTTTCCCAGGTCATGTGACGCTGGTCTCTTGGTGGTTTCTTTCAGAACTTTGCAGTTTGCAGAATATTTAATCTAGACCCGTGGATACTTCAGGTGTGTGATGTTAATAGTTTGGGGCAAGGTATGTATGCTGGTCTTTAAAATTGCCCCTGACCCCCTTTGAAAATGTTTTGTGAAACTGAACAAATGACATGGGAGTATCCTTCCCACTGTTCAGCCCCTCCTCTGAGAGGAACCCCCGAATCATCTCAACCCTTTCCTAAGGGTACTTAAGGGCTTAGCTGTGGGCGGGTCCCTAGATTAGTCATGGGACAAGATTCAGATCACATACCACTTCAACTTCGACCGCCTGCACACTCTGGACTTTGCTGGACTTCGCTTTGAGAACTGAGACTGCAACTGGGAATATTCCTATTTTTTAATTTTATTTTTATTGTCAGTTTTGAATATGCAATCATATAAGAGATAAATAGATCATCGAGGTTCGAGGTTCCCCCCTCAAGTCTGCCCTAACCCTCCCAGCCCTATACAATTCAACAGTAAAGGTCAACAATCAGAACAATATTTAATTTTTCATTAAAATAATACATCATATTGAAACCATCAAGTTCATATAAAGCAATGATAAAGCTTGTTTCCTAATGTTTTCCTCGAACCTCACAAGGCCATAAAGTGCAAAGTGTGGATAATCAGTGTCAAAAATACATTCAAAGATATAAAGTGACCTGTGCTAAAGTGCAAGGTACGATTAAAAGTGCAAAGAATGCATGAAGGTGTTGTAATAAAAGAAGACTTTCTTTGGATCTCATATGAATAGGCTGTCCATAATACACAGATAAATAAATACAAATAAGCATTTATAAATTCCTCTTGGGATTTGCCGACCAAAACTGGAGGATAAATAATATTGCCCCTCTCCCCTTTATTTATAAAGAATTTGTTTGAAATAGCTAGCTAGACAATGGTTCCCTAATTACCGAACCCATCCTTTCAGTGCGGATGCCCTTCTTGGTATCAATAGCTTTTTCAAGATTGTGCTTGAAAATAGACGAGCCATACGCTGCTGAAATGAAGGGGGGTTGTGGTCCAGCCAAGCCAGAGCGATACATAGCCTGGATATTGCCATAGCGACAAAGATAAGGGCCCCTCCACTTTTTCTTTCTATGGTTTTTTACTCTCCCAGTAAAACAGTGGTAGGAGGTAGCAGAACATCTCGAGATAGAACTGCCTAGAGGAAGCCTTGAATCTCTTCCAACAAATGACCAAGTTTCTCACACGTGGCAAGCATATGAATAGAGACTGCACTCCATTCCGAGCACGGGGGCATTTAGTGCCTCTGCCGGTTCCCCATTTTGTTATTTTACTTGGGGTATAATATGAAAAAAAGCACTTTTTCTAGAACTGGGCTTGCAAATTGGCCAATAGTAAATCGCTTTTTGCAGATTGAAGAGCTGACTGGAAAACCTTGACGGTAATGTCTAATTTCAATTGCTATTTCCATGAGATCCTAGTCAAATAATCCGGCATTAAGCTGTTAATAATGCGTCATAGATAGTCCCAAATCAAAGGGTATTAGGATCTATCAATCGTTCTGTTAATTCACATTTTAGCAAAACCTGCGGGCCTGCCTGCCTTCAGTGATAAAAAATTCCTTATAGCTAGATATTTAAAAACCTCTTTATGACTTGAACCAAATTGTGTTTTAATATCTTCCAATGCCAAGACCCCTTCATGAGAATACAAGACCCACAGTTTGTTGATGCCAGCGTTAACCCAAGTTAAAAAGTAAGAGCCCCCGAATATATCTGCCAGATTCTCATTGTTACTTACAGCTGTATAATGGCTCATTCTCCCAATCCCTAATAGTTTACGGACAGGGGTGAAGGCCTTATAGGTTCCCATAAGGGTCTTGAACCTTACTTTCTAATAGTACCCATATTCGAGCTGGCGCCATAAACATCCCCTAGCTTCCGGGGCAAGTAACAGCTTGAACAGGGAGGGGATAGCCGTTGTTAGTGCTGGAGGCTGGCCTTGTAGCAATACAGATGCAAAAACAACAGTTGATGGACAGAATGCTGAACAATGTCATACATTCAACCCAGTACAGAGATCTGGGCTTAAATCCATTGTTTTTTTGCTCACCACACCACCCCAGTTCAGACATGGCCATATGCAAATCAGCCTTGACCCTGTGCTTCATGGGAACAGTCCAGCCCGAACTGCCAAGCCATGTCTTTCCTGGACCGGAATCAAGCATCCTAGGACCGGTTTCTGGCTATCAGCCGTCTTCAGCCAGGATAGCTTGACTCCAGTGGCGTGGAGAGCACAGGACTCACGTCTAAGCATACCCGTCCCCCTCGGGTGACAAATGCAAAAACAACAGTTGATGGACAGAATACAGAACAATGTCATACATTGGCCCCAGTACAGAGATCTGGGCTTCAATCCATCGTTTTTTTGCTCATCAAGCGGGTTTTGAAAATGTCTTTAATCTGGAAAGAAAAGACTGCATAAAATTCTACCGGAATGAACTAGGTGCCCGCCGCCTTTTCGGTCAGGCAAGCTCGATGTAGCCATAACAATCTCCTCCGAAGAAGAGGGGTCCTCTAGATATTCGTGATCCTCCAAGTTGAGACACAATATCAAAATCGGATCTAAGATGTTATCTATGGCTTTTTGTCTAGCAGCTGGAGAACTGACATCTTCCTCCATATACAGATCTTGTTAAAACTGGCGGAAGGTTGTTTGAATTTTATTTGGCTCAGCGGTTATCCTGACAGATGGGACCCATCTAGAATATATGCCGTTGTTCGTAAGATGTTGCCTAGTTCTCAGAGCAAGCTTGTGACCGATTTGCTCACTACATTTGTTGACTTTTTCTTTTTGGCAACGGAGAACATTCCTGCTGCTCCTAGTCTTGTTGTCCTGCTGGTATTCTGCAAAATCTGTGCCTGTATTCCATACAGTTTCTTCAGCAGTCCTCGGGACATCCAAGACACCAGAAGGAATCTCCCTTGGAGTGAAGGAGTCACTCATCTGCATCTGTCGGCACCACAATGCAGCTGACCAGTCTGCTGATCCTGGGCTCCCATACACTCCGAAAGGCTCAGCAACACAGGTGGTGGTTCTGCAACACACTCGAGGCCTGCACTGTCTTCATAGGAGCTTGAGCCCAGTACCCTTCATCGGAACCGCTGGAACAGAACTCCTCTGCATCGCGCTTGCTGGCTCTCCCCCTCCAGAGATCTTCAGGCTCCAAGAAGCTCTACCTCAAGCAACTCCTGCAGCTAAGATCTTCACCCTGACCATTTCCTCTGCACCGTGGGTCTATATCATTGGGGAGCTGCTCGAGGTCCTCTTGCGACTCCTGTGCCTTCAGCCCATGGGTCTTCTTTGGCTTCAGTGGTATCCCTGATTGCTTGGGGCCTGCTCTGATTTTTGCTTGCGGAGATTCACTTGGACGTTGCTGGTCCTGACACTGCATCTTTTTCGTCAACCATGTTGTTTGATGCTGCTAAGGCGTGTTGGTTCCCCTGTAGGACACCGAAACCTGGGCTCTAGATGTCTGACTTGGGACACATTTTGAATGGCCCATGGTCTTCTAGTCAAGTCAAGTCAAGTCATAGAATTTATATAGCGCACTACATACCCAGAGGGTTTCAAGGCGCTTAGGAAGGGGAGGAGGATTACTTGTCAAATATCCACGTTTTAAGTTGCTTTCTGAATGCTAGGTGATTCTGGGTAAGGCGAAGGTAGGGGGGGAGTGAGTTCCATGTTTTAGCAGCCAGGTATGAAAAGGATCTGCCTCCCATGGTGGTCTTGTTGATGCGAGGTACAGTGGCGAGGGCTTGGCTGGAAGAGCGTAGTTGGCGGGAGGGGGTGTAGAAGGACAGTCGTGAGTTGAGGCATTCTGGTCCGATGTCGTAGAGAGATTTGTGTGCGTGGGTTAGCAGTCGGAAAGTGATCCTCTTATTGACGGGTAGCCAGTGGAGGTCTTTAAAGTGACCAGAGATGTGTTCGTTGCGTGGGATGTCTAATATGAGTCTGGCTGAGGCGTTTTGGATTCGTTGGAGTTTCTTCTGGAGTTTTGCGGTAGTACCTGCGTAGAGGGTGTTTCCGTAGTCCAGTCGGCTCGTGACCAGAGCGTGGGTGACTGTTTTCCTTGTTTCGGAGGGGATCCAGTGAAATGTTTTTCTGAGCATGCGAAGAATGTTGAAGCAGGAAGAGGATACGGCGCTGACTTGTCTGTTCATTGAGAGTGAAGAATCCAGGATGACGCCTAGGTTCTGTGCGTGGTCTGTCGGGATGGGTGCTTTTCCGAGGGCTTCCGGCCACCAGGAGTCGTCCCATGCAGAGGGGGATGTACCTAGGATGAGGACTTCTGTTTTGTCTGAGTTCAGTTTCAGACGGCTTTGTTTCATCCATTCGGCGACTTCTTTCATTCCTTCGTGTAGGTTAGTTTTGGCGGAGCTGGGGTCATTGGTGAGAGAAAGGATCAGTTGAGTGTCATCCGCGTATGAGATGATGTTGAGGTTGTGTTGGCGTGCGATGGCCGCGAGGGGGCTCATGTATACGTTGAATAGGGTGGGACTGAGTGAGGATCCTTGTGGTACGCCGCAGATGACTTCAGAGGCCTCGGACTTGAATGGTGGAAGGCGGACTCTCTGGGTTCTTCCGGTGAGGAACGATGTGATCCATTCAAGTGCTCTTCCTTGGATTCCGATGTTACTGAGGCGTTGTAAAAGGGTGCTGTGGCAGACTGTGTCGAATGCTGCAGAGAGGTCAAGGAGGATGAGGGCGACTGTGTCTCCATTGTCCAGTAGAGTTCGAATGTCGTCTGTTGCTGCGAAGAGGGCGGTCTCAGTGCTGTGTTTTGCTCGGAATCCAGATTGTGAGGGGTCGAGGGATTTGTTGGCTTCGAGGAAGGCGGCGAGCTGGTTGTTAACAGCTTTCTCAATGACTTTGGCCGGGAATGGAAGAAGCGAGATGGGGCGTTAATTTTTGAGTTCGGTGGGGTCCGCTGTGGGTTTTTTCAGAAGGGCGGTGAGTTCAGCGTGTTTCCAGTCTTCCGGGAAGGTGGCGGAGTTGAAGGAGCAGTTGATGACGTCTCGGAGGTGCGGTGCTATGACGGAGTCTGCTTTGTTGAAGATGTGGTGAGGACATGGGTCTGTGGGGGATCCTGAGTGGATGGAATTCATTAGGCAGATGGTGTCCTCAGTGAAGATTGGGTTCCAGTCGTTAAGGGTGTTCACGGGGGGAAGATGATCAGCAAATGGTAGGGTGGGTTGGTTTTCGGGTTGGTTGTCAAAGCTGTTGTGGATGTCTGCAATCTTGTTGTGGAAAAATGAGGCTAGGGAGTCGCAGAGGGTTTGAGAGGGGGTGATGTCGTTGGAGTTGGCCGAGGGATTGGAAAATTCCTTGACGATGTTGAAAAGTTCCTTGCTGTTGTGTGCGTTGTTGTCAAGTCGATCCTTGAATGCTGTTTTCTTGGCTTTTCGGATTAGTTGGTGGTGAGTGCGGGTGGCGTTTTTGAAGGCGTCCTTCGTGCTGGTGGTTGGGTCTTTTTTCCAGGCCTTTTCAAGGGAGCGGCAGAGTTTCTTGGACTTCTTGAGATCATCGTTGAACCATGAGGCCTTCTTGCTGCCAGGTTTGTTTTGACGTTTTTTCAGTGGTGCTAAGGTGTCAGCGGAGTTGGATAACCATAGGGTGAGGTTGGCGGCGGCTTCGTTAGCGTTAGAAGAGAGGGCTGGGGTGTTAGAGCGTTGTCAAGTCCCCCCAGCTGCAACCTCAACCTCACTTGCATCTCCAGCATTGATGGTCATTCGTCTTCTGTGACTTCTGGTTACTCCTGAGTGGCATAGACTCTGTCACCTCTGCGTGTAGGTACAGCTCATGTTGAATACACCCTTGGGTTATACCACAATCCTTCTTCTTCTTCTCCAGCGGTATCTTTCATGAAGTCCTCCATTGTGGTTTATGGACGTTTCTGACGTCACTAGACACCTATGCACTCGGCTCCCTGCTGTAGATATTCTGGTTCCTGGGATATCCACGGATGGGGTGAACCCCCAACCTTCAATCTTCCACAGGCTTTCTTCGGGAAGGGCCCTTCTTCTTAGAAATTACAACCACAACTTACCTATTGACTAACATTGTGCACGCAGTTGTGTTCTCCACTCTGCACACGACCTCCGTGGGGTTCCTAGATACTCATCTTTGGTTGTTCCTTGGGTCCCCAGCTCTTCTACGTCTTCTTGGTCCATTCTTGACTTGAGTTGTGCTTTGCATTCCACTATTTTAGTATATGATTTGGTCTCCCCCGGAGACCACTGTGTATTTGTACTACTTCGTACTCTATTTTCTAAGTACTGTGTGTATTGAGTTTCTATCTCCAGGTACGAGGAAGTACAAATGTGTTTGTGAGTGTTTCAAATAAAATACATATTTTTATAACTACACCGTGTGATTCTTTTTCACTCAACCTATATCACAAGTTTAGTACAGGTAAAACAAGCTGCTTTACACCCATTCCGGCCTAAGCCTGAAGGCTGCTCTCCACATCTACCACTTAGAGAGTTTTCTAAGGTTGTCTAAGACCTCTTAAATCACCATAAGGGTTGTCTCGATTACTGCAGGGAGCTATACAAACATAAATGAGCACCATAAACTAAGCCAGCCTCTCACATATAGCATTGAGTGTTAATATATGAGTAAAATCACTGGCGGCCCCCTGGTGAGGTCCCCCTTTTGGATGTCCTAAGCGTGTGATGTTCCTCCAAGTAGGAAGCGATGGAAGCTCTTGTATCAATAACTCTGCCCAATGTCAATTGCATAAGAAAAGCAGAACATTGGCATGAACCTATTCACCAGTTAAATATACCTGTGCCTTGTTCTCCCTAGATATACATTTCTTCTGCCTTGTTTGTCTGTCTGTCCATCCATCCATCATCTTCCTTTCTGTGTGCCTAGATTTATGTTGTCTGTTTATATATTTCTACCTATCTGTCACCCAGACTGTTTGTTACAGGTAGACTCTGCCTAAGTCTTAATCCTGGTCTTATTTATTTTATCTAAGTTGTCCTGCATGATTGGTTCTTCTGCCTACAGTGTCCTCTATCAGCCCTTCACCGTTTTTGTGCTTCGAGTCAGTCCTGCAGTGCATGGCAGGTTGCAGAGATCATGGGCAGACCACATACCTCAGATGTTAGTCCACCTTGTGATAGTGCCACACGTCTGAGGCCAGACCTCACCCACTTTGTGCCTCCTTTGCAAAGCATTGCAGACGGCCTGCTAAGATGATAAACTTTTGCCTGACTCACAGTGCAATCATGTTTTAATCCAACAGCTGTTTGAGTGCAACTTCCAGAACTTCTCTTTCAGCAAATGATGGTGCTTTTGACATTTATCTCATTTCATGGATTTGACATTTTGAATTTGCAAATGTTGGGATGGGTGAATACGATGTCAATGAATGTGATGATCTGTGCAAGCCCAACAACAACAATATCAGAAAATCAATGCAATCGCATGCCACAGCATGTGCCCATATAACCTTGACAATGCTCGTCAATGCAATGTGAATGTCTACTGTAACTTGTGCCCTAACAACAACGCCAACATCAGCAATAATGATACCAATGTATGTATTAACTCATGCTCGTACAATAATAATATTGTTTGCAATAATAAGAATGTCAATGTATGTCAGTCAAAGCAAGCATATCTTTGACAGCACAAGTAAAAACAATGTCAATGTACAAGATGTTAACATTATGGTTAGGTTGATAATGTTGATGGAAATGATAGCAGTGGCTGCCATATTAATCATCAATAAAATCAGGTTGGTCAAAAGCTTACGTTCCCCATAATAGCACAAAGCTAGATACCACATGTAAAAAGGTATACTGAACCAACCAGACACAACATGCAAACCACATGTAGCGTTTGCACGCTCCTCACACCTGTCATCTGGACACACTGGCCTACATTAGCTCTCCATGAGGTTGAGAGACATCTGTGTCCTTATCAGATGCGCACATTTGTTTGATTTATGACTAAGATGCACTTTCAGAATGTAGAGAACATTTTATGGTACCTCATGAACTGTGCAAATTGCCAAAATGTTATTCATCGAAAGATTCTGAGCAGATGCATTCTATCTAGTCACTCCCGGCAGCAGCATTTAATTAAACCAGCTTGTTTCTGATTTGCCAAACACCTCTTGTCTTTTCATTTATTTAAGGTAAATTCATATTTGAACAACACTAGCAATAAAGTGTCACTCAAATTGTCACACATAATATAATAGATGTCATACCTAAGCAGGCTGCAACCTGGAAAATGTCCTGCATAAGGGCTCTAAAAACTTGGCAGCTATGGCTATGAAGGTAACAACAGTGGGTGTACGGCTCATAAAAAGGAGGTAACAAATCTTCTGTGCAATGGGAGAGAAGAAGCCACCAAAGGTGGGAGTGCAGCAGGAAAGAAGGATTTAGCAAAGGTGGAAATACAGCAGGACAGAAGGGAGGTAACAGGTGGGAGTGCAGCATGGGAGAGAGAGGTATCAAAGTTGGAAATACAGCAGGACAGAAGGGAGGTAACAGGTGGGAGTGCAGCATGATAGAGGGAGGTATCAAAGTTGGAAATACAGCAGGACAGAAGGGAGGTAACAAAGGTGCGAGTGCAGCAGGAGAAAAGGAGGTAACAGGTGGGAATGCATCAGGAAAGAGGGAGGTAAAGGTGGGCATACAGCAGTTGAGGAGGTAACACACGTGGGCATGCAGTAGGAGAGAAGGAGGTAACAAAGGTGGGTGTGCACCAGTAGAGAAGGATGTAACAAACATGGGCATGCAGTGAAGAGAATGAGTTACCAAATGTGGATGTGCAGCAGAAGAGAAGGAGTTAAAATGGTCATCATGCAATGGAAGGGAAGGAGATAACTTAAAGATGGATCTACAGTGGAAGAGAATGGGATAACAAATGTGAGAGTGATGGTGTTAACAACGGTGGGTCTAGAACTGGTAAGAAGGAGGGAACAGCTCATGCGCTATGGGAGAAAAGAAGGCAACAAAGTTGGAAGTGCAGAAGCAGAAAAGGAGTTAAAAAAGGTGGGAATGCAGCAGAAGGAAAGGAAGTGGCAAAGGTGTGTAGGCAGTGGGAGAGGAGGAACTATATGTAGGCGTGCAACAGGAGAGGAGGAGGTAACACAGGCATGCCGTGGGAAAGAAGTTGGTAACAAAATGGGAGCGTAGCAGCTGAGAAGGAGGGAAGAAAGGAACTAAGTTAAAAAAGGGATGCGTAGTGAGAGATAAGATGTTAAAAAGGTGGGAGTGCAGTAAGACCAAAGGAGATAACAATGGTGGGTATACAGCTGGTGATAAGATAATGGAGCTGATGTGCTGTGGGGGCGCAGCAGGTAAAAAAGGCTGGCATGCAGCAGATAAGAAGGAAACAAAGGTGGGTGTATAGTGAGAGAGAAGGGGGTAAAAAAGGTAGAAGCGCAGCAGGAAAGAAGAAGGAAAAAAATCAGGAGCGCAGCCGGTGATAACAAAGTAATAAAGGTCATGTGCCACTTGCGAGAGGTAGATAATAAATGCTGGTGTTCAGTGCGAGAAAGGATATAATGAAGGTCAGTGTTGAGTGAAAGGAAGGAGGTAACAATGATCAGTGTGAAATTAGAGAGGATATGTGCCAGAACTAACCCTGGGGGGTGAACTCCTATCCGCTTGCGAAGTTTGTGGAGTATTCTGCACTTCGTGAGGCTTGCAGAGTTTTTTTCCTCGCTTGTGCTCGACAACCTAATGTTGGCAAGCATGAGTGAGGAAAAGCAACCTCCCGGTGAGATTTATCAATGCAGAGTCAGATTTCTCAATGCGAGTGGTTGCGTATGCTCGCGACCACTCACTTTGAGAAACTTTCCATTTGCATTGAGAAAGCTACCTCTCAGGTAAAAAATCTACCAGCAGAAAGAAACCAGTGCCCTCTTGTGCTGCGCATGGCGCCGTTCGTGATGATTTTCCAGCACGGCACAACAACCTGGCGCTGAAAATCACCACGAACGGCATTGCCCTAACACAATCCACTGCTTACAGAACTCTTTGTAGAGCGGAGGAATTTTTGTATTACTTCACGGAGTTCCGCATAGTCAAACTCCACCCAGGCTTAGACAGAGCTGTTGTGGATGGGGTGGTGCTGCTGCAAGAATCTGTGGATGAACTATGGTGCAGGGTGTAAATAGTTACATGTGATCATGTAGGTACAAGTAAGCACTGAGCAGTAGGTGACTGGTATAAGTGGGTGGAGTTGAGAGTATGGGTGAATAATGCAGTGGGTGAGAGTAAGTTGTATCAGTAGTACTGTGATTCACTGGGAAGGGAGCTGAGTGTGCTTTGAGGTCTTTGTTATCACACTCAACACCGCACTCCATTATCCACAGCACCCACTCACCTCAGCTGCTCACAACACTTATCCAAGTCAAGTCATATAGTCTTTATTCGATTGCATAATCATAAAATACATTTACATTTTTAAAACAGTAACCATAAAAACATCGAAATTCATCCTTATAAAATACAAGATCTCCATAGAATGTTCCAAAGTTACATATTCCGTAAATACTTAATACAATAAGTTAATATAAAAAGCATATAAAAGAAGTAAGAACCATAAGCGGCCAACATCTATTCGATAAAACCAAATAATACAATATACTTCTGAAAATCATTGGTTATGTAAGGTGTGGGCACGGGCTATCCACAGGCCACGTAAAAATGTGTCGATAGCAATTATACATAATCTATGAGTTGGGATTTTTTTGTTATGCCCTTTAATGTCTTTTAAGATTGCTTCAATTAATGTATGTGGCCTTAATGATTCTAATAAGAGATCAAAAGTAGCAGTATTGCTGAGGGCTCTCCAATTGGACCTGGTATGTCTCCAGGAGACTCATATTGAAGCAGCACAGGTATACCTCTTGGATCAGCTGGGGTTTGCAGTATTAGCAGCCAGTAAACAAGGAACTAGGACCAGAGGGGTGGTAATTTTGGGGAGAAGTAGGGATGCAACGGTTTGTAGGAAAACAGAGGATCAATGGGGCAGGTGGGCTATAGCGGAGATGTGCTTTAAAGGGGCAAGGTTTACCTTGGTTAAAATATATGGCTCCACCGATGATGATCCTGATGTCTGGCAGTTCATGGATACAGAACTTGCTCAGTGGCCTGAGCCCATTGTATGTTGTGGGGACTTTAACATAATCTCTAAGTCCTTAATTCCTGGTGTACAGGTGGTAAAGCAACCTAGGATCATTTCAGATCACAGTCCCCTAGTATTAACATTTAATATGCCACTGGCCCAGAATAGAAACACGCATCTTATTAAAGGAGGTCACTTACCAGAAGCATATGGAAGATTGGATAAAAATGTTCTGGGACATTAATAGAGGCTCGGCATCTCCAGGGGTGGTTTGGGACTGTTTCAAAGCTGGGGTAAGGGGGGAGACGCTGAGCTATGTGTTGACAAAACGAAAAAGGGAAAGAAATAAAATAGAAGAAATTCGGCAAAGGCTAATTGCAGAAGAAGAGAATCTCCCGACAGCGATAAGAGAGAATATACCATTGGAGTCCTTTTTGTTTAAAATCATAGCTCTTAAAGGGGATGCTATGGAAGGTATTTCCAGGAAACCAGCCGAGAACTATCTGGCTAAAAGACAGGATGCGTATGAATTAAGTGAGAGAGTTGGTCACATAATGGCAGTGCGAACAAGGCAGCGTACAGCTGCAGCTGATATCAAGGAGATTCTGGACCGGCAGGGAGATTCTGTTACAGATCCAGATTTGATTAGAGAAGTTTTTAGGAAGTTTTATGATGAGTTATATTCCTTGGGCGATGCAAGGGGTCTAGACAAGATAGAAAGATATCTTAATGATTTACATCCCCCCTCCTTGTCTTCAGAGGAAAGGGAGATATTAGATGCTCCACTACATTTGGAGGAATTTACTGGGGCATTGGGTAGTTTGCCCTTAGGTAAGGCGGCTGGACCGGATCAAATTCTGGTAGAATTTTATAAAGTGTTTCAAAGCGTACTGTTGGTGGGCATGTTTGATAATATGCAGTATACACAACGGGGTGGTCCACCTCCAGAGTCTTGGTGTGGGGCAGATATTATAGTTATTCCAAAGAAAGGGAAGCCTCCAACACTCTCTGGGTCATATAGACCCATTACTCTGATGAACTCAGATGTTAAAATATATTCTAAAATGCTGGCGAAAAGGCTTGCAGGGAGCATTGAACATCTGGTAAGCCCATCACAACACGGCTTTATTCCTGGCAAAGGCACTACTCAGCATATTAGGACTGTGGTCACTATGTTTGATGCCGCTGGGGTCCTGGGCGACCCTATCACGGCACTTTTTTTAGACGCCGAAAAGGCTTTTGATAGAGTCGCCTGGGAATACCTTTGGGCAGTCCTCAGCTGGAGCGGTATAGGTAATGGCCTTATAACAGCTATACAAGCCTTGTATAAAGATCCAACCGCGAAGATCAGAGTGAATAGGGGGCACTCAGACGCAGTTAAAATAAGAAGGGGGACGAGGCAAGGGTGCTCGTCATCCCCACTGCTTTTTGAATTGTACCTTGAACCATTGTTACGTAGAATAGAAAGAAATGAAGGGATTCCTCCAATGATATCGAATGGCTGCATAGTAAAATCTCTAGCTTATGCCGACGATGTCGCTATATTGACCCCTGACCCAGACACAGCTATCACCGGGGTTGAAGCGGAGGCTCAATTGTTTGGACAACTGTCGGGCTAGAGCTTAAATAAGTCCAAGACCCAGATAGTTAGGAATCAGTACACTATGAGTTTTGATACCAGGGTGGTTAGTTCGGCAACATATTTGGGGATATTAATCTCTGCGAATTTGGATACTGTGGTTGAGATTAACATGGCTCCATTACTGGCTAAAGTTAAAAAAGATCTAAAAAGGATGAATAACCCGCATCTTTCTTTGGTGGGTTGCACTAATGTTGTGAAAATGGTGATCTTACCAAAGTTTCTTTATTTATTCAGATCGATTCCCCTTTTTTTTTTAGTCAAATGGTTTATCACTCTGTAAGGTATACTAAACAGTTTTATATGGGCTCATGGAAGAATTCGAAGGGCCTATTGATTTATGTCTCTACCAAGAGAAAGAGGGGGCTGGGGCGCCCCAGATTTTAGACTGTATTATCTTGCGGCAGCTCTGCAATATATGCAGGGATTGGTTGGAGGGGGTGGATTTCGAAGAAAATAACAACTATGTCCACGCAAGTTTATGCAGCAGTGCTAGGGCAAGAGGCAGAAAATTGTTTCTTATACCACACTGAGCTAGGATATTTTTGAAGGAAACCGTCACTCAGTGCGGCTCTTAAAATATGGAATGCCTTCATGAAAAAGATGGGCCTGGGAAGATACAATAGATATACTAGACTATATAATAATATTTTTTTTTCCTTCAGAATTTTTTTCTGATTCAGTAATGGCTGTTTGGGAGGATAAAGGAATTACGCAGATTGGAGATCTAAGGAACTCATAGGGAATAGTCCAGTTTCGGAACCTTGTAAGTAGATATAGCGTAGACAGAAGGGATTTTTTTAAGTATCTACAGGTTAGGAGTTTTTTGAGTAACAAACAGGGGGATCAGCAGGGTACAATGTTAATGAGTTTATGGAGAGTATAACCACTGGTGGGGAGCTTACGATTAGATAAGCATATGCATTCCTAGTAAGAGGCAAGCCAGACGATATGGACAAACATAGTAGTAAGTGGGCAGAGAAATTAGGGGCTGAACCTGAAGCCTTCCAGGAGTCATTGGACCTGGCCCACACTATCCTATGTTCAGCCCCCCTGCAATCCCAGCATTATAAGACCTTATATTCATTTTACCATACGCCAGCTAGGATCGCTAAATGGGGGGCTCTGAGAGAACGACATGCCCTAGATGTAATTCCCCTGAAGCAGATATTGTCCACATGTTCGCCACCTGTCCATAACTACACACACTAATTAAAGATATAGAGGGTTTTTTGGAGAGGTCACTAGGGATACAGATAACTCTAACACCCATTTGATTATTGCTGGGAATTGGACCAGATGGAAGTAATATTAAACAGAAAGAATTTATGTTCTTGGTAATGGCAGTTTATAGATTAACCTTAGCCAGGGCTTGGCTTGATAAGACCCCTCCGCTTATGTAAATTTGTTTGGCGAATCTAATGGCCGCATATAATTTGGAAAAGCCTATCTATGCTAGAAAGGGTAGGATGGGGAGAGCACAGGGTGTAAGAATTTGGGAACCTTTAGCTCGATGGAGGGATGGGATAGGGTAATAGGATTTGTTTCTTTTTGTTCTTGGATTAATATTGTGGGGTCTTAGGATAATTAAACAGGTGGTGCAGCAATAATTTACGATTTGTTTAAACTTGGAAAATATATGTACTGTATTGCTATAATGATGTTTGTTGAGTAAACAAAGTGTTGAATGTATAATGTGTGTGATGAAAAGTATAATAAAAACAGATTTAAAAAAAAGCAATTATACATAGTTCATTACTATCTATTTTTAAAATCCTTAGAGCTTCTGTGCCCGTAGTAAACCCCATCATGCGACAAATCGGTTTTAACCATTTATGTCTCGAGTTTCTATAAACTGGGCAAATAAAAATTCATGGGCAATAGATTCTCGTTGTGATTGGCAAAATGGACATTCCATACTGGATCCTGTACCCCATTTACCTGTAAATAATTTGATAGGAAGGTTGCCTATCCTAAATTGATGGTACCATTTCCTATCACAAGGAACTGTTATTAGGTCCCAATACTTTTCGTAAGCGGGTACATTTTGGTCTCTGAAAAAACCCTTGACAGAGACATACTCGTCATAAACGAAAACCGTTTTGTCATAACCATGTTCCAGTATAACCCCTTTAGTTCTTTACGGGATGGGAATGTAGCATTTAGTGGATTTTGCCACAGCATACTCAACCCCAGGTCATAGATTGTTATCTTAACCGGCTTGAACCGCAAGATTTTTACTAGACCTGCTGCATCCCTGACCTCCAGGAGGGCATTAGTATACTCAGAAAAACTCTGGAGTGATCAAGAGCCTCCTCCAGTAGGTCACAGGTCTAAAACGAGCCACATTCTCCAAATACTGGCTTCCCAGATCATAAGAAAGCGGTAGTAGAGGGTGGATTGAGGTAAGCCTGTGATAGCCCTCATAAATTTGTTTTGTGAGGTCGAGAGTGCAGATAAGTTACTGAAACCCCATAATTCTGCCCCATATAATATTGACAGTGATATTTTTGTGTTATAAATTTTCAATATTGGGGCAACCGGCTTAGTATGGGATCGCCTGTGTTCTTTTAACAGAGCACCAGAGACAATTGTGCATGTCTAAGCAGTAACGTGTCCAGATGTGGATTCCACTTAAGTTTAGAACTTAGTGTAATACCAAGGTAGGTGAAAACATTTGCCTGCTCAAGTATGGCATTGTTCATAGAAACTGTCCTTTTTACTATTTTCTGCTTATGAAGGAACGTGAACTTAGTCTTGTCTACATTTATTATGAGACCATAGTCCTTGCAAAATAATTCAAACCTTGATATGGCTGTCTGCAATCCTTGCTGAGTTTTAGACAATAACAGAGTATCGTCGGCGAACATCAACAGGGGTATTTTACTACCATTTAGAATCGGGGCATCGGTAGGATGGTTGTCAAAATATTTAGTCACATTATTGATGTACAGTGAAAATAAAGTCAGTGTCAGTACACACCCGTGCCTGACACCTCTTTCGACTTTAAAACTGTCAGTCACTTGGCCATGCTGGCCCCAGCGGACTTGGGCAAAATTGCCTTCACAACACTTATCCACAATTACAAGCCAGTTCACACTTCTCACAAAAGTCACTTTGATGTCCCTCACCTCACTGCGGTACAGCACCGCAATGAGGGGGGGGGGGGGGGGGGGGGTTTGATCAGCAGTTCAGAAGTTGCTTTCTGCAAGAAATAGTTTAAACATGAGTGATGATCGGATGTTAGGACCTATGAATAGTCAAGTTCCATGGGCCTACATTGTAACATATCACTGTGAAGGTTCCATTGTGTTGAATGGGAGTTTAAGGTACCTTAACAAGAGCAAAATTTCATTTAGTTGAGGGATGTTTATCTACACTTGTAAGTATCCTTGTAGTGAGGTTCTATCGATCTCATTGAATGTTTGGGTGAAGTTTAGAAGCCAGATTTGATGACGTTCAATCAGCTCCAGTTGGTTATCATTCTGCCTTTGAACATGGGGAGCGGGGGGTTCTTATTGAGGGCGTTGAAGCCACCGCCACCCATTCTCAACCTTTAATTGTCAACAGTAAACAGTTGTACTTGGTTGGTAAAGATCTTACTTGTAGGTGAGTGATCCTCTAAATGCGTGGGGACAGGCAGGAATGAGGTTTGTTCAGCCTGCATTCCAGCGAACATAGGTACAAGGTGAACAGCGTCTAAAGACAGAGCTTGTAAAAGGCCTCTGGGCGCAGGACTCACCAAGCTGGTTCACATACTTTGAATTCAATACTGGTACTTTCAGTCCTCTGAGTCCCTTCACAAGACTCTTTGGAGAGCTGCCAACTGAGAGCCCCGGGAACCACTAACACTGGTTTGCAAAGATCATGTCAGTCCTGTGAAGATAAATGCTCAGTCCACAGACTCAGGTAGAAGTCGGTGAGCTGTGAGAGCGAAGCCTGCTGCGGACACCCCGTGAAGGTAAGAGCCCGATCCAAAGTCAGTCAGTATCAGTGTCTGGCAGGTGAGGGTACATATAGAACCTGGAGCTGCGGTTAGAAGCCCACGAGCAATGAGTGCGGAGCCTGCTGCTGCCCACAGTGACGGTAGGATTGGAGCCCAAAGTCAGTTAGTGTCTGACAGGTGAGAGCTGCAGATAGTATCCAGTCAGACCTGAGTACAGGGCCGTTCTGCTGACACCCCGTGAAGGTAGGAGTGCAGCCCGGAGTCAGTCAGTGTCTGGCACGTGAAGGCACATCAACACCATGGAGATGCAGTGAGAGGCCTGTGAACGAAGGGGCAAGGTCCGAACCTGCTAATGCTAGCGCATTGAATTCACTTGCCTCAAAGTCTGGGGCTCTACGACGGTCCGCCCAGGAACCCATTCAACCGGTATTCTGCACACAGGGTTGCCTGATGCGGTGCAGTTCTCAGTTTGTTGCTAAAATGGACTCATTACCTGAGAAATGCATCCTGCTGAATATTATTATTCCATGCATCCTTTTATTGTGTATGTATATGTTAAGAAACTGACAAGTGTTTCACTGAAATTTCCATCTGCTCGGAGATTTCTCAAGGCACTGCCAAGGCTTAACAGTTATAGGTGGGTCACCTAAGGCTACTCTTCAATCTCTTCGGCTCACCCTTTTGTGGCCCATGAGATTCTAATCATCCCCCATCTGATGCGCCCTCTCTCCCTACTTCATTATCACATGAGGGAGCTCCTCATCCGACACCTTCTGCCTTTGAACTAAGTATCTTCAGATTCTTTAGGTGCCAGTGACTGTCTCTGGCTGTTTATGTACAATTGCACTGTTTCCAAATGTAGAATAAAACCCCCATAAATAATGTTGTTTTTGTTTTTTCTTTGCACCTCCTGTGATCTGCTTAGGATGAGCCTAGGCAGTGCATGTGCTGTCTGCAAGACCTGTAATAAACAGTATATAGAGTGTAATCCCTCCTGCCGCTTGCCATTG
This sequence comes from Lissotriton vulgaris, assembly GCF_964263255.1. Taxonomy (NCBI): domain Eukaryota; kingdom Metazoa; phylum Chordata; class Amphibia; order Caudata; family Salamandridae; genus Lissotriton; species Lissotriton vulgaris. Next base: position 2,096,385,050 of record NC_141691.1, on the reverse strand, counting down.
GTTCACTCTGGTGTTGCTCTGCTTAGCTGGCTTATTATTGGCTGGCGATCCAATACGTCACTTCTGTTTTGTGGGAAGCAGCACCAACCAACTACAGTTTACTTACACTGTAGGTCAGTATCTCTTTAGTATTGGGGCAACTTAATTTATTTATTTATTTAAATCGCCATGGGGCACGCTTCAGAGGTTGCCATGTGCATATGTTTAATATGCACAGGTGCCATGCACAGTCTGCTAACAAATCTAAGGCAAGTGGGGACACACAGACGACAAGCACAAACAGATTTACACCACAGGTCCAAAGCATACACTTCAAACCCAGACTGAAATTTTAATCATTGTAGTACAGGCAGGGCTTTAAGTGGGCCGGGTCTCACTGCTGCTGAGCACCAGCAGTTTTTTGAAGGACGCCTTGAAACGGGTCTCTATCGGGCTCTGTTTTGTGCCCTGGCACAGGCCGTTAGTTTTTTTATGGACTGCAGTGACCACAGGCACATCATGTGCACTGCTCATACTGCTCACTTCTCACTAGTGGAGAAGTTACAGCATGACGTCATGCCAGGGGAGCGTTTTGGTGGAAGGGAAATACTATAGAGATAGTCATTTTCTTTATGGATTTCCCTTCTCTTTTTGAAACTCGGGAGCAGCAACACTGTCCTGGTGTCACCAGGGCTGTAAGTGGAAGCTTTTTCAATATTATATGCAAGCATAGTTGTTGCTTACTTATCTTTTGCAACTAACAACCATTGATAAAGCCAATAGTCCTGACTTGTAGGTCTGATGTTACTTGTTGTATACAGGGTCGGTTTTATTGCTGCTGTCGACCGGTGCAACAATCACTTTGGTACCCCCATGTCCCATGAACGCCTCTTTGGATTCACTCAGTAAAATGCTCTTTAATTCTACTATCATATGATATTGCCAAGCACAGTGCCCCCCTAATGCCACATCGCCCCCCTCAACAGGTCAGCACCCAGTGCGGCCGCACCAGTCGCACTGCCCTAAAGCCAGCCTTTGTTGTATCACATATCTGGATGCAATGACAAAAGCATCAAAATACAAGTCAGGCGGCACACTATGCTAAGCACAGATTTTTAGCTCAGGTGTTTTTAAGCAACACCCTTCTCTGAGAATTCACAAGGGAATATTATCAAGCCCATTATCGCCGCCTTAGCTGCAGTTTCCTGCCTTTTTATCTAGCTCTATATTTATGTGGCTACTTATTTCTTTCACTCAATTTATTTATTTTCATCTCTAGTTTTCTCTTAAAGGGACTCGGATGAAAAGGTAGTGAAACTTTGCTCTGATGCAGAAAAAAACAGGGCAAATCCATATGCACGTTTTTGCTACTTGTTTTGTATGGAATGGACCAAAGAGCTTTTGCTACCGTTTATGTCATGTATCATATAAAAACGGAAAGCAGGCTATGAAATCAACTGCAACCCACGTTTTTGATTATTGATTATTACAAGAGAGTGACAGAGATTTTAACAGAATGAGACTAATACATTAATATCCTTTGATAAGTGAAACACAAAGTGATTTTGGACCATTCTTGTTTATAATGTTATTAAAGAGGAGGCAGTGTTTTTTCTTTAAGTGCAGTCACCATTTCACATTTGAAAGGTTAAGTGCTATTACTTTATCAACGTCATATTGTATAAATAGTTAAAAGGGTCTGAAACCTGTTTGCTCCTCATTTTACTCTGGTTCATGGGATTGAGCCTGAAACATGAGGTTGAGATTTCCAAAATGTCCACTGGCATTGCTGAAACAAAGCAGGAGAAGTCTCAGGAGTGAAAATGCTGCAGAAGATGCTGCTGTCTCAATGAGTCATTAGAGCTCATGATATGTTTATGTTAATTTCTGCTTAATCTGTGCAGAAAACCTATATGCTCTTGCTTACTCATACTTGATGTATGAACAATGAAATCAGCTTCCAACCTTTTTTTCGGCTGAAGAAATATTTGGTCTGCCAGCCAAAGAGATAGATAAAAGTGAAAGTCGGTTGCACCCATCGAATTGTCAGGAGTACATGTTTTTGGTGTGGTTAATTGAGAAAAGCTTTAAAATGTCCCTTAAAGATTACTAGTTGACAATTTTTGCATAGACAACTGACAGCTAGTGTTAGGTTCTGTGTTTCTTATTTCAAGTAAATAAAGTGACTAGTGGCTTTTCAGGAACAAGTGTTCACAATCCATCGTGGGTAACTGCATTTTCGTGACCAGGATTAAGTCCAGTTACAACACAGGGTACACATTTCATTAGGACAATGTGACTATTTTAAAAAAAAACTGTTCATGAAACATGAAAATAAGCTTCAGGTAGACATCATACAAAAACGTTTTAGTGGACTGAAATGTGTAAGGAGTACCACATATTACATTGTGTATTGTTCCCAACTGCTTGATGCTGCGACCATTGCGATCTTGGGAGTAACCACCCTCATATTCTCTTTGGAAGTCTTTGGTACACTCCTCATGACACTGTCCATTGGCCTCTATACCTGTAGTTCCGCAGTTCGAGGGTCCGTAGTTCGTAGATTCTGAACCTGTTTTCATAATAATCGATCAATGAGAACACTATGTATTCAGGGATTTCGTTTGAACCCTTGGGTTCCATTTTGTGTGCGGCAGCCATTTTGTGTGGTTGCCCTCACATAGGCCGATGACTATGGCCAAACGAGTCCTTGTGACATGTACACCTTAGCTGACTCTTGTGTGACCTGGCCGAACTGACTCCCTTACCCGAGGCTGACCTCGCTGAGCCAGTTCCTTGTTAAGCAGCTGGTCAGATAAAGATCAAAGAGCAGGACATTGCTGAGTTTATGGTACACTGCACCCACCCTTCTATCTTGCTTCTCATCTGTTTCTGTTCCTTCCTTTATGGCTTAATCACTGATTTGGGTTGAGGTTTTATGATGAGTTTGTCCGGACTGAGCGAACAAGAAAATTGGATTGTGCTTGGTCATTTCTGGTGGGCTGGACAATGGAAAGTGGGATTGTCGTCATGCGATACTTTTGAAATGTCATGTTTCCATTGGTCAGTTTGTATGTAATTGATGCTAGCTCGGAATGTGATTTTTGGCATAAAAGACCATGCTCCGCTCCTTGAATTTGTGCAGTCTCTAGCGAACCACCCGTGTTATGCTTCGTAGACCTCTGTTCCTGGTTGCAGCCAACAAACTTTGGTCTTTGACGTCATCAAGAAGTGTCCTGTGTCTCTGTTTGCCGAGGCAGGGGAATCCGAAGACATCGGGCGTTATCCCTGGCGCCGCTGGGTTCTAAAACCCGGTTCTTCATACCTTGCTCATGCACCCCATGTCTTTTCCCATTTGCGTGGGCAGCCCCTGCTCTGATAGATTGATTGTTCCACCCGATGGCACCAATCCATGTCTCTCTTCCAGGATTCCAGTGAAGGTGCCTCTCCTGCCCCCCAAGTACGGGCAATATCTCTCCTGGTAATGCCCCCTGCCAAGGCCAACCAGGTCTTGGCCCACTGCGGCCATGTATTCTCGCCCTTTACTCCCAGAATGTGCCACCTTGGCTCTGTCTGGACCGTCTCCCCCACCACTGTAGTCATTACTCAGGTCAAACCCTCTCAGGACGCTTGAATTTTGGGGCAGGACCACAGTATGTGGAAGAATGACCCTTTCTCACCACATCCCCTCGCGCACTCTATGGACACACAATTGCCAATACAAAATTTAACCATTCGTGAAACATAGGATCTATGGAGAATATGGAGCTGAACAAGCCTAAAATGTACCCTAATAGCTATTTCTCTGGGGCTCTGTAGGGCTTCAGCCAAATCATCGCTCTCAAGCAGACCCACATCTTATTCCCAGGCCACCCTCAGGGGTCCCATGTAGTCTAGGGAGTTGTTCCCACTACACTGTACTTCACTGCTATCCACTGTAAATCACTCCACTCCATTGTAATCCATTTTACACCACTCCAGTAAACTACATTCTAATCTACTGTCATCCATTCCAATCCACACCAATGCACTAAATTGTAATTCACTGCAATTCACTGTAATTAATTGCATTCCACTGTACTCTGCTCCACTCCACTGTGATACACTCCACTGTAATCTGCTACAATCCACTCCACTGTATTCCACTCCCCCGTATCCACTGTAAACCAATCTACTGTAATCCACCACTACTATCCACTGCAATGCACTGCAATGCACTGCAATGCACTCCACTGTAATACACTGTAATTTGCTGTAATCCATTGTTATCTGTTCTATTTCTTTGTAATCCTCTCTATTCCACTATAATCCAATGCAACCACTCCAGTCTACTCCACTGTAACCCACTCTACTGTCACTAACTGTAAACCACTCCACCATAATCAATTGTCATCCATTTCAATGTAATCCACTGTATTCCATCCCAATCCACTCTACTGTATCTCACTGCAATCCACTGCAATCACTCCACTGTAATACACAGTAATTCACCTACACCACTCTAATCCACTCAATCCATTTTAATCCACTTAATTCACTCATTATCACTCTACTCCACATTTGACCATGCTGAACAGCAGCCACACTGTTGCATAACATGGCTAAAGTACATTGCCAAAGCCAATACATATTCACTTTGCCAATGCGTGTTTCTAGTTGCATTATTTTAATGTATCATGCCTATGTTGTTGAGTGTGTATATGATGTAAGCGTGGGCGGAAAATCCGTTCCGCTCGCGGATTTTGCGGATTTTCGGGAAATCCGCAATCCGCGAGATTTGCGGATTTCCCGCAAAATCCGCAAATTCGCACGCAGCGGATTTTTTTGGCGGCGCGCGGCGTTGGTGATACAATTTTTGCGGCGCGCGGCGTTTATCATCGTTTGCCGAGTTGTTTTTTTCGATAGTTTGCGAGTGCTGCGCCATTTTGGATCTTGCTGTGTGATCCCGCGGGAATTGGCGAGCGCGATTACGTCATCGCGGCTTGCCAGCGAGAGTTTGTCAACGCGAGTACGGCGAGATCACGTCTCGCGGTACTTCGCAAATTGCGAGATTTGAGATGCGGCGCGCGAAAATATAAATTTGCAATTCTGCACAAGAAATCCACCAGCAAGCAGCATAAACCTTCTAGAAATGATGATTTTTATGTGAATAACTCCTTAGTTTGACATTTGCCTGCACTTTTTTAGCGAGGAGTCCATTTTGGGGAGGGGGGCAGGGGGGTGGGAGGAAGGAAGTGCCCCATAGTCTTCAACTTCCTGTTCCTGTTCAGCAGGCTCCTCCCAGTGCTTTGTCCATCTCCTGGTCACTTTTCATTCGGATGTGGACCTGGAAGGATTACCTTTTGTGGATGCTGCTGGATCTTTGGATTTGAGGCCTTTTTGACTTTCTTTGGATCACTGTTGGATTAGAAATTTTACAAGTAAGTTTGTTTGGGGCATTACAGTTGCTGCAACTAAAATTTTGGGATTTTCGATTTTTTTGCTGTTTTGGGGCCTTTTCCCAGGGGTACTCAGTGGTGGGTGGACTGATTCTTTCTGTGGGTTGTCTTGAATTTAAACATCATGGAGGCCATAGATGAATTGGGATTGTGCTGATTTTTCTGTGTTTTTCGATTTTTTTTTTTTGTAAAATTTTGTGTTTTTCGATTTTTGACCTGTTGTTGGGGCCTTGACCAGGGGTAGTGAGTGGTGCATGGGGCCTAGTCTTTCTGTGGGCTGTCTTGAATTTAAACATCATGGATGGAATGGGATTGTGCTGATTTTGCAGTGTTTTTCGATTTTTGGGGGTGTTCATGGGGAGGGACATGCCATGTGGCTGGTGGCCATTTTGAGTGCAGCTACAGGCACTGGCCATGTGCTGGCAGGCAAGTGGCCATTTTGAATGCAGGCTTTGTTGTTAGGCCTCCAACCATTTTGCCTACTTTTCAACCTTTATTTATGCCAGGGGTAGTGAGTCTTGCATGGGCCTAGTATTTCTGTGGGTTGTCTTGAATTTAAACATCATGGAGGCCATAGATGAATTGGGATTGTGCTGATTTTTCTGTGTTTTTCGATTTTTTTTTTTTGTAAAATTTTGTGTTTTTCGATTTTTGACCTGTTGTTGGGGCCTTGACCAGGGGTAGTGAGTGGTGCATGGGGCCTAGTCTTTCTGTGGGCTGTCTTGAATTTAAACATCATGGATGGAATGGGATTGTGCTGATTTTGCAGTGTTTTTCGATTTTTGGGGGTGTTCATGGGGAGGGACATGCCATGTGGCTGGTGGCCATTTTGAGTGCAGCTACAGGCACTTGCCATGTGCTGGCAGGCAAGTGGCCATTTTGAATGCAGGCTTTGTTGTTAGGCCTCCAACCATTTTGCCTACTTTTCAACCTTTATTTATGCCAGGGGTAGTGAGTCTTGCATGGGCCTAGTATTTCTGTGGGTTGTCTTGAATTTAAACATCATGGAGGCCATAGATGAATTGGGATTGTGCTGATTTTTCTGTGTTTTTCGATTTTTTTTTTTTGTACAATTTTGTGTTTTTCGATTTTTGACCTGTTGTTGGGGCCTTGACCAGGGGTAGTGAGTGGTGCATGGGGCCTAGTCTTTCTGTGGGCTGTCTTGAATTTAAACATCATGGATGGAATGGGATTGTGCTGATTTTGCAGTGTTTTTCGATTTTTGGGGGTGTTCATGGGGAGGGACATGCCATGTGGCTGGTGGCCATTTTGAGTGCAGCTACAGGCACTTGCCATGTGCTGCCAGGCAAGTGGCCATTTTGAATGCAGGCTTTGTTGTTAGGCCTCCAACCATTTTGCCTACTTTTCAACCTTTATTTATGCCAGGGGTAGTGAGTCTTGCATGGGCCTAGTATTTCTGTGGGTTGTCTTGAATTTAAACATCATGGAGGCCATAGATGAATTGGGATTGTGCTGATTTTTCTGTGTTTTTCGATTTTTTTTTTTTGTACAATTTTGTGTTTTTCGATTTTTGACCTGTTGTTGGGGCCTTGACCAGGGGTAGTGAGTGGTGCATGGGGCCTAGTCTTTCTGTGGGCTGTCTTGAATTTAAACATCATGGATGGAATGGGATTGTGCTGATTTTGCAGTGTTTTTCGATTTTTGGGGGTGTTCATGGGGAGGGACATGCCATGTGGCTGGTGGCCATTTTGAGTGCAGCTACAGGCACTGGCCATGTGCTGGCAGGCAAGTGGCCATTTTGAATGCAGGCTTTGTTGTTAGGCCTCCAACCATTTTGCCTACTTTTCAACCTTTATTTATGCCAGGGGTAGTGAGTCTTGCATGGGCCTAGTATTTCTGTGGGTTGTCTTGAATTTAAACATCATGGAGGCCATAGATGAATTGGGATTGTGCTGATTTTTCTGTGTTTTTCGATTTTTTTTTGTGTAAAATTTTGTGTTTTTCGATTTTTGACCTGTTGTTGGGGCCTTGACCAGGGGTAGTGAGTGGTGCATGGGGCCTAGTCTTTCTGTGGGCTGTCTTGAATTTAAACATCATGGATGGAATGGGATTGTGCTGATTTTGCAGTGTTTTTCGATTTTTGGGGGTGTTCATGGGGAGGGACATGCCATGTGGCTGGTGGCCATTTTGAGTGCAGCTACAGGCACTGGCCATGTGCTGGCAGGCAAGTGGCCATTTTGAATGCAGGCTTTGTTGTTAGGCCTCCAACCATTTTGCCTACTTTTCAACCTTTATTTATGCCAGGGGTAGTGAGTCTTGCATGGGCCTAGTATTTCTGTGGGTTGTCTTGAATTTAAACATCATGGAGGCCATAGATGAATTGGGATTGTGCTGATTTTTCTGTGTTTTTCGAATTTTTTTTTTTGTACAATTTTGTGTTTTTCGATTTTTGACCTGTTGTTGGGGCCTTTTCACCAGGGGTATTTGAGTCTAGCATGGGCCTAGTCTTTCTGTGGGCTGTCTTGAATTTAAACATCATGGAGGCCATGGATGGAATAGGATTGTGCTGATTTTGCAGTGTTTTTCGATTTTTGGGGGTGTTCATGGGGAGGGACATGCCATGTGGCTGGTGGCCATTTTGAGTGCAGCTACAGGCACTGGCCATGTGCTTGGCAGGCAAGTGGCCATTTTGAATGCAGGCTTTGTTGTTAGGCCTCCAACCATTTTGCCTACTTTTCAACCTTTATTTATGCCCAGGGGTAGTGAGTCTTGCATGGGCCTAGTCTTTCTGTGGGTTGTCTTGAATTTAAACATTATGGAGGGCATGGATGGATTGGGATTGTGCTGATTTTGCAGTGTTTTTCGATTTTTTTGTGCTCTATAACTGAACTGATGTTCCTCTGTCTTCCATTTTTTTTAGGTGCACAAGACTCAAGAGAACCACCAGTGCCAGGAAGAAGTCCTGCAGCGGTGTGTGTGTGCAGCATAACGTCACGCGACGTCACGTCTGGCCTCAGACAACTCTACAATTCGTGCAACTGCGGCCTGCTGTCTGACCTGCTCTGAAGAAGATGGCCCGAAAGAAAGTTCTCCGTAGCTCCTCTAGCAAGAAAGTTGCTAGTAAGGAGCAGAAGAAGCAAGTTACCAAGGAGGCTGGTGTGTCACCCGCCACTTTTTTTGGGAGCAAAAGAAAAAGTACGCCTGCAGCAGCAGGATCTGCTGGGGACCAACCTGAGAGCAGCACCCCTGCTCCATTGGGTTCAGTGCCTCCACCACCACGCCAACTTAAGTCAAAGCCCTTGAGTGCTTCAGAGGCAGTCAGTGTACTTCTCCAATCACCATCGACCAGTGATGTTGGCTCATCGCAAGAAAGTAGCAGCAATGTCCCTGAATCAACACAGGTTGTTGTAACTCATCTGACAAGTGTTGAACAACCACAGCCGCAACAACAACACCATGTGCAAGTACACGCCCAAGTACATGTGGAAGGAGAGGCAGCAAAAGGAGATGCGCAAGCAAAGGTGCATGGACGTTCACAAGTGCCCACAATAGTTGTTCCTCCCGAAGTAGGGGCACATTTGGAAATCGACAATGAAGCTGAGGTATCATTGGAAGCCACTCCTCCTGATGATCATTCATTGTCTTCCACATCCCTAGCAAGGAAAAGATCAAGGGGGGTGTCTACATCTTCTTCAAGCCCACCTCGTTCTGGTGCAAGTGATCTGTCTTGGGAACCACGACAACTGCGGTCTGACAGTGAGGCAGAGGCACACCATGATCTGCCACCGGTACCTAAGCGTAAAAGGAAGGTCGTCCAAAAACTCAAACCTATGGAGTGTGATGAGGCTCAACAAGAAGTGACAGATACTGCTGGTGATGAAGCCTCTCACGATGACGACGAGGCAGTCATCACAAAGGTCACTGCAGCCCCACCGGGCATGCAGCAAAGAGACATTTTGACCCTATCCCGAGAAGCTGCTGAGCGTGATGATGATGTCGGCGAGGAGGCAATGGAAATGGAATCATTAGATTTGGAGTTAAGTAGTACACCAAAACCTACCGCTTCCATATTTCTTCCTCGCAAGAAGGTACCCACCTCGTCCTCGACCTCAATTCGTGGTGGTGAAAGTGCAAAACGTACTGAAGTTCGGCAATCCACATCCTCCACTTCATCTGTCATTAGCAGCAGGACCACCACCACCAGTATCGACGCCTCCTCCGGCGGCGGCCCCCGAAGACATTTCAAGTCTCCAGTTTGGGACTTCTTTAGTGTTTGCCCAAAAAAGGCAAACGTAGCCATTTGTAGCCTTTGTAAGCTTCGATATAGTCGTGGTAAGCTTGGTTCTAACTATGGTACCGGAGGCCAGAGAGGTCATCTTGAGAGAAGGCACCCTCTCGAATGGTTTCCGCACCTAGAGGCGGTCAAGAAAGCCGGAATTGCACGTAATGAAAACGTTGATTTGTCATCTGCTGATGACGAGGAGGTAGAAGAAGACGATCCAAACACTTCACTTACACCCAGTTCCCATGTCAGCAGCACACCCCATGGGAGCCACACTAAGAGTGTGGGAGAGAGTGAGACATCAATGCGGAAAAGTTCATCAGCGAGCGTAACTGGGTCGAAGAGATCATCATCCCGTAAATCATTGGTCCAGGGCAACATTAAAAAGATGTTGTTTACAGAAGCGCAATATGAACGCAACCACCCAATGACCCGTCTGTATAACACTAAGCTGGCTAAAATGCTAGCTCTGGACCTTCTCCCTTTTTCTTTTGTCGAAGGGGTTGGTTTTCTAGAATTAGTGGCAGTGCTCTGCCCTAAATGGAAGGTTCCTAGCCGGTTCTATTTTGCCCGAGTTGCGGTTCCAGCACTACATGAAGATGTTCTGAAGGCGATTGGGGCAGCTTTGCAGAAGAGTGCTGTTCACACTATACATCTGACAACAGACATGTGGACCAGTGGCGCAGGCGCTGATTACATGTGCATCACTGCACACTGGGTCTCTTTTTCAGGGGCTAAAGCAAAGCTAAACTCAGGTGTTGACACTAACACTGTTTTTAAAGGTGCTCGGAAACATGCAACACTAGCCATGTTTGGTTTGGAGAAACGTCACACAGCAGAAAACATTTTGGATGTCTTTAACACAAAGGTCCTTAACTGTCTGTCCCCACTAAAACGCAAGGTTGGTTATGTTTCCACGGACAATGGCTCCAATATAGTTAAGGCCATGAGGGACGGTTACTATTTCAGAGTGCCGTGTTTGGCGCACTGTATAAACCTGGTTGTCCAAAAATTCTTGGGTAATAAAGACAGTGCAGCGTGCAGTGTATTGGAGAACTGCCGAAAAATTTGCAAGCATTTCAGGCATTCTTTTAAGGCCCGCAAGCAGCTGAGGAGCATGCTATATCAATGTCAAATGCCAGTGAAAGCACTCATCCAGGAGGTGGTAACACGTTGGAACTCAACCTTCTACATGCTTGAGCGTCTGTATGAGCAGTATACGCAACTCGATCAATATTTCTTGAAAGAGGGTATAGAGGAGCTGAGGATGGGTGGGCCGCAATGGAACATAGTTGAAAGCCTAACACGCATGCTTCGTCCTTTTGAGGTCTTCACGCGTGCAGTCAGCAAGGAGGACTCTAATTTGGGAAAAGCTATCCCATTGTTGTACATGCTGGAGGACCAACTGAAGGAGGTGTGTTCTGTGTTTCGAAAAGATGACAAAAAGAAAGGCTCTTCTTTGCTTCTGGCTGAGCAATTATTAGAGCTCCTACAAGGTGATGAACGTCTTCAAAAGATCCACTCAGAACAGCATTACATTTGTGCTACTATTCTGGATCCACGCTACAAAAAGGCGCTGGCAGGCAGAGCATTCTTTGCTTTTGCTGATGAAGATGTTACAAAGTACAAACGTTGGCTAGCCTTGTCAGCCAAGAAGTTTGAAACAGAACGGCTGGAAATTGAAGGAAATGGCAGTACATCAGCAGGCCATCCCCAGTCAAAACAATCCACTTCTGCACCTGTGGCTGTGGCACAAGTGACCTCTCAGCCGTTAAAGACACCGGCAACCGCATCATCTGCACGAAAGACAGCAGAAACATTGGAGGCTGAAGAGGATTGGCTAGCTCTGCGTGGGTTTGGTTCTCAAAAGGCCAGAGGCACAGCAAGAGCTACGCAAAGTGGAGGAACCTTGGAGGAGGACCTTGAGTCGATGGTGAAGGACTATCTGAATGACTCCACAGAGGTCTATGTTAATTCTGACCCATTGGCGTATTGGCATGGGAAAAAAGAATTGTGGCCACAGCTCACCAACCTGGCTTTAAACTACTTGTCTTGCCCACTCGCAAGTGTGTCTTCTGAACGGGTTTTCAGTGCGGCTGGTGGGATTGTAACTCCCAAACGGAGCCGCCTCTCGCCCAAAAATGTGGAGAGGTTAACAATGATCAAGATGAATCAGCACCTCATACCACCAGATATAAGAGTACGAGAGAGCGTGCCGGATGAAGAGGAGGTGGCCAGCACCATAGATGAGGGAATTTCTACTCTGTCAGGTGGCACTGACCTCACCCGGGCTGAATTCGCAGAGTATGATGACGAAGCCTTATTCTTATTCCTGGACCGTGATTCCGACTTCGAGCCCTGAAAATGAGACAACGAATCAATAACTTTCTTTTTCATCCTTATTCACTTTTATTCCTGTGTGTCTGTCTTTCTTTGTTGTGCACAGTTAATATAATTCAAACTTTAATCAGATTATCACAAAGACAAGCCCATCAGCAGAACTGTCTTCACTTGTTTGCTAATTTATTTGAAGGTGCCGCAGTCTGCATTCCTCAGGTTCACAAGTTCAGAAGAACATGCTCCTCTATCCTCCTCCTCCAGACTCCTATTTCCATCAAAGCAGAGGGCTGGTTTACGCCCAATGAAGAAAGACTCAGCACTTGTGGGGGTGTTGTTCTACCTCTTTGCAGGTGAGTTGACGGGTCTGGGGCCATTGCTGGGAAGCACTAAAAGTGGTTTGTGCCAAATCCGAGGCGGAAATTTTTTTGTGTTTTTGATGACTTGCTTGCCTTTGAGGTGCTCTTAGGGGGGGTTCCGTCTGTTTGTGGGTGAGTTTCATGGTCTGAGAGCATTGCTGGGACACTCTAATCTTGATTGCATTTGCTTTTCAGGAAATCCGTCGTGCCAACCCCGACTTATGGCCTAGCTACGCAGCGCGTTTGGACCGAAGGCCCAGAAATATTGCAAGTATGAGATTTTGCTTTTGGCCTGTTTGGGGGTGTTATGCTTCTTGGCGGGTGGGTTGCCGGGTCTTGGGGCATTCCTGGGAAGGTCTAATACCGGGTAGAAGTGGTTGGGACAAAATCCAGGCCGATTTTTTTTTGGGCTATTTCAGACATTTTGCTCTATGTAGCGTTTTCGGGGGCCTGTTTGGGGGGCTTGCTGGTGTTTGCGGGTGAGTTTCGTGGTCTGGGAGCACTGCTGGGACACTCTAATCTTGATTGCATTTGCTTTTCAGGAAATCCGTCGTGCCAACCCCGACTTATGGCCTAGCTACGCAGCGCGTTTGGACCGAAGGCCCAGAAATATTGCAAGTATGAGATTTTGCTTTTGGCCTGTTTGGGGGTGTTATGCTTCTTGGCGGGTGGGTTGCCGGGTCTTGGGGCATTCCTGGGAAGGTCTAATACCGGGTAGAAGTGGTTGGGACAAAATCCAGGCCGATTTTTTTTTGGGCTATTTCAGACATTTTGCTCTATGTAGCGTTTTCGGGGGCCTGTTTGGGGGGCTTGCTGGTGTTTGCGGGTGAGTTTCGTGGTCTGGGAGCACTGCTGGGACACTCTAATCTTGATTGCATTTGCTTTTCAGGAAATCCGTCGTGCCAACCCCGACTTATGGCCTAGCTACGCAGCGCGTTTGGACCGAAGGCCCAGAAATATTGCAAGTATGAGATTTTGCTTTTGGCCTGTTTGGGGGTGTTATGCTTCTTGGCGGGTGGGTTGCCGGGTCTTGGGGCATTCCTGGGAAGGTCTAATACCGGGTAGAAGTGGTTGGGACAAAATCCAGGCCGATTTTTTTTTGGGCTATTTCAGACATTTTGCTCTATGTAGCGTTTTCGGGGGCCTGTTTGGGGGGCTTGCTGGTGTTTGCGGGTGAGTTTCGTGGTCTGGGAGCACTGCTGGGACACTCTAATCTTGATTGCATTTGCTTTTCAGGAAATCCGTCGTGCCAACCCCGACTTATGGCCTAGCTACGCAGCGCGTTTGGACCGAAGGCCCAGAAATATTGCAAGTATGAGATTTTGCTTTTGGCCTGTTTGGGGGTGTTATGCTTCTTGGCGGGTGGGTTGCCGGGTCTTGGGGCATTCCTGGGAAGGTCTAATACCGGGTAGAAGTGGTTGGGACAAAATCCAGGCCGATTTTTTTTTGGGCTATTTCAGACATTTTGCTCTATGTAGCGTTTTCGGGGGCCTGTTTGGGGGGCTTGCTGGTGTTTGCGGGTCAGTTTCGTGGTCTGGGAGCACTGCTGGGACACTCTAATCTTGATTGCATTTGCTTTTCAGGAAATCCGTCGTGCCAACCCCGACTTATGGCCTAGCTATGCAGCGCGTTTGGACCGAAGGCCCAGAAATATTGCAAGTATGAGATTTTGCTTTTGGCCTGTTTGGGGGTGTTATGCTTCTTGGCGGGTGGGTTGCCGGGTCTTGGGGCATTCCTGGGAAGGTCTAATACCGGGTAGAAGTGGTTGGGACAAAATCCGCGCGGAAAAGCCTTTAGTTTTGGCACTTTTTGTAACTTAGGGTTCGTTAGGGTTAGCCCTAGCACCAGGATTGCATGTGTATCGGGGTGTTCTAGATTTTTCAAACTGAGTTCTGGGGTCTTAGAGCACTCGTGAGAATGTGTAATTTTGGTTGCAAGTCATTTGAAGAAAATCCATGGTGGGAAAGGGGGGATTTGGCATAGTTAAAGAAAGCCTTTGCCACTATTCTTAACTTAGGGTTCGTTAGGGTTAGCAGTATTTCTATTGCATGTGTTTGAGTGGGGGGGATTTCGAGTCTTGGAGCGATGCTGGCTATGGCTACTTTTGCTTGGTTGCTTGCAAGTGGTTTGAATACAATCCACGGGGGGTAATGGGTAATTAGGGTACTTCGGCCTACTTTTACTTTCAAAGTAAGTTTTGTCTCCAGTTTTCTGCTAGGCCTCGTTTTTTGGGTGGGAGCACTGCTAGGAAGATCTATTTTTGTTCTAAAACACAGTTTACAGTACACCTAGCTTGAGGGGCAAGATCCGCTACATTAATTTGCCCATACTTACTTATCCTTCAAAAGGTGACTCAGAGTACGCACTTTCAAAAACATTGTACTGTCTGTCTACTAGGAAAAACAAATTGTGACTTTTTGCACTCCACAGCCTACATACCTTATATTTATTTATCAGTGGTGTTGTAATATTATATCACTTCCTGTTTTTCGTTGAATAATTACAGGCCGGGTTTCAGTCTCTGCAATGGGGAAAAAAGGATGGAGTCAGGCTTCACAGTAGCGAGCCACAATTCAGCATCAGGCAGGCAGTGGACAGGGTGTCTTCTGGTGACCAACATCGGTGGACGAAGCGTCGGCTGCAATGGAGGAGTGCCGCTAATAGGAGGATTTTTTTTCTGCGGGCAACTTACTTACCACTTCCAACAGGACCACTACAACCACACATAGATACAGTATCCCTTGCCTTTTTCTCTGACTGTGACTGCATTTCTTTGCTCTCTCTCGGCTTCTACATTGATCCCTTAACACATCACTTAGTCCACTCCACTATCTGCACCACACATAGTCATTTGTAAGTGCTCCTACGTAATTCGCAAGTCGCAGCACGCCCCAGGCCGTAGAGGACTGGGATGGCCCCAATGATGAAGCATGTCACCAAGGGGCAACCCTGGTGAGTGAGGGGACACCTAGAAAAAAAGCAATTTCTCCTTTTCTATCTACTATACCTTCTGTCAGGTTACGCAGCCCCTAAGCGCCTACCGTACTATGAAACTACATTTCCCATGAGTAGGCGGGAGACTTGCAGACTATTTAGTGAGACTATATGAGAGTACCCTTGTATGTTAGGACATCACTTCACTGATGCCTGTCTTGTCTTCTCTTACAGGTATCCTTTCCCTGCTGACCCTACCTTTACCCATCCCACATTTTTTATTTTAGTTTGTTATTTTTCTCCCTCGCCTAATGCCTCGAACACCCTGTGTTTACACTTCTGGGTGTTGGTGACATTTGGAGGTGGAACCATATTTGCATCGACTGGATCACGGGGAGTAAACGTGACACCTTCCAGACCAACCCCATTGAGTGTTGTTGTGAATGGATTTATAGTGACCAGCAAGGCTCTCGGGTATCTGGCTACAGAGACCTTATGTTGAATATAGTTATCAATAATTCCACACAGGCCCTGTACTGTCGCATTCTTTCTTTCCACAGTTGTCGATGATATATTCTTACTCTGCTTGACAAAGAACCATTGCTAATGTGAAAGAACTTCAACCGAATTAGTAGTTATACTTTACCATTTGTTAGGCTACAATGTGGCACTGCTCTACTGTACTTCTGTCACCTGCTATATTCTCAGTTGTACCGTTGAATTGCTCAGGAGGACAAACCAGATTTCATTTTCTTTTTTTTCATAGGCATGCAACTGCCACTGTGGCACACCACTACTACCACCGCTATGAGGAAATTTTATCCGACCAAGATTGCCAACGTTATTCGGTGTTTCCCGTGGAGCCAGCCCTGGGCCTAGCCCTACTTTCAAACACAAATTACAGGTAAGATAAGCGTTTGGTGGTTTGGGGGTATAATGGAGTATTAGTACGAGAGACGAGAGCCTGAAGGTAGTACTACTAAAGTCCTAGGACTCTTGGATTCACTTCACTTAGTCTGTGAGAGGCACTTAGTGTTGAAAACATTTGGGCATTTACACTTAAAGGAAGAAAATGGAACTAAACTTTCAGGAAAACAGTCAACGTTAAACCCCCACCCACCAGGCAAGCAGTAAAAAACAGGTATGCTCAGATAAAGTTTGAAAAAGTATATTTATATCCCTAACAAAATAATCTCCCGCAAGACCCTCCCTAACCCCAACGATTGTCCTTCAAAAGTCCCCAAAAACCCAACTCCCAATTCCCACCCCCCAAAAGTCTCTAAAAAAGGGGCAAGGGACACTAGGGGTGGATGCTGTTCACTTTTTGGGCCAGGGCATCATGCTCCTCGCGGAGCAAGGCGAGCTCCTGCTGAAGGCGGGACACCATCAGGGTGGTGCGGCGCAGGCGTGCCTTCACTGCCTTGCAGGTGCAAGGCCTGTGAGAAGCAGCTGTTGGCCTTGCTGCTCGGCGGTGGCGTTTGCCTTTGGCAGCCCGGCTCAGTCTCGGTGGACCACTGTGCTGGGTCACGGTGGCAGCCGGTGAGGCCACGGAGGACGACGTTGTCGTTGTTGTCGACCGCACACTTTCCACGTCCTCCAGGGCCACCAGCCGCCGATATTCCGCAACAGTGGCCTCGATTCTCCGTTGCCGGGCCGCTCTAGCCAGCTCCTTCCTCCTTGTTCGTTTGGAAGGAGAACCTATATGAAGAAAGAAAGACATAGTCTGTAACCAATGCTCTTTAAGATTAACTCAATCATTCAGCAGAAATGTGTGCTGCAGTACAACTAGCAACTTGCAAGCGCATTACATAACTATTGAGGCCAGTATCTATCTAACCTCACACTTCTTCATCCTTGCTCTAACATTAGTGGGAGTTTAAGGAACAAATTCTATGAGCACTGTGGACTTCCATTGGAGTCGACTATGAAAGTACACCAGTCTTATTCTTCTTCTTGTCTCTTGTTTTGGAAAATTGGTACGTTATTTTCTGCAAGCCGGCATAATGCCAGCGCGGTAAACTTGCACCCGAGAAAAAGAGACGCACGCCATGAGGAGTGACCTAGACTTGCGTTGCCGTTGCGTTACTGTACCCGTCCAGTACATGCAGGTGGTGAATCTCTTACTTTTCTATTACGGGTGGCACTGAGAATACTCTGTTACAACTCAAGGGCTACTGCTTAATTAATTTAACTTTCACCCTACAGTGGAAATGAGTACTAGAAATGGAAAATTGAAGAAGATAAATAATCTGATTATCTATCACTTCACATGGGATGTTTTTGCTTATATATGGGATGACTTTAGGTGCTTTGCTTTTTATTGAGTGACAGGCAGTGATACATCCACACATGAATGACTGAGTACTACTAAACTTATTAAGAGAGGTAGGGAGTGGCCACCATAATAACCGGATCTATGCAGTGCTTGCAATACAAACTACTGCTACTATTTATGGTAGTATTTGGACAAAATTAAAAGTTCTTTTCCTTGCCTTTCCTACACTGGAACGGACGTGCGGGTGCAGTGTTAGTGTTACATGCTCTTCAAAGTTACACTTACTTCATCCACTGACCGTCTACTCTCTCTAGATCATGGGTACTCACAAACTTTCTCTCAGGGGCTACATTTACAGTGTAGTTTGGGGCCGAGGGCCGCACTGGTGGGGGCGGAGTCAGAGGGGGCGGGGCTAAAGCAAAACGATAACTTGTGACCATGAGGTTGCACACAGGTCCCTGCAGCAGATGCCCTCATCCACTGAGCCACCAGACCCAGCATTTACATACATCTCTCTCCCTCCTGCTGTCCCTCCTGCCCTCCCTCCATCTCTCTCTCCCTCCTGCCCTCCCTCTCCCTCTGTCATCTCACTGTGTGTGTGTCTATCTGTGTCAGCCTTCAGCCCGGGTTGAGACCGCTTCCTCAACGCGCACACACAGACAACAACACCAAAGTACTTAACAGGTCTTTAAAAGACCATTAACATATTATTGAGGCTTTGTTTGTTTTAGCGCCCCTGCTTCTCCACCCTGACAATCACTGCTTGCCCGGCCCCACAGAGCAGAGGCTTAGTTCTATTTCACCTCTTTGTGGCCTTGCATCTCCACTCTGCTCTGTGGGGGCCGGGGGAGCAGTGATTGTCAGAGTGGAGATGCAGGGGCGCTAACAGGTGAAATACAAAAAAGCCTCTGCTCTGTGGGGGCCGGGGGAGCAGTGATTGTCTGCAAGGTCAGCGCACCGCCAACGAAGGCTTGCCGGGCCACCACCGGCCCGCGGGCCGTACTAGGAGTACCCCTGCTCTAGATACACATATGCTATCTAAGAGTCAGATAGTAGCATGATCCAGGTATATGGACACATACAGTTTCTGTGTCACCCACCCAGGCTGTTGTCCTTCCACCCATCATTGCTTCATCATTCACCCAGCCATGCATCTCATATTCTTGCCTTCCCAGCTAGTCTTCAATCTCAATAAGTAAGGAATATATAAGAGCTTACCTCTGGCCGCCACCACCACCGTCTCAACTCTCACAGCTGCCGCCGCCGCCTCCTCCCCTGAAGCATCGCCCGATTCGCCCTCCGCCTCGGTGTCGAGCACCACCACCTCCACACTGGCCCCGCCACCAGATGTTCCACCTACAAAGTACATTTAAGAATGTTAGAATAAAGCAGTCACTAGTATTTGGTCTAGGAATGAAGACATGTGAAAACAATGTAATTTGTGACTGTCGTTAAAGTTAAAAAAAAAATGTCCCTTTTTCCAGGGAAGGTTGTCTTGCTGCACTTTTTGGCACAACTGATGAAGGCTGTTTTTTTAACACGCACCATTTTTCTCCACACAGACAGAAGATGGACTTCTAACAACAAGATCAAGTTGAAACCAGGTGAGAGCTCGGCTCGACCACAAGAAATGTCTTCAATTAATCGTCAGCACTAACCACTTTTCCATTATCAGTTAAACGTTTAGTTTTATTATGACTTCATTTTAATAAATGTGTTTACTTTTAATAAAGCTTTTAAACTTAAATACAATCTGTGTTTTTTGGTCCAGACTAGAGTGACTGAGCGAAAGGTTTTGCAATTTTTGCAAGCATGAGTCCAGATAGAACACTTCAAAAGACATTATGGACAATCCCAGAGGACTGCACTAAGTTGATAGAGCTATTGCTGACTAGAATCATGGGAGTTTCGCCAACCGTGCAATCTTAGTTAGCTACACAGACAGACTAATAAGAATAATCTAGTAATACCACAGGGAGTCATAGTAGAGGCAGGATAAGAATTTAGATACAGTCTACAAGAAGAGCAAAGACAATTTTGAAAAAAGTCAAATGAGGAACGCTAGGAAAAATAGGTACTAGTCTAAAATGAAAACTTACTGGGGCCAGCAGAGGAGCCCTCGCCTGCCCGATCCTGGCCCTGTTGATGAACAGCATCCGCCGCCTGCTGCTCCTGTGTCCTCCTCTCGCCCCTGGGGGGAGCTGACGTACAACATGAAAGAAAGAACAGAAAACATGGATGATTGTTGCTTGTCAATGTCAACCAAATCAAACATTTCAAAAGAACAATAACAAAATATTTCTGCGAAATTATATTGATTATGGTTACTTTTCATTTATATGCGGACCTGTGACTTCGAAAGTCACGTAACTCACTAAACAAAGTACTGAAACGTTCACCTAGGACTGGCAGGCAGCAGTCCGCAGGCAAGACGCAAAGTGACAGACAAACTCCATTGTGATTTCAGTCAGATCAGTGACAACACTAACAGTTGCCTGCTACATTACCAGTCATTTACATAGTCAAACTATCAATCCACCGCCACTATTTTTCTTATTGTCAGGGTTACAAAGGAAGGGGCAGATTTAAGCCCTTGCGGCTCTTTTGCGCCGTTCTTGCGTGACTTTTGTGACGCAGCAGCTAAACAAAAAAGGGCGCCATGGTGCGGCGTATAATATTATAACAACGTGACGCATTTGGGAGATGCATCCCGTTATAAAGCCCTGCGCCATCAGGGGGCGTTCCGGCGCAAGGGAGGGCATTCCTGCGCTGGAACACATCCTAATAGTGGCTGAGGGAAATCTACAAAATATCAATCAGTCACCTTTAGGACAATGATGCGTCACACAAACCCTGCACCTGCTTGAAGCAGACGTACGGCTTGACCCAGCATTGGGGAGATAGGGTACCCCAGAGCATTGATGGAGCTGCGCCATCGTTGCGACGCAACTCCAGCAGTAAAGCTTCGGTGACGTTTTGGGCCCATGGGGCGCCGCCGCCGCATTGCAAATACGGCGCACCATGTTTGGTGGTGGTAGCGGGCCGCACAATTAATGGCGCATCCCTGCTACTTTGCAGGGATGCGACGGTAATTGCAATTCTGCCCCTTAGGGGCATACTTACTTACGCGTTCTGGCGCATCTCCAGAGATGCGCCAGATCAAATGCGTCACGCAAAACTACCCTTGCGACACGGCAGATGTGCCTCATTTACAATGCGGCGCGCCCTGGCGCAAGGGTAGGCACTTGCGTGACGCATCTCGTCACGTAAGAGCGGCGCATCGCTGGAGTCACGTCGCCAACGCAATGCAACTCCAGTAATGCTCAGGGCCACCCAATACTTTACATGCTGTGTCAGTCCTTTCGCCTGCTTCGAGCAGACATAAGGAATTGAATTGACGTAGCAGCGTCGCAGAAGTGCCTGCGTTAAATCTTGTAGATTTCACGCAGGCAATTTTGCGAGGCGCACAGCCGCTGGACCGCCCACCCTGCGTACTAGGAACGCACCCATTGTGGTGCAGGCCCATGGCTTTATAACGTGACGCATCTCCCTAGATGCGTCATGCTGTAAATGACTTGCAGGGATGCGGCACGTTTACGCCGCTGTTGCGTCACGCAAGGCAACGTAAACGTGGCGCAAGGGGCTTGTAAATGTAATCTGCCCCCTAGTGTCTAGCATTACGCAGTTCTGTTAAGTACACTCATACATAATAGTTACTCAGGCCAATGAGACCACGAAATAGAAAACAAATAAGCATAGTAGCAACCCCACTGAGAAGGAGAGCAGTGCACCTGAAATGCACAGAAGATTTTGAAATATAATTTAACTACAATGTAATCGTCATCAGCGGCATTATTGGCTTGCTCCATGTAAAAAACAAATATTTGCAATACAACAACACAGAGCAGGAGAAAACATCATAGTAGTGAGTGATTAAATGCCAATGGCTACTACTACTCACCAAGGCCGGGGATCTCCAAGCCGAGCTGGTCCAGCAGGTCGCGCTCGCGGTCCAGGAGGTCCGTCCAGCGATGGGTGACCTGGCTGTAGGTGCGCTGGACCCCGTAGAGGTGGGATATGGCCCAGCACACCTTCTCCCACCGCTTCCGGCGCTCCCGCATGTTATAGCCGCCGGCCGCGATCCTGCCGCCTCCCGCGATGGTCCTGGGCAGGCGGCGCTGGACAAAGTACACCAGCGCGCCCACTTCCTCCGGGCTGAATATCTCCCGGGGCGTCACCTGCTCCCCCCTCGATCTCACGCCTGCTGTCCTGCCACTGGGTCCAGCACTACTCCCCGCCGCCGCTGCGGCCCTCAAGTGCCTGGGCAGCTTCACGGCGCCTGGCTTGACCATGGTCTGGGCAGGTAAGGTAGGAAGAAGTAGAAAATTAAGAAAGAATAGGATAGGGAAGAAGAAAAGAAAAGAGTTTACAAAAGTAGTTTAAAAGTAAAGAAAAATAGCAGAAAAGACAAAAATATACAGCTAGGAAAAGAGAGGGATAGATAAGAAGCAAAATCGTAAAAAAAAAACTGAAAACAAGCAAAGGATGGGAAAGATATCAAGAGGATTAAACACCATGCCCAGACACAGGAAATGAATGAAAAACAAGATGGCCGGCGCCCGTTTCCGAGCGCGAAAGTCAGTTCGCGCGAGATTTTCCTCGCGATCTCGTGCGAACCTCTAGATTTCCCGCGCGATCTCGTGCGAACCTCTACTCGCAATGCGCTTACTGCGCGAGATTATACATAGCGGGCGGAAACGGAAATACGTCACGCAAACAAAATGGCCGCGCCCGTACTCGACCTTGGGGTAAATTCGCGTGTTGCGCTGCAAGCGGCTCGCGAATACTGCAAAAAAACTCGCGAAACAACAAGCCGCAAAAAAATAAAATGCTCATTCGCACGAATTGGCGGCTTCCGCGGTCGGTTTCGCACGACGCCGCGCCCCGCGAATAGCGCGAAAAAAACCGCAAAACGATTTCAGCAAAAGCAAAAGCAATGAGCAGGTGCAAAAGGTCAACCTCATGATTTGTAACGATTCTTTGTATTGCTTCCTGAGGGGGCCCTCCAGAATTCGGTTGCCTGCTTGCAACTATTGTGTGACCCTGCTCTGACCTTAACTGTATGCCACAAAGGTCCTGATTTACAGCTAAAGGAGCAGACAAGCAGGTGCCAGGCTGGAACTTTAAATTCTTTCAGTGACACATTAATTAGCCCCTAATTCATTATTGTCAGTTGGGGCAGGGCAGGTGTTGTAACTAATTTTGCAACAATGAAAGCACTTAGCAAGTGCAAAAGATCACTAATCAGGGCGCACTAAGGAAGCAGGTGCCAGCTAAAAAAATATTCTGTGACACATTAATCAGCCCCAAATTAATTCAGGTCACTTGAGGCAGGGAAGGTGTGCTTTGCTTTGCCGAAAATAATGTACACTGGACAACCAGAGGGTGTGGTGATGAAACAGAGGGTGGCATGGGTGGGCCAGAGGGTGGCATGAGTAGTCAGAGAGTGGCAGTGGTGACAGAGAGTGGCAGTGATGAAGAAGAGTGTCCCAAACAGGCTGGACATGTAGAAACAACAAGTTCGCAAAACTTGCGACCCGACAGGTAAGTTCGCAAATTGCGAAATTGTAAAAACCCTCGCGAACTGGCAGAAACACGGGCGAACACAAAAAAAAAAAAAAATCCGCAAATTCGCGGGAATTCGCGGATTTTGCGGATTGCGAATCCGCAAATCCGCAAAATTCGCGAACGCGAGATCCGCAAAATTCGCCCATGCTTAATATGATGTATTGGAGATGTGCCAAAGGGTGAACGGCAGCAAGAGTTAGTTGATTGATCACTGGATGCATAAGTGCAACATGAATAACAGAGTGCATGTATGATGACTTTATGAATGTCTAAACCCATCAGTGACACAACAGGCTCTTTCATTCATATGCCAGACTTACCGGCATTAAACCAGTAGGGCCCAAACTGAAGGAGTCCTGCAAGTGAATTAAATCAATATCCCTCCTCCTCCCTACTGAAGCAACCCATTAACATACCTTTCAAAGAGTGCCTCCTTTTTTACACGTCTTTAGTCCTTCCCTTGAAGCATGGAAATAATAATTTAAAAGAAAACACTCACTGTTCTGGTAGTTTTAGTTTAAGCCTGTGAGTTAGGTAAATACTGGTGACAGTACTTTGTATAGGAAACTGTTGGACTTGGCCCTTCTGGCAGGTTCACCCCTGAAATTTTTGCTTTTTACATGTGACCTAGGCATGGTGATTCTTGGTTTATGCGCACTTTCACTGTGTCCCAGTGGAAAGTGTTGAGTACACTCCCGCAAAGGTTTCTGGCATAACAATTTGTTAAATTTCAGACCGCATCACATTTTAACATTAAAAATTGAGGTGCCTATCATTCTTCTCCGAAACATCAATCCACCACGACTATGCAACGGTACAAGACTTTCGGTGAACAAGATGAGTAACAATGTCATCGAAGCTACAATTTTAAATGGGAAATTTAAGGGCATAGATGTACTGTTTCCACGTATTCCAATGATCCCAACAGATATGCCATTTGAATTCAAACGTTTACAGTTTCCGGTGCAACTCGCTTTTGCAATAACCATCAACAAAGCACAAGGACAATCGCTGCAAGTGTGTGGACTAGATTTGGAGAATCCGTGCTTCTCACATGGACAACTATATGTGGCCAGATCACGCGTCGGAAAAACTTCTGATTTATTTGTGTACGCACCGAACGGCAAAAACAAAAAATATTGTGTGTCCACAAGCACTCGAATAAATAAACAAAATTAAAACAACACTTTCAAATGTTTTCCATATTAAAATGAATACGTTTCAATAAAAATGACAAAATGGAAAGGGAAGACCACTCGGTCCCCCCGAACGTATGGATGGGTGCCCCGATCTCCCCGGGAAACCATTTTGGGCGGGGGGCATGGTTCGGCTGGTATGCCCAAAGCGGCGTAGCCAGAGCACGCCCTTCCCGCCCAGAAGGGGTTGTCCTAGACACCCGCCCAGAAGACCGCGCCCAGGTGGGCGTACCCGAGGAGGGCCCCCGCCCTCCCGCAGATGGATAAATAGAGCGGGAATCCAATGAAGCGGCCTCTTGTTCTAGTGCTCGGAAGGCTGCACCACCCGTTGCTCGTGAGCCCTCGACGGAACAAGCAGCATTTTTGAGAACTTGTAATCTTTGTTGTTTCTCTTTCAGTGTCAGGCGTGTGTAGGATCCAGGACCTCGTCGATCAAGTCGAACGGAGTGAACAAAGCCATGTCCGGCAAGAAAGCGGGAAAGAGATCCGAGTTGGAGAAGATACTACGCACTTTGTCAAATCGAATGGCGGTCATGGACCTAAAACTGGGTAAAGTGGATTCGATCGGTCGGGGCTTAGCAGAGGTTAAAAAGCAGATTGCAGCCCAGAACGACCTCTCGGGGCGGCCTAAGAAGGTGATAGGACCGGCCTTGCCGGGAGTCGTCCCTGAGGGTAGGGGGAAACGTAGTAAGAAGAGGGCGGGTTCCAGGGAGGGCCCAGTCCCTGAGGTACCCCCTGCAGGTGGACAGCCTGGTAGCGAGTTCGGATGTGGGTTTACCAATCCCTGTTGTAATAATTCCGGTTGAGGATGATCAGATGCCCCCAGAACTGGCCCTTCAGTTAGCAGCAGTGTTACCCTGGCTTAAGAAGAAAACTGGGAGGGCAGCGGCGGCGGGGGATCCAGCCGAGGAAGTCAGGTTAATAATCGAGCAGTTACGGCAGTCAAGAGAAGCCGGGACGGCGAATGTTCCTTCTATTTCCCCACAGGTGGCGCTGGGAGTAACGGCGGTGGGCCGAGAAAAGACAGCAGATCCGGCGGTTGAACCCGGTAAGAACCCGTTGCCGATGGTTGGGGAGAGTTCAGTGCCTTCGAGGCGCGAAAGGGTGGCCCAGCACATCCCGGCGGCCACGAAGGAAATTATATGGGCGGACAAATATGTTAATATGTTTTCACTATTGACCGACCATCGTGAGATGGAATACGCAAAGACCCAGAAAGATTTATGGCACCCCAGCGTATGGCGGGCCAAGATGGCGGAATTTAGGGTCGACGAGACCGTAGCGAACTGGGTGAAGGCCTTCTCTATATTTACGGCAGTAATGGGGGTACGTAAACCTGAAGTGTTACCCGATCTATCTTGTTACCAGAACAGGATAATGGATTTTTATAACATGTACTAGGGGAATGAATGGAAGGGTTATGATGTTCACTTTCGAAAGTCTAAAGAGTTTGATGTAACCTTAACGTGGGATTGCCTCGACACAGTGTCATGGCACAAACAGCTCTTGCCTGGTTCGGCGGGTACGTCCTTGCCGGGTGGGAGCGGGCCTGCGACAGTTCAACAAAAGCCGGCAAAGCCCTTTCGAGCAAGCGCCGGTGGCGAATCACAGCCCAACACCGGCGGAAATGGGGGCAAGGGCAGGGTTTGTTGGGGTTTTAACAGAGGTAACTGTAATAGGCCCCAGGGAACATGTAGGCTCCGGCATGCTTGTGCGGGCTGTGAGAACTCCTCACACCCAGAAAGTAGCTGTAGGTCCAAGAGCGGTAGTTCGGGAGGAAAGGGGGGATCCAAGCAGGATTGATGTGATGCTTGGGAAGCAATCATCTTCACCCATCGACATCATGGCTTTGACTCCCTGGCTGAACAAATACCCTGATCATGTATCCGCCGGGATTTTGAGGAATGGTTTCCTATATGGCTTCAACATCCCGGCGGGGAATCTTCGGGGGAGCCCCTTTTGTAAGAATCAGCTATCTGTTCAACACAACCCGGCAGTAGCAGCCAAGAAAAATGCCAAAGAGGTCAGCTTGGGGCGGGTAGCAGGACCATTTCCAGGCCCGCCAGTGACGGATTTCGTGTGTTCACCTCTAGGAGTGGTTCCCAAGAAAGACCCAGGGGAGTATAGACTCATTCACAATCTGTCGGCCCCGAGGGGGGCCCGGGTGACTGAAGCCATTGACCCAGAAGTCTGTTCAGTTCGATACGCATCGTTCGACGATGCCGTTGAGTTGCTGAATCAACTAGGCCCGGTGCTCTGATGGCGAAATCGGACATCGTATCAGCATTCAGGTTGCTCCCAGTACACATACGGGACCAGCGCTTGCTAGGATTTACGTTCCAAGGGAAGTATTACATGGATAAATGCATGCCCATGGGCTGCTCAATTTCTTGTGCTTATTTTGAAATGTTCAGCTGTTTTTTAGAATGGGCGTTCACTGGGGACACCGGGCATAGACAGGTGATGCACTATTTAGACGACTTCCTGTTCTTAGGGCTGGCAGGCACTACGAAATGTGTACAGGCACTGCAGGACTTCTGCATTCTCATGCAGGAGTTTGGGGTTCCATTAGCACCAGGTAAGACAGTGGGGCCAGCTACTTTACTGGAGTTTCTGGGTATTGAGCTCGATTCTGTGGAAGGATGCTTCCGTCTGCCAATGGAGAAGGTGGCCAAGTTCAGGGCCTCCTTGATACAATGCCTGGGCAAAGAAAAAGTGACCCTGCACCAGTTGCAACAAACAGTGGGCCAGCTTAACTTTGCCTTGAGAGTAATACCGATGGCTCGCCCCTACTCACATTCCATTGCACAGGCTATGGCCGGCCTCAAGGAGGGACACCACCGCACGAGACTGTCGGCAGAGGTTCGCCAGGATATGCACATTTGGTTGGCATTCCTGGCGGACTTCAACGGACGAACTGGGTTTGTGGACAGACTCAGCTGGGAGCGTGGGATTTGGCGCCATCTTTGGTAACCGATGGTCGGCGCAAGTATGGCCGACGTGGTGGCACTCCAGTGGCTTAACAGGTTACATAGGGTTCTTGGAGCTATTTCCCATTTGGGTGGCTCTGTTGGCATGGCCAGAAGATTTTATGGACCGCTCAGTAGTGTTTTGGTCTGACAACATGACAGTGGTCGAGTGCATTAATCAGCAGGCAGCACGCTGCAAGTGGATCTTGAGGCTGTTGAAAGAGATTGTTGCATGAGATTAAATGTACAGTTCAGGGC
Organism: Lissotriton vulgaris; assembly: GCF_964263255.1. NCBI lineage: Eukaryota > Metazoa > Chordata > Amphibia > Caudata > Salamandridae > Lissotriton > Lissotriton vulgaris. The sequence continues at coordinate 2,096,357,434 of NC_141691.1, read as the reverse complement.
AAAACATGTGCCGGGTGTACTGAATAATGCAGCTGACGCACTCTCTCGTTCACACATGCAGGCTTTCAGGGGCTATCTGCCTACAGCGGATCTAGTGGCGGCACCGTTCCCCGAAGCACTATGGCTGATCGGTGCCCCAGATTACAGGACCTCGTGGCAGCCAGCTTAGCGCCCAGGACAAGGAAAGCCTATGAGGGAGCGTTTCGTTCATACTGTGCCTTATTAGGACCGGCAGGGAGACATATCTGGGGGCAGGAGGAATCCTTCCTGGGGTTCTTAGTGGCGCTTCATAGGGAAGGCCAATCAGCTGCAACTGCCAATAGACATAGGGCGGCCATATCATTCATGGCACAGCTCCACGGCATACGGGACCCGACGGGTTCCTTCTTAGTCAGAAAGGCACTCCGCGGATGGCAGCGCCTGGAGGGTCGCAGACAAGATACAAGGCGCCCGATTGGTTTAGAGAGATTGTCTCTGCTACTGGCAAAACTTGATGAGACATGCTCCTCCCCTTCCAAGGTAGTTCTGTTCCGAGCGGCTTTCGCATTGGCATTCCATGGGGCAATGCGGGTGAGTGAACTCGTGGCGAGGAACAAGAAGGATATGGAGGGAGGCCTATGCAGGGATCACGTTCAAATACGGGGTGATTCGATGCTAATCTCGATAGCCAGGTCCAAGACAGACCAGGAGGCTTTGGGGAGTAGTGTTGTTGTGCAGCGTGCTCGAGGGAGCCCCAGTTGTCCGATAAGGTATTTAGAGGACTACCTGGCACAGAGGCCAGTGACATGGGGAGGGAGCCTGCTTAGACACAAGGATGGCACCCCGTTGACGAAATTTCAGTTTCAGAGGGTGCTGGCACTTACAATTGCTGCGGCATGCATGAACCTGTGTGATTTTGGGACCCACTCATTCAGAATAGGGGCCGCTACTGAGGCTACAGCTCGGGGTCTGGGAGCGGAAGAAGTGAAACAGTTAGGCCGTTGGTCCTCGAACTGTTTCAAGAGGTATGTGCGACTGCACATGTTGTAAAAGACTGATGAAATGCACTCACGCTGGTTGTCTTTTGTTTGAATTACAGTTTTGCAAGCCTGTGACGCGGGGCGGAATTGGGGATCGACCCAACACCAGAGGACCAGCGGTCATGGATCACCGTCTGGAGATCAAGAGGTATGGGTCGTGGGCCACTCATACGTGAGGCGTGCTGGGGGCGTATTCATAGCAGGTGACGCGACTCACGCATCTGGGGAATACGGGTTCAGAGTGACCTTCCATGGGAAGGGAGGACTCTGTTTTGACCAATTTCAAGCGTTTGTGGAGGGACTCTTAGGGCGGCAGAGGTCACCGCCATCTGTAATCATAGTGCACTTGGGGGGGCAATGACCTGGTAAGACTGGGAAGACAAGTGTTAGTGGAACACATATTGTCGGCAGTCAGCTGGTTGGCTAGGAGGCTCCCGGGGTGCACAATTGCCTGGTCCCACATGATCCCCAGGAGAGTTTGGCGGGGGGGTTCTCTGTAACAGCGTTGAACTACTCGGTAAAGAGGGTCAACGATAAAATTGGGAAATTGTTTCGTTCCGCGCATTTGCAAAGCATTCCTCATGGGTGTATTCGGGGTGATCACTATTACTTGAATGATGGGGTTCACCTGTCCAGGGTGGGGAATGATTTACTCATAGGAGACTTCATAGCATGGCTAAAGGGATTGAGGAGGCATGACCTTTAGGAGGTGTGGGGGGGCCGGATAGTCGGTCAACTATCCGGCCTGTGGCGGTAAGGTCATGATCGGTGAGCAGTGATTTCAAGGTCCCTAGGGGGGGCGCTACCCAGTATGGAAGGGAGCGCCCGGGGGGAGGCGGCCATTGGCCCCTTCCACAGGGAGGCGGCACCCACTACAGATGGGTCGCCTAGGGGGAGACGGCTATATGCCCCTCCTACGAATTTCCGGGAGGCCGGATATTCGCTCCGGCGGAAGATAGTGTGGGGAAGGGGGGGAGTCCACGCTGTCCTTCTTACATATACCTCACATGGGAACTCGGACGACCTTTAAGATGGTGTCGAGTGAAGGGGGACCCTCATGACAAGGGAAGTTACAGTTGGCAACGAGGGTAAAGTCCTCTGCGCATGTGCCACTCACACCGTGGTGGCGGGAATTTGGTAGTAGGGATCTGACACCAGTTAAGACCTTGCCGTTGGCCCTTAATGCTAGGATGTACAATTTTATTTTAGAATGTTATGCATTTTCAGGATGCTAGACTCGGCTAGGAAACCTTTGTATTAGAGATCTGTTAAGGTTAGCCAAAGAACATGTCTTCATCAAAATGTAATGAAAGTAAAATTGTACATAATTTATGAAACGTTTAATTTCAAGTTTTAAATTTTGTTTCATATTTTAATAAATACGGCCGGGGGGTAACTCCCCCCCGCCTTCCAAAAGCTCAAACTTGTGTCTGTCTCCTCCCATGGGGAATTGGTGTTGGGAGCGGGTGGCGGGCATCCCGGCCATATGGAAAGGGAAGACCACTCTGTCCCCCCGAACGTATTGGATGGGTGCCCTGATCCCCCCGGGAAACCATTTTGGGCGGGGGGCGTGGTTCGGCTGGTATGCCCAAAGCGGCGTAGCCAGAGCACGCCCTTCCTGCCCAGAAGGGGTTGTCCTAGACACCTGCCCGGAAGACCGCGCCCAGGTGGGCGTACCCGAGGAGGGTCCCCGCCCTCCCGCAGACAGATAAATAGAGCGGGAATCCAATGAAGCGGCCTCTTGTTCTAGTGCTCGGAAGGCTGCACCACCCGTTACTCGTGAGCCCTCAACGGAACAAGCAGCATTTTTGACCCACCCACCAGCCCCTTTTTGCAATGTTTGTTTGGATAAAAGTAATTGTTGGTGATATTCAAATGTATTAAAGAGATACAGTCACAATTTTACAGCATTGATGTATGCCTTTGATTGAATAGATGTGTGTAGGCCTTTTTTCCCTTTGTAGAAAAGTGAAGGAGTGTATGAAATAATAAATTGTCTTGTGCTTTAGGTCTTTTCTCCCTTTGTAGAAATGAGAAAGTTGATGAATCGTCAATCTGTGGCAGATTAGGGTTTTTTCTTTCCTTAGTAGGTAAAAAACTGTCGTATTTATTTTGGTCGGGCAGTAAGGTCATGATCGGTGAGCAGTGATTTCAAGGTCCCTAGGGGGGGCGCTACCCAGTATGGATGGGAGCGCCCGGGGGAGGCAGCCATTGGCCCCTCCCACAGGGAGGCGGCACCTACTACGGATGGGTCGCCTAGGGGGAGACGGCCATAGGCCCCTCCCAGGGGGGAGACGGCTATATGCCCCTCCTACGAATTTCCCAGGGGCCGGATATCCGCTCCGGCGGAAGAGAGTGTGGGGAAGGGGGGTAGTCCACGCTGTCCTTCTTACAGATACCTCACATGGGAACTCGGACGACCTTTAAGATGGCGTCGAGTGAAGGGGGGCCCCCACGACAAGGGAAGTTACAGTTGGCAACAAGGGTAAAGTCCTCTGCGCATGCGCCACTCACACAGTGATGGCGGGAATTTGGTAGTAGGGATCTGACACCGGTTAAGACCTTGCCGTTGGCCCTTAATGCTAGGATGTACAATTTTATTTTAGAATGTTATGCATTTTCAGGATGCTAGACTCGGCTAGGAAACCTTTGTATTAGAGATCTGTTAAGGTTAGCCAAAGATCATGTCTTCATCAAAATGTAATGAAAGTAAAATTGATAATAATTTATGAAACGTTTAATTTGAAGTTTTAAATTTTGTTTCATATTTTAAAAAATACGGCCGGGGGGGTAACTCCCCCCCCGCCTTCCAAAAGCTCAAACTTGTGTCTGTCTCCTCCCATGGGGAATTGGTGTTGGGAGGGGGTGGCGGGCATCCCGGCCATATGTAAATTGAATGTTATTATAACAAGTTTCCTTAAATTTCCTTTCTTCTGAGATCGCAGCAATGCGCGACAGCTAAGCTAGTATGTGATAAAAACATCAATTCATTTTTTTTTCTTTGATAGAGCAGCTTTGTCCATTATCGAAGCCTTTTGTTTTGCAGCGTTGTTGACTATTTCTTTGAATACGGTAAAACAATATTCAGTTTCCCATACGTCGTGCATTTCAAGCATTGGTAATGCTTGTTTGAATATGGCATGCCAGACTTTTGTTCCTTTTAGTTGGTTCTTCATTTCTGCCCAACAATATCCCCAACAAGGATTCCTCTTGTGCTGCTTGTAATTTCCAGCAAACAACTGTAAAGGGTTTGGACCCTAATCAGTGAGGCTGAGCCCCAATATCTTAAAAACAAACAAGTGCCAACACTGATCTGATCATATGATATTGCCAAGCACAGTGCCCCTCTAATGCCACATCGCCCCCCTCAACAGGTCAGCACCCAGTGCGGCCGCACCAGTCGCAATGCCCTAAAGCCAGCCTTTGTTGTATCACATATCTGGATGCAATGACAGAAGCATCAAAATACAAGTCAGGCGGCACACTATGCTAAGCACAAATTTTTAGCTCAGGTGTTTTTAAGCCACACCCTTAATACTTTGTTTACTCCAGAACCTGGGCTTCTCTGAGAATTCACAAGGGCATATTATCAAGCCCATTATCGCTGCCTTAGCTGCAGTTTCCTGCCTTTTTAGCTAGCTCTATATGTATGTGGCTACTTATTTCTTTCTCTCAATTTATTTATTTTCATCTCTAGTTTTCTCTTAAAGGGACTGGGATGAAAAGGTAGTGAAACTTTGCTCTGATGCAGAAAAAAACAGGGCAAATCCATATGCACGTTTTTGCTACTTGTTTTGTATGGAATGGACCAAAGAGCTTTTGCTACCGTTTATGTCATGTATCATATAAAAACGGAAAGCAGGCTATGAAATCAACTGCAACCCACGTTTTTGATTATTGATTATTACAAGAGAGTGACAGAGATTTTAACAGAATGAGACTAATACATTAATATCCTTTGATAAGTGAAACACAAAGTGATTTTGGACCATTCTTGTTTATAATGTTATTAAAGAGGAGGCAGTGGTTTTTCTTTAAGTGCAGTCACCATTTCACATTTGAAAGGTTAAGTGCTATTACTTTATCAACGTCATATTGTATAAATAGTAAAAAGGGTCTGAAACCTGTTTGCTCCTCATTTTACTCTGGTTCATGGGATTGAGCCTGAAACATGAGGTTGAGATTTCCAATGTCCACTGGCATTGCTGAAACAAAGCAGGAGAAGTCTCAGGAGTGAAAATGCTGCAGAAGATGCTGCTGTCTCAATGAGTCATTAGAGCTCATGATATGTTTATGTTAATTTCTGCTTAATCTGTGCAGAAAACCTATATGCTCTTGCTTACTCATACTTGATGTATGAACAATGAAATCAGCTTCCAACCTTTTTTTCGGCTGAAGAAATATTTGGTCTGCCAGCCAGAGAGATAGATAAAAGTGAAAGTCGGTTGCACCCATCGAATTGTCAGGAGTACATGTTTTTGGTGTGGTTAATTGAGAAAAGCTTTAAAATGTCCCTTAAAGATTACAAGTTGACAATTTTTGCATAGACAACTGACAGCTAGTGTTAGGTTCTGTGTTTCTTATTTCAAGTAAATAAAGTGACTAGTGGCTTTTCAGGAACAAGTGTTCACAATCCATCGTGGGTAACTGCATTTTCGTGACCAGGATTAAGTCCAGTTACAACACAGGGTACACATTTCATTAGGACAATGTGACTATTTAAAAAAAAAACTGTTCATAAAACATGAAAATAAGCTTCAGGTAGACATCATATAAAAACGTTTTAGTGGATTGAAATGTGTAAGGAGTACCACATATCACATTGTGTATTGTTCCCAACTGCTTGATGCTGCGACCATTGCGATCTTGGGAGTAACCACCCTCATATTCTCTTTGGAAGTCTTTGAGACACTCCTCATGACACTGTCCATTGGCCTCTATACCTGTAGTTCCGCAGTTCGAGGGTCCGTAGTTCGTAGATTCTGAACCCGTTCAATAAAGGTCATCAGATATAGACGATTTTGGTATCAGCGGACCGTAAATCACGAGTGCGGTGTGTACGAGTGTTTTCATAATAATCGATCAATGAGAACACTATGTATTCAGGGATTTCGTTTGAACCCTTGGGTTCCATTTTGTGTGCGGCAGCCATTTTGTGTGGTTGCCCTCACATAGGCCGATGACTATGGCCAAACGAGTCCTTGGGACATGTACACCTTAGCTGACTCTTGTGTGACCTGGCCGAACTGACTCCCTTGCCCGAGGCTGACCTCGCTGAGCCAGTTCCTTGTTAAGCAGCTGGTCAGATAAAGATCAAAGAGCAGGACATTGCTGAGTTTATGGTACACTGCACCCACCCTTCTATCTTTCTTCTCATCTGTTTCTGTTCCTTCCTTTATGGCTTAATCACTGATTTGGGTTGAGGTTTTATGATGGGTTTGTCCGGCCTGATCGAACAGGAATATTGGAATGTGCTTGGTCATTTCTGGTGGGCTGGACAACCGAAATTGGGATTGTTGTCATGCGATACTTTTGAAATGTCATGTTTCCATTGGTCAGTTTGTATGTAATTGATGCTAGCTCGGAATGTGATTTTTGGCATAAAAGACCATGCTCCGCTCCTTGAATTTGTGCAATCTCTAGCGAACCACCCGTGTTATGCTTCGTAGACCTCTGTTCCTGGTTGCAGCCAACAAACTTTGGTCTTTGACGTCATCAAGAAGTGTCCCGTGTCTTTGTTTGCCGAGGCAGGGGAATCGGAAGACATTGGGCGTTATCCCTGGTGCCACTGGGTTCTAAAACCTGGTTCTTCGTACCTTGCTCCTGCACCCCATGTCTTTTCCCATTTGCGTGGGCAGCCCCTGCTCTGATAGATTGATTGTTCCACCCGATGGCACCAATCCATGTCTCTCTTCCAGGATTCCAGTGAAGGTGCCTCTCCTGCCCCCCAAGTATGGGCAATATCTCTCCTGGCAATGCCCCCTGCCAAGGCCAACCAGGTCTTGGCCCACTGCGGCCATGTATTCTCGCCCTTTACTCCCAGAATGTGCCACCTTGGCTCTGTCTGGACCGTCTCCCCCACCACTGTAGTCATTACTAAGGTCAAACCCTCTCAGGACGCTTGAATTTTGGGGCAGGACCACAGTATGTGGAAGAATGACCCTTTCTCACCACATCCCCTCGCACACTCTATGGACACACAATTGCCAATACAAAATTTAACCATTCGTGAAACATAGGATCTATGGATAATATGGAGCTGAACAAGCCTAAAATGTACCCTAATAGCTATTTCTCTGGGGATCTGTAGGGCTTCAGCCAAATCATCGCTCTCAAGCAGACCCACATCTTATTCCCAGGCCACCCTCAGGGGTCCCATGTAGTCTAGGGAGTTGTTCCCACTACACTGTACTTCACTGCTATCCACTGTAAATCACTCCACTCCATTGTAATCCATTTTACACCACTCCAGTAAACTACATTCTAATCTACTGTCATCCGTTCCAATCCACACCAATGCACTAAATTGTAATTCACTACAATTCACTGTAATTAATTGCATTCCACTGTACTCTGCTCCACTCCACTGTGATACACTCCACTGTAATCTGCTACAATCCACTCCACTGTATTCCACTCCACCGTATCCACTGAAAACCAATCTACTGTAATCCACCACTACTATCCACTGCAATGCACTGCAATGCACTCCACTGTAATACACTGTAATTTGCTGTAATCCATTGTTATCTGTTCTATTTCTTTTTAATCCTCTCTATTCCACTATAATCCAATGCAACCACTCCAGTCTACTCCACTGTAACCCACTCTACTGTAACTAACTGTAAACCACTCCACCATAATCAATTGTCATCCATTTCAATGTAATCCACTGTATTCCATCCCAATCCACTCGACTGTATCTCACTGCAATCCACTGCAATCACTCCACTGTAATACACAGTAATTCACCTACACCACTCTAATCCACTCAATCCATTTTAATCCACTTAATTCACTCATTATCACTCTACTCCACATTTGACCATGCTGAACAGCAGCCACACTGTTGCATAACATGGCTAAAGTACATTGCCAAAGCCAATACATATTCACTTTGCCAATGCGTGTTTCTAGTTGCATTATTTTAATGTATCATGCCTATGTTGTTGAGTGTGTATATGATGTATTGGAGATGTGCCAAAGGGTGAACGGCAGCAAGAGTTAGTTGATTGATCACTGGATGCATAAGTGCAACATGAATAACAGAGTGCATGTATGATGACTTTATGAATGTCTAAACCCATCAGTGACACAACAGGTTCTTTCATTCATATGCCAGACTTACCGGCATTAAACCAGTAGGGCCCAAACTGAAGGAGTCCTGCAAGTGAATTAAATCAATATCCCTCCTCCTCCCAACTGAAGCAACCCATTAACATACCTTTCAAACAGTGCCTCCTTTTTTACACGTCTTTAGTCCTTCCGTTGAAGCATGGAATTAATAATTTAACAGGAAACACTCACTGTTCGGTAGTTTTAGTTTTAGCCTGTGAGTTAGGTAAATACTGGTGACAGTACTTTGTATAGGAAACTGTTGGACTTGGCCCTTCTGGCAGGTTCACCCCTGAACTTTTTGCTTTTTACATGTGACCTAAACATGGTGATTCTTGGTTTATGCGCACTTTCACTGTGTCCCAGTGGAAAGTGTTGAGTACACTCCCGCAAAGGTTTCTGGCATAACAATTTGTTAAATTTCAGACTGCATCACATTTTAACATTAAAAATTGAGGTGCCTTTCTTTCTTCTCCGAAACATCAATCCACCACGACTATGCAACGGTACAAGACTTTCGGTGAACAAGATGAGTAACAATGTCATCGAAGCTACAATTTCAAATGGGAAATTTAAGGGCATAGATGTACTGTTTCCACGTATTCCAATGATCCCAACAGATATGCCATTTGAATTCAAACGTTTACAGTTTCCGGTGCAACTCGCTTTTGCAATAACCATCAACAAAGCACAAGGACAATCGCTGCAAGTGTGTGGACTAGATTAGGAGAATCCGTGCTTCTCACATGGACAACTATATGTGGCCAGATCACGCGTCGGAAAAACTTCTGATTTATTTGTGTACGCACCGAACGGCAAAAACAAAAAATATTGTGTGTCCACAAGCACTCGAATAAATAAACAAAATTAAAACAACACTATCAAATGTTTTCCATATTAAAATGAATAAGTTTCAATAAAAATGACAAAATGTAAATTGAATGTTATCATAACAAGTTTCCTTAAATTTCCTTTCTTCTGAGATCGCAGCAATGCACGACCGGTAAGCTAGTATGTGATAAAAACATCAATTCATTTTTTTTTCTTTGATAGAGCAGCTTTGTCCATTATCGAAGCCTTTTGTTTTGCAGCGTTGTTGACTATTTCTTTGAATACGGTAAAACAATAGTCAGTTTCCCATACGTCGTGCATGTCAAGCATTGGTAATGCTTGTTTGAATATGGCATGCCAGACTTTTGTTCATTTTAGTTGGTTCTTCATTTCTGCCCAACAATATCCCCAACAAGGATTCCTCTTGTGCTGCTTGTAATTTCCAGCAAACAACTGTAAAGGGTTTGGACCCTAATCAGTGAGGCTGAGCCCCAATATCTCAAAAACAAACAAGTGCCAACACTGATCTGTTATTCTCCTTTCGAAAATGGAACATTGAAACAACCATGTAGCCACGGAAAATCAATTTCCATCTGAATTAATCAAAATGTATTTTTCAATCATTGACAACAACACATACAAAATACACCTTCACATCCTTTAAAACGTTTTGTGAAGATAGCTCATCCTCAATTGGCCACAAAACAAAGGACCTTTGTTTTGTGGCCAATTGTTTTGTGCATGTCATTTAAAGAATCAAAAAGCTCTGAATAGTTTTAAACATGTTTGATCTTTGGCCGCGATTTTTGATTGTTTTTGTGATTGAATTTTGATAATTTTTTGAAAATTGTTGTGGGAAAGTGGGCTGGTGTTGGGTTGTTTGTATGTCAGGGAAGTGTGATTAAGAATATTGCGCAATTGGTGTGGTATAAGTTGGTTGAATGGGTGTTGAAAATGATGTGAATGTTAAACTTGTAGGAAGGTAAGGAAAAGGAATGGTATGTGTGTGAGATAAGCATGAGTTATCTTCACAAAAGGTTTTAAAGGATTTGATAGTGTATTTTGTATGTATTTTGTATGTATTTTTGTCAATGCTTCAAAAAAAAATATTGATTAATTCAAATGGAAATTGATTTTCCGTGGCCTGTAATTTCCAGCACATCTTTATTATTGCACCTTGTCTGACGGGATGTTAATTTTATAACCCGAATTCCAAGCAAACTTGAGCTTGTGGCCTAAACTGCAGAATCTGGAAAATTTGTTTAAATAGACCTGATTACTGGAGATTCTTGAAGGTGGCGTCTTGGCCTTTAAATAGTTTGGAGCCATAATTAAGACTTGTGAGAAACTTGGCAACAATGACTTTTAGTATATGGGAGTTTGATGGACACTTTAATTTACGTTTTAACATGTTTAATGCAAAACAAAGTTTGCTTAAGCTTTTCTGAAATGTAGGTGTTCTTTAAGTGTGAACCTTGTGTCGACTACTACTCCCAGGTATTTGTAGCAGTCACACTGCTCTATTATATATTCTGCTGCGCACCACTGGCACTTTTTTCTGTTGGGCGCTGTGTTTGCTGAGAAACACACAACCTAGATTTGTTCAGGTTCAGTCACAGACCATGCTAGTTGGTATATTCACCCAGCTTTGTGATCAAGCTCTGAAGGCCTGCTGGCATCTGACTGCATGTTGTCTGCATATTGCAGACTTCTTATTTTGCAGTGAGCGTTTTTTGGGGGGGTAACTTTGAACTTCTGAAAGCCTCTTGTCTAAGTCTGCGGTGAAGATGTTAAAAAGAATAGGAGCCAGCACGCATCCCTGTTTTAGACCGATGTGCGTGGGAATCCTTGCTCCGTTTCCCAGGTTATCTGTACCCAAGTAGATGTATACAAATTGATAATGGCCCGTAGAAGTAGTGGCAGAATGCCCCAATTTGCCATTTTTTGCCACAAGAGTGGCCTGGTTACCTTGTCAAACGCTGCTTGTAGGTCAACAAAGCTGGTGTACAATTTGGTGGATTTTTGCTTCGCTTTTTCAACAAGGAGATTCAAGGCAAGAAGTATAAACATCGTATTTGTACCATGTCTAAAGCCTGTCTGTGTGACTGGAATGATCATACTAGAAGTGACCCATTCTTTTAGAGCTATCAGGAGATTTGATGCATATAGTTTTGCTTCTAAGTCAATAAAGGCAATTGGTCTGAAGTTCGCCGGATCCGACCTTGAACCCACTTTGAATATTGGATGCAGAGCGCAGCCTTTCCAAGATGCTGGTATGCAGTTTGTTTGAAAAGCATGGTTGAATAGTGGAGTAATAAATTCTGCCCAAAATGATTTATTGTGTTTAAATAGACCGTTCAGTAGGCCTTTTGGGCCCGACGCTCCGTTTGATCTTAGTTTTTTTATGATCATTTCGACCTGGTTGATTCAGATCCAGTTTTCCTAAAACAGATTTTCTGAGTTGCCATATTCTAGATGTTATGCTGCATTGCAATCTGTGTTCTGTGAAATCTGCAGTTAAATGGGCTATCAAGTCTGCCTCTAGGATGTTTGAGTTATGTTGACAGAAAGATATGTTTACTATCTTATTTATTTACAACCAGAATTTTTTGTCATTATTTGATTTACTTGTTTCCAGTAATTTTAGCCACATTTCAGTTTGTACTGTTTTCTTTACCATCCACTTTTTTTTTTATAATTCTGCCTTTACTGATGTATTTCTCGCTTTTCCCTATCACTAGTTGTTAGGGAATTTCTATGTAATTTTCTCATTTCCCGTTCAAAGCCCTTTTCTTCACTGCTAAGGAGCCGGAAGGCTCTGTTTTTTTTGCCCTTGGGTGGTTGCATGGAAATGGTACGTCCACTTTACGCTAATTAATGCAAAGCAACACTATGTGCTCCTATCCATTGCTTATATGTTAATTCCGGGGCTAAACAAGTTTAACACTGGAAAGTAAATCACAAAGGAGATTTTGTGCCTATTTGAATCACTTTTGCATTGCAGACACACCATAAAATCTTAGTAAACCTGCCCCTAACTTCCTAAGCAGCAGACACTGTAAGGCAGTAAGTACACATTCCAGATGAAAATTGTATGTTGTTGGTGCACCATTTTGCAGTGTGTGCTTCCCTATCATTTTCTGGAGAGTCAAGAAGCTAAACATAGAAATATGCAAGTTTCAATCTTAGATGTCCAATGTATGTCGTTATACACAATATTCAGGGTCCAAATCCATGACCTCGAAGGAGCTAAGTGAGTTGAATGCTAGCTGCGTCAACGTGCGCCGGGCAAGTAACTACTTCCTTTCCAAGTCTTTATTGCTTCTTCAGGTTATAATCAGGCACCTTTAGATTAAGTAACTAATGTGTGTACACTAAGACCTGCTCTCTTCATCCCCATGTCCTTAGCAATCCACAGTCTTCTGCAGTCTCCCTTCCTGTGCTGTTTCCACAAACTGTGTTCTCACATACTCTCCCAACCTGCATACTCCTGTGTTCTGTAGTTGATCTTGTATTTTGCCAGATACTGTCTTCTCACTTTCCCTGCTTCTCTCATCTGATGCTATCCCATTGGTTCCTCTTTCCACTTTTCACCGCTTACTCTACACTCAATGAATACTTTGTTTCTCATTCTTTCTTAAGCCCTCTGTGTCATTCAGCATGTGCTCCCTTCCACCCTGTAATCGTCTTTGCTTCCTATAATATGTATGCTCTACCCTGTGACGCATGCTAATCTGTGTACTCCCACATTCTGTGCTCTCCTATTCTGTTCTTTCTTATATTCTGCCTTCTCCTATCCCATTTGTCAATGCTTTAGCCAAGGCCAGACCTCTTGGCTTTGTCAATGCTTCTTCTTAAATGCCTTTGACTGTCTTTGTTAATGTGTGACAGTGCACCAATATCCTTTATCTCTATTCTTGCTTTCAGACTTTTTGGGAGTCTACCGAGCTGTTCTACTGATTCATTATAGAAGAGACTCTCAAAAACAATTGCAAGGACAGGAAATCCTATAAGAGAATTGCACAGGTAAGTATATGGTTAACCCCAAGAAGACAAAGCCAGGCATCAATTCCTGGGCACTATTTAAATAACTAACTATAACTGTGAATTTATTTTTATAACTGAGACCTGGTCAAAGACATATCTGTCTCTGATTACAAACTGGGAAGCAGAGAATTCCCTTTTGGAATTCTTTGCCACCTGATCACAACTAGTTATTTAGCAATAGGGTAACCTGATAGGCCACTGGACTCTGGTAAAAAGTGGTACAGAAGTTAGTGTCACAGTGGGGAACAGTCATACCACATATAAATAAGGAAAGGATCCTTGTTATCTAATCACAAATCAGACATCACCATTAAATTGTCCCAAAAATGGTTGTGATTTTATTTCATCACAAAACCGATGTTAATCAAATTATAAGGTGCAATGTATTTCACATTTAAACATTTTTTTTAAAACAGGTGCACAAAGGGCAGGGTGGCAGGTGTATGGGAGGGATTTGTGATAGTGATGTGAAAAGGGAAGGTAGTGCTCATATAACCATCAGCAATTATTATTTACAACCTATCCAGTCAGACGGCTGGCCAGCAAATATATGACAAATCATAACATGAATTGATGCAGATATCAAATCTCTGCCATCCCTGTTTGACAATGCAACAAAGCATTGTCAATGTTTCGACCCCTATAAAAAACAGGAAAGTTTGCGCCTTGAGAGTGGGGTCTTCATCAGGACTGAGGTGAGGGTAAATGGGGGGGCAACAATAAAAGTCAGCAAGAATACTTCAGGCTGAAAATGTGGAGGTAGGGTCTCATGCACTCTCAGAATATTAACCGGTGGTCGTGGGTTAAACTGCAAAAGGGGGGCCAAGGATGGTTAGTAACCTGTGGCTGAGGGCTGCTGGCAAAAAAGGTTGGCAGCTAACCTGATCACAACCATTCCAGTGTTTCAGCACCCAGATTCCGGGGCGTAGTTTCACTAGAAATTCTGGTCCAGTTAAAACACTTGAGGCTTCTGCTCCAACAGCTGCTAGGCCTCTGCCTCAGTCTCACCCTACCATGCTCTGCCCCTACAGGATTCTTTTTCCCCTCCTCTTGCCTGCCCTTCAAAAACCTTCCCACGCCCCACTACTGACAGAAGGCCCTGCTCCAATTGTTATGTTATGTTATGTTATGTTATTGCTTATTTGTATAGTGCCTATCACCGCCAGTCTCTAAGCGCTTAGAAACAGTACAACACAACACACTGTTAGCCCAAGTCCCTCAGGCTACCCATCGACTATGCTGGAGTCATCGCCCTTTTAAATAGATGGGTTTTTAATTTCTTTCTGAAGGGCAGTGACTGAGATTCTTCCTTCAAAGAAGTCGGAAGTACATTCCACAACTGTGGGAGAAGAACAGACAGGGTTCTGCCTCCTCTGGTTTTTAGCTTGAATCTGGGTTGAATTAGATTAGAGGTCTTCCCTGAGCGCAGAGGTCTACTGGGAATGTATCTCATGAGACGTTGTTTTATGTACTCTGGTGCTTTACCAAAGAGAGCCTTGTGGGCAACACAGAGACATTTGAATTGTACTCTATACATGACCGGTAGCCAGTGCAACTTTTGGAGCAGGGGGGTGGCGTGAGAGTTTCTGGGCAGGGAGTGGATCAGCCTTGCGGCATCGTTCTGTACTACCTGCAGCTTCCTCAACAGCTTCTGTGGCAAGCCGAGGTATAGTGCATTGCCGTAATCAAATCTTGAAATAACTGTGGCAGATACAATCGATTGAAGGGTAGAGACTGATAAGATGGGTACCAATTTCCGCAATTGCCTCAGTACACCCGTGCAAGATCCAACCACGGCTGCGACTTGGGGAGCCATCGAGAGGTCTGCATCAATCCTCAGACCCAGACTTTTTACCACCCTACCAGGGGGGGAGTAGAACCTAGCTCTGGGGGCCAGTATAGATCACTCCAGGGGTTCCCTAGGTTACTGAGGACCAGCACCTCTGTTTTTCCAGCATTCACTTTCAACAGATTGTTGGTCATCCAGTTGCCCGTGAAGCTAAGCAGATTCCTCACTGATTCCTGGGCTTCAATGGTGTCTTCCAGATGAACCAGTAGCTGGGTATCATCTGCGTAGTTAAAAACTTTGCAGTTCCGGCTCATGAGCTCCTCAACCAGCGGCTGCAGGTAGATATTAAACAGCAGGGGGGATAGGGCTGACCCCTGGGGCACACCCCATGTTACATCACTAATCCCCGATAGCTGATCACCCAGCTGTACCCTTTGAGTACGACCTGATAGAAAAGACTCCAGCCACTTTAGCACTTGGCCTGTGATCCCCAGCTTCATGATACGGTCCAGCAGGATGGTGTGGCTGACCGTATCGAAAGTTGCGGACAGATCTAGGAGAATCAGGGCGCACGGCTGTTTATTGCATGTCCTGACTCTCCGCTCGTTGGTGACCGCGGCCATTACTAGTTCCGTACTATGTTGGGATCGGAACCCTGCTTGCCTGGCGTGAAGGAGGTGGTGATCCTCCAGATAGCCGGCCAAAGTGCCTAGGACGTGCTTCTCCAAAATCTTACTCAGGAAAGGAAGCTGCGAGATGGGCCTATACATTTTCAAGGCCTTCAGGTCAGTGGCAACTTTTTTTAATAGTGGGGAGACCCTAGCTTCCTTCAGCTGGACAGGAAGATACCCTGTTTCCAGTGAGTTATTAAGTAAACTCAACACCTGGGGCTGGATGCCTGGCAATGCCATTTTAAAAAATCTTGGGGGGCATGGGTCTATAGTGGAGCCAGATTTGGTCTGTCCAACAAGTTCCTCGAGGCTTGTGATGTCGATAGGAGGAAAGATGCTTAGCATCATGGGCGGCACCTGAGCCCCTAGCGTGGACAAGGTGGGAGTGACTGAGCTTGCGTTGATATCAGTAATGATATCCTGTACCTTCTGGAGGAAAAAAGTTTGGAATGAGTCACAGTCGGGCTGATCATTCACAGAGATTGTCCCTTTCTGTTGCGTGAGCTCTCTTAGGATCACAAAGGTTTCTCGCTGTAAATTAGTTGCTTCTCTAATTCTTCCCTTGTAGAAGGCTGACTTTCTCTCCAGAATGTCTGCCTTATATTTCGCCAGCAGAGTTTTAAAAGTTTCTGCCTCCGTTTGACCGTAATTAAGTCTCCACCTTCTCTCAGCCTTCCGGAGAGCTTGCTTTTTCTCTTTCAGTGAGTCGTCGAACCATGGTGCTCCCTTCTCTTTGGATCTGGTCCTCTCTATCTGCTCAGGAGCCAGTTGATCAAGAGCGGCGAGCAGCCAGGACATAAGCGCGGTGGCATCTTTATCTAAATTTATGCCACTCAGATTGGGAGGGGCGGCTGAGGACAGGGCGGCTATTAAAGAGTCAGCCTCAACCTTATTCCAGAGCCGGACTTTCCTCTGTGCCTGATTAAATGCAGCCCGAACAGGGTCACCCGGAACCAGCATCTGATCATAGAATGGTCCGACCAGATGCAGGGGCTGACCTCGGTAATTGCAGTATTAGGCATAGAAGACCATACCAGGTCTAGCGTGTGGCCCATCATGTGGGTGGGGCCCACCACCAGCTGTTGGAGGTTTAGCGCTGAAAGATTAGCTTCAAACTCCAACTCGGTGGGGTCTCTAGGTAGCTTGTCGCAGTGGTAGTTAAAATCCCCTACCACCAGCATGGATTTGTATCGCGAGGCCAAATCCGTCAGCAGTTCAAAGAAACTGTCATTGAAATCCGGAGAGCTCAGTGGTGGATGATAAGCTACCAGTATTACAAAGCAGGAGGATTTAAGTGAAATTGTAATCCCCAACAACTCAGCTCCGGCGCAGTTTTCCGCAATGATCTGTTTCACTGTCAGGCTCTTTTTAAACAGCAACGCCACACCCCCACCCCTACAGTCATTTGGACGATTATGCCATACCGCATCGTACTCACGAGGTAGGGCAGCTAGAATGTCTGACGTAGATGCTGTGCCAAGCCAAGTCTCTGAGAGGGCGAGAATGTCAATTTCACCGTCCACTAATAAGGAAAAGACATCTAGATGATGTTTTTGCAGTGAGCGTGTGTTTAAAGTGGCGATATTCAGACCATGTGCCTGACAGGAATAGGAGGAGGGGTTAGACCGGGAGCTTGCAATTTTATTTCGCAACAGAGCATTAGACAGTAAAACAGCCCCCGTTACCTCATCAAGACCAATGGTGTCAGTTTTTAATGCCCGCAGGGTTTCATGCGAATATGTGCGTATTTGGGCAGAATGTCTGGCCCCTAGGCCCGTCCTGGCCCGGACGGGCACAGACGGGCATTCCTCTGGCTTTCCTCTGCGCGCTTGCATAGTGATGAGCTTAAGTAGTATGTGGCTGAGGGCACTAGCAAAGACTAGACCGCTAACCCACAGAGCGTGGTGTCAGCGTCTCCACCCAAAATGGCGGTCGGGCAGCGAGGGGATCACCAAAGTGGTGAGAAATGCTTCCTTACAGTCTGAAAGTGCAAATAGTGCGAGGCTGGGGGGGGGTGAGGGGTCACACAATCAAAATAGAGCACATATATAATTTTAGAACAGTAATTCACAAAATTCCCAGCTGGCAAACATACGATTAAAATATGATTAAAAAAGAGCTAATCTCCAGCAATGTGCAAAGCAGTTTACCAATTTACCTCACATTCAAAGCAGGTGGTACATGTTAGCCTTAAACCCCTTGGTTTATGGAACATCAGGTGTATTCCGGTATGGTAATTGGATGCCCACGGATTATTCCCCATTCTGAGGGGTCAGATTTGTCATTGCACAGTGCTGGCATGGTCCTTGCCTTACGGAAACACCTAACAGCTAGTTTTCCAACAATACTTGCTATATTGTATCTCAATGGTCAGATTATTTTGCGCTTGCTGGTCTCCAATGTTCTCTAAACTTGGTAATGTTCTCATGTCCCCATCTTGATGTAACTCTGCTATCTTTGAACATTTCATTCTAAAGTGTGCAAATACTATTGAGGTCCAGGTGCACCTGATTATTGTCGAAATACATGTCGAAATACATTTAAAATACAATAAAATTGGCTCTATTTCAAATCTCTCTTCTCCATCTATGGAGAATATCTCTCACCATGCCTCAACCTTCCTAAGTAGATGTCTGGTGCTGTTGACTCCTTTATCCTTTCACATTGTCTGAGTCTTCTCTCCACTAGCCATCTGCAGTCTGGTTCGTCTCTGAGGTGGCAGCTGCCAAAAGAGTGTAATAAAGTACTTCAGACCTAGAACAATACCTAGCCACATACTGTCTGGATGAAGTGATTATGTATCTGCAGGTTGTCAACTGTCTTACTCTGACAATATTGAGTGAGTGTATATCTGCAGGGTCTCCACTGTCTCGTACTTTGACAAAAATTAGTGATTGTAGATCTGCGGGTCTCCACTGTCTCTTATTCTGACAATGTTTAGTCCCCATTGTCTCTTACTTTGACTTCTCCTGAGGCACAGCCGGGAGCGCTAATTTTAACTAGTTGAATTCTGTGTTGTTCTTAAAATTGCTTGTTTGCACAACTTGTTCTGACACCCAGGCTCTCTCCTGACGGCTTCAGGGAGACCACGATCCTCTAGAGACCCACCCAAAGCCCTAATTGGCAAGCGCCAGCGCCAGCAGCCTGTGAGCCGGTCTTTGGCCACGCCCACTCGCTAGCGGCCACGCCCACTTGCCTACATAAACAGAGCGGCGTTCATGCTCTGATCAGAACCTTCTCCTGAGGCACAGCCGGGAGCGCTAATTTTAACTTGTTGAATTCTGTGTTGTTCTTAAAATTGCTTGTTTGCACAACTTGTTCTGACACCCAGGCTCTCTCCTGACGGCTTCAGGGAGACCACGATCCTCTAGAGACCCACCCAAAGCCCTAATTGGCAAGCGCCAGCGCCAGCAGCCTGTGAGCCGGTCTTTGGCCACGCCCACTCGCTAGCGGCCACGCCCACTTGCCTACATAAACAGAGCGGCGTTCATGCTCTGATCAGAACCTTCTCCTGAGGCACAGCCGGGAGCGCTAATTTTAACTTGTTGAATTCTGTGTTGTTCTTAAAATTGCTTGTTTGCACAACTTGTTCTGACACCCAGGCTCTCTCCTGACGGCTTCAAGGAGACCACGATCCTCTAGAGACCCACCCAAAGCCCTAATTGGCAAGCGCCAGCGCCAGCAGCCTGTGAGCCGGTCTTTGGCCACGCCCACTCGCTAGCGGCCACGCCCACTTGCCTACATAAACAGAGCGGCGTTCATGCTCTGATCAGAACCTTCTCCTGAGGCACAGCCGGGAGCGCTAATTTTAACTTGTTGAATTCTGTGTTGTTCTTAAAATTGCTTGTTTGCACAACTTGTTCTGACACCCAGGCTCTCTCCTGACGGCTTCAGGGAGACCACGATCCTCTAGAGACCCACCCAAAGCCTAATTGGCAAGCGCCAGCGCCAGCAGCCTGTGAGCCGGTCTTTGGCCACGCCCACTCGCTAGCGGCCACGCCCACTTGCCTACATAATCATGTGCGCCCCACGTACGCGCAGCGGACGGGCGCAGCGGGCGCGCCATCAGCGCGCCCAAGGCGCGCCAAAGGCAAGCCCGTCTGGGCCCGTCCGGGCCCAGACGGACCCAGGCCCAGAAATGCTGTCGGATATCCCATGTGAGCGTGTGGTATATACTGGAGACATGCTCCGCGCACTGCAACCAAGAACAATTTTGGCCTGTCACCATACGCATACCGAAGGTAAACCTTTCCACTACTGTACGCGCTGCGCTCCATCCCCCATTGCATTCATCAAACCCGGACTTAAGATTGGACTTCTTAATTGTCGCTCCCTACCTAAACATGCAATTGAAACAAATTTGCTAATTCTAGACCATGATTTTGATTTGCTTTTCCTTACGGAAACGTGGCTATCAGACAGCACCGACTCAGATATTGTCACGGCCTTACCTTCTGGGTACCTCTGTCAAGCTCTACACAGACCCAAAGGGAGGGGAGGCGGGGTAGCCATAATTCTCAAGGAGCATCTTATTTGTAGAATTTCTGACGCCCAAATCGAGGACTGCGAAAGCTGCCAATTCTCCATTCAATCCTCTCCAGTCCACTCTCTGTCAGGGTTACTGATCTACCGCCCCCCGGGCTCCCCGGGAAAATTCCTTAACGCCCTCATTGAATCAGGTGCTGAGCTAGCATCTTCGGCCGGCAATTTCCTCATTTTAGGCGATTTAAACCTATATTTTAAAGACCCTAAAGACAGGTCAGCCGCTGACCTTCTTCAAGGTCTGTCGTCTCTCAATATCCGACTGGTAAACAATGAACCCACCCACGAGAAGGGACACTTATTGGATCCAGTCCTGTCTAATGTGACAGCCATCACTACCGAGCATCCTTTGATCCTCCCCTGGACGGACCACTTTCTTGTCCCAATCTCCTGGGAAACACCCCCTACCAAACCCCAAACCTCTAAAATTCAGACCACTGACAGACGGTGGCATAAACTTGCACCCGGGGAATGGGCCGCCGCTCTGGCAGAATCCACCCCTGAGCTCTCCAGCGACCTTGCTATCGCTGACAAGCAGGTCAATGATTGGATAACCTCTTCTCTTGATGCACTCATACCCAAAACCTCCTCCCTTAAACACCCCAAAAGAGTAGCCTCGGCTCCTTGGTACACATCAGAGCTTAAAGCCCTGCGCCAAGAGTGCAAGAGAACGGAACGATCCTGGAGGAAAGTCAAATCGGAAATAAATAAAGAGATCTATTCTGCCTCTCTCCTGAATTACAAAACCACCATCCGCAAAACTAAAATCACGTTCTTCCAGGAGAGAATAGAGAAAGCAGCATGTTCCAGCAAGGAATCCTATGCTATCCTAAAAGACCTCCTGAAAACCCCAGCACCCGGACCTAAACACCCCATTGATCCTACAGCTGACCAGACCAAATGCCAACAATTGGCGGATTTCTTTCACGGGAAAATCTAAAAAATTCTCAAGTCTATTCCCGCCGCAAATCCGGGCAAAGAACACGTTCCCCCGCAATCTTCTCCTTCCTGCCGCCTCTCTTCTTGGGGCCAAGTCACGACTGAAGAAGTAGAAAATACGTTAACATCCATAAAAAGCGGCTCCCCCAAAGATCCAGCCCCACTCCGAATTCTTAAAAAGGTAGCCCCCACGATCATCCCCCCCGTGACTCACCTGATTAACACCTCACTCCAACAGGGAGTTGTACCCATAAGCTGGAAGGCAGCGGTCGTGAAAGCTCTGTTAAAAAAACCCTCCCTTGACCCCGAAAACCTGGCGAATTATAGGCCCATCTCCCTACTCCCAGGAATCAGCAAAATTGCTGAAAAACTGGTTAATAAAAAACTTTCCCAGTTCCTGGAAGCCAATAACATACTAAAGAGCTCCCAGACGGGCTTTCGCCCAGGGCAGGGTACAGACATCGCCCTCCTAGCAGCGGTTGAGGAGGCCAGAACGCTTCTGGACGGAGGAGGATCAGTGGCAGTGATCCTCCTCGACCTAAGCGCGGCCTTCGATACCGTGGACCACCGACTTCTTATTAAAAGACTCAAGGGAGCCGGTGTAGAGGGCTCCGCCTTAGCCTGGCTTACATCTTTCCTGGCTCAACGGACCTACCAAATTTGGGAGAATAACGCCCGCTCCTCCGAAATTCCCCTCCAATGTGGCGTGCCTCAGGGCTCCTCCCTGAGCCCCACATTATTTAATATCTATATGTCCACATTGGAGGAGGTCATCATCCCATTCGGAGTGAGTGTCGTCAGTTACGCTGACGACACGCAATTGGTCGTGTCACTGTCCCACCCTAAACAACAACCAGCAGACCTTTTCAATTGCCTTGTGCAGGTCCATCATTGGATGAACTCCTCTGCCCTAAAACTAAATGGGTCAAAAACGGAGGTTCTGCTCCTTGGCCCAAAAGGACTCGCACTGTCCCCGAACATCTGGCCAGCCTGTCTGGGTCCCCTTCCGGAACCCAGAGAGGAAGTAAAGAGTCTGGGAGTGTGGCTCGACACCGACCTCTCGTTCACCGTGCAGGCAAAGAAAGTGGCCGGAACCTTTCTTGGACTTCTGAAATCATTGAGGAAAGTCCTGCCACTCCTGCCCACTGACTCCCAAAAGTTGCTAATTCAAGGCCTAGTAATCTCGAGGCTTGACTATAGCAACGTGATATACCTGGGCGCCCCAGAGGGGACTTTGAATAAACTTCAGAGAATTCAGAATACCGCGGCCCGGATTCTCACAAATACCCCTGCCAGAGCATCGGCCAAACCGGCCCTAAAACTCCTCCACTGGCTCCCTATAAGAGAGCGGGTCAACTTCAAGGCCCTGTGCCTGACCCACAAACTACGACAAAATCAAGGCCCCTCTGCCCTCAAGAAATTTATCACTCCTTACAAATCCTCAAGACCCCTCCGTTCTGACACAGAAAACCTCATTGTCGCCCCCAAATTCAAGAGAGCCCGATCCAGAGGAAGGCGCTTCTCAGTACAGACCGCACGACTCTGGAACACTCTTCCCCGAGTCCTGCGCCTCGAACCTCAATACCTCCGCTTTAGGAAACTGCTCAAAACCCACCTCTTTCCACAGTGATTCACTCTTGGCCCTTACCCTGCTCTTCCGTTCCGCCCCCCGTCCTCTTCTTCCTTTTTCCCCCCTTTGTCCCACTGTACTTAGGATATAGGTTTTTTAGCGCTGGGATACCTCCGGGTGACTACGCGCTTTATAAAAATAAATAATAATAATAATAATAATAATAATAATAATAATAATATTGATATCTGCAGAGTCTCAACTCTCTCTTACTATGACAATATTGAGTGATTGTGTATCTGCAGGGTCTCCACTGTCTCTTAGTATGACAATATTGAGTGATTGTATATCTGCAGGTTCTCTACTGTCTTTTACTCTGTCAATAGTGAGTGGTTATGTATCTGCAGGGTCTCCGCTGTCTCCATCTTTAACAATATTGATATATGCAGTGTGTCTACTGTCTCCTACTCTAACAATATTGATATCTTCAGGGTCTCCACTGCCTCTTACTCTGACAATATTGAGTGATTGAATATTTATAGGTTCTTCACTGTCTCTTACTATGACAATATTTTGTGATTGTAAATCTGCAGGGTCTCCTCTATCTCTTTCTCTTTCTCTGACAATATTGAGTGATTGTCTCCATTGTCTTGTATTCTGACAGTATTGAGTTAATATGTATCTGCAGGGTCTCCACTGTCCCCTATGGTGACAATATATAGTGATTGCATATGTGAAGGCTCTCCACTGTCTCTAACTATGACAATATTGAGTGATCATGTTTCTGCTGGGTCTCTGCTGTGTCTTACTATGACAATATTGATATCCGCAGGATCTCCACTGTCTCTTACTGTCTCTTACTCTGACAATATTGATATACGCAGGTTCTCCACTGTCTCTTACTCTGACAATATTGAGTGATTGAATATTTATAGGTTCTCCACTGTCTCTTACTCTGACAATATTGAGTGATTGTGTATCTGCGGGGTCTCCAATGTCTCTCACTCTCACAATATTGAGGGATAATGTATCAGCAGGGTGTCAACTGCCTCTTACCCTGACAATATTGACATCTGCAGAGTCTCCACAGTCCCTTACTTTGACAATATTGAGTGAATGCATACGTGTAGGGTCGCCACTGTCTCTTACTATGACAAGATTGTGTGCTTTTATATCTGCAGGGTCTCCACTGTCTCTTACTATGACAATAATGATATCTGCAGGGTGTCCACTGTCACTTACTGTGAGAATATTGAGTGATTATGTATCTGCAGGGTTTCCACTGTCTTACCCTGACAATAGTGAGTGAGTGCATATCTGCAAGGTCTCCAGTGTCCCTTAATGTGACAATATTGAGTGTCTGCATATGTGTATGGTCTCTACACTAAAAGTGTTGAGTGGTTATGTATCTTCAGGGCCTTCACTCATTTTAGAACTGTTTAAATCAACATGCCCAAAAGGCAGAATCAAGTTGTAGGCATAGATGCAACGAACGGAGATTAGACTAATCTACATGTGTTTTTTTATTTTTATTTTAGCCCGATCTCTGATGAAATAATGGCTGCTGAAGATTCTTCTGTAAATAATTCAGCAGCACGTGTCCGACCCCATCAGCTTGAGATCCCAGGTAAAGGAAAGTGTGACACCATTAGGGGTTAAGTAAATGTGCTTCAAGACTTAGACAGAACAACATTCTCCATCATTCTTTTTGTCTTTCCCACTCTTTAGTCCTCTCTCTTTTTTTTCTCAGTGTACCAGGTTAGCCAAACAAAATATAAAAACATACGACAACAAATTCAAATTGCTATGTTGATTATGCTAACAATATTAATTCATGTACAAGTTTCCATGGCGACTCAGACTTGTTTCATAGACTCCAAATAAAGGTGTTTGAGTAAGGAGAATATCTTGAAAGCAGATCTCCTTACCTTCAGGTACCGCCAAGCTGATTTACAGCTGCACTCATCACTCTCACTGAGGCATAGTTTGATGTCACTGCTACAGATATACACTTTTTGGGAATAGATAATAGTTCCTTACATTTCAATGAAATTTTAAATTGCATTTGCCTTAGTGTTGAATTTAGTTCTCCCACGATTTAAATGGTAACATCAAGATGTCTTGCTCATGTAGAATCCATATTTTAAAATGCATGGATATCGATTCACCAAAAGGCCATTAGATGGCATCACAGGAAGTGAAATCTCTCAATCGCTAATCTGGTGACATCGCAGGAATCACTTGCCACCTTGGTTCTTACTTACTTACAGAGTCAAGCTTAGTTTGGCTCTTGCTAAGCAGGATCCTGAAACAGCTTCCAAGATCATGTTGTAGAACTCCAAGGTGCCCTCAGGCGAGTGAGGGAAAGAAAGCCATATGAATATAAATGTATGCAACTGTTCAATGCACCGAAAAGTGGTTTGAACACTCACCACAAATAAATTACTCAGCATCATGACAGGCAAATGTTAACACGTTCCGTTTGAGAACTCAACATTTATTTAATTGTTTCTTTGGCTGATCTGGTCGTCAGTCTTCAGAAACCCTATTTACAGAACATTCGAAGATCCAGATTTAAAAAATTTATCAAATCATATTGGATGCTAGAGCGATTTCTCTTGTGTTTCGACTGGAACAGAGGAGTTTCATTGCAGGAACAAAGTGGACTCTGGGCCAGGCACCCCACCTTCAAAGGGAGCCACGCATTACACTTTCAGGAGAGCTTCCACACTGTCTAGAGTTACATATTAATTAGTTTGTTCATGTACTTTCTTTCTTTTGACCCAATCCAGGCTGTCTGGTTAGTCCAGTTTCTGCATGTGAGAAAATAGACTTACAGAGAATACCTATTGCTTTATGATTTGATTCAGCAAGCATATTAGCCTTTGAAATTGCAAAGGCAAAGCCTTGCTGCACTGGCCTTTGTCTATATGCAGCATCTACTTAGGGGCAGATCTACTAACCTTTGACGCATCGCAGCAAGACAACTTCGGAATTCAGAAGACTGTATGGACTCAGACTAATTGGATGGAATCACAGCTGTTCCACTGAGTTGCTATGGCCCCCTCGAAAGGAGCAGTGCTTTGTGAGTTTGGGATTAATCTAGTGGACTAACTCCATAAAATATGTGGTCTTAGAGCACAGTCTCAAGAGCAAGATAGTAAATCAACTGCTTTGATATGGTGCCACAATGAAGCTGGCTTCACTTAAACTGCTCTACGAAAAAGGGGGACCGACCCACCCACACTTTGAACGCAATCACTAAGCATCTCAATTGCACATTTTTCATTGGGTCCCCAACAGGGAAAGTAGGCTGCTTGTGGGGTGCTGTCTGAAATCAAGTACACAATACTTGACCCCGAGATAGGAGAGTTCAGGAAGCTCACACTTGACCTCACTATTGTCATTAAGATGCGACCAGATGGCTAGTACATTTTGAAAAGTACTTTCTTGGCAGTTGCGGCAGTGATGTGGGAATAGCTACTTTTCCACAAAGACTGGGTGAAATGTACGAAGCAGAATTGTTTTACAACATTCAACAAAGTAAGATCCAGATTTGTGATAGGGACAAGACCGCTTTTGACCTATAAGTGGGTGAGGTCCTGGAACTCCATTCCGAATCTAGCATCATTACCCCTATTAATTATCTAATAAAAGAAGAATGGCCTATATCTAAGATATGTAATGCCATTTTAGCCCTCCTGGAGGATCAAGGACCCCCACCCCAGATATCGGAGAAAATAGGAAAGAGATACCACTCACAGATGGTCATTGCAGCCCATATGAAGTCTTGTAATGATACATCGGTTGCAAACACAAGGCCCCTCTGTGGACAAAAACACAAACGAGTGGCTGGGGGCAGAAAAGATTTGGGGGGCCACAGCACAAAAGAGATCATAGGCTACCCCAAGGTATTCAAGAATAGTGATGTTAAATGCATTGAGTGTGGAGGGTCTTCATTGAATAAACTGTTCAGCAAAAGAGAATATGCGCTACCATCATAGTCACATTAGTAAGACTTGTTAAATAACTATGAGTCTACCACAGAAAACTGTTAACTTAGGGCACGGTATTTTCTAATGTGGAATAAAAACAATATATATATATATATATATATATATATATATATATATATATATATATATATATATATATATATATATATATATATATATATATATATATATATATATATATATATATATTACCTACTGGCTATCGCCAGTAGGTATATATAGTTAGGATTAATTCCCTATGGGATTTCTGAAAATTCTATGTCTAATAACTTTGGCGTTTGTGGACGGAATCGGCTGAAATTTTTAGGAAAATGGCACATTTTGTTTCTGAGCAGCCCCTGAAAATTTGGTGGGGTTTCGTCAAGGGGGGGCTGAGAAAAAAGGGGGGTCCCAAAACGCGTTTTTTGCATTGAGTTTTCCATAGGGCGGTTGGACTCACTTTTAGCTCGAACGGCTGAATGGATTTGCACGAAACTTGGCAAAATTGTAGGGACTGTTAGCCCGATGTGCCTTTGCTAGGTCTCAATATATGTGCTTCAGTGGATTTTGAGAAATTAACGTTTAAATCAAGATATATATCTGTAACAGCGCTCTGGGCAGCGATCCGGTCCGCTTACTTTTCGCGTTTCGGAACTTTGCGTGCAGAAAGCTGATTGGCTCTCTGGTGTCTGTCAACATTCTAAACAGTCCGGAGCGGCCGCCATCTTGTCTCTCGGTAGGATCGAGAGAGAAGAAGAGGTGAAAAACGAAAGGGGAATTTAATGAAAGGGGGCAAGGTATCCCCCTCTTGACCCCCTAGGAATGTTGTTGGGGTTATTAAAGGGTCCCGTGGGGAAAAGAAAAAAAAAATGATTTTTCACGGTAGAAGCCTTTCTCGGGCCGCGAACTGGGCCGCAAACTGGTAGCGAAACGGGAATTCGCCATTTTGTGCTTCGTTTTAATTGTTTTGAGACAAAAATTATCGCCGCACATCGGCCACAATGCATGAATATCGTTGAAAAGTCAGCGATATTCATGCATTGTCCAGCAAATGCTCTTAGCCATGTTATCCACCTTCCATTGGATAACATGGCTAAAAACTGCTCTGTGCGTGACGTTTGTTAACGTTCGATTCGATGGAAATCAGGAAGTGTTGAACACCATTTTGTCACTGCGAGTAAATATTTTGTTATAAATGAATCCTTATTGATAAACATTGTCTGCGCCATCTTGCGTTTTTGTCCAATGCCACAATTTTGTCGTGCACGGCAGCCATTTTAGATGCCTTGACCAGGGCCACTCTCTGCACGCCGCCGATTCTCAGCATGGCTCCCCACCCTCGCACGCATCTCCCCCTCGCAATGGTCACCCCCGCTCTCTCTCTCATGCATGGGACATATACTTCCCCCATCTGCGCTGCTCTTCTCTGAGAATCACACCCTGTGCCCGCTCGACACCTCCCTTTCACCCTATTCACTACCGCACCCTCTGACACTCCTCTTCCTCTGTGTCCGATTGTCCAGGCCGGACCTAGGCTATCACCTAGCCCCGCTGAATATCGTTGAAAAGTCAGCGATATTCATGCATTATCCAGCAAATGCTTTTAGCCATGTTATCCACCTTCCATTGGATAACATGGCTAAAAACTGCTCTGTGCGTGACGTTTGTTATCGTTCGATTCGATGGAAATCAGGAAGTGTTGAACACCATTTTGTCACTGCGAGTAAATATTTTGTTATAAATGAATCCTTATTGATAAACATTGTCTGCGCCATCTTGCGTTTTTGTCCAATGCCACAATTTTGTCGTGCACGGCAGCCATTTTAGATGCCTTGACCAGGGCCACTCTCTGCACGCCGCCGATTCTCAGCATGGCTCCCCACCCTCGCACGCATCTCCCCCTCGCAATGGTCACCCCCGCTCTCTCTCTCATGCATGGGACATATACTTCCCCCATCTGCGCTGCTCTTCTCTGAGAATCACACCCTGTGCCCGCTCGACACCTCCCTTTCACCCTATTCACTACCGCACCCTCTGACACTCCTCTTCCTCTGTGTCCGATTGTCCAGGCCGGACCTAGGCTATCACCTAGCCCCGCTGAATATCGTTGAAAAGTCTGCGATATTCATGCATTATCCAGCAAATGCTCTTAGCCATGTTATCCACCTTCCATTGGATAACATGGCTAAAAACTGCTCTGTGCGTGACGTTTGTTATCGTTCGATTCGATGGAAATCAGGAAGTGTTGAACACCATTTTGTCACTGCGAGTAAATATTTTGTTATAAATGAATCCTTATTGATAAACATTGTCTGCGCCATCTTGCGTTTTTGTCCAATGCCACAATTTTGTCGTGCACGGCAGCCATTTTAGATGCCTTGACCAGGGCCACTCTCTGCACGCCGCCGATTCTCAGCATGGCTCCCCACCCTCGCACGCATCTCCCCCACGCAATGGTCACCCCCGCTCTCTCTCTCATGCATGGGACATATACTTCCCCCATCTGCGCTGCTCTTCTCTGAGAATCACACCCTGTGCGCGCTCGACACCTCCCTTTCACCCTATTCACTACCGCACCCTCTGACACTCCTCTTCCTCTGTGTCCGATTGTCCAGGCCGGACCTAGGCTATCACCTAGCCCTGCGGATGTAGTTTATGGCCCCAGCTGTAGAGTATCCAGACATGCCAACCCTCCCGATTCAGGCGTGAGACTACTTATTTCAGTGGTAGTCTTTCGCTTCCCGTTTCCTGCAAGGAAAAACCCGGGGGCATATTACCAAAAACTAGCGGTAATTTTTGTCTCTAACTTGTTTAGAGACAAAAATTATCGCCGCACTTCGGCGAATTTTATCGCACATAAACCTTGCTATTAGCAAGGTTTATCGCAAATGCGATAAAAAACGGCCGCAATGCATGAATATCGTTGAAAAGTCAGCGATATTCATGCATTATCCAGCAAATGCTCTTAGCCATGTTATCCACTTCCCATTGAACAAGCGCATGGTCTTTTAAAGATTTGTGAAGTACTCGGGCGGCGGTGTGTGTGTGCCCTCTTTCAGGAGCGGGCGGGGGGGCACTGCCAGCAATTTGCAGGCCAGGCAGTGTTCAACACGTGCATCACCCTTTCTCTGCCTGCTATTGCGCTCCATGCTTCGGAAAGGTAAGAAAAAGAACGTGCATTTGAGTTTGAAATGTCCGATCTTGTAGCAGTACACTTGCAAAGCCCACACATGACAATAACCCGATTCAAGGCCCCATTCACCCGATTTTTAAAAAAAATATAGTACTCCAAGACAGTTACATTTTAAAATTTTATTAACATTTAAATATAACGAACGCAACAAAAACTGTAAATATATTTAACCATTTTTTGAAATTAACCAGAACTATAACGATAACAACAACAACAACAATAATATAACTTTTATGCCTAAATTACGCAAACATTTAGCTAATCTGCTAAAGGGGGGAGTCGCCATTTCTTTACAATAATCAATAATGAAAAATCCATATCAATAGGGTTGCCCGTTTTCTCGATGCAGCACTATAGTGCAATATACACAGCACCTGGGGTGTCAAGAGTGAACAGGTCTTTCTTTGTTCCTTAAGATGTTATCTCCGAGAATGCTGATGCATTGGTGTCTATACACTTCTTTGTCAATTCTGTCAAGATGATAACTGCTTTATAAACAGACGATATCTTTGTTTAGTCATTATTGTTAAGTGTGTCTGAAACTACAGTGCCCTTCTGTCTTTATTTCTTCAGGCTCTACAGAGTTTTGTGTGTTGTTCTTTTGAGCGACAATTATTCCAGAGGTTTCAGGTTCACTTGTTTTGTCCTGCAGTGAGTTAACAGCTTTAGAGAGTTCATGTTTATTTGCTATGTCCTGCTGTTCGTCAACTGCTTCAGAGACGTCAGCCTCATTTTTTATGTTTCAGTAGATCCTGGACCTGCCCGGCCGCGCCCAAAATGGCGCCGGTGTAAATGGGACTCGTAACTGCTTGTTCTGTACTGGTTGCCCAACCTTGATATCACGAGATACATATGCAGTTTTGAAGCACATGGCGGAGACTTGTCTGCTGTAGTGGGGCGCCCCTTTATCGTTTCAGTCGCCATTCCGCCCGCTTTTGCCACACTGTGCCTTTTCCGCCATTCAGCTGTTTAGCGCCCGCTCTTACGGCTACAGCGTCTCGCTTACCATGTAGTTGAGTTGTTCCCACTGTTGCGGTGCAGCGATAGGCGGCTGCCACAGGACTCTTAAAATGGCGGCCGGCTCTTCGGATTTGGGCCTGGTCCAGTAAAATGGCCCTGGGACACCTTGGAACTCGGACGCTTGTCTGCCAGGGCTTGGGTTCCATTCTCGAAAGCGTCCCCTCAGCCTTGAAGATTGTACAAAAGTCTTGGGGGCCCTCGACTCCCGCAGGCTTCCGGTGGGGAGCGGCTGCCATGATTGCTTGCGGAATGGCCACGACGGAGCTACGAGATGGTGGTGCTCTCATGGTGACGCCAGCTTCAGTCTGAAACATCCAGAAACAAGGTGGGGCTTTCATCGTTTGGGGAAAAAAAATGTTTTAATCCAATGAAAAGTGTTATTTTTAGGTCACATGACCTAGTCTTACATAATTAGGAAAAGAAAAGTAAAATGAACCAATGAAAAGTTTTATTAACAAGTCACATGACCTGTTATGCTTACGTTACGCGCTGCGCGGCGCGCTCTGGATCGTTTCCGGGAAGCTGCGCCTTGCGCACCGGAGCACTTCCGGGTGCGCTAACGCGTCGCGTCATATGACGCATTACGCGACAATGCAGGTGCAGAATATAGTCAAAATGTCTCCACCAACCAGCGGTCGGAATACAACCGCTTTCAGCAGTCCAAAAAGTTCGGTAAAATCTTAAGAGCGGGAGCAACTCAACTACATGGTGAGCGAGACGTTGTAGTCGCAAGAGCGAGCGGTAAACAGCTGAATGGCGGAAGAGGCACAGAATACCAAAAGAGGGCGGAATGGCAACTAAAACGGTAAAGGGGCGCCCTACGACAGCGTGTCTTCAGGTGAAACGGATTGTGGGACAAGGTCCAGAATGAAAGATTCTTCAAAAGGGAAAAAATTCCGCTGGACCCCGGGAGCCGGCCGCCTATGCCGGGGGCGATCTCAGGCCTCACCAGGGCAACACGACTTGGGGAGGGGGCAGGAGCCAAGCGCCCCCTCTCAGTCCGCGCCATCTCACCGCCCCTCGGGGGCCTCCGTCAAGCGGTTTAGGGAGGCACCGTATCACATTGTTTTCCAATGCAGTCAGGTCCACAAATGGACCCCACTTACTTTGAATAGTGAAGCTGCAGCAGGTGCAAATAAGGTTTAAACAGTGTTACAAAAGCTGCTTAGAACTCTGAAGTATGGCACTCAACAACCAGGACTTATGCCATTTATGTAAGGCAGTGACATGGAAGCAACTCAGGGACAAAAAGCATGAACGAACATTCACGTATGAAAATCTTATTTGGAGAAGGGGTAGAATCCAAACGCCCCCTGCCAGTTCGCGCCACTATACCGTATGTGGAAAATCTGAAGCCATCATTCTACAAACTCTCAACGCTTGTTATCAGTGCATGAGTTTCATGCTCGATCGATTGAGCTAGCCGGATCGGGCAATAAAAAGTATAAAATAGTTATGTAAATAGTTATTTAATAAAATGTTTTACTCTGTTTCTTTGGTGGTGTGTTGTGTATATTTATAATATTTGCATAGGGTTTGCCGTTATTTTGGGCGGTGTGGGTGGCGGAGTCGAGCTGTTTTGCAGCCCTCATGGTGTGGAGCTCAGTTCATTTCACTATTTTCGTATTTCTCATGAAGGGTTATTCCTAATGTTTGTATTTTACCGAGGTCAAAAAGAGATCGAATTAGTGGTCTACTGATTTTGCTCGATTACTTTTATTTTTTTACACGATTTTTCACTATCTGCAAAGACTAAACAGAGTATTGCGACTTTGTCCTTGTTTGTAAATAGAGAATGATCCAAAGAGAACCAATTGTAAAATAGTAAATGCTTGGATAATAATCAATCAAATGGAGAGACAAGCAGGTACGACGGATTACAACAGGGGTAAAGGTCTGAGTTAACTACCGTTCACTATCTGCAAAGAGAGAGTACTACTAAGAGAAAAGAGGGGAGTGGGGGGGGCAGCGTTCAAAGCAGATCAGCGTGCATAAACACAAAAACGTTTTTACCTATCACGTACTTGACATTTGACAGCTTTTGATACTTGCTATTAAAAAACCATTGAAATTCACAGAAAAAACCATAGGTTATACTCCATATATAGTTAGGAATTTGCATTTACAAAACCTTGAAAATTCAATGAAAAAACCATTGGTTTTAGGCCATATATAGTTAGGGATTTGCATTTACAAAACCTTATTTTACTCGCATAAAACCATTGAAATTCCATATATAGTTATAAGCGCTAACTATATATCGCGCACCCGCAATCCACTGCTGATGATGTCACATATTACATCATTCATGACATGGTTAGTGACATCACTGATGACATCACTGATGACATCTCAAATGACATCACTGATGACATCACTGATAACATCTCATTTGACATGACTGATCACATCACTGATGATATCATTCATGTGATAATACCATGAACCTCTTCAGACTCTAATATAACCTTAGATACAATCAGTGTAAACAGACAGTCACTCATCCATGGAGTTACTCACACACCTAGTCAGTTATGCCAAAAATCAATCACACCTCCATTTTCTGATCTATACAGTTATACACATTTTACTTATTCAAACATATACTAACACATATTTACTTTACTCTCTTATACAATCTCTGATACATGTTCACAATGATCCATACAGCCACTCACACATTCACTAGCTCTTATGCACAGTTATTTATAGATGTCAACTCTCACATGTACTGTGTTTTACATATGTACTTAATTTGACATGTAGCACTGAGATATCCATTCACTCACTAATACACTCATGCACAGTCAACCGCCCATACAGCTGTTTCCACATGCAGTTGTGAATCTATACATATAGTGAATCAACTACTCACACATCTATGTACAGAGTCACATACCTCCCAGCCACCCATACACACACACTCAGTTTCCCATACAAATACTTGGACAACCAATCAATAACCCATACAGTTACTCATATAGCTACTGAACAACATATGCAGCAGTTTGTAGAACAACAGATATAATGATGCACAAATTAAAACAGTTTAGTCACTAACCCATGCACTCAGTGAGACACATTTAATCACTCACTCAATCAGTCAGTCATGCACCTAGTAAATCCTTCATCCAGACACTTATACATCCACTCATTCTTCAATATGTAAGACATATTTTAACTTTACAGAAACATACAGTCACTGGATGTTGTAATCAGTGATGTCATCAGTGATGTCATTTGAGATGTCATCAGTGATGTCATCAGTGATGTCACTAACCATGTCATGAATGATATAATATGTGACATCATCAGCAGTGGATTGCGGGTGCGCGATATATAGTTAGCGCTTATAACTATATATGGAATTTCACTGGTTTTATGCGAGTAAAATAAGGTTTTGTAAATGCAAATCCCTAACTATATATGGCCTAAAACCAATGGTTTTTTCATTGAATTTTCAAGGTTTTGTAAATGCAAATTCCTAACTATATATGGAGTATAACCTATGGTTTTTTCTGTGAATATATATATATATATATATATATATATATATATATATATATATATATATATATATATATATATATATATTCACTGAAAAAACCATAGGTTTCACACCAGTTATAGTTAGGAATTAGCATTTAAAAAACCTATTAAATTCACTGAAAAAACCATAGGTTTCACACCAGTTATAGTTAGCTGGAAATTTTACTGATATAAAACCATTGAAATTCCCACGTTATAGTTAGTCGGACTCACTATAACTTGCGCGTGCAATGCACTGCTGATGACATCACATATTACATCACTCATGACATGGTCAGTGACATCACTCATGACATCACTGATGACACCATCCAGTGAATATGTGTCTTTCTGAAAAATAAATATTAGTGAGTTATGTTTAAATATTTAAATACATTTATTAGTGTTTCACTTTGTGTATAAGTGGCTACATGTGTTGGTAAGTAGCTACATGCGTATGTATATGGGTTATTTGATATTTTTATTAGTATCAGTATGAGTGTCTATATAGTTTGGTGGAGGTATTACTTAGCACATAGATGCATGAGTGACTGACTCTTTGTTTGTATGTGTTTTGAAGACAGCATATGTACAGGACTGTATGGGTGGATGAGTGTCTATATGTGTTTGTTAGTGAGTGAATGACTGTCTCACTAGTGTCTTTATCAGTAACTACATATGTTTTAATCTAGTATATATGAATATTGATGTATATAAGTGAGTATATGTGAGAGTAAGAGATTGTAAGATTTCCTGTTTAAATAAGTATGTGTTTCTATAAGTGATTGTTTAAGAGAATAAATATGTGTAATTTTCAATAGAAGTAAGGTGGAAGTGTGTGTATAACTCTATATTCAAATAAATCGTTGTTCAATAGTTTATTTGCACGTGTGAATATGTGTGTGAGTAACTTTTGGATGAATGTCGGTGTGTAACAGGATGTATAGGTGTATCACTTCATATGATGAGTGAGTATATGTATGAGTGACTATATAGAACTGTTGGTGAATGAGTGAATGTGTATATAGATAGTGGAATTACTGAATTGCTTGTTGTAACTGATATAGGTATCTCCTTTTTTTATTTAAATTTCAGTTTCTATTTTTGAATATGTGTCTCAAGGGTTACATTATAGTGAAAGGAGGTCTGTCAATATGTCACAAGGATGGTGTCATGAGTGATGTCACTGACCATGTCATGAGTGATGTAATATGTGATGTCATCAGCAGTGCATTGCACGCGCAAGTTATAGTGAGTCCGACTAACTATAACGTGGGAATTTCAATGGTTTTATATCAGTAAAATTTCCAGCTAACTATAACTGGTGTGAAACCTATGTTTTTTTCAGTGAATTTAATAGTTTTTTTAAATGCTAATTCCTAACTATAACTGGTGTGAAACCTATGGTTTTTTCAGTGAATTTCAAAGGTTTTTTTAATGCTAATTCCTAACTATAAGTTTCAGTTTATAAATAAGACTGTTTGCACTCTAGTTGTTCTTTTTAACACTCTGGTACATTCTCTCATTGGGCTACAGTTGGGCTACATCTAGTTGAATTTTGGGCTACATTTTCAATTTTTGATCTCTGGTGGCCATCTTTGGGCTACATTGGGCTACTTTGGGCTACATTTGGGCTACATTTTGGCTCTAACATATATTAAGCCCAATGTAGCACAATACATATTTTTCTAAAGTTAATGTTTTTTACAAACCACTTCAGAATAGGGCTACCTGTCCCTACAATTATCCCAATTTTTTTTTTTTTTTAATTATTTTGGGGAGCGCTCCCGGAGCGCGCCCCGGGGAGCGCCCCGAAAAGCGTATTTTTACAAAGCGCCCCGGGGCGCGCTCCGGGGAGCGCCCCGTGAGCGCCAATATCGCAAACGAAAACATGATCGTGACGTATCGCGTAGCCGCGACCGCGTGATACGCACGGCGTAAGCGCACCCGGAAGTACTCGAGCGAATACGATCGCACAACGTAAACTTCCGACGCGCTTACGCTGCGCGACCCGGGGCGCGCCCCCGGGCGCGCCCCGGGCGCGTAGCGTAAGCGCGTCGGGTCATGTGAGCAGAAAATAACACTTTTCATTGGTTCATAACAGTTTTAGTTTCATAATGATGAAGCCCCTGGTCTTGTGACCTGAAAATAACACTTCTCATTGGTTCAGGACAGTTTTTTTTTCTAAATGATGAAAGACCCCACCTTTTTTCCTTATTCTGACTTTGTCCTTTGACTGAGGAAGACCTGTTTGTTGCTCTGTCTACTTTTTTGCTCTAAATAATGGCTTCATTAGTAGCATCAGCTGGTGCATCTGCCCCACCACCACCACCACAACAACCAAGAGGACCAGCTCCAAATTATATTGGTGGTCAAGAACAGGAGGAGGAAGAGGAAGAGGAAGAGGAGGAGGGGAGAAGAAGATGGCTGCCTGAAGAAAACACACCTTATAAACCCAAACCACACTTCATTTGGCAGTTTTTTTCAATTCCAGAGGGGAAAAAAAAGGTGAATGCGCCCAAAGTCACTTGCCTCATCTGCAATGATGAACTTTCACGGGGCAACCCAAATAAGAAATATTCTTTTGGTAACTATACCATGATTCGGCACATGACAAGAAAGCATCCAAACAACTACTCTCGTGCAGAGTTCCGGGAACTGGCCAGTAACCTCCCCCATTCATCAAGGACCCCCTCCCAAAGAAACCAACCCACTTCCTCGGAACCAGAAACATCCGAGGTGATGCCTTGCATTCAGCCGAGATTTGCTGATTTTAAAATTACTTGCACTGCTTGTGGCAAGCTTATCTCCTATGGGGAACAAAGTGTGAAACTCATCGTCCTTGCAGGTGATAATCACAAGTGCCCCAAAAAGAAGTAATTTTTTGGGTTTTTTATTTTTTTGCTCCAGTTGAGCCAGTTTCAATTCCCTTTTTTTGTTTCTCCCCCCAAAAAAATACAAAAAAATATATAAAACTGTTTTGAAAAGCCAAAAAAAGTTCAAAAAGTTCAAAAAACACAAAAAAAATATAAAACAACAAAAAGAAGAAAAAAAAAAGTTCTTTTTAGAACTACCTCCAATTTCTAAATCAAAACTTCATTTTTTAAACACTCTGTCACCTTTTTTCATCATAGTGCGCTCCCAGGGCCGCTCCCCGGTGCACGCACCGTGCGCTTCCCCTGCGCAAAACGAAAAAAAAAAAAAATATTTTAAATGCCCCGCGGGGCCCTTTTATAGCCCCCACATCAAACCTAGGGGGTCAAAGGGGTCTATCCCTGACGCCTTATGGTCAGTTCCCACTTTGTTTTAGCCACCTCTTATGTCTCGATTTTACCGAGACACAAGATGGCGACCGCTCTGGACTGTTTCGAATGTTTACAGACACCCGAGAGCCAATCATCTTTCCATGCGCACCTCGCGTGGCGTGCCTGGAGCGCTCTCCGGTGCGCGCACCGGTGCGCTGCTATAGATATATATATTTTTTTGAACCTAAATTACTCAAAATCCACTGGAGCACATATCTTGAGACATAGCAAAGGCACATCGGGCTACCAGTCCCTACAATTTTGCCAAGTTTGGTGTAAATCCATTCAGCCGTTCGGGCTAAAAGTGAAATCGACCGCCCTATGGAAATTAACATGGGGAAAACGCGTTTTGGGACCCCCCTTTTATCTCGGCCCCCGCTTGACGAATCCCCCCCAAACTTTCAAGGAAGGACCGGAGCTCGACGAGGCCATTTTCAGGAAATTTTCAGGCAGATTCGTCAACCGGTGCCAAAGTTATTCCAAATAGAATTTTGAGATTTAACATTGAAAAAAATCCTAACTATAACTACCTACTGGCGACCGCCAGTAGGTAATATATATATATATATATATATATATATATATATATATTCACTGAAAAACCATAGGTTTTACACACGTTATAGTTAGCTGGACATTTCACTCATATAAAACCAATATGTGTATATATGTGTATATATATATATATATATATATATATATTCCTTAGAGTTTCCAACGTTCGACTACAGCATACGAAGCAAACATGGAAAAGGAATAAAGCCACCAAGTAAGCGCGTTCCAATTTTCAGTGCATTTATTTGTGAATAAGCAGCCCACCAGTCGTCATGACGCACTTCGCCTCAGCCGAGGCTTGTTCACATGTCATGCAAGGAGAGTAGGAGGTGACATATTTAGTATGGGTGGTAATGTGACCAGTGCAAAATTATACATTTTTAAAGTCACAGTTGCATGTTTGGTAGTAATATTGGGCATAGTGCCCTAATTATATACATTCAAAAATCCCTGTTTCCCACACTAAATAACAGTGTGAAAAATGTGTCGATGTGCAAAATACGCAAGCAGTTGACTTATGCTTAGAAAAAATCGTTTTCTAAAAAAACATAAATATATATAGATATATATACACATGTCATAGTACAAAAATAGTATATGTACACAGTATAAATATTGTTAATTTCCTTAAAAAGTTAGAAAAGGAAAGCCATTATAAAAACCATTTCATTTTAAAACAATTGCATTGTTTGTCTAAAAATCAATATGGAATTCATTATTTGTTGGTATTGCACATGTATATATATATATATTGACTGAAAGAACAATAGGTTTTAGGCCATATATAGTACAAAACCTTAATTTACTCGCACAAAACCATTGAAATTCGCATATATAGTTAGATGCAATAACTATATATCGCGCACCCGCAATCCAATGCTGATGATGTCACATATTACATCATTCATGACATGGTCAGTGACATCACTGATGACATCACTGATGACAACTCAAATGACATCACTGATGACAACTCAAATGACATCACTGACAACATCACTGATGACATCAATCATGTGATAATACGATCAATCTCTTCAGACTCTAATATAACCTTAGATACACTCAGAGTAAACAGACACTCACAGACTGTCACTCATCCATGGAGTTACTCACACACATAGTCAGTCATGCACTGAATCAATCACACCTCCATTTAATCAACTATACAGCTATACACACCTTACTTATTCAAACATATACTAACACATATTTACTCTCTTATACAATTCCTGATACAAGTTTTCAATGATCCATTCAGCCACTCACACATTCACTGGCTCTTATACACAGTAATTTATATATGTGAACTCTCACATGTACTGTGTTTTATATATGTACTTACTTTGACATGTAGCACTGAGATATCCATTCACTCACCAATACACTCGTACACAGTCAACCAACCATACAGCTGTTTCCACATGCAGTTTTGAACCCATAGATCTAGTGAATCACCTGTTCACACATGTATGCACAGAGTCACACACCTCCAAGCCACCCCCACACACACACTCACTCTCCCATACAAATACTTGGGCAACCAATCAATAACCCATATAGTTACTCATATAGCTACTGATCAACACATGCAGCAGTTCATAGAACAACAGATATAATGATGCACAAATTAAGACAGTTTAGTCACTAACCCATGCACTCAGTGAGACACATTTAATCACTCTCTCATACAGTTAGTCATGCACCTACTAAATCCTTCATCCAGACACTTATACATCCACTCATTCTTTAATATGTAAGACATATTTTAGCTTTACAGAAACATACAGTCACTGGATGATGTCATCAGTGATGTCATCAGTGATGTCACTGACCATGTCATGAATTATGTAATATGTGACATCATCAGCAGTGGATTGCGGGTGCGCGATATATAGTTATTGCATCTAACTATATATGCGAATTTCAATGGTTTTGTGCGAGTAAATTAAGGTTTTGTAATTGCTAATCCCTAACTATGTATGGCCTAAAACCTATGGTTTTTTCAGTGAATTTCAATGGTTTTTTAATAGCAAATATCTATAGCTGTAACATATATTCTTATTCTTATTCTAATTCACAAATATATTTTATATATTTTTTTTAAGCAAAGGACTAAGATGCATTTACAGTTTATCACTAACAATGTTCCAGGCTAATGTATTTTCACGGGAAATTAACAACTGTCCTGCAAGTAAAATATTCCTATTTCGTGAAAAAGGGCGTTTCTTCGTCCCATGAGGGAGCCGTTGAGCAAAAGAGACTCGACCTGCTGTCTTAGTCGCTGATAGGCCTGATTATCGGATTTTTATCGATCACTTTATGTTGCAACAGTGGAAAACAAAACAGCCCTTGCCCATTTATTTTTACAGCATTCCTGCGTATTATACCCTACCCCCAAACAGTATTTTGCCTGTTACCATAGTAGTAGTTTATGGAACACTTACGTCAGCACATAGGTTAAAAATTTCACCACAATATGTTGCTAATGAGTGAGCTTCAGCATTATACTTCAAATTATAAATATAATTTCTATTGATGACTGCTACCCCCACAAAAAAACAGACGTATGTACTTTTTTAAATAACTTTTATTAAAACAATAACTGGAACTATAACTAAAATATAACACTACAATAAATAACTAGAACTATAAGTAACAAAACAATATAATAAACAACATATAATATGGAGTCCAAAATAAGTATTGTAGTTAATCTGCAAAACAAAAAGAAAATTAGTGTTTAAATTTAGATTGAAGTGACTAAATGAGATCAAAAATCACAAGTCAAAGTAAAACTTGACAATATTTATATTTTTTAAAATCTTCGCAGTGTGCCTGAAACGCTTCCACTGGCATTGTACATGCAGACTTTGGTCCATCCTCTTTATCAATTTTTGCAGTTTGAGATATAACGTCCTACATGTGTTATTCATCTCCTACTTTCTCCTTTCAAATTCTCTTGTAAAGACCTTAACAACAAATAAAGGGAACATTTTCTGCATATTTTTAATAAAGTATATGACACAATGCATAGTAACACCGTATTTATTGAATGTTTTGAAATTAATTTTCACAAGTCTTAAAAAAGGTGAATGCAAAAAAAGTTACTTGCCGCATATGCAAGACTGCTTTCAAGAGGAGACCCCAATAAAAAGGACTTGTGTGGAACTGCAAGTATGCTGAAGCAGTTGCAGACTAAGAATCCGGTCAACTTTGCAAGGGAAAAGTTAAGGAGATTGAGAGCGGCTCCTTCTGCTTCATGAGAAGGCCCTAGTACCAGTGGAGCAACACCGTCAACCTCTAGAGCACAGCCTAATATTTGTCCCCAATTTGAAACCCTTTAAGAGAAAAAGTAAGAAGGTTGGGAGCTTTGTATGCCATCCTAATATCTAATTATCCATAGTTATACAGAGATCCGCCCTGTATCAGACTCATATGTACAAGTGTATATTGTAGATTATCTGCCACCGAAAACCTCTCAAGTACCTATATCCGTTACTTTTTAACTTCGTTGAGTAGTCATATTGTGAGTATTTACCTTAAAGTTGTTAACTTTTTATTGATTATTGCTCTTTGAGATATTCCCTGTCTACAAACAGAGAAGAATAGGAATATTCTGTCTCCCTTTGCAGATAGTGAAGGATAGGTAATGCGGACTTTTGTCCCCCGTTGTAATCCGTCATACCTGTTTTTCTCCCCACTGATTGATTGATTGGCTGGACATTTATTGTTCAAGGAATAGTTCTCTCGAGGTATTCTTTGTTTGTAAATAACGTGGAATAGAAATGTTCTGTCTAGTCTTTGCAAGTAGTGAAGGGTGGGTAATGCGGACCTTTGTCCCTCGTTGTAATCTGTCATACCCATCTACTCCCCACTGATTGAGAAACTAGTTCCACCTGGACCATTTATTAGAGGTACATCATCTGGCTCAACCAGAGAGTACCCCTAATAAAGAAGACATATGTAAAAAACGAAGTAATCACTGTATCCTGTTAAACAGAAACTTTAGCATGAAATACACTTGAAAAGAAAGGGAAAGAAATCAAACAAAATCAGTGGGCCACTGATGAGTTTTTG
Organism: Lissotriton vulgaris; assembly: GCF_964263255.1. NCBI lineage: Eukaryota > Metazoa > Chordata > Amphibia > Caudata > Salamandridae > Lissotriton > Lissotriton vulgaris. Next base: position 2,096,315,015 of record NC_141691.1, on the reverse strand, counting down.
ACTTCGCTAGAAATAAGAAACATGAAAGTAGTGAAAAAAGCCAAGCTTGACGTTACGGCAGCCACGAGGTAGCTAGGCTCTGCCACCCCCCCCCCCCACTGCTCCAAGCATGTCTATCCCTCCGCCCGCCACGCCCATTAACGGTAACATGAAATAGATACAAATCAGCAGATACCTACCCCCATTCCGGAAACTCCCGAAGTGCAACAGGGCCACGGTTACGCCCATCCGGAAGATGAGGCCTCGACACGTGCAGGGCGGGGCCCAGCTAACCGCCATCTGCCGTGGCGTGGATGGGCCGAAATGTACTGGTCTCCCGATTCCCTTCTTCTTCCGCCTTGCAGGCCACGGGGGGATGTCTTGCCTCTGCCTCCGTCCCCCCCCTTCTTATCGCCTGGTCCGGACATCACGGATATCAATGCCAGGTGTCGGCATGGGGTGTGCTGGGAGGGAGAGGCGGCGCGAACGAGCCTCTCCCACCCCCCCAGGTGGGGGCCCCTCAGCTGCACCCCCAACGCTCCACTCACCCATCAAAAGGGTCGTCGCGTAAGGTGCACCAGGAGAGGAGCCGAGGCTGACGGGAACTCTAGCTGCGACAACACTGGAGAGGAATGTTTTGCACATGCCACCGACCCTCCCCTCGTATCTCCTGGTCTGGCCCCGGCTTGGTATGAGCTCCCCGTTCGGTCCTGAAGCGGCGCCCTGCAGGCCACGGGGGGGGATGTCTTGCCTCTGCCTCCGACCCCCCCCCCCTCTTATCACCTAGTCCGGACATCACGGATATCAACGCCAGGTGTCGGCGTGGGGTGCGCTGGGAGGGAGAGGCGGCGCGAACGAGACTCTCCCACCCCCCCAGGTGAGGGCCCCTCAGCTGCACCACCAACGCTCCACTCACCCATCAAAAGGGTCGTCGCGTAAGGTGCACCAGGAGAGGAGCCGAGGCCGATGGTATCTTCTTCTTTTTTCAATAATGGCTGCGACAACACTGGGGGGGATGTCTTGCACATGCCACCGACCCCCCCCTCCCCTCGTATCTCCTGGTCTGGCCCCGGCTTGATATGAGCTCCCCGTTCGGTCCTGAAGCGGCGCCCTGCAGGTCACGGGGGGGATGTCTTGCCTCTGCCTCCGACCCCCCCCTCTTATCGCCTGGTCCGGACATCACGGATATCAAAGCCAGGTGTCGGCGTGGGGTGAGCTGGGAAGGAGAGGCGGCGCGAACGAGCCTCTCCCACCCCCCCAGGTGGGGGCCCCCACAGCTGCACCCCCAACGCTCCACTCACCCAACAAAAGGGTTCCTCCACTCTTGCGATGCAGCGGCACTGTACTCACCCGACAAAAGGTCTCGTCCACTATTGCGAGGCAATGATGCTCCGCTCACCCAGCGGGGGTCTTGTCCACTGTTGCGGTGCAACGACGCTTCTAGTTTCCTGCGTCCAGAAACGTTCTCCTCAACTTTGAAGATTCTATAAGAGCCACGGGAACCCCCGACCCCCGATGGGGAATGACTGCCATGATCACCCACGGAACGACCACGACGTAGCCGCGGGACGTCGGCGCGCTCATGCCGGCGCCGGCCTCAGTCTTGAAATCACCAAAATCCTGCAAGACTACCAACTTGATCAGTTCCGGTGGGACACCAGTATGACCCGGTAGGAGAGATTGTTGCCTCCCACCCCACCTTGACTAATGGTTCATGTGGCAGTCCCCTCTGCTACCCTTCAACGAAAACTTTTGGACTGCCGAAAGAGGTCCCGGTCCAACCACGAGTTGGTGGAGACATTTTGACTATACTTGGACCTTCCTGACCTCACCCAAAATGGCGCCGGTACAAATGAAACTCTCAACTCCTTGTTGTGCCCCGATTGCTCAGCCTTGATATCATGAGATATGTATGCAGTTTTTAGCACATGAATTGATATGGGATCAGACTGATTACACGTTCGAACAATGAATTGATATTAAGTTCTAATGCATCATTGATTACTGTATTTATTATTGAAGGTTGGAATTGTCGACACTAATGGTACTTGCTCACAATGAATTATCGATATGATTTTGTTGCACTTGTTGCACTTTTTACTATGAAATCAACGACCACTGACTCTGTTATGTTTTCCACAAATAAATACCCCCCCCCCATTTACAGTTCCAGCCTGCTCCGTGGCCGGCCCACGGGGTTGTAGGCCCGTATTTGGGCACCAACATTTTTATCAAAGGTTTTTGAAAAAGCAAACGTAGTTGTAACGCGTAGATTGGTAAGTTTCGAAGAAATGGCCACTGTTTCCGATTTTAAAAAAAAAAGCAGGTGAAATCAAGCAGCTCAATTAGTTAAGGGTTAAAAAGTATAGTACGCAGAAACATTGAAAATATGAATGGTCCAGGTTTGTTGTATGTGTTTTTCATTTTTGTACAGTATAAAGCAATCGATAAAGATCCTGGTATTTACCCTCTACTTTATATGCTACCTGTATCAGGGAAGTGGTTTTAAATGCCCCTAAGCCACCCCGAAGGAATGTCACCTGGCCCCCCTAGTTTGAACGAAAACGACCCCGTACCACTAAAGGTTATCTCTCTTCCTCAAAAATGACAAAAATTACTTTCTAGGACGTTTTGGACATTGATGATTTTCATATGATCTATTTATTAAAGTAATACTCATCTCTCCGCATGAAATTAATTTTCAACATGCTACACAAGTCAATCTCATCTGCCCAAAGTTCTTTTGCAGATTTGGGACCGTTACCCTTGCCTCTGACTCACTTATTGCTAAGTCATTGATGGATATTTTTGCCGAAAGGGGATTATCCACCAAATCTCGAAGTTGTGCTTTAGAATAATTAAGAGGGTGCCACCTCTCCATGTGCCGATGCATGGTATGATTACCATAGCTATATTTTTTTTCGGTCCCTCTCGAGAGTATTTTTTTTTGCAGATGAGGCAGGTAACGAACCTGGCATTAACTTTCTTTTCATGAGAAGGAAAAGAAAAAAATTGCCGGATAAAATTCACTTTCACATGGGACGTTCTTGGCATTTCTTTCAGAAACTTTTACATCACTGTGTCATTTCTTTGTCTATCCTGGTTAAAGCAATGTCATATAAATAGTTGTTTAAAAAGTTTTTTTTTAACGTGTTTACTTTGTTGGAGCGTTGAATATATTTATAAGTTATTAAAGTGTTATAATCCTACTACTTTGTTGGAGTGTTATATATTTTTAATGTGACACATAATTGTGAAGACTTTGATGTACAAAAAGGCATCCCTGGAATCTTCCGCTTCAGGCTAGGTCCCACACACCCTTACAGTGAGAGTCCCCTCCCCAATCACAATACAGGATCGTTATCAGATAGTAGGAATGCGTGTGGTGTGACGGATCTCATGAGGTGGCGACCTTGATCTACTGTAACTCCTTTGAACAGGGGTGATTCTTTACAGTTGGGGCCATAAACTACATCCGCAGGGCTAGGTGATAGCCTGGGACCGGCCTGGACAATCAGACACAGAGGAAGAGGAGTGTCAGAGGGTGTGGTAGTGAATAGGGTGAAAGGGAGGTGTCGGGCGGGCACAGGGTGTGATACTCAGGGAAGAGCAGCGCAGATGGGGGGAAGTTTATGGCCCATGCATGAAAGAGAGAGCAGGGGTGACCAGTGCGTGGGGAGATGCTTGCGAGGGTGGGGAGCCATGCTGAGGATCTGCGGCGTACAGAGAGTGGGTCTGGTCAAGGCATCTAAAATGGCTGCCGTGCTCGACAAAAGTGTGGCATTGGAAAAAAAGCAAGATGGCGCACACAATGTTTATCAATACGGATTAATTTATAACACTTATTTTTAACAATATATTTACTCGCAGTGTCAAAATGGCGATCAACACTTCCTAATTTCCTTCGAATCGAACGTTAACAGAAGTCAAGCGGCAAACAAAAAAAAAACGCTCACGCGCAACCGCTGGAAGACAAGTATCAACATATATGAGCCTCCTCAACCACCCTCAGAAAACATAGGGGGTCAGGATACGTCTCCCATACCCCCTTATACCCAATACTCACATTGCTTTTCCTCCATCTAGTAATTTAATTAAATCGAAACACAAAATGGCGAATTCACGTTTCGCTACCAGTTTGCGACCCGGTTCGCGAACCGAGAAGCGCTTCTACCGCGAAAAGTCAATTTTTTTTATCTGCCCCACGGGACCCTTTAATAACCCCAACATCATTCCTAGGGGGTCAAGAGGGGTCTACCTTGCCCCCTTTCATTAAATTCCCGTTCGTTTTTCTCCTCCTCTTGTCTCTCGATCCTACCGAGAGACAAGATGGCGGCCGCACCAGACTGTTTAGATTGTTGACAGACACCGGAGAGCCAATCAGCTTCGCTTTGCAAAGCTCCGTTACACAAAAAGTACGCGATCTGAAGCGCTATCTGGGACGCTGTCACAGATATATCTGTTTTTTTAAATGTTAATTTCTCAAAATCCACTGGAGCACATATATTGAGACCCAGCAAAGGCACATCGGGCTAACAGTCCCTACAATTTTGCCAAGTTTCGTGTAAATCCATTCAGCCGTTCGAGCTAAAAGTGAGGTCAAAGGCCCTATGGAAAAATGAATGGGAAAAACGCGTTTTGGGACCCCCCTTTTTTCTCGGCCCCCCCTTAACGGAACCCCCCCTAAATCTTTAGGGGCTGCTCAGAAACAAAATGTGCCATTTTCCTGAAAATTTCAGCCGATTCCGTCCACAAACGCCAAAGTTATTAGACATAGAATTTTCAAAAGTTCCATAGAGAAAAAATCCTAACTATATATACCTACTGGCGACCGCCACTAGGTAATATATATATATATATATATATATATATTCACTGAAAAAACCATAGGTTTTACACACGTTATAGTTAGGAAGTAGCATTTGAAAAACCTATGAAATTCACTGAAAAAACTATAGGTTTGACACCAGTTATAGTTAGCTGGAAATTTTACTGACATAAAACCAATGAAATTCCACGTTATATTTAGTTGGACTCACTATAACTTGCGCGTGTAATGCACTGCTGATGACATCACATATTACATTACTCATGACATGGTCAGTGACGTCACTAATGAGATCACTGATGATACCATCCTTGTGACAGAGAGACTAACCTACTTGCACTCTAAAGTAACCCTTAAAACACATTTTGAAAAAAAAAACTAACATATAAAAAAGTGGACATACCTATACCAGTTACAACAACCAATTCAGTAATTCCAACATTTATATACACATCCAATAATTCACTAACAGTTCTATATAGTCACTTGTATATATACTCACTGATTGTATATAGTGATACAGCTATACATCCTGTTATATACCGACAGACATCCAAAAGTAAATCACACACATATTCACACTTGCAAATAAACTAATAAACATCCATTTATTTACATAGACAGATATACACACAGTAGCACCTTACTTCTAAGTAAACTTACAATTACTTACTCTTTTAAACAATCACTTATAGAAACACATACTTATTTAAACAGGAACTCTTGCAATCTCTCACTGTCACATATACTCACTTATATATATCAATACTTACATAAACTAGATTAAAACATATATCGTTACTGATAAACAGACTAGTGAGGCAGGCATTCACTCACTAACACACACATATACACACTCAGCCATCCATACAGTCCACCACATCCATTAAGACACTTATTTAAACATTTATTTTTACATCGACCTCTACATATACATATATAAAACATATTTATTTTTTAAAAAGACAGACATTCACTAGATGGTGTTATCAGTGATCTCATGAGTGATGTAATATGTGATGTCATCAGCAGTGCATTACACGCGCAAGTTATAGTGAGTCCAACTAACTATAACGTGGAATTTCATTGGTTTTATGTCAGTAAAATTTCCAGCTAACTATAACTGGTGTCAAACCTATGGTTTTTTCAGTGAATTTCATAGGTTTTTCAAATGCTACTTCCTAACTATAACGTGTGTAAAACCTATGGTTTTTTCAGTGAATTTCATAGTTTTTTTGAATGCTAGTTCCTAAGTATGTAATCACGTTCGTAACTAGTTAGTGTCACCGCCTACACGTCCGGAGAAGCGCATGTAAAGTCATGTGACTTGAAAACAAGACTTCCAATTGGTTCTTAGTAGTTTCTGTTCTGGAATTTACACGAAGCACTCCACCCACTTTCCTCACAATCTTTTCTACTCTCAAGAGACAACAACGTCGAGCATCTTCCGGAAAACTTTGCTGAAATGGCTGCCCTTCCGCATTCATCTTCCGAATCTGAAGGAAATGAGCGACCACCGTTAAGAAGAAAAAAGGAATCTTTCATTTGGCAATTTTTTACTTATCCTGAAGATCAAAAGAAAGTGAATGCGCCAAAAGTAACCTGCACGATATGCAATTCGGAGCTCTCAAGGGGAAATCCAAATAAAAAATATTCCTTTTCTATACACACCATGCAGCGGCATGTTAAACAAAGGCATCCTGAGCATTATGCAAAAGCATCGACAAGAGCCCTGGCCACGATATTACCATCAGAGGAGGCCAGCACATCTTCTGGTGGACGACCTGTATCTCCATCGAGTGCTGAGATGGACTTGAGACCATATCTTGCGAAGGTGCATATGAAATGCAACGAGTGTGGAGAAATTCTTTTGTATGGAGAGCAGAGCCTCGTTCTTATTAAACTCAAAATTGAAAGTCACAAATGCCCCAAGAAAAGATAAATTTCTTCACTTCATTTTCATACTATTACATACTGAAAAATGTAGTAGCAACTTTAAGAAATCGAAAGCATCATAACGCTTCTTTCCCAAAAAAAAAAAAAAAAAAGTTATTTTCAGAACTAACTCTTTCTACCAAAACGTGCTCCAAGAGCATATTATGAGATGTTTTTTCGCCGCTTTATTTTAGTGCGAGACCGGGTGCGCACACACTCCTATCGCGTACAGGACCTGACACTTGCATGTGAAGTCATGTGACTTCTAAACAACACTTCTAATTGGTTCTTGGTAGTTTCTATTCTGGAATTTACACGCAGCACTCCACCCACTTCCATCACTTTCTTTTCTACTCTCAAGAGAGAACAACGTCGAACATCTTCCCGAAGACTTTGCTACAATGGCTACCGTTCCGCATTCATCTTCCAAATCTGAAGGAAATGAGCGACCACCTTTGACAAGAAAAACGGGGGCCACGCTATTACCATCAGAAGTAATCAGCACATCTTCTGGTGGACGACCTGTATCTCCATCGAGTGCTGAAATGGACTTGAAACCATGTCTGGCGAACGTGCACATAAAATGCAACAACTGTGGAGAACTTCTTGTATACGGAGAGCAAAGCTTTACTCTAATTAAACACAAAATTGAGAGTCATAAATGCTCCAAGAAAAGTTAAATTTCTTCACTTTATTTGGATAGTATAACATACTGAAAAATGTCGTAGCAACTTTAAGAAATCAAAAGCATCATAACACTTGTTTCCAAAAAAAAAAAAAAAAAAAAAAGTTCTTTTCAGAACTTACTCTTTCTACCAAAACGTGCTCCAAGAGCATATTATGAGATGTTTTTTCGCCGCTTTCTTATAGTGCGCGACCGGGTGCACGCACCCACCTATCGCGTACAGGTGTCGAGACACGCATGTGCAGTCATGTGACTTTAAAACAACACTTCCAATTGGTTCTTACTAGTTTCTATTCTGCAATTTACACGGAACACTCCACCCACTTCCCTAGAAAACCAGTTTATCGAAAAACTTTTAAAGCCTCCTCTTATGAAATATTCAACATCAATCACATAGCAGAGTACTAAATAGCACTATATACACTCCGTCCCTTAATTATAAGAGACTTATTGCTATGTAAAAGCAACTTTTGTTTTCACGCGATAATGTGAAATGCTGAGCCTGTTACACAATTTGCTTTCACATATATGTTACTATTCTCCTTCGAGCACTAACACCGTAGAAAATACCACCAATAGCGGTGATATTTTTTACACCGAGAACGGGCGATTTCTATCGCTTAGAGCCCTTACAATTATAAAGTTTTATTTCCTAAGTCTCTGATCTCCAACTGTGCAACGTAGCTCCCCTGTGTGTCGTAATAAGGTCCATAAACAAAAACTACAGGGCCAGCATTATAAACATGCACAGAACCACAAAACGACAAGAGCCACCATGTTTATATATATCCTTAATATAATAAACCTCTGAGAATAAATACATATTTCCGTGGCACCCCATAACACAAATGTGGCGTCCTCTGACTCTGCTCCATTACCAAACACCGTACCTCCCCGCCCCCCTCACTTTTCACTAAACTCCGCACTCCACCCCACCCGGACCCCCTATTACAAACCCCCAACCTACCCTCCCTGCCCAAACCCACCATGAACCTCAAACCGCCCCTAGAAAACTTATAAGACACAGGATTACTAAAACTCAAAGAATACGCAACAGGCAGATAATGTAAATAGTACATAAAGGCACATATTTTTTCCATAATACTATTTAAAAACATGTTCTATTTTTTAAAAATCTATCATGCATCTGACCCTCTAGAACTGCTTTCAAAACGTGAACTATAAACCTCTACTTTTTATTTTCAAACCATACACTTTCATCTGACCCTCTAGAACTGCTTTCAAAACACTTTCAATTACATTATTTTTTTTTCCACAATTCATGTAATGTTACACACCTTTTCTAAAATACACCAGTCCCTATCATTTATAAGGATTTATTTTCAGTCTTCATCAGTGACACTTTCTTAACATGTAATAGAAATCACTATAACTTTTTAAACGACAATGCTAACGCGGTAAAAATAACCCTTCATTTGCTTTCCTTTAAGAATGCAGACTATGTACCCCACGCATGCGTTTCTTGATCTTTGTATTTGGCAGCGAATACCGACCTTGAATCGGAAGACATGAACAAGACCGCCATTGTCACATTTAAAACTGAACGTTGCATCTGCTCACACACATATCTTTCACTAAGCTAACATTCATAGAAAACAGCATTGATGTCAAAAAAATTGACCTTGCTTTACAACTCCCTCAAATCACTACCTTATTTTTTAACGCATCCTCCAGTTCAAAAAAAGCTACTTTTTTGATAACCACTAAGCAATATATAAGTGACTAGACTCCTAGAAAATGTATCAAATCATTCTGCTCCTCTCCACTGCATAGCCGGTGACCTAATTCTGTGGAGTTGCTATACAACCAGCGGTGCTGCGCCGTTTCCTTTACCATCTTGGGAAATTCAAAATGGATGTCCCTCCTGCCTTCGCAAATGAGCCGGGCCACTTATAACTATTTCGACAGAGAATGCTTCTGTACTACGGCACCTTACCACTCTCAACTTTGAATACTTCATATCGATTATCATTTCGATATTCGTATTTCACCTGTGTGCAGCCTGTATTTCATTGCCTGAGCTGTGATTTCACGTGGGCCCTGGATTTATGTCTTTGCAATTCGGTACCTCCTGAACCGAATTACAATCACCTCATGAATCCGTTACTTGATCATGAACAGCTTTGTTACAACGGAGGGTTTATGGCCTTTGCAGCGATACAAGGAGTTCTGGGTCATTGGAATATATTCGCAGCGGCGCAAGATTTCCTAACAGAGAGCTACATCGAAAACCCACCGAGCTGCCCTATGATGGTAAAAGATGCTCCAATAATGACAGATCATGAATGCTCCTTTCATCTTCTCAATTGGATGGCTGACATGTTTTCAGATGATAACAATGATTTCATGTTAGAGGCACTTGCTGCATACTTTGCCTACACAATGGACTGTTAACTCTTTCCTAACAGCGAGCTACATCGAAAACCCACCGACCTGCACTCTGATGGTAAAAGAGGCTCCGATTATAACAGATCATCAGTACTGCTTTACTCTTTTCCATTGGATAGCTGACATACTTTCAAATGATAAAACTGATTTCCTGTTACAAGCAGAAGCTACCTATTTTGCCTAAACAATGCTTCAATAACTCTCATACAAGCCATTGACGTCCTCATTTCCTTTTGGTTTTCTATATTCTTCACGTTCTTTTCCATATTTTCTTTTGAAGAACAGACCTATTTACTTTACTAACAGTGGACATTATGATTTCGTGTTGTTTGACAGCTGATTCATAAAGTAATGATGTATAACCAATTGCATTTGCATATATCGTTCCTAAACTGAAAGGCCAGAGACCTTCTTCCATTTATTAAAATATAATATACTTCCTTATAAGAGTGTACAATGTTTTTTTCCAACTATATTCATTTTTCTTCAACTATAGCGTTTGTATTCCATGTACTACTGACAATACCAATTACTGTGTTTTTTGCAATTTCTGTACTCATATTACATAATGATTTGCCTTTAAAACAGTACATTTCTAAATAAACATTTCAAATATTCACGGTTTCTCTTTTAATCCATAATCTCAACTGAAATGATTTCATATTGAAAACTATTCATGGGTTCCACATAACCTTAACTGTAGACACTGAAGACCTTATTTATAAAGACCTTCCGCCGCCAGTGCCTCATTTTTTAAAATGGGAAAAAGTAATGCACCAGTGGCGCAAGGCCTTCATAAATAAAGTCCTGAATGTTTTCTTTTCTCGACCTCACTTACTGATACTAGAACCTGCAAGCCAATTACGGCCCGTGAACTCTTTCTTAGTAGGTCGCGCACCGTAAAGACAGTTATACCACTGTTAACATTTTTTTTTTTTACTGTTACTAAGCACCGACACAGTTCCGCTTTACTCAGAGTTAATCACTGCTCCCACGCTTCTACAGGCCAGACGCTATGTCGTATTTCTCTCCTTATCACCCTTTCATCTCCACAATAACAAACAGTTCTCCGCCTGCCACCAGAGAACAGACTCAGATGCAGAGGCACCAAAGAGTGAACCCATCACCAACTGCCATCTCCGGCTGTTTCCATGATTACACCTCATTCTGCACCTTGCTGAAGGCACAGGTCAAAAGTTCATGTCTTAACGTTCTACAACAAACTAAGAACACTATTTTCCCTCCAGAAACACCTGCCAATACACAGCTCTGTTACATATCTTGTTTTTTCACATGCAATAGTACTTTTCGTTTAACATAAACATTAACATGGAACGTACTGTTCAATCTCCACTTGTTACAATCAACCAATCATTTTTATTTTTTAAACCACACCCAGCCTCTTCCTTTTTCTTTATTTAGAATTTCAACTTCTAACTACCATTCCACTTCCAGAACCGATCGGAGGACGACTAGAAATCCCTTCAAAATGAAGGTCTGGCTAATAGGACACAGTTATATTCACTGCAGTGAAAAATATGCAGTAAGCAGACGAATTTGCAACCTCAGCTTACCAAATGTACACATAACATGGATTTCCAAAAGAGGATTGAAATGTCACCAATTGATTCCATTGGTGAAAACTTTTATGCATCTCCCAGAACCAGACCTTATAATTGTGCACTGTGGTGGGAACGATCTAGGCACAATCACTGGGGTAGGTCTGGAAATGCTTCTAAAAGACACCTTTCGACAATTGATGACACTTTTTCCTCGATCTGCCTTGGTATATTCCAATATATGCCAAAGACAGAAATGGAATTGGTCCAATCAACATTGTGCACAATTTGAGAAAGCAAGGAGACATGTAAATAAATCTGTTTCTGCGTTCCTCAGAGATTATAGCATGGGTTCTATTTACCACAACAACTTGCGATACCACATGCAAGACGTCTATAGGAGAGACGGTGTTCATTTCATGAATGAGGGAAACAGAATCTTCCTCTGCAACATCAGGCTCTGCATCGGTACTTACTTATAACTGCAGAAAACACTCAATTAACACAAGGGCTCTTTTCAGAGCCACCTTATATCTAAGCATTCAAACTTCTGATTTATCTCCATTTTCACACTCTTGTGAATAGGTGTGCGCGACCGGGTGCGCGCACCCCGTTATTTTTTTCCCGAAAAAAAATATATCTTTTCGCGTTTAAGGGCCTTACTGCACACCCCGAGAAAACCTACGCAGCAAGACAATCTCTACCTTCTCCCCTTTCCATGTTTCAACGCTTTGAAATGAACAATATATTTACTCGCAGTGACAAAATGGTGGACAAAACTTCCTGATTTCCTTCGAATCGAACGTTAACAGACGTCACGCAGCAAAAAAAAATTCCGCTCACGCGCAGCCGCTTGGGTGCGCGCACGTGTGCGCGCCTATAGATATATAATTGACTTTAACTTTAATTTTCTCAACAACTACTGAACGGATTTACACCATTACAAAAAAAGCGTAATCTGCGAACAAGACTCTACAGTTTTGGCAAATTTCTTATAAATCCATTCAGCCGTTCGACCTGTAGCCGAGTCTAAAGGTCCTATGGAAAATAACATGGAGAAAACACGTTTTGGGACCCCCATTATATCTCGGCCCCCACTTGACCAATCCCCCCCAAACTTTCAGGGAAGGAGAGCAGCGGACCGAGCCATCTTCTTTGAGAAATTCGCAAAGACTCATCCACCAGGGCCAAAGTTATTCCAAATAGAATGTTGAGGATTTCCTATGGAAACTAGGTCCTAACTATAACTACCTACTGGCGCGATCAGATCAAAGGTGATTGTGGCAGGAGAACGGAGGTTTTTCCATATATATATATATATATATATATATATATATATATATATATATATATATATATATATATATATATATATATTTTAAGCTGTGTATCTTAAACTTTTCAAAAATATAGATACAATGTAATTATGCTTAAATTGTATCTCACAACACCAACCCGTATATTGACCAATCTGGTTCTCTCGCTGTGTGTATTATATATATTTTCTCTCTCTCTCGTTCTCTCTTTCTTTGAGCTTCACTTGTTTCCCGAGGCTGGGCTTGAATACATTTAATCCTGATTTAATACCATTGGTTTGTAGTAAATTTAGAAAGTGCATGTAGTGGATTGCAATGGTTGTACACTTCATGGGTGAGTGGTTGCATCAGCATGCTCCTGTCTTCTTATTCACATTTAAACAGCTGCCCACTGCCCATGTCAGCGTTCTCCCTTGCACTCTTTCATCTCGCCGTCCATCGTTTAGAACCCACCCATTTGCTCTGATGAAAAAGGCAGACAATTCCTCGCCTCTGGTGATAATAAAGCTGCTCTTTGGTGCTGTGTAGCACACTCATGTTAACATTTGGATCCTGAAGAGGAAGATTTTGAAAACAAACTGAGGGGATTTATTTTTCCCTTTGACTCACATAGAAATAGCGGAGATCTTAGGTGGAAGACACAGAATAAAATACAATTTAAGCTTAAAAAACCCTGAGAGTCTCCTGCTTAATTTATGCGTGCGGCCATGTACTACAGCATCTTAGAAAATAACCACTGAGCATCCCTTTTTATCAGTGACGGGCAGTCATATTTCCAGGGAAGAGGGCGGGGGGCGCCACACATACACCTCACTCACTCACTCTCATTCATTCACTCATGCATGCGCACCCATTCACAACACTCACTACCAGATACACATACAATCATACCAACACGAACCAAACAAAAAACTTACCTCAACAGCCGCTCTCCTACAGGAAAGCCTCAGAAGTCCCAGGAGAATTGGCTGACATTATTTTATGTACTTATGATCTTTCAGCCAGCTCTCTTCATCAATGGTCTTTTATTGTGTCATTAGCATTTTGCTTCTGCTCCCTATAGCATACTGCGTGGGGCAGTGGGTCAGCTTATTTAAGACCGTTTACACACTCGCACATTCGCACACAAGCTAGTTTCTTTCAATTCTAGTATTTTAATGTTCACTTCATAATTACTTTAGTATCGACATTGTGCTTATAGCCTGATGTGATAGCAGGGCACTTTTGATGTGAACACAGGGCACATTATATCTTTACCAGTTCTCGTCTCCTGCTAATAGTCTTGTAAATTCCTTTTGGAGTGGTCTTTCTTATGGTATGACATGTACGTTTGTATGGCACAGATTATCACCAGTAATGTCTGGCATGACTTGCAGGCAGGGTGGCAGGAGTAGCACAGGGAAGGGGGTCGGGTGGGGGGAGGCTTCACAGGATTAATTTAATAATATTAAAAAAATTAAACTTACCTTCCAGCCGACTGGGTCCCACATTGTCTCTGCTCCTCTCCTGCTTTCCGGCAGAAACAGGAAGCAGGCAGCCAGGCTCGCAGTCCCACCCCTAAGCCAATCACAATGATGCAAGCAGCGTTGTGATTGGTCAGGATGCTGCCCAGCCAGGTAATTTTCTCCATGAAGGCTGCATTGCAGCCTACATGGAGTAAGGCAGAGTGCGCATGACTGGTTTGGTCGGCCCCAGAGTGAAGAAAATTGAAACCTTCTCAGGGGTCTCACTGGTACACCTGGTAATTTTAAACCAACAAAGAAGATATTGGCACAGAAGCTGTAATATCAAAATACATATTTATTAACCTCAGATGAGGGAGACTACGTCACACAGTACCCTCAGGAACTGTATGAGGCATTCTAAGGAGTACAGGAGATGAGAGTTTTGTCTCGCATCCTATTCCAGTGAGATTATTCTCTCCTCGTCAGTTTGTCCGAAGTTCCAGAGTTCTCCAGACAATAAGGTAAAATTTCAAATATTAACTCGGTTTGTCCTAAGTCATCAAGTAACCTGTATGCAGCGGTATCCTCTTCAGAGTCCGACTGCGCCCGTGGCAGAGTGTTTACTTAACGTTCTGTGACGCTTCAACCAGGAATGATCAAAGTGTTGGAACAACTATTCATCTACTCCCCTTTCAAGTAAGACTCTTCCAAGACAGTAGCGCTAACTATTGAAGGATATAATGCCAGTTAGCAGAGAGCTTCTTACCTGTTGCTAAGGTGGTTATGCTTTACCCTCTCTTGCGCTTACCCTTTTCTTACCTTCCTCTTTTCCCTCCCTGTACCTTTTTGTGCACAACTGCACAGATGATTGACCAGCACTGGTCAAGAGCTAATCAGGAAGACACTACAACCAATCTAAAATAACAATATTGTTTATACAATTTGGGATAGAAGGTATATTAAGAAATAGTTGTCATCTTAGGTGATAGAAATGATTAATTGAACACAACTCACATTATCTATGGCCAGGATGCCTGTCACCCCCTCCCAACACAATCCCCAAGGATGGGAAGACGGACGCAGTTCTGAACTTTTGGAAGGCGGGAGGGAGTTACCCTCCCGGCCGTATTTATTAAAATATGAAACAAAATTAAAACATTAAAATAACAGTTTCATATCATGTACAATTTTCATTTATTACATTTCGATGAAGACACGTTCTTTGGCTAACCTTAACAAATCTCTAGTACAAAGGTTTTCCTAGCTGAGTCTAACATCCTGCAAATGCATACTTTCTAAATTAAAATTGTACATCCTAGCATTACGGGCCAACGGCAAGGTCGCAACCGGTGTCAGATCCCTACTACTTCTCCTTTCTACCATTCGCCTTTTCCCCCCTATTGGTGACGTTCCTCTGTGAGAGGCGCGGCGGCACCAGTGGGTGGGCATACGGATCAACATCCGTTCTATTTCTGCGAAGTCTACTGGGTCCTGACACATCCCAGGGCTTCCGCAGTCACTGAGGTCCTAGTTGCCAGCAACGCCTGTGCTGGTTACCTTCACTTTGGCTTCAAGCTGAGCTGGTGCTGAATCCACAGGCTGGATCTGATGTCCCTGCCCCTCTGGCAATGGTTGTAAGGCAGAAAATATATATAGTGTACAGAGCAAAAGGTCTTTAGACAAGGCACAGAAATAATCTATCAACAGAGAAGATAGTCTCAGAATACTTCCTAGTCTTAGAGTCCCCCCATACATTAGCAAGGCAACCAAGAACCACTTTCATCTATGTGAGAGTAAAAAAAACAACAGCCTTGACCTATGGCAAGTATAAAAGGAACTCTTTGGTGAACTGACAAGAGTACTAAGTCACCCAATCATAAGCAGCCAAGAAAGTCTGTGTTCATTTACTAAATTCTGAGGAAAAGAGGAAAACAATACAGACATACCCTAAATCCTTACATCTGTGTATATCTCTACTGCTAATCAGAAGACCCTCAACAAAAAGGAAATGTTCTACACTTGTAATCATAGATTTTACATTACTTGTACAGGACTGCAGAAACTTCTAAAATGATTTCTCTTAAAACAAGCACCTACATTGTATGCTTAGGACCATCCTCTCATGTTATAGGAGCAGCAGGAAAATCTAAAACTGCTAATTAACAGGGATTCTGAAAGTAAGCAAATCTCAGACTATTTAAAAAAACTGAGGCATTTCAATTCAGTAAAATCTATCATTCTATAATGTGTGTTTAGTTCAGCAACAACCAAATTCTCTCAGGTGATGTGAATACCTTTTAATATCTAATACAATGTATCTAAGTAAAATGCTGCAACGTATTGTTTGTTAGTCATAATTACTACAAAGTACACAATTTCGTTTTTGAGGCCTATTTTATTTCTATTGACTGTGAATTCTAAATGTTATCTTTAGCATTATGGCAATTTGGACCTATGTATAGTTTCTTACTTTGTCAATGTAATAGTAACATGTAGCTATGTAGCATATGTTATATAATTGATTTCTGGACTTTTTATTTAATATTAATTAAAAGACATTGTGCATAACAGAATGATGACATCATAAGATAAACAAACACATTGAGCTCCATCCAGACATTTACAGAAGGGGGTCATACACTCAGAACACACAGTACAGGCTAGCCATTCTTACAGAAAAAGCGCAATCGCTATTTACTCACACAAGTACCACCGATGTCAAAACCTCGTAGAAAATTTAAACACACATTTAACCCACAAATCAACACTTAGGAAAAAAACAAAAGACAGCCCACAGACTGTACTTAAACCAAACCATTTGTAAATACTAGTTGTAAGTCTGTGGACTGGGCTGATTGCCCTGAGGCACTAGCAATAGCTGGGGGTGGTGCAGAAACGACTGGGACAGCGTTACGTGGTGTTAAAGAAGGTTTTATTGGGATACCACGATGATTTTTCATCAATGTTCTCCTGGTTCTAAAGGTGAGCCTCTCCTTGGCGAACTGGCTGGGATCCGTCTTGGCGGTTGGTGTTCTTCCGTTTCCTTTCCTGGACACAGCTCGGTCTCCTAGGTCTGGTCAGGGTCCTGAGGTTTAGGGCTGGTCTTGGCTCCGGTCCCCCATGTAAGAAAAGACCAACAGAGAGGGAGCCGTTAGTTCAGCCGTCCGCTGGGGTAATATTGCACCGAAGGGACCGGGTGATATGTGAGGGTATAATTGTCACCAGTGAGCTTGTCACTCAATCCTAGGTCGGTGCAGTGGGTGCGAGGGAAGGGACAAGACAGTGTGGGATATACGCGGGGTAAAAGTGAAACAAAAGGGAGGGATCACGCAGGACACAAACAGGGGCTATGTACACTATCACATAAACTTGCTTTCCGCCCAAGCCGCCATACGCTGCCGTACCTGGGAAAGCCACGCTCCTCCCCCGGGAGAGTGGAACGGTGGCTCGCAGGGTCGTTGGCCTCCTGGCACTCCCTCGGTCTCTCCTCCTCTTGCTTCTAGGAATTCCACCGTATTTCTCCTTTTCTCCGCGCTCACCGGTTCCTCGCCTCCGTCTCCGCTCCTCGCCGTCTCGCTTGGGGTGATGTCACACGCCAGGTAATACACTTCCTCCTCCTTATCCAATCCTGGGCTAGTGACGTGCGTCGAAGGCCTGTCCTCCTCCTCTGAGTACGCCCACTTAAAGGAGCCATGTTCCTCCTCGTCAGGTTCGTCCTGGTCCGACCCCCATGTCTCAGTCTGCAACGAATCAGGGTGGACTAGGTCATTCCTGGGTGCCCACCACTCGTCACCCCTACGCAGCCTACCCACCCCGTTACACTCCTCCCCCCCGGATTCTCCCGATCGGGGAGAATGGGCATCGGCATGCGAGACAGATAATCCGCGTTCCCATTATCCCTCCCCTTCCGATGCACAACGGTAAAGGAAAAGGGCTGTAGGAACAAAAACCACCTCAGTATTCTAGAGTTCTGGGTCCGGTTCTTTTGCATCCACTGCAAAGGGGCATGGTCCGAGTAGAGGGTAAAAGCCTTCCCCTCCAAGTAATACCGCAGCTTTTCCACCGCCCACCTTATCGCTAGACCCTCCTTTTCCACGGTCGGAAACCGCTGTTCCCGAGGGTGGAGCTTTCTACTGATGTACAGGATCGGGTGTTCGATCTGGTCTTCTCCCATTTGAGATAAAACCGCTCCTATACCCGTATCCGAAGCATCAGTGGCTAGGGAAAACGGTTTCTCAAAGTCTGGAGGCAGTAACACAGGACTAGTGGTTATGGCTTCCTTCAATAGTATGAAGGCTTTAAGGGCTTCCTGTGAAGGGGGCCATGGTAAGGTGTTCTTGACATTTTTTTGGAGTAGATTGGTTAAGGGGGTGGCAATATCGGCAAAGTTCTGTAAAAACCGCCTATAATAGCCCATGAGGCCTAAAAAGGCCCTGAGTTCCTTTTTGGTGGTTGGAAACGGGGTTTCTGTGATTGCCTTGATCTTCTCCTCTTGGGGAGCTATCACTCCATCCCCCAACATAAACCCGAGATATTTCACTCTAGCATAAGCCGCTCTGGTTTTTCGGGCGTTTACATGCAATCGGGCGTCTCGCAGAGAGGCCATGACATCCGATACATGTTTCAGGTGCTCCGACCATGTATTACTGAAGATGACTATGTCATCCAAATACACAGAACTGTATCGGCTATGTGGGGCCAGGACCGTGTTCATAAGCCTCTGAAAGGTGGCAGGCGCCCCGTGGAGGCTGAAGGGGAGTACATTGAATTCGTATAGACCCTCCTCCGTGGCGAAGGCGGTTTTGTGGCGGTCCCCCTCCCTTAAGGGTACCTGCCAATAACCCTTTGTCAGGTCCAGGGTCGTTATGTATTTGGCCTCCCCTATGCGTTCAATCAATTCGTCCACCCTGGGAATGGGGAACGCATCAAAGGAGGAAACGGCGTTCAATGCCCTGAAGTCCATGCAAAAACGGGTGGACCCGTCAGGTTTGGGCACCATGACTATTGGGGATGACCAATTACTTTTTGAGGGTCTGATGACACCAAGCTTTAGCATACTATCCACTTCCCTTCTCACGTCCGCCCTTTTTGCGGCGGGTACGCGATAGGCCCTTTGCTTTACTATACTGCCTGGGGTAGTGCGTATTTCATGTTCTGCCAGGTGGGTACAGCCAGGGGTATCCGAAAACAAGGGAGAAAAAGGGCGGAGCACGTCCCCCAGTTCTTGTCTCGCTGAGTCCGACAACTCCGGGTTGATTGGTAAGAAAGCCAGGGTAGAGTCTTCCCTACTTTCAGGGAGTGCTAGGTTGGAGGAGCGAGGTATCGGGCCCAACCATTTTTTTAAGAGATTCATGTGAAAGGTTTGTTTACGGGTGGGTGACATTCGTAACTGATATGTGGTGTTGCCATACTTTGCTATTACTTTATATGGCCCTTTCCACTCGCTCCTGAATTTCTGAGTGGAGGAAGGTAGCAAAACCAACGCCCAGTCCCCTAGCGTCATGGCTCTCCATCTTTTCCCTTTATCGTAGAACTGCTTTTGGTGACTCTGGGCTGCCTTCAGATTCGAGTATGCCAAATCCCTCAGTTTCCCCAACCGGGACCTCAACTGCTGTGTGTATTCTAGAAGGGACCGTTGCTCGTTAGCCTCTTCTCTCTCCCAGGTCTCCCTGGTTATTTCCAGCAAGGACCTCGGCTGCCGGCCATATAGCAGTTCGAAGGGAGAGTATCCAAGACTGCTCTGGACCTGTGCTCTTACTACATAGAGAGCCAAAGGAAGCATTCTGTCCCACTCCTTATTTTCCGATGACAACAATTTCTTGAGGGTGGATTTTAGGGTTCGGTTGTATCGTTCTACTAAACCATCCGTCTGTGGGTGGTATGCTGAAGTGCGGATGTGTTGTAGGTCTAGTGTTTTGCATACTTCGGTCATCATGCGTGAGACAAAGGGCGTCCCTTGATCCGTTAGGATCTCCCTTGGAAATCCTACCCTGGAAAACAGTTCCACTAACCTTTCTGCCACATTCTTTGTGGTGGGACTGCTTAGGGGAAAGGCCTCCGGGAATCGGGTGGCGTAATCCACCACCACTAATGCATAGGTATGCCCCCTGGATGAACGGGGCAGGGGTCCTATGAGGTCCATACCCACCCGTTCCCAGGGATTGCCAATCACAGGGAGAGGTTGTAAAGGCAGTCCTGGAGGCTTGGTCATGTTTCCTTTCTGGCACACCTCACATTGTTGACAATAGACCTCCGTTTCTTTATAGATGCCTGGCCAGAAAAACAAACGCAAAATGTTATGGGTAGTCTTCTCTGCCCCACTGTGCCCAGCTGTCAAATGGGTGTGTGCATAGAACAATATCTGTTCTCGGAAAGCACGGGGTACCACCAATTGTCTGGGTTCTCCCTCCTTCCCCTCTCTGTATAACAGGTCATTGTCTATACTAAAGCGGGGGTATCGCTGAGGTGAGTCGGTTGTCAGGGCAACGTGGGCGGCTTCCCACGCATTCAGTAGGGTGGGATCGTTAGCTTGTGCGTACTTGAACCCCATGTCTATGACCCAAGGCTCGGTAGAGAGGTAGGCCTCAGCATGGCGTTTGTCTATCTCCCCTTTGAACAAGGCCAGGAATTGAGGATTGTCCACCCCTAAAATCAGTTCTTCTGGCAAGGACCCCACCACTCCAACTCTTACGGTGCAGGGTTCCCTCCCTATAGGGTGAATGGTTATGCGCGCTATAGGATACGTTTTGACGTCCCCATGAACGCATCGAATGTGCACTTTGCCCTCCTGCCCTATCTGACTGGGGTACACTAGTTTCTCCCTTATTACGGATTGTCGACACCCAGAGTCCAGGAGTGCTTTTACATGAGAGTGGTTCACCCGTACCTTGACATAGTATGACGGACCCATTTCTGCGCTGTACATAACTGTCTTGGGGATATACCCAACCTCCATGGGTTCCTCCGCGGGTTTTCTCCTGGGGCACAACCTTGCTATGTGTCCCCATTCCCCGCACTCGAAGCACTGAGGACCCCTTAAAGGCGGAAGATCAGGGCGGAAGGGCCTTGGTTTCTGAGGTTCTAACACTGTCTTCTTTTTGTCCAACTTGGGTGGAGGGACTGGGGTCTTAGACGACTTCTCCGTCTCCCATGGAAAGGACCGAGGGGCGGCCCTGGTATAGTTCGCTGCCATCTCGACTGCTTGGGCTGCGGTCAGGCCGGGATGTTGCCTCAACCATCTTTGGGTCCCGTATGGAAGAGCTTCCATGAACTGTTCGAGGACAATACTGGTCATGACCTCCTCTTTGCTCCTGTTGTCCGGTCTCAGCCATTTTTCGGCCGCCATTTTTAAACGTAAATATAAAGTCTTAGGATTCTCCCCTGTTATACCTCTTTCTTTTCGGAACCGAAGCCGGTAGGCCTCTGCGTCCATTCCGAGGTGATCCAGTATCACTCCCTTGATCTCGGCATAGGTGGATGTACCGGTATTGTTGGCGACCTGGTATGCTGTCTGGGCTTCTCCCGTCAGCAGGGGTGCGAGGAAGAAAGGCCATTTATCTTCTGGCCACCCACAGGCTCGGGCAGCGCGTTCAAAATTTACTAAGAAGGCGTCCGGGTCTTCACCTATAACGTACTTCTGGAGGGAGACCCCCGATGGATGGGGCCCAAAGGGTCTCCTGTCCGCCGACAGTGCGGCCCCTGGAGTCTGCACCACTTTCTGGAGGTTGTCCATCTGTTGGGTCATGGTGCTGCGAAATAGGGTTCGGTCGGCATCCGCAGTACTTATTTGCTGGCCAATCGCCCACTCCAGTTTCTGTTGTCCCTCGATGAGGGTTTGGATGACTTGTTCCATGATTGGGTCCTGTTCGGAGGGAATAGATCCCATTTCTGACACCACTGTGGACTGGGCTGATTGCCCTGAGGCACTAGCAATAGCTGGGGGTGGTGCAGAAACGACTGGGACAGCGTTACGTGGTGTTAAAGAAGGTTTTATTGGGATACCACGATGATTTTTCATCAATGTTCTCCTGGTTCTAAAGGTGAGCCTCTCCTTGGCGAACTGGCTGGGATCCGTCTTGGCGGTTGGTGTTCTTCCGTTTCCTTTCCTGGACACAGCTCGGTCTCCTAGGTCTGGTCAGGGTCCTGAGGTTTAGGGCTGGTCTTGGCTCCGGTCCCCCATGTAAGAAAAGACCAACAGAGAGGGAGCCGTTAGTTCAGCCGTCCGCTGGGGTAATATTGCACCGAAGGGACCGGGTGATATGTGAGGGTATAATTGTCACCAGTGAGCTTGTCACTCAATCCTAGGTCGGTGCAGTGGGTGCGAGGGAAGGGACAAGACAGTGTGGGATATACGCGGGGTAAAAGTGAAACAAAAGGGAGGGATCACGCAGGACACAAACAGGGGCTATGTACACTATCACATAAACTTGCTTTCCGCCCAAGCCGCCATACGCTGCCGTACCTGGGAAAGCCACGCTCCTCCCCCGGGAGAGTGGCACGGCGGCTCGCAGGGTCGTTGGCCTCCTGGCACTCCCTCGGTCTCTCCTCCTCTTGCTTCTAGGAATTCCACCGTATTTCTCCTTTTCTCCGCGCTCACCGGTTCCTCGCCTCCGTCTCCGCTCCTCGCCGTCTCGCTTGGGGTGATGTCACACGCCAGGTAATACACTTCCTCCTCCTTATCCAATCCTGGGCTAGTGACGTGCGTCGAAGGCCTGTCCTCCTCCTCTGAGTACGCCCACTTAAAGGAGCCATGTTCCTCCTCGTCAGGTTCGTCCTGGTCCGACCCCCATGTCTCAGTCTGCAACGAATCAGGGTGGACTAGGTCATTCCTGGGTGCCCACCACTCGTCACCCCTACGCAGCCTACCCACCCTGTTACAAAGTCATACTTACAAGAAGAGCTTCTCAATAGCAGCTCAAAGACTGTTCAATTTTGAAGAAGCTAAAATACACCAAAATTCACTAGATTTGGCTGGCAGAACACCAAAAATTGCTCTGCATATCACCACTTATAAAAGTGAGCAGAATAGGATCCTTTTTTATGTACATATTTTTATTCCATGGGGTACGTAGTCACCAAGGAAGAAATACATTTTTTATACCTAAACCTTTTTAGGTATCCCCTCCAGGGGAGCCGGCTTATTCGCTTCACATCCCATTATGGTACCTCCAAAAAGCAACACATTCTTCGATGTGCGCTTGAAACAGGCATGCCAAAAATATTGCAGAATATAAAATATTATACACAAAGTAGCACTTAAGTAATGTGCAGTTTGAATTTTATAAAAAGTGGAGAAAAGTGTCCTCATTACCTACCTACACAAATTGCAATTCATATATTTCCATATTACATAATCTTTGGCCTAAACCAAAACAAATCACATGTCGTCAACCTTTCCAAAGCACAAATCTCCAAAGCACAAATCTCTTAAAGCACAAATCTCTAACCTCTCACTGAATTCTCCAAAGCACAAATCTCCAACATCTCACTGCAAAGTTCTGAATGACCTAATGGTCGTTTTTAGAATACTCATGCCAAAATGTTCTCAGTCAGGAGCGGTAAACATTTGGAGGATCAAACCAGGAAGACCAGAAATATACTGGGCTGCAGAGACAGAGAATCTCCAGAATCTGTGCACAGAGTACCTCCTTAGTAGAGTCCTGTCCTGTCCTCCTCAGTAGATTCCTGTCGCCTGTCAAGACCCCTCCTTTGGATAGCCGCTTCTCTGATGAGGTCCACGTTGAGCACTAATTGAAGAAAATAGAAACCTTCTCAAGGGTCTCACTGATACACCTGGTCCTTGTAAACCAACAAAGAAGAGATTGGCACAGAAGTTGTAATATTAAAATACATATTTATTAACCTCAGATGAGGGAGACTACATCACACAGTACCCTCAAGTAACTGTAGAAAGCATTCTAAGGAGAACAGAAAAAAGGGGCCTTATATATGCTTAGGTTTACATAGGCATACAAGATTTGATTGCTCACCAAAGTGGGAGCGGAGTCATTTCTCCCTACATCAGCAAGAATAGCCTGACAGTTATTACAGAAGAGCAGGTGCATTCTACTAGCTAGGCCTATCTGAGCATGTGCAATGCTCCGGAAGAGGGAGAAAGCACATGGCAGGCACATGGCTACATAAAATGGTTGCCAAGTACAAAATGGCTTTCTGCTCATGCTAACATATCCCTGCAATCTTTAACAAGAGGGCAGACTCAGGAGTGGGCACACCACTCTTCCTCTGCCCCAGAGCAGACCTGCACACCCGCCCGTCTGCAACTAAACACTTCCTCTTTCTCGTAGTGTGAGAAGCAGAAAAATAAATTGGTAGTTATCACCATTTTAAGTTTCTGTTTCTTACACTGTGAGAAAGCAGTGGGGTGGCGCTCCTCCACCCTAGTTGAGGAGGCAACCCTTATTATCACCCTTGACGTTATCCAGGCACTGTAGCAGGAGTGTAGGGGTTTTGGTGCTGCTACTTGAACACCCAAGTCTTCAGCTTTATGCAAAAGTTGAGGGTAGGAGTAGCAGTTCTGATATGTAGCGGGAGTTTGTTCCAACATTTGGCTGTGATGAAGAAGAATGTGTTTTGAGAACAAGGTAACCCTAAAATACTATGACCTGGGGAAGTATTATGGTTTAGGAAAAGAATGGTCTTGGTGAGGCCTGAAAAGTTCCTCGGGCAGCAAAGGCTACTAATTAAAAGACTGAGTATTACTCAAACGAAGTTACTAAGCACTGACTCCGGATTGCACTCAGCAAGCCATATATGTGTGGATACAAGGTTTCTTTGAATGACCTCACATTTTATTAACATCATAAAAATGAACATCATCCATTTTTTGAAAAAAAGTTCTGGTGTTCACACATAAATACGTGACAGTGTGTGAAGTGAGAGTACTTAGTGACAATAACACTTTTACATCGCATTGAAAACAGTTTTCAACGACTCCCAATTAATTAATTAATTACAGTCAAGGAGCTTTGATTATGAGGTCGATGGCGTTTTGATCTATTCAAATTGAGATCATCCTCAGGACATTTAATTGAGAGTACGTAGAATCTAAAATTAGGAAAAACATAAAGTAAACCCATGTCCATTGAAATTATTTACCATGAGAGCAACTCTATAGTTAAGTGCGAAGCGCGGTAGCAGAGGAGTGAAGGAGTAAGGTTGGAGTACTGATGGCTGGGGTTACATTGCGCGTGAATGATCAATGTTGCTGCGCAAGAAGAACTGAGAGGGAACAGCATGAGTGAAGTTCCAAGT
Source organism: Lissotriton vulgaris (assembly GCF_964263255.1). NCBI lineage: Eukaryota > Metazoa > Chordata > Amphibia > Caudata > Salamandridae > Lissotriton > Lissotriton vulgaris. The sequence continues at coordinate 2,096,289,588 of NC_141691.1, read as the reverse complement.
CTGGCACACATAGGTGCATGAAGTAGGCGCTGAAGCTAATAGATAGTCACCTGAAGGATAGAGCAGCCATGACTGGAGGGCGCACGAGAGGGTGGGACAACCGGCACTTAAGAATGAATTGCTGGTAGGCTCTGGTGGAAGCGCGGTAGAGGACTGATCAGGATGCAAGTTGGAACATACACAAGGTTGTAAATTGCTGTATCTTAGCACCGGAGGAATGGTGGGCTTGCAGGGGAGGCAAACGAAAAAGAAGCACAGCCAGGATTGAATCGGGGCGCATGGAAGGTGTGAAGGTACAAGGACTTACTGGTGAAATTGCCTGTGTTGGGAAACTGAACCGCTGGAGGAAGAATTCACAGGGAAATTATTTAGAGAACACATCACGGTTGAAAGCGGCTGGCTGCAGGCATCAAAATCTGAATTAATTAATTGCCCGTGTCGGCGGTGCAGGAAAAAGAATGGATCAAGGTGAAGGAGAATTTACTGGAGTAAAGTCACGGGTCTGAACTGACCGAGCGTACGTGCTGTTATGGCAGGATCTCGTAGGTAATTTAGACAAAATCCAATGTGGGTCTGAAAGGAGAGAAGTAGGGTTAGTGTCCATAGGGAATTGGATGACCTCCAATTGCCTTAAATTGAACTCGGATAAGTCCGAGGTGGTAATCTTTGGAAACTTGTCCCCAGACTGGTCTTCCCGCTGGTGGCCACAGTCCATGGGTTCACCCCCCACTCCGGTCAGCAAAGTGAGGAACTTAGGTGTCATGTTTGATGACCGTCTCACTTTTCTCCCCCACGCAAATCAGATTGCCTCCTCCGCATTCTACAAATTACGAATCATTTAAAAAATCCTCCCTTTCCTTCCTACTTCAGCTGGCAAAACCCTGATTACGTCCTTGGTCTTATTCACCTTGGTCTACTGAAATGCTCTATTCCTGAATTCCCAAGAGAAAGTCCTCAATAAGCTGCAAACCATTCAAAATGCTGCTGCCCGACTGCTGGGTGACATCCCCAAATTTCAATCAGTCTCAGGCACCATCAGAGAATTGCACTGGCTCTCCATCAGGAACAGAACTAAGTTCAAGGCTCTGTGCATTGTCTATAAGGCGTTGCACAACCAGGGACCAGCCTTTCTCACTCAACAACTTGTTCCCTACCGGCTTACTAGGTCCCTACGGTCTTCTGATCTCCTCCAGCTGGAAGTACCCCGTACCAAACTGGTCTCATGGGGTGACAGAAGATTCCTAGTTTCAGCACCTAAGCTCTGGAATTCCTTGCCACTATTCATAAAGAACAGCCCCTCCTTATGGTCCTTTCGAAAACAACTCAAAACGTGGTTATTTGACCAATAATCACATCCTCCTGTAGGGCTGAATTTGGCAGATACTAGCGCCGAGATGCCCAAGGGCCTTCGTAGCGCTTTACAAATGTTTAAATAAATAAATAAATAAATAAGGGCAATGCCAAAGTTGAGCGGTGAAGGCGGCGCTGCCACAGGGTCGGTTACTTACTTGAAGCAGGATGATTGGAGGGGGAATTAATCCAGGGGTTGATGCTGCTGGATTAGGTCCGAGCGTGTGTGTTAGACCTGGCATCTTTGGCATGGTTTCCCCCTGTCTTTTGGCCTCTGCCTCCTGTATTTTTGATGCTGTCCTGGATTTTGTTTTTGCTGGTTTAGATGCTTTAGGCACTCTGCCACTGCTGTTCAGTGTCAAAGTGCAAGTGCTTCCTGTAGAAGTTGTTTTCATGATTGGTTATCCATGATTGACAGATTTATATCACCAAGAAGTACCTAGTAAAGTGCACTGAGTGTGCCAGGGCTGGTGATAACAAATGCTACTAGTGGGCCAGCAGAACTGATTGTACCACCTACATGAGTAACCCTAAAATGGTGTCTCAGGCCTGCCATCGCAGTGCCTGTGTGCAGTCTGTGAATTGCCATGTCCTCCTGGTCAGTGTCCCCACTGGCCAGGCCTTACCCTTCCCTTTCTGTACACATTGGTCACCCCTATGGAAGACCCAAGGTACCCCCTTGGGCAGGGTGCAGTGTATGTGAAAGGTAGAGCATGTATTTGTACAGGTGACATGCTCTGGTAGTGAATTACGGCCATTTTCGTTTTTCACTATTGTAAGGCTATCTTGCCCCATAGGCTATCATGGGGAAGGCTGGCTACAGTGCCTACCAGCATATCTTCCCATAGGAGCAAGATCGGGCATAAAAGTCTGGTATCCCTGAACTCAGAATGCATTAACACATCTTTTAGGAAAGGTTGTTTTTAAATCCTGTGTTTTAGAAAAGCACTTTTAGAAAGTTGCTGTTCTCTTGTCTGACCTTTCTGTGTGCATTGGCCTGTTTATGAATTGACTGCAGGTTTGTGAGTGACAGGGGCTGGGTGGCTCCCAGAGTCTGAGTGGGCCATCCCTGGGCTGAATAGCTCCATCTGCATTTAGAGTGGTGGGAGGGGATAGCAAATGTGCCTGAATAGGGCTGTGCCTGCCTTCCACAATGCTGGCTCCACCTCCTGCTTGGTGGCTGACGGCCCTGCCCCTCTCTCTGAAAGGAAAGGAGAGGCCAGGAAAACAAAGTGCTCAAGGAACACCCAGAACATGTTCAGACCGGGCTCAGCGCCATCCTGCACAAAGGGATCAAAGACTTTTAGGGGTATAAGTACAGGACCCCTGACTACCGAAAATTAGATCATCCTGGAAACAAGCAGGAACCTCTGCCAAGGAGAAAGCTGGAAGACTGAAGAAGATAGACTGCCCTGCTGTGTGATGCTGGACTGCCCTGCAGTTGCTTTGCTGATTAGGAGAGGGAAAGGACTTTGTTATTGCTTTGTCCCTTTACTTGAAGACATCTCCAAGGGCCTGTTGTGAGAGCTGGCCCCCTGTTTTGATGTCCCAGGAACAAAAGGACTTCACCTCCAGCTTCCCTGAGCTCAACTGAGAGAGCTATGTCCATCCTAGAGTGCTTGGGGCAGTTGGGGTGCCTCTGGAAGTTGTACCTGTGCTGGGAAGCTGGAAACCAAGATTTAGAGACTGTGCTACAGAAAAGGTATTGCATCGCTCGCTTGCGGAGTGCATCCCCGACAGTGCTAGGAAAATCCCGCCGCTACGACAGTCGAGATTGTCGCAGCGCCTGTTGCTGCTGCTGGAGACGTCACATCCTTTGTTTGCGGGAAGAGCACCACATCACGTCGCTGCGAGTGTGATCGCAGAGCCATCGCATTGAGGAGCTGCGAGAGGAAGATTGCCGCTGGATCACGCATCGTCGCCCCGGAGATCGTCGCAGCCCCTCCAGATCATCGCATCGTGCCTTTGCGACAACCAAATTTCCTATGGAACCTACGTAACGGAATCCACACATGTCCTCGCCTTCCTCCCTTTAAAAGACTGGATTCGTCGCAACACGCCCGCTGCTGCAGCGGGACGTCACAAGCGCCTCTCCAAGGACTTATGAGCAAAGCATTGCTTGTTTTCCACCGCACTAGCTTCTGCTTTGGAACTTTGTTGCATCTAAAAGGTACTATTGGCAAAACATGACGCAACTGTGAACTTTTCACGCAACTGTGGATTATTTTTATCGCAACTTTAAGAACTCTTTCGCAAGCATATTCTTGAACTGTGTATGTTGGATTTTTGTCATGTGGGTCTTGTGTAGTTTAGATTAAATACCTTTATTTTTCTAAACTGGTTACTGTGAGTGTTGGTACACATACTTAACACATTGCTTTTGGATTAGCCTGACTACTAGTGCTAAGCTACCAAGAGGGTGAGCGGAGATTATCTAAAGAGTGTTTCCTCATTACCCTGACTAGAAGCAAGGGTCCCTATTTGGACAGTGGTACCTATCTCTGCCAACTAGAGACCCCCAGTTCTAACAGTGTCATTGCCAAGTGAGTTGGATTCTATAAATGAAGTTGTGCAGTGGTAGTGCGCATGTATAGCAAGGCTGGAGATGGGCATGTAAACACGGCCAGAGATGAGTGAATGGAATTGGTGACCATGTTGGGTGAGGGAAGGGAAGCCCGAATTGGATCAAGTGGAAGCTAGAGGATATAATGTATGACTAAGAATAAGGGCAATGCAGATAGACAATCACATTATAAACACATATTAAAACAGAACAATTCACGAAGCAATGTGAGCAATGTTCAGGTATGTAGATATGAATATTAAAATTGATCCATACAGGTAGCATCTAGGAAAAAAAAATAATTATTGTAAGTAGGCAATGTGCGCAATGTTTAAGTATTTACAGGGTCATATTCCATTCGCCAATAGTGTTCAAACCACGTTCGATGGAACGACAGGTGAACATCAATTTGCATTCCAGTCTGTTTAGGATTCAGACAGGGTCGCCGCCTCTGTTGTTGGGATGTACCAAGTTGATCACTTGCCAACAGAGGTCTTGTTCTGCGTGTCCTTTTTCCATTTAGTGTTCCACGAGAGGAGCTGTGGTGACTTGACAGCGAATTCTGCTCCTATGTTGTCCAATTCTGGCTTTGAATTCCTGTGTTGTCCGACCAGTGTACTTTAGGTTACACGGACATTAGATGCAGTAAATTACATTTGTAGAGTTACATTTGGAGAAAAAATTAAAGTTGTGCATGACAGTATCATATTGAAATACTTTGGTGTTGCTTGCAAAAGGGCATGCAGCACTATTACCACATTTAAAATGGCCTGTAACAGTGGGAAGCCCTAGAAATGACTGCAACCTATTTTTTTGTGTGTAGGTCTTTGAACTCTAACCAGATGATCTTTGATATTACGTCCTCTCTTGAAGGACAACAGGAGGGCTTCCTTAGTGATATTGATGGACATCAATAATGGCCAGTGCATTTTCACCAGTTTCGTTATGCTGTTGGTTGCAGGACAGACAGTGGTTATGCAGGTAATACGTGATTGAGTTTTTTTGGGTTTGGTTTCAAGGAGTATTTCTCTATGGGAATGCCACGATCTTTTCATAGACCTCTTAACCAGTCATCTGGGGTAGCCTCCGCTAAGGAGTTTTTCACATATTGTGTCTGCTTCTTTTAGGTAGTCTTATTTGAGTTAGTAGTTTCTTCGAATTCTTAAGAATTCGCCAAAGGGTAGGCCATCCCTAAGTGCTCTGGGGTGGGCACTTTTTTAGTGCAGTAATGTATTTCGTTCTGTGGGTTTGCAGTATAGGGTGGTGCATAAACCACCCTCTGATGGTATGACAGTAACATCCAGATAGTTTACATGTTTGTTGCTGGAGCTGTGCGTGAATCTTAGGTCTGGTTGGCAGTTGTTGAGCCGAAGGCAGAATTTGCCTAATTCCCGTGTGGTACGATACCAGATCTTGAATACATCGTCGATGTATCAATGCCAACTTTGATGAAGAAGAAAGCTCGTCCCTATGTCTTGCTTATGCCGATGGGGTCAATTTTTGTAAGGGAGAGAGAATTGGAGTGTAGGTGTATGGAGGGTTGTTAGAGTTGAGGACGCTCAATGAGGTAGGCTGGTTTGGCATTATGACGACTTTGTAGGTGTGAATGAGAATCTTGAATTTGGAATGTGTCAGGAGGTTTCTGGATGGGTAGTCAGTGCAGTTCCCTGAGATAGGGCATGATGAGTGTGCTTCTGGGGATGTCTAGGACGAGTCTGGTGGTTGTGTTCTAGATATTTTTCATAAGTTGTTTGGAGATGCTGACGTATAATGCATTGCTGTAGTTGAGTCTTTGGTGTTGAGGGCCCTGATGAGCATGTGTCTAGTGTGGGTGGGGAGCCATTTGAAGAGTGTACACAGCATTCTGAGGATGTGGCATCAGGATGCAGTCAATTCATTGACTAGTTTGTTCATCAAGAGCTTGCCATCAAGGATAATGCCCAGGTCTCTGGTGTGTTCTGCAGGGGTGGGGGTGGGACACAGATCGGGTGGCCACGAGGAGACGTCTCAAAGGGAGTTCTTATTGTCAAAGATCAGGATCTCTGTTTTATCCATGTTGAGTCAGAGGCAGTTCTTTCGCATCCAGTTTGCCATGCTGGACATGTCGACAGTGCAGTTTTTCCTGGTGATGTTCTTCATGTCAGCAAGAGAGAGAATGAGATATGTGTCATCATTGTAGTAGACAATGCTGATTTTGTGGATTCTTATGATGCGGGCGAGAGGTGCCATGACTTTTCTTTCAGCCTTAGTGTTTGAGGAGTTGTCAGTGTTCCTGCGTTAGTGTCCCTATATCAGGCATATCACACACATGAGTCAGTTTTTCTTCCCCCACAGTTGGTGTTCCAATATTATGACAAATATCCCAATTTCTTTGTCTATTCGTGGCTCACTTTTGGTGCGCCAGTGTGGTTGTACAATATTCAATTTCACTGTATCAGTTCTTCTTCTGCCAATGTACCAATATTTATTTATTTATTTATTTATTTTTGCAATTTATACAGCGCGAAGAAATGCCCGTTGGTGTCTCGGCGCTAGATACTCTAAGTGAAGTTCCCAGAGACTAAGTCGGCTGCTATTCTTGACCAAACAGCCAGGTCTTTATTTTTCTATTAAATTGCATCAATACCAGCATTCAAGCGTAAATGCTCCCATACTAGTTTCACTAACTCTGTTTCAGTGTTGAGTATCCCAAGTAAGGTTATTGTGGTAGTAACCCTCTGTATTGGTGCCATTTAACATGCCAACTTTAGTGTCCCAGCGTCAATATCAATCACAGTGTCCCTATATCTCTGTTTCTGTGGCAGTGCCCTATTGTCAGTTTCCCTGTGTCAGTAAACATAGGTCAGCACCTATTGTTTTATGCCCACTGTCAATGCTAGAACAGCCAACATGTGGAACGGCTTACCTGCGTTCCTTCGTCATGCAAATACAGAGCCCTGCTTCAGGAAACACTGAAGGCATGGCTTTTTAATAAATAACTAGGTCAGTGTCCAGCTTTTCAAACCACCCTGCATGTGCTGCTTGCTGCTTGGGCGCCGGGACACCTCTGTCATTGAGGTAGCTGTTTCCACTTTATAAACCTCAGTATTATTATTATTAATAATTCCCGTGGGTTAGTGTCCTACTGCTGTGTCCAGTTGTTTAACGACACATGACAACACATGACACCACACACCACATGACACATGACAACAGTTGACACATGACACCACATGATGACACATGATGACACATTATGACACATGACACCACATGATGACACATGACACCACATGACGACATATGACACAAGACACCACATGATGACACATGACACATGACACCACATGACACCATATGACACCACATGACAGATGACACATGACACATAATGACACATGACACAACATGAAACATGATGACGCATGACACATGAGACCACATGACACATGACACCACATGACACATAACCCTACATGACACCATATGACACATGACACCACATGACACATGACACATGACACCACATGACACTTGACACCACATGACACCACATTACACATGAAAACACATGACACCACATGACACAACATGACACCACATGACACCACATGACACCACATGACACCACATGACATAACATGACACCACATCACACCACATGACACCTGACACATGACACCACATGACACATGCCACCTCATGACACTTGACACCACATGTCACATTAAGACACATGACACCACATGACAATACATGACACATGACACCACATGATAAAACATGACAACACATGACTCATGATGACACATGACACCACATGACGCATGATGGCACATGACACCACATGACAACATATGACACCACATGACACCACATGACACCACATGACACCACATGACACAACATGACACCACATGACACCTGCCACATGACACCACATGACACATGACAGCACATGACACTCGATACCACATGACACATGATGATACATGGCACCACATGACAATACCTGACACATGACACCACATGATAACACATGACAACACATGACTCATGATGGCACATGACACAACTTGACACATGACACCACATGACACAATATGAGACCACATGACACCACATGACACATGACACCATCTGACACAACATGACACCACATGACACCACATGACACCACATGACACTTGACACCACTTGACTGCACATGACACAGGATGACACATGAAACATGATGACACATGAAACATGACACCACATGACACAACATGACACCACATGACACCACATGACACATGACACCACATGACACAACATGATACCATATGACACCATATTACACTTGACACCACTTGACTCCACATGACACATGATGACACATGAAACATTGCAAAAACAACAAGTGATGGACCGAATGTGGATCAATGTCACACATTCCCCCAGTCAAAAGATCTGGGCCCAAATCCATCGTTTTTTGCACTCCACACATGAAACATGACACATGATGACACATGACAACACATGACACTACATGACACTTGACATGTGACACCACATGATACATGACACCACATGACACATGACACCTCATGATACATGAAACATGACACCTGATGACACATGACACCATGACACCACATGATGCATGACACATGATACCACATGACACATAACACCACATGACACATGACACCTCATGACACATGAAACATGACACATGATGAAACATGACACCACATGATGCTTGATGACACATGACAACACATGACACATGCCTTCACATGACGACACATGACACCACATACGCCACATGACACATGACACCACATGACACATGACAACACATGACAACACATGACACCACATGACACCACATGACATCAATTGACACATGATGACACATGATGACACATGATGACACATGACACCACATAATGACACATGACACCACATGGCGCCATATGACACCACATTACACATGATAACACATGATGAAACATGACAACACATGACACCACAGGATACATGACACCACATGACACATAACGACATGTGGTGTCATGTGTCATGTGGTGTCATGTGGTGTCATGTGTCATTGTGATGTCATGTGTTGTCATGTGTCATGTGTCAATTGGTGTGATGTGGTGTCATGTGGTGTCATGTGGTGTCATTTGGTGTCATATGTCATCATGTGTCATGTGTTGTCATGTGGTGTCATGTATCGCCATGTGTCATGTGGTGTCATGTGTCATAATGTGGTGTCATGTGTCACCATGTGGTGTCACGTCTCATCTGTTGTCATGTGGTTTCATGTGTCATGTGGTGTCTTGTGTCAATTGGTGTCATGTGGTGTCATGTTGTGGCATGTGGTGTCATGTGTTGTCATGTGGTGTCATGTGCCATGTGTCATGTGTCATATGGGGCCAATTACTGAATTTCTGCCGTTACCGACCAGAATTAGGCCTTTGAAATGTAGGTGGTTACTGATTCGGTAATATAAGGAATCGTATCCTAGTGTCCCTGTATCAGTCTTTTAGTTTCTCTGCCCTGAGTCATTATCTCAACATCATTACTTGTGTCCTTAGTCAGTATTCCAGTGTCAATATCCCGAGTCAATATCTAATGTTAGTATTGATGCTCCTGTGCCAGTGTTCTAGACTCCTTGTCACAGGTCCTGTGTCCCAGTGTAGGAAAGTTCCTATTTTTGCATGGTGAGCTCCTACTTTTTGCCTGATGTGATTTCAAACTGTAGGTGCACTGGGTCCCTGATAATCAGGTTCCCAGCGCCAGAAATCTTTACCAAAAACTGTACTATTATTAGCACAACTTCAGCCACCCCTGTAAGTCCCTAGTAAATGTCATCCTTGGTACCTAGGGCATGGCACTGAAGAGGGCCATATGTGATGCAACAATACTGTGCACACTGCCGGCTGCATGTCATGGTAAAGAAAAATCTGAATATTCGACATGGCACACAGTCCTGTGTGCCAACCTGCCCACACACTGCATGCAATAAAGGTAAGTCACCCCTACTGCATGCCTTAAGTTCTAAGGCAGGCTGCACTATATCATATCATATAACGGATACAACCCAACTGAAAGAGAAATAGCCCTCACCAGTGAAAACATATAATCATTGAAAAAACACCGGCACAACCACAAACTAAATGCCATTCAAAGAAAAGACAAAGCGAGTTACAGAGTCATTTATATTCTTCCTGAAGGGGCCAATACAATGTAACTTTGTTCTACAAGCTAGCAGTAAGGAAGACTGGGCTAACATTATTCTGCTTGAGTTTTCTTGTTTAGGGATGCCACTAAAATATTGTTCCTTCTGCAGGGTTTAGAAGCATGTTTTAGGTTTTGTTTAATTTTTTTATAAACTGATAGGTAAAATGGCTGGTTTCATAAGAATCTTCCCTAATATGTGTTATCCCATTTACCCACAGAGAATTGGTAAAAACCCTTAATACATCAGCCCCTAGTTTCTAGTGAGTCAGTATTGGTATTAGGTGTATTACCAACACCTAAGGCTTTAAACATTCAATGCAAGGTATAGTGAAAAGTATATGTGAAAAGAGCACTATCACCAAGAATCTGGGATAGTGGTGAAACCCTGACACTAGACTTTTGGAAAACATAGAACGCAGTGTCACTTGTAATGCTCTGCAAAAAAGGTTCATTCCAAGTACAACAAAGATTGGAGTGATATTGTTTTTATTTGCAGTGATTCCATTACATATATGAAAAGGTTGTTTGATGACCTGTCAAAATTGGTACCTGAGCTGAAATGCTTCCTCGGAGGAGATCCTTGCCATTTGCTAGATGGAATGCTGGAATCATCTTTACAATCTTCAGAGTTAATAAGGAATGCTATTGACTTTTTAGTCCATTCTGGTGCACAGTTTTTCTATACACTTGAACTAAAACACAAACATTTTTTATTTGTGCTTTGTGTGGCATCAACGAAAGAGGCATCCTAACTGTGTCCCTTAGCTGATGGTTCTCAGTCCAAGGGGCTATGAATGCTATATTGTCCATGTTGCAACTGTTTACAGAATTTTTGCCGAGTGATGATGCCAAAGGCAAGAAATGTGAGGATCTTTGGTTGGATAATGATAGTGGTGTAAAAAAAGTACACTCTATTGCATTCTTTGATTTTTAAGGAAAACGTAACTGCTGTAGTGGACATAATACAAACAAATCTAGAGTCTGAAAACACCCTGGTCTGCTAAGTGTTCAACATAATTGATGTAGATATGGAACACCTCCTTGAGACTAGGCTGGGCGACACCTTTAGTTACTTTGGCACTGCAACATGTTTCATTTTAGAGTGCTTGCCACTTGTAAGCAGAGCAATTTTGAAGAGCTATTCAGAAACTTTTATTTCTCTATTATGAGAAATGGCTTGCAATGATTCATAGAAATGTCTCTTCACCAACAATGACATTTGAAGACAATGAGACCTCACTGTGGTACTCTACAAGTTCTAGATCCCTTCCATAAAGGGGAATTTCCTCCATAATTTCAAAAGTGCTGCATCATTTTTGACCGCTTCTATGACTCTGAGGGCATAAGCACCCAGCTCAATGACAATGTTGCAGAACCTGCCCTGAGAATCGCAATCTTCAAGTGCACCAGTATTGGCATGGAAAGCTATTACAGTGACAAGAGTTAACAAATGGTGTACTGGCTGTTTTGGTGCTGCCCGTCTCAAGTGCCAATGTTGAGAGGGTCTTTTCACATACGTTTACATGGGAAGGAAAGAGCAAGCTCACATGACCTAAGACTCACTGGAAAAGTATTGTATGGTGTACTACAATAAGTTTAATTTGTAAAAATCTATTTGGACCTCACACACACTATACCTGCACTGCCTATATACCATACGCAATCAGTGCAGAAAGCAAGCAATAATAAATGCAAACCATTCCATAAACACCAGAAAAATACTGCTTCTGTTGTTTTTAATGGCAGGAAAATGTGCAACCTCTGATAACCACTGTTCTTTTTAGATATTGAAATCATTCGAAAACACTGAAAACCTCCCACCAGAATCAACCAAAAATAGAAACTGAAAACCAGAAAGCCTAATCATATGTGAGGGCATATCAGCATGTGCAGACATGCCCCTACAATGTCCAGTCTATTCTGTGATGTTGTAAGTGCTCAGGGAAGCCATAAAGAGTACATGGGCTGGATACTTATCAACATGAGTTTCCTGCCTCTATCATGGCTTCACTGATTTTGAAGGTACCAAACATATTGTCTTATTAAACCCTCACTGATGCGAGTGTTGGAATAATTATTAAATTCACATACAGGACCCTTTAGAGTGTATCCATAAAACGTATGTTATGTTAGTGTTTTGTAAAGCACCTGGTTACTCCTGTCTGGAGTGTCCCCGCGCTAGATTCCAGCTGCAAGCCTGGAAGCAGGCAACCCTGCATTGTTAATGGACAGAGCTATTTCTGAATAACCAGGTTTTCAGATGTCTCTGGAAGAGGACTTCAGAGGGTTCTAATCTGTGATTAGGTAGAAGCTGATTCCACTGTTTGGCAGCCAAGAGGCTGAAAGATCTGCCACGAAGATGAGCTCTATGGATCTTGGGAATTTTGGTCAGTGCTGTTCCTGATGATCTCAGGAATCGACTCAGAAGATAGGATTCAATCAAGGGAAAGATATAGTAGGGTGATTTCTGGTTGAGGATCCTGTATACAAGGCACATGGCTTTAAAAGAGACCCTCTCCTCAATAGGGTGCCAATGGAGTTTTACCATGGCTGGTCCAGTCAAAGTACGACTGGTAATATTCTGGTGACATGCCTCATTTGCAATGCAGTTCTGTCCCGAGGCACAGAGAAAAAAGTATTGTTTTGGAAACTATACTATGCACCGCCACATGCAGAGGTGGCATCCAATCAATTATAGCGTTGCTGAGGTGCGTCACCTCCGGGATAACCCACCAACTCCTGTGGCCAGTACATCGTCACAGGAAACTCTATCGGGACCAGAGGCGAGGGAGACGGTCCCAAGTATTCAAAACAATTTTGCGCACCAGAAGCTAGTGTGCATTTATTGTGGTGCACTAATTTGTTATGGGGAGAGGAGTATCATTTTAATTAATAGAGCATTTGAAAACCACAAGTGCTCGAAACACTCCAAGAAGTAATTATTTTTTTTTGCTCCTGTTGAGCCCTTTCTAATGCCTGTTTTTCGTTGTTCCCCCCCAAAAAACAAAAAAAATAGAAAATTGTTCAAAAAATACAAAAAAATTAAAAAATGTTCAGAAAAATAATAAAAAATGTATAAAACAACAAAAACAATAAAAAAAAGTTCTTTTCAGAACTACCTCCCATTTATAAAAAATTGCTAAAATGTTTAGCACTCTGGCAATCTCTTTTTTTTTTATTCGCTTCCTGGTTCACGCGCTGGTGCGCGAACCGGAAGCGAACCGAAAAAAAATAATAAAAAAAAATAAAGAGCGAGTATAAGGGAAGGAGACAGAGAGAATAATGTTAAATGAAAGACAGCTAGAGGGAGTAACACAAAGATACTGTATAATAGATAATTATACAATGAAAAGATGTAAGAGGGTATAATTGAGAAAAAGAAAATAGATAAGGAAGTGAAAGAAAAAAAGAAAGTAGAAGAATAATAAACAAGAGTTACTTGGAGAATGTGAGTGAATGTTCAAATTAAAAAGAAAGAGAGTAAAGGTTGTGGAATGAGAGGTAGGGATAAAACCGGACTAAAACAACAACCCTGGGGGAAGGTGTTAAAAAAAAAGTGAGCGAAAGTAAATAGGAATAAAACCTATGATGAAAGACATCTATTATTGAAGTACCTGCATACATTGACTGGATCCAAAGAGCACAGTTCTCCTCGTGTCTTGAATTCGATATTTTCAATGTTTCCATTTGCCTCTCGTAGAAATTCAAGTAAGTCTTCCCAGCCATACTCGGCACAGCTGAGAGTGAGGATCCATGTGGGATTTCCTAAGTTCCTCAGCATACATTTTAAGTCACCATGACTACGGTACCAATACTCATTAGTACCACGCTTACATGCCATGAGATTAATCAGGTGAGAATCCAAAATACTGTCTTGCACATTGACTTTATCCATAAAGTCCCTTACCGAGATATTTTGCATCTGTACACCACTTTTCAGAATGTGGTTCACTGCATAAGCCAGTCCAGACAGATCACTTTCATACAGTAGATGAAACAAATAGGGAATGCATTGACGAAACCTAGGATCTTCTGCATACAATTGTAAAGTCCGGTATTCAGAAGCAGGAATTTGATCCGGTCGGTCATCATATCTTCCTCCTCGACCTGTTGGAAATAACTGTGGGAAACACCGAGCTTCCAAACTTTCCTCCCAAACACTAATGGGACTCCCTTTGGCTTGTTTCATTTGAAACAACTCAATAGCATTCCCCATGACTTCTTTGGAATGCAAAGGATGAACACTATAATCTTCATATAATTCTTCAGTTTTAGAGGCATCTACTTTCTCTATTTGTCCAGCACACAAATCATTGTCTTCTTCTTCACTTAGTTCCTCTGCTCAAACACATACATTCTTGTAGTACTCATTGTTTTTCATCAAATACAATGTTGCCTTTTTGACTTTCCTAACATCCACTAAATCTTGCCAGATTTTCTTACTCTTTGTCGGAACCCCATTAACTCGGATAACCAGAGGTACCTCTTCCACTTTGTCTACACCAATTGTATCAATATTTTTCTTCAAATCTAGTGGCAAATAAACAACTCTTCCCTTTAATCCTCTCTGTAAATCTGAAGGAGGCAATTTCCCTGTCTTAGGCTCCATTCGAACAATAGCCTGAAAAGGATGGACACTTTGAATCAAAATAGATTCATAAGTATTGAAATCCTTCAGTTCAGAAGGAATGTAAACCAATTCCAGATTATTATGACCCGCTCTAGCAGGCATCCGGTTTTGATTTAATTGGTTGACATTCCTTCTGAACTGAAGAATTTTAAGTCAAAAAACTATTTTTTAAACACATCAAGTAAGCAAATTATTCTCCCCGATTCATTGGGAAAGTGACTTAAAAAGGCCTAGCACTCATATAAATAATTGATTGCACCACTTTTTCGTCACTTTTAACATGGGCAAAATGACGTGATAGTGGCTCAAAGGCCTTGTAAATATGCCCCATGCTGGCTATGAAACTCTAGCAGTACATATCGTGAAACCTAAGTGACTCCAAGAAACGATTTTTAAACACATCAAGTAAGCAAATCATTTTCCCAGATTGATGGGGGAAGTGACTTAAAATGGCCTAGCACACATGGGGGCGTATTTACAAGGCCCTTGCACCACTTTTGCGTCACTTTTAACATGGGGAAAATGACGTGAAAGTGGCTAGAAGACTTTGTAAATATGCCCCATGCTGGCTATGAAACTCTAGCAGTACATATCGTGAATCCTAAGTGACTTCAAGAAACGATTTTTAAACACATCAAATAAGCAAATTATTCTCCCAGATTCATTGGGGAAGTGACTTAAAATGGCCTAGCACACAAATAAATAATTGATTGCACCACTTTCGCGTCACTTTTAACATGGGCAAAAAGACGTGAAATTGGCTTAAATGCCTTGTAAATATGCCCCATGCTGGCTATGAAACTCTAGCAGTACATATCGTGAAACCTAAGTGACTTCAAGAAACGATTTTTAAACACATCAAGTAAGCAAATTATTCTACCAGATTCATGGGGAAAGTGACTTAAAATGGCCTAGCACACATGGGGGCGTATTTACAAGGCCCTTGCACCACTTTTGCGTAATTTTTAACATGGGGAAAATGACGTGAAACTCCCGTTACGCTACCGGTGAGCTACCCGGTTCGCGTACCGGGTAGCGGTTCCACCGCGAAAAAGCGAACCGGGGCGCTAACCGGGACGCTGTCACAGATATATATATTTTTGGGAACGTTAATTTCTCAAAATCCACTGGAGCACATATCTTGAGACCTAGCAAAGGCACATCGGGCAAACAGTCTCTACAATTTTGCCAAGTTTTGTGGAAATCCATTCAGCCGTTCGAGCTAAAAGTGAGTCCAACCGCCCTATGGAAAACTCAATGTTAAAAACACGTTTTGGGACCCCCCTTTTTTCTCGGCCCCCGCTTGACGAAACCCCCCCAAACTTTCAGGGGACGCTCAGAAACAAAATGTTCCATTTTCCTGAAAATTTCAGCCAATTCCGTCCATCAACGCCAAAGTTATTCAACATAGAATTTTCAGAAATCCCTATTCAAAAAAATCCTAACTATATATACCTACTGGCGACCGCCAGTAGGTAATATATACTAAAAAAAACATACGTTTTTGGTGTGTAATAGTTAGCTGGACATTTCACTCGTACAAAACCACTACAACTCACGCTCCCTCAATCCACTGCTGATGATGTCACATATTACATCATCTATGACATAGTCAGTGACATCACTGATGACATCGCTGATGATATCTCCAATGACATCACTGATGACATCAATGATGACATCATCCAGTGAATGTGGTTTGGTTCGATATTTAAATAAGTATTATATATATAACAATCTGCATTGAAGACTGAGCGGATGTGTAAGTGTCTGGATGGAGGATTTAGTAGCACTGTGATTGACTAAGTGACTAATTTAAAGTGTTTCACCTAATATATGGGATAGTGATTAAACTGTGTGAATATCTGTATCACTCTATCTCTACTACATACATTGGTTACTATCTATGTGAAAGTCTATATTAGTTATTAATTACTTGAGTGAGTATATGTATGGGATAGTGAATGTGTGTGTGGGAGGTGTGTGATTGTCCAAAGATGTGTAAATTTTGGATTTAGTATGTATATGAGGTTAAGACTGTATATGGAAACAGTTGTTTGGGAGAGTGATTCTCTTTATGGGTGTGGTGATGAGTAAATATGTTTCTCAATGATACATGCCCAACAAAGTAGAAATATAAAAGGCAGTGTATATGACACTTGTATACAAATAAGTATACATAAGACTCAGAGATTGCATGAGTGACTGTATCGAAAACTGTATACTTGTAATAGTGATTTTATAACATGTGAGGTGCGCTTGGCATCCTGCGTGTTTTTAAACTTGTTACCTTGATATTCTTATTGTGTGCACTTTCGTGTCTGGTTAAACTGTACTTATAATTTTTTTTAGCATACTTGCCTTCTGGACCGTATTTTCTTGCCAATTTTTTATTCTGCTCGAGACGCCCCGGTCCACCACAGCCATTTAGGCTGATTGTTGTGGAGGGCGCCCAGAACGCTTGCAGGGAAGTCCTCAATTCCAGTTCTTTCGGCTAGCCGCCAACTTGGTCAGCGGTCTAGCTGTTTGAACCCTCCCAGCACCTTGAGTATTTATTCAGCCTCTTGATTGTGCTCTGGCTGCTTTGTGTTAGGTGTGCTTGGCATACTGCATGTTTTTAAACTTGTTACCTTGATATTCTCATTGTTTGCACTTTCGTGTCTGGTTAAACTGTACTTATATTTTTTTTTAGCATACTTGCCTTCTGGCCCACATTTTCTTGCCAATTTTGTATTCTGCTCGAGACTCCCCGGTCCACCGCAGCCATTTAGGCTGATTGTTGTGGAGGGCGCTTGGCATCCTGCGTGTTTTTAAACTTGTTACCTTGATATTCTTATTGTATGCACTTTTGTGTCTGGTTAAACTGTACTCATAATTTAGGCTGATTGCTTTGGAGGGCACCCCGAATGCATGCAGGGAAGTCCTCACTTCTTTCGGCTAGCCGCCATCTTGGTCAGCAGTCTAGCTGTTTGGATACATGTATTTAAGGGGGCTATGGCGCGGGAGCGCCGCAGACGCGAGCAGCGGGAGCACCAGCAGCGCGACAAAGGCAAGCCCGTCTGCGCCCGTCCACGCATGAACCGGGCTCAGGGCCGGTCCCCCTGGATCTTTTACCACAGATAAATTAGAAAGTTGATGTTATTCGAGAGATACTCGCATGGTACTGTATCCGTTGAAGGGAGAGGCTCTCTGTCCAATTGCTTTGCCCAATTCTCCATCTACGGGGGGGGTAAGCTTTTGTCCAACATTCTCGGTTCCACTCCCTCGTATTACAGCTCACTGTAGCCAGCTGCCCATTATATCATTAGACAATACAATCAATAGGACTTATAGACCTGTCAAATCGTACCCCGAATACTGATACGGATAGTGCCCCAAATATTAGGATGACGGAGCCAGTCATTCAGACTGGGAGAAAGAGAGGCCTTGAATGTGGCCTACTTAATGTTAGATCACTTCCTAGGCACTCAACGGAAATACAACTGCTGATAGAAACCCACAACCATGACATTTTATTTTTAACGGAGACCTGGACTGTGGCAGGGATGGAGCTGGAACTGGAACCAGCATGTCCACCGGGATATAAGGCCCAGGGTCAGGGGTACGGGAGGTGGAACGGGAATTATCTTTAGGGAGGAGCTGAATATTACTCCAGTGGATATAGATGAAGTCTCCTGTGTAGAGTTTTAGGCTTCTCAGCTAGGGATGATGCAGACCAGGTCGCATCTGGTATGATTTGTTACAGACCTCTATGCGATTTGAATGCACACCAACAACAAGAATTGATTAATGTTATTAGCAATATGGCGCTTACGCATACTCAGTTAATAGTGCTGGGGGACTTTAATTTATGGGAAAATGTAAGTTTGGATACAGCTTTCCATAACATAGTTAAATCCTGCGCTAATCTGGCCTCGAAGCAATGTGTGATGGGACCGACACACAGGGGTGACCATATTTTAGATTTGATTTTTGCAGAAGAAGGCCTTGTCAGTATGGGGGCAGTTATGCCAGTGGGGTGGTCAGATCACGGAATAAGACCTGGGGATAGGAAAGCGAGAACGCTCCTTAGACGAGATTGGAAGGGTCTTTTTAAAAGAAAGATATAGGCTGATGGTTCCGTGTTTCATATGGAGGCTCTGTTTACCACTGGGAAGCAGATAACTGAGAACTATACGGCATTCTATGAGTACCTAATCAAGGAACTGGATCAGCTTGGTCCAGTCAAAGTCATTAAGAAAAGAGGAAATCCTTCTGCCCCTTGGTACACGGAGAGACTGTGGAGCCTCAAGCTCTTGTGTAAAAATGCAGAAAAACAGTGGAGGAGGGAGTATTTGGAAGAATATCAACTTAGCTGGAGGTGCACAATTATAAAATACAAACTAGAAATATCCACTGCCAAGGCAGAGTATTTTGCATCAATTATATTAAATAGCTCCAATAAATCCAGGGACATATTTAAAATAGTGAAAGATCTTACTAACCCTGAGTGTACCATGAGCAAAATTAAACCGTCCCAGGAATTGTGTGATGTACTGGCATGTTTTTTTTTAGATAAAATAAACAAATTTGTGGAAAGTTTGAAGGAACAATCTCAACCTACCTCAGAGGCCCAGACAGGGGGGGCCAGAGGACTAAATGAGGAGGGCGCTATTGAGATAGTCACTTCCGGGGTCTCCCTGGATAAGTTTCCAACTCCGTTGGAGGAGGAGGAGTTAGTGTGGCCTTAGGGGTTTCTTCTGGCTCCCCTTTGTACCCACTAGCCCATAGGCTGATAAAGGAGTTTGGGACAGATATCTTTCCCATTCTACGACAGCTATGCTGCCAGTCTATTGACACAGGGATTGTGCCTGTGGAATGGGAGCGGGCTGTCATTACTCCACTTTTGAAGAAATCTACCCTTGACCCATGCAGCTATAAGAACTACCAACCAATTTCCCTCCTGCCTTACCCAGTCAAGGTCCTGGAACGTCTGGTTAGCAGGACCTTGTCTCAATTTCTGGAGACTAACAACATCTTGGAAGGGAAACAGTTTGGTTTCCGACCGGGTCATGGGACAGAATCAGCCTGAGTCGTGGTGTTGGATGACCTTCGGATGCGGATGGACAGGGGCCAGTCGGCAATTTTAATCCTGCTTGACATTCAATACGGTGAACCACAACACTCTGCTCTCAAGGCTGGAGACCTTTGGAGTGAAAGGAGTAGCGCTCAGGTGGCTGCAATCCTAACTGTCGGTTAGACGACAGGTGGTGGCACTCCCCCTGGACCGGTCAGAAATGGTGAAAGTACCTCATGGGGTACCGCAGGGGTCCTCAATCAGCCCTATTGTGTTTAATGCGTATATGCAACCCTTGTTGGGTATCATTAAGGCATATAACATCAGCGTGATTAATTATGCTGATGATACGCAGCTGTTGATATCCCTGAAGGGGGACCAGGTGGATCATTGGATTGTTTTCATGCTTGTATGCATGAAATGACAAAGTGGCTGAAGGCAAACTCTCTCCAGTTTAACAGTGGGAAAACGGAGGTCCTACAGTGTAGGATGGGGGGGATTGCCCAAAGCCTGCCAATAGATTTCTTAACTTCAGATGGCACACTGACCCCAGTAAACACGGTTCATAACCTGGGGATCAGATTTAATGAGAATCTTAACCTGGAGACCCATGTTAATAAATTAGTGGGAACTTGTTTCTCCATAATTTGAGGTCTTCGTAAGGCGCTGCCGCTGCTGCCTATTCAGGTTAGAGCAACGGTGGTTAGGAGTACCATCCTTAGCCTCCTGGATTACTGCAATGCATTTGCTTTTGGAATCCCCTGGGTATCTGATTTCCAGACTACAAAATATCCAGGCGGCAGCAGTGAAGCTAGTACTCTCCTGACCTCGCGGCTCCTCAACAACACAAGCACTGGCGGATCTACATTGGCTCCCAGTAGCACAGCGGATCTGTTTTAAATCTTTGTGCATTGTGTATAAAGCACTTTATAAACAAGGCCCTAAGCCTCTTCAGGATAGATTTCAGTGGTACAAGCCTACCCTGAATCTCCACTCCGCTACTACCAACTGCGTAAGAGTGCCCAAAATAAGGAGGGTGACCCTGGGAGGAAGAGCCTTCAGCGTGGCAGCCGCTCACCTTTAGAACAACCTCCCCTTAGAAATCAGGAGAACACAAGGCTTGCTGCTGTTCCGTAAGAAAATGAACGCTTGGTTATTCCCCAGGATATAATACGCCTCTCCGAGGGGGGTACACTTATATTCTATGGATAACATGCCGCTCTTTCATGTGTAGCTGACAGACTCTGGGCTGTATAGCTCTCTGGATAACATGCTGCTCTCCCGTGTGTAGCTGACAGCCTCTGGTCTGTAAAGTTCTTTAGCGCCAGGATGCCCGTAGGGTTACAGTGCGCTCTACAAGTGTTTATAATAATAATATTAATAACACGCTAAGTATAAGTTACTATCTATATGAATAAATAAAGTGGTGTTTGTATAAGTGTGTAGCTAAGTAAATGTAAGTATGATCAATTGTTTGCATAAGTGAGTAGGATGACTGCATAAGTGAATAGGATGTGTACTGGTGTATGTTGATGTAGGTGTATTAGTATATGTAATAGTATTCTATTGATCTTTGTTAGCATGTATGAGTGAATCTATTGGTAAGTGTTTAGATGTGTGTGTAGATGTAGGAATCACTGAGTGGGTTTTTAGAAACTTGTATTTGTTTGTGAATGATTTAAAATATGGTACTCTATATTTTATAATGAGTGTTGAAAGGTTATACTAGTGTATGATGGGATGTATCAGATTGTCACGTGGATGATGTCATCAGTAATGTCATCAGTGATGTCACTGACCATGTCATGAATGATGTAATATGTGACATCATCAGCAGTGGATTGCGGGTGCATAACTTGTAGTGAGTACAACTAACTATAACGGAAATGTCCAGCTAACTAGAACACCCCTAAAAAGTATGTTTTTTTTCAGTGAATTTCTAAGGTTTTTTAAATGCTAATTCCTATCTATAACATTTCTGAAACCTATGTATTTTTCCATGAATTTCAAGGTTTTTTAAATGCTAATCCCTAAATATAACAGGCCTGAAACCAATGGTTTTGTCAGTGAATTTCAAAAGGTTTTTTCAATGATAATTTTTAAATGTATTAATTTGTATATTTATTTTTTTCATATTGTGTTACTACATTTTTTTAATCGATTTATTTTTAGATATCTTACTTTTTAAATTCCATTACCCATTTTTTATATAATTTTTTTTAAATAAAAGTAAAAATAAATATATATATTTTTATTCTATATTTTTAAAAATATATTTATAAAATTGTGGAGTTGCGCACCCATAGCACACCTTACTTGACTACTGTGCGCAACCTAGCTACAATTTTAGGATTGTAGTGTAGGAGCCGTGTAGGGTGCGTATTTTCCTGCGCGATCGCTATGTGACCCGTACACAAGTTCAAGCGCATACGCAACATATACGTATTACGGTACGCGACGCTCGCACGTTCCCGCATGAAGTCATATATGTGTTCGACTCCCGCAAATGTTTTTAATGTGTGAAAAGATATATATATTATTAAGGCAAGACATTATCTGAGAAAATCATAGTTTGTAGGGCACTGGATAACCATCACTATTAGATTTTTTTTTTTTGCCCTGAAGTTCATTGTTTTGTTCCTCCCATTGACTTTTTTTTTTTAAAAAACCAAAAAAACAACAAATTGTTCAAAAAATCAAAAAAATATATAAAACTACAAAAAATCAAAAAAAGTTATTTTCAGAACTAACTACTGTGGTTAAAAAAAGAGCTAAATTTGTATTCTAGTATGCAAATGTTTAGATGAATGCATGCGTAGTGCATAATTGACTGAAAGAATGTATTTGTGGTGAATGGTGAATGTATAAGTGCAGAACTATAAGGAAGTGCTGCCGCATAGCACAGTAAACTCTCTAGCTACAGCGTGCTGAGGTACTTCCGAAGCACAGAGATACAACATATGTACATACATATGTTGCAAGTCTGTGCTCCCTCTGCACAGCTGCTTAAACTGCAGCCTAGTGGTGACACAGGTACCCTTGCACCATGGTGCAAGGATATCTGTGTCGTTTTTTTTTGTGCAAAACGACACACCTTCCTGCACAAAAACAATCTGTGAAGGCATTTTTCTCCTTCGATGTATGCTGTGCATTTTAGCATACATAGAAAACAGATGGAGGAGTATCACCTGAAGTTAGGCTGAAGGTTTTCCAAGAGGAGGAATAATTATTCCTTTTGTAAGAAACCCTTCACTCACCACCTAGTGGTGACATGCTTCATCATCGGGGTCCACCCAGGTGGCCTAGCGTCACCAGGGTGTGCTTCGACACCTGTAGTACAGTGGAGCAGGTTGTGAATGAGGGTGCAGAAAAATAAATCTTAAAAATTGTCCTGGTTTAACTTGAAAAAGTGAATTTTATTAAAAAGCAACTGGACAATATTAAAAATAAGGGGCGAGATACTGGGAGGAGAGTTACGACCTAAGTATCTCAATATGTGTCATGGTGAGTTGGTCAACATGTTTCTAGCACATGGGTAAATACCCGGTATTCATCAGGACCAAGGAGATGGACGGTGTGAGCCCCCTAAAAGACTAACCCTATCCTAAATCCTTACTGTGCCAATTGGCAAACTGGCCAAAGGTGGTATGCTAAAAAAATATAGAGCATGAGTTGAAAAACTATCGGTAGCCGAGCAGCGGAAGGTAGAAGTAGGTTATGGGCCACCCTCCTCGCCAGTAAACTAATACGTTGTACTGCGTGATGTACCTACCCCCTGCACGCCGAAGCACTTGACAGAACTACAAATAGTTTTTCAACTCATGCTCTATATTTTTTGAGCATACCACCTTTGGCCAGTTTTCCAGAAATTCAAGTAAATCATCCCAAGCGTACTCAGCCCAGCTTAGGGTAAGGAACCATGTAGGAGTTCCTAAGTTCTGTAGCATACATTTAATTTCTCCATGACGACAGTACCAATCTTCATTAGTGCCACGCAGACATGCCATCAGAATTTTCAGCTGAGATCATAAATGATCACCCCTCTGGTGCACTTTATCCATAAAATCCTTTGCTGAAATATTTTGCAGATGTACTCCTGTTTTCAATATATGATTGACTGCATATGAAAGTCCAGAAAAGATGAAATATATAAGGGATACATTGTCAAAACCTTGGATCTTCTGCATATAATCTTATTGTCCAATATTCAGATGCAAGAATCTGCACAGGTTGTTCATCAAATCGTACTCCTTTTCCTGTTGGAAGCAACTGGGGAAAACAACAAGCTTCCAAGCTCTCTTCCCATACACTCATGGAACTTCCCTTCACTTTTTTAATTTCGAATAATTCAATAGTATTCCCCAATATTTCTTTTGAATGAAGCCGATGTACACTGTAATGTTCATACATTTCTTCAATTCTTGACATGTGCATTTTTTCAATTTGTCCTCTTGATGGTTCAGCATCTTCTGTTAAAAGTATTTCTTCTTCTCCCAAATAAACATTAATATAGTACTTATTGTTTTTTTATCAAATACAAAGTTGCCTTCTGCACTTTCCTAACATCCACTAACTCCTGCCAGATTTTTCTTACTCTTAGTAGGAAAGACATTAACTAGAATAACTAGAGGTTCATTTTTTACTCTCTCTACACCAATAGTTTCAATATTTTTCTTTAAATCTAACGGTAAATATACAACTCTTCCTTTTAATCCTCTTTGTAAATCTGAAAGAGGCAATTTACCTGTATTAGGCTCCATCCGAACAATATCCTGAAAAGGGTGCACACATTGAATGAGAATAGACTCATAGGTATTTAAATCTATCAGTTCTGGAGGAATAGCAACCAACTCTAGATTATAATGCATAGCTCTAGCGGGCATTTTATTCTCATCTAACTTGTTATAACAATACTTACAAATAGAATGATCAGAACTCAAATCAAAATAAATTTTATCCAACAAATAAGTTGCAAATTCTCTCCCCTGATCATTATTTTCTCTTTCATTTTTTAAATACAGATCAACATTCCTAGTCTGATTTTTATAGGTAGTTCAACGACAACAAATACAAGAAAAATGTGGCCTTTCGCCTGAAATCACCTTAAAGTTTGTATTTTGATCATCAACATTTTTTGTAATAGTATGTTCCACATTCTCTTCAACATTTTCTTCTATTAATGTATCAGTTTCTGCACTCTCTTGTTGAGGACCAAAGTAACAAAACTCAATATCATCACAAACCTTCTTCATATCTGATACTGATCCATGCAAAAAAGCATTGTTCAACTCATTTAACTTTAATGCTGGACTTTTTGCATAATGAAATCTTCTATCTAACTTCCGTATTTGAGTATGATGTACTGCTAACGTCCTGAACTGGTAACAAACACTTTGACATACTTTTTTAGAAAGGCAAGCCAGAGAATGACCTTTCAATCCAGTTTTTTTTTTCACTCTGCAAGGGTCTAGTCCTTGCAACATCTTAATCTTTTGTTTAACACCTTTTTTAGTATATGCTCGTAAGAAATTACGTAAAAGATCAATAGATTCTTGTCATACACTACAAATACTACTGCAATCCCAAGTGTACACTGGGGCTTTAGGACATCTGCCTTGAACTTCATCAGCTCTGACTTCTTCTGCATTTCTGGGAACCATTGTTTCTTTGTCAACTAGACAACCATTTCTAACCTCATAAGCTCGACCACTGGTGTCAACTGCATGCAACAAATCATTGGTCTGAAAAAACCTCTCTTCATTAAAGAAAGGCTCTGAGCTTGAACTGTGTTTCCATTCCCCCCCAAAAAATCACAAAAATGTATTCTGTTAATTAATCTTCTTCTCTTATTTTTGGCCTTCATTAAATGCATTGGTTTATCTAGTGATCGAATTCTGTTTAAAACTAAGTAGAAAAGTTTCCTTTTCACTTCAAAAGGCTATTCAACAATGGATTCAATATGCTTTTTATATTTGTTCATATCTTTCAGCAAATTATGTACTGCTCCATTATAAAATATTTTTTGCCTATTTCTTTATACTGATTTTGTCTTCTTTTACCAAACGTCGTATCTTTTGACTGTCCATTTGCTTTTTTCCTTTCCTAATATTTTGATTAATTTTTCTGGTTGAAGCATTGTCAATGGTTTCAACCTTCTGAACATTCTTCCTGGGCCTAGAAAGATTTTTAATAAATTCCTTAGTGGTCTTACCAGAAGGTTTTGTCTTTTTAGCCACATTATGCTGGTCATCAAATACTTGTTGTTGAGTTTTCTTCAAGTAACTGTCCTTTAGCTCTCTTTTTCTCTTTCTTGATTTTGCAGGTATGATAACTTTATTTTAATGATGATAAACAATATCTATAAAAAATAAACATAAATAAATGTATATTAATAACTTTGTAAATGATACTTTTCTATTACTATACAAACACATTCTACATAGATACTGATTGAGGAATTGTAGACCTTAATTACAAGTGTGTAGGTGGTTAGACCACTAAATGTATACTGCATAGGAGTTTGAAGTTCTCCATGCCCTAAAGCCTGGCTCACTACATGAGTACAGGCATACTGACTGAATGAGTACAGTACTATAAGGAGGGACACTGGGTGAATTCATATTTGGTTGTGTTTTACTTTAGTGAATGGATTAGTACATGGTACTGAAAGAGTCATTATGGGATTACAAGAGCAGTCACAGGGTGTATACTGACTGAATGAATTCAGTACTATAAGGAGAGATACTGGGCAAAGTCATCATTGATTAAGTTTTACTTTAGTGATTGAATTAGTACATGGTACTTAAAGAGTCACTATGGGACACAAGATTAGTCACACTGTGTTTGCTGGAGTGTATGGATACTGACAGGAGATTTGTAGGCCAGAAACACAAGTGTAAAGGTGGTTAGACCACTACATGCATAGGGCATAGGAGTTTGAAGCACCCCGTGCCCTAAAGCCAGGCTCACTGCATTAGTAAATGCATACTGACTGAATGATTGCAGTACTATAAGTAGAGACTCTGGGTGAATTCATATTTGGTTGTGTTTTACTTTAGTGAATGGATTAGTACATGGTACTGAAATAATCACTACGGGATTGAAAGAGCAGTAACAGGTTGTTTGCTGAAGTGAATGGACACTGTCCAGGGAATTATAGGCCTGAAACACAAGTGTGAAGGTGGTTAGACCACTACATGCATAGTGCATTTGAGTTTGAAGCGCTCCGTGCCCTAAAGCCTGGCTCACTGCATGAGTACATGCATACTGACTGAATGATTACAGTACAATTAGGAGAGACACTGGGTGAATTCATAATTGGTTGAGTTTTACCATAGTTAATGGATTAGTACATGGTACTGAAAGAGTAACTATGGCATTGCAAAAGCATTCGCAGGGTGTTTGCTGGAGTGTATGGATACTGACTGGGGAATTGTAGGCCAGAAACACATGTGTGAAGGTGGTTAGACCACTATATGCATAGGAGTTTGAATCACTCCGTGCCCTAGAGCCTGGCTCACTGCATGAGTAAATGCATACTGACTGAAGGTTTACAGTACTACAAGGAGAGACACTGGGTGAATTCATATTTGGTTGAGTTTTAGTTTAGCGAATGGATTAGTACATGGTACTGAAAGAGTCACTATGGGATTGCAAAAGCAGTCACATGGTGTTTGCAAGAGTGTATGGATACTGACAGGGGAATTGTAGGCCTGAAACACAAGTGTGAAGGTGGCTTGATCACTATATGCATTGTGCATAGGAGTTTGAAGCACTCTGTGTACTAAAGCCTGGCTCACTACATGTGCACATGCATACCGACTGAATGATTACAGTACTGTAAGGAGAGACACTGGGTAAATTCAAAATCTGTTTAGTTTTATTTTACTGTATCGATTAGTACATGGTACAGAAAGAGTAACTATGGCATTGCAGAAGCAGTCACAGTGTGTTTGCTGGAGTGTATGGATACTGACTGGGGAATTGTAGGCCAGAAACACCAGTGTGAAGGTGGTTAGACCACTACATGCATAGTGCATAGGAGTTGGAAGCACTCCATGCCCTAAAGCCTGGATCACTGCAAGAGTAAATGCATACTGACTGAATGATTACAGTAGTATAAGGAGAGACACTTGGTGAATTCATATTTGGTTGAGTTTTACTTTAGCGAATGGATTGGTACACGGTACTCAAAGAGTCACTACACACTTGCAAAAGCAGTCACAGAGTTTTTTCTGGAGTGTATGGATACTGACTGGGGAATTGTAGGCCTGAAACAAAAGTGTGAAGGTGGTTAGACCGCTCAATGCATAGTGCATAGGAGTTGGAAGCACTCCATGCCCTATAGCCTGGCTCACTGTATGAGCAAGTATGCAGACTGAATGATTACAGTTCTAAAAGGAGAGACACTGGATGAATTCATAATTGGTTGAGTTTTCTTTAGTGAATGGATTAGTACATGGTACTGAAAGAGTTACTATGGGATTGCAAGAGCAGTCACAGGGTGTTTGCTGGAGTGTATGGATACTGACTGGGGAATTGTAGGCCAGAAACACAAGTGTAAATGTAAATTGATACTTGTATAGCGCACTACTCACCCGCAAGGGTCTCAAGGCGCTTGTACGAATACCGCTGTGGTACCCTTCCTGGCTTTCCCTGTGAGGCGTCCACTCCTGGGCACCCCCAAGGTGGAGGCCAGGCATCCTTAGCGTTGTGGGGGCCGTTGTGGAGATTAAGCAAGCTATTGCCCAGAGTTGCAGAGTGGGACTCCATTATTGGAATAGGCACCCAAGGCGAGAATTATCGAGTCCGTGGAATTTTGAGCCCCAGATCCGCCGAGGCGGGGAATTGAACCCTGGTTCCGGGCTAGACCTCTGAATCAGGGTCTGCCGCTCTAACCATTGTGCCACTTTTGTGTAAAGATGGTTCGACCACTACATGCATAGTGCATTTGAATTTGAAGCACTCCGTGCCCTAAACCCTTGCTCAATGCATGATTACATCCATACTGACTGAATGATTACAGTACTATACTGAAAGACACTGGGTTAATTCATAATTGGATGAGTTTTACTTTACTGAATCAATAAGTACATGGTACTGAAAGAGTCACTATGGGATTGCAAGAGCAGGTACAGGTTGTTTGATGGAGTGTATGGACACTGATTGGGGAATTGTAGGACTGAAACACAAGTGTGACGGTGGTTAGACCACACCATGCATAGTGCATTTGAGTTTAAAGCACTTTGTGCCCTAAAGCCTGGCTCACTGCATGAGTGCATGCATACTGACTGAATGATTACAGTACTATAAGGAGAGACACTGGGCAAATTCATAATTGGTTGAGTTTTACTTTAAGTAATTGGATTGGTACATGGTACCACAAGAGTCACTATGGGATACAAGAGCAGTCACAGGGTGTTTGCTGGAGTGTATGTACACAGACAGGGGAATTGGAGGCCTGAAACACAAGTGTGAAGGTGGTAAGACCAGTACATGCAAAGTGCATAGGACTTTGAAGCACTCCGTGCCCTAAATCCTGGCTCACTGCATGAGTAAGTGCATAATGACTGAAGGTTTACAGTACTATTAAGAGAGACACTGGGTGAATTCATAATTGGTGAATGGATTAGTACATGGTACTGAAAGAGTCACTATCGGAATGCAAGAGCCGTCATAGGGTGTTTGCTGGAGTGTATGGATACTGACTGTGGCTGGCAGCTCAACAACAGTCTGTGTGTGTGCCCGGAAAACTGGCTCAGCCCTGGCTGACACACACAAGAGGGGGGAGGGGCTGAAGCACATTGAGCCCAATGGGCGTTGCGCACCTGCCGCTTATGTGTGACATTTCCATGCATTCATCATGCTTACATCTGACTTTTAGCAGTGCCAGTTGAGGATGTAGGTGGAGCTAATACAGTAAGTGTCAAATCTTTATTGTTTAAGTTAATTAAAAGCATAACAATACAGTAAGTGGGTGGATCCAGTTAGGAAAGTGGGTAGAGCCAGAGAAAACTAGGCCTCCAACAAACATTTGAGCACCTGCACTTCATATTTTACAAAATAAGCACTGAAAACAATAAAGGTTTTTAAACACTTATATGTCTGCGCTCCGCTCCTTCCCTGAAAGTTTCGGGGTGATTTGTCAAGTGGGGGCTGAGAAAAAAGTGGGGTCCTAAAACGTGTTTTCCTGATGCAATTTTCCATAGGGAACTTTAAGTGAGGCTACAGCCTGAACTACTGAACGGAATTACACCAAATTTGGCAAAAAGTTAGAGTTTGTTTCGCAGATTACGCTTCTGTTAAATGGTGTAAATCATAGATATATTTGTGAAGTTGTACCATACGCATACCTTCCGAGGCTAGTACGCATACCATTACGTGCACGAGCTGCATGCTAATTGGCTAAAAACTGTTTGTCAACACTCTAAACCAGGAAGTGTTGGCAGCCATCTTGTGCCTCGGTAGAACCGAGGCACAAGAATACAGAAATAGAAACGTGATAAATCGAAAAGGGGGCAGGGAAGAAACACCATTACCCCCTAGGCCTGCTTAGGGGGTTCCACAAGGACCCCCAAGGAGAAAATGTATTTTATTTTATTTTTTATAAATCGTGGGATGTGCATAGGGTACGCGTACGCCGTGAAAAAGAAAAAAAATCCCAAAGCTTACTTTATTGTTAATTAGCCCCCGGTTGTCCAAACCCCGAGGGCAATGTTTTTATTTATAATGGGGGCCTCTTTTTAAAATAAACCTGTCTGGGGAGCTCAATCCCCCAACACATGCTAAGGGGACCGCCACCTCCACGGGGCTCTAATATTCAAAATCGTGGGTTCCGTAACGGACCCCCCCAGCCCCAGGGACCACCACCCTCCGGGGCTTTTCAATGTTGGATGGGGGCCCCCTCCTGGAGCCTTGTGGTGGCCCTGGGACCACCACCCACCAGGGCCGGCTCCTGCAGTGTCCTGGGGTACCTACCCCCCAGGACACTGCTGTTTGCTATGGTAGGGTGGGAGCCTCGCGGT
Organism: Lissotriton vulgaris; assembly: GCF_964263255.1. Taxonomy (NCBI): domain Eukaryota; kingdom Metazoa; phylum Chordata; class Amphibia; order Caudata; family Salamandridae; genus Lissotriton; species Lissotriton vulgaris. The sequence continues at coordinate 2,096,258,755 of NC_141691.1, read as the reverse complement.
TCCCGCCCTACCATAGCAGACTGCTTTCCTATTTGGAAGAGAGAGCAGTAAACCTGCTCTCTCTACTTCAAATAGGAAATCATATTGCTTTTCGTCAGGGAGAGCAGCATGTAAGTTGCTCTTTCTGATGGAAAGCAATGCCGGCTCCCAAAGGACGTGGGGAGCCGGCTAGGACTGTGGGGGTGTTGGGTCTCCCCCCACGGTTCCCAACATTTTATTTGAGCCCCGGGGGATGGGGTCCGCGGGGATAATGAAAACTAGTGATAGGGGCTATTTTTTTTTTACTGTAAATTTACAGTACACGTACCAAGCGCGGCCGGACGACGTATTGTGCGGGGTTCCTAAGTCATCCCGTACGCGTACCTAAGCAAGAAAGAGAAAAATATTTTTCAGATATTTATCAAGATTATGTGTTTAGATGTTGGGTGGCTCTAAAAAGAGCCCTTGTGTCTATTGGGAGATGTTAGTACCTACATAAGTAAGTACCGATGCAGAGTCTAAAGTTCAAGAGGAAGACTATGTTCCCCTCATCTGTAAAATCTACACCATCTCTTCAATAGATGCCATGCATATTGAAATGCAGATTGTTGTTGTAAATGGACCTTATTTTATAGTTGCGGAGAAAAGCAGAAACAGATTTATTCACATGTTTCCTAGCTTTCTCAATCTGTGGATAAAATTGATTGGACCACTTCCAATTCTGCCTTTGGCATATATAACCCCTTCCAGGCTCATGACGAGCTGGGCTCGTCATGGCTTAGCCTCCTCGCACGCTGATGCCGAGCCCAGCTCGTCATGAAGCATGGAATTTTGAAAATCTGAGCATGCGAGCAGAATTCTCTGAGCGCGGATGCGGTTAAGAATAGACAAAGGTAGTTTGGTGGAAAAGTGACATCAGTTCTGTAAAGGTGTCCTTCATAAACATTTCCAGACCTACCCCAGTCAAAGTCAAGTCAAGTCAAGTCAAAATAATTTGTATAGCGCGCTACTCACCCAGAGGGTCTCAAGGCGCTTTTGGGGTGGGGGGGAGTTAGTTACTTATCAAATAGCCAGGTTTTGAGTTGGTTTCTGAAGGAGAAGTGGTTCTGTGTGAGGCGGAGTTGGGTGGGGAGAGAATTCCAGCTTTTGGCCGCTAAGTAGGAGAATGATCTTCCTCCCATGGTGGCTCTTCGGATGCGTGGAATTGCGGCGAGGGTTTGATTGGACTATCGTAGTTGGAGGGTGGGGGTGTAAAAGGTCATGTGCGTGTTGAGGTATTTGGGTCCTAGGTTGTAGAGGGCTTTGTGTGCGTGGGTGAGGAGACGGAATGTTATTCTCTTGTTGACGGGGAGCCAGTGAAGGTCCCTCAGGTGACCGGATATGTGATTGTGGCGGGGTATGTCTAGGATGAGTCGGGCGGAGGCGTTCTGAGTTCGTTGAAGTTTATTCTGTAATTTGGCTGTTGTTCCGGCGTAGAGGGTGTTTCCGTAGTCTAGTCGGCTTGTGACAAGTGCTTGGGTGACCATCTTTCTTGTTTCGGTGGGGATCCATCGGAAGATCTTTCTGAGCATACGTAAGATGTTAAAGCAAGATGATGAGATGGTGTTGACTTGTCTGGTCATCGAGAGGGAGGAGTCTAGAATGACTCCCAGTTTGCGGGCATGGTCCGTTGGTTTGGGTGCGCTGCCCAGGGCCGGTGGCCACCATGAGTCGTCCCATGCACAGGGGGATGATCCTAGGATGAGGACTTCCGTCTTGTCTGAATTCAGTTTTAAGCGGCTGTTCTTCATCCACTCGGCTACGTCTTTCATCCCTTCGTGTAGGTTGGTTTTGGCGGTGTTTGGGAGAGGATCAGCTGTGTGTCGTCAGCGTAGGAGATGATGTTGAGGTTGTGCTGGCATGCGATGGATGCGAGGAGGGTCATGTAGACGTTGAAGAGGGTGGGGCTGAGCGATGACCCTTGTGGTATTGCGCAGATGACTTTGGTGGCCTCTGATCTGAAAGGGGGGAGGAGGACTCTCTGGATTCTTCCGGCGAGAATGAGATGATCTAATCCAGTGCTTTTCCTTGTATCCCAACGTTGCTGAGGCGTTGTACAAGGGTGCGGTGGCAGACCGTGTCAAACGCTGCGGAGAGGTCCAGGAGGATGAGGTGAGCTGTTTCCCGGTTGTCGAGTAGTGTTCGGATGTCGTCTGTGGCTGCGATGAGGGCGGTCTCGGTGCTGTGTTTTGCTCGGAAGCAGGACTGTGTGGGGTCGAGGGAGCCGTTAGACTCGAGGAAGGTGGAGAGCAGATTGTTGACGGTCTTCTCTATGACTTTGGTGGGGAAAGGGAGGAGCAAGATGGGGCGGTAGTTCTTAAGTTTAGTGGGGTCTGCTGTAGGTTTCTTCAGGAGGGCACTGAGATCGGCATGTTTCCAGCTTTCAGGGAAGGTAGCGGTGTTGAGGGAGCAGTTTATGATATCCCGGAGATGGGGTGCGACAATGGAGTTGAAGATGTGGTGGGGGCATGGGTCAGTTGGTGATCCGGAGTGAATAGCAGATGGTGTCTTCGGTGCTGATCGGGTTCCAGGTGCAAAGGGTGGTGGTGGGGGGCTTCAGTTCAGTGGTAAGGGGGCTGGACTGGTCGCCGAAGCTCTTATGTATGTCAGCGATTTTGCTGTGGAAGAACAAGGCTAGAGAGTCGCAGAGGTCTTGAGAGGGAGTGATGTTGTTAGTGCCGGCGCCGGGATTGGTAAGCTCTTTGGCAATGCTGAAGAGTTCCTTGCTGTTGTGGGCGTTATTGTCGAGTCGATCCTTGAATGCTGATTTCTTGGTGGATCAGATCAGCTGGTGGTGTTTGCGGGTGGCGTCCTTGAGGGCGGTCATCTTGTCTGTGGTTGGGTTTTTTCGCCAGGCTTTCTCGAGGGTGCCGCAGTTCTTTTTGGAGTTCTTGAGGTCGGCATTGAACCAGGAGACTTTTTTGCTAACTGGCTTGTTATGATGGTTTTTCAAGGGCGCTAATTCGTCAGCGCAGTGGGTGATCCATTGTGCAAGATTCATTGCTGCTTGATTTGGGTCCGATGATTTGGCGGAGGGTTTTGGTTTAGCGATGTGGTGAGCTGGTCGGTGGTGATTTTGTTCCAGTTTCTGCGGGGGACTTGTTGTGGGTGGTGGTGGGTCGTGGTCTTTCGGAAGTTGAAATGGACGCAGCTGTGGTCCGTCCAGTGGAGTCCTGTGGCGTGATTGAAGGAGAAGTGCTTGCTGGAGGAGAAGATTGGGTCGAGCGAGTGCCCGGCGTAGTGGGTGGGGGTATTTACCAGTTGTTTGAATCCGAGATTGGTGAGGTTGTTCAGAAGAGTGGTGGTGTTGCTGTCGTTTCCAGGTGGAAGTTGAGGTCCCCTAGGAGAATGTAGTCCTCGGAGGGGAGGGTGTGTGGGCTGATAAAGTCAGTGATGTCTTCGCTGAATTGTATGCGGGGTCCTGGTGGTCTGTAGATGAGGGTGCCTCTAAGTGTGGTCTTGGAGTCGGTGTGTATCTGGAAGTGAAGGTGTTCGGCGGCTGTGAGGGTGCCGTCGGAGCTGGTCGTGATGCGGATGGAGTTCTTGTGGACGATGGCGATGCCTCCTCCTGTTTGGTTGATGCAGTCCTTTCGGATGATCTTGTAATCGTCCGGAATGGCTATGGCGATGTCGGGCGCTGATGAGGCGTTCATCCATGTTTCTGTAAGAAAGGCGACGTCCGGCGTTGTGGTGTCTAGTAGGTTCCATAGTTCAATGGCGTGTCTGTGGACCGAGCGGGTGTTGAGCAGGATGCACTTCAGATGGGTATTGTTGGAGCTCTGTTTGGCGTTTGTGGATGTAGTGTGGGTCCTGATGCAGCAGAACTTGCAGGATTGGCAGGTGAAGGGTCAGGGTGTTGTAGATGTAAAAAGGATTCAACCAATGGCATCAATTGGTGGAACTTTAACCCTCTTTGTCCAATCCATTTAATGTCTACATTTGGTAAACCTTGGTCTTTGTGAAATCCTTTCTGTTCTACGTACCTTTGACTCCAGAAAATATAGCTGTTTTCCACAATCCACACTCTAAGAATCTTGAAGAGAGGTCTGGATGCACTCAGATGGTCTCTGTAGATGAAATGGCACTATGAAAAAGAAGATTTTTCTAAAATGGTAGATAAGTGGAGTTTTGAAAAAAGCAAAGAAATGACTGGTTGTTTGAAAACATTTCACACAGAAAACTAGGGTGCAATTTTCAGTTTTTTAAAAGCATGATATTTATTAGTTAACAAAAAGTGATAGAAAAGAACATTAATTAAGATAATCTGGTATATTGACAAGTCAAGCACACTTGCTGTTTTGATTTGCAACATTGTTTGATGAACTTTTCACCTGTGTGCTTAGTTAAGTATTCCCTGAAGTGTTTCTATGGTAACAGACAGAATGCGGAATTGGGGTAGGGTTGAAAGATTTGTCAGTTGGAAAGGGTTCAAAAGTTTAAGCAATAGAAAAGTGTTCGTCAAATTGATTTAATGTGGGAATAAATGTGATTTGTTATTTATTTGTATATGTATGAAGATTGAGTGTGTAGATTGACAGGAAAAGTTTGGTATTAGCTATAGGACTTCCTGACCCCCTAGGGCTGCTCAGGGGGTTTCACAATGATCCCCAAGGTAAAAATTGTTTTTTTATTTTTAAATCACGGAATACACGTAGGGTAAGCGTACGCCGTGAAAAAGGAAAAAAAAAGCCGAAGCCCGCTTCCCAGGGGAAAAGTTTTTATTTATAATGGGGAGCCCACAGGGGCGACCAAGCCCCGGGTACTGCCATCCCCCAGGGCTTTAACGATATATATGTGGGGGGCTCATGGCCCCCCCGCAGCACCGGGGACCACCACCACCCGGGGCTTCTTTCTTAAAATATTTTTTTTTAAACACACCCCGGGGACCGCCATCTCCCTGGGGTTCTAATATTCAAAATAGGGGGGTCCGTGATGGACCCCTCAGCCCCGAGGACCACCACCCCCCAGGGCTTTTCAATGTTGGGAAGGGGGCCGCGCGGTCCCCCTCCTGGAGCCTTGTGGTGGCCCTGGGGACCGCCACCCCCAAAGGCCGGCTCCTGCAGCGTCCCGGGGTGCCTACCCCCGGACACTGCTGTTTGCTATGGTAGGGCGGGAGCCTCGCGATTCCCGCCCTATCATAGCAAACTGCTTACCTGTTTGGAAGAGAGAGCAGGAAACCTGCTCTCTCTTTCAAATAGGAAAGCATATTGCTCTTAATCAGGGGAGCAGCATGTAAGGTGCTCTCTCTGGCATAAAGCAATGCCGGCTCCCTAAGGACACAGGAAGCCGGCTGGGACCGAGGGGGCGTTGGGGCTCCCCCACCGTCCCCAATGTTTTATTTGAGCCCCGGGGGATAGGGTCCCTGGGGATTATAACAATTAGTGATAGGGGCTATTTTTTTTTCTGGTAAATTTACAGTATGCGTACCAAGCGTGGCCGGATGACGTATGGTGCGAGGTTCCTAAGTCGTCCCATACACCTACCTAAGCAATTAAAAGTATATATATATATATGTTTTACAGATTTCTATCAAGCTTATCTGTTTAGATATTGGTTGGTTCTAACAAGAGCTTTTTTCTTTATTGGTACTTATAAGTCTAAACTGGCTGAGGAGGAGTGTTTTACAGTGTGCCAAACCTTTGACTTCTGTGGAAAGTTGACTTTTGCATGATCTGTTGGGGGTAGCATTCAAAGTTATGTCAGTTGGAAAGGGTTAAAATGTTCAACCAATCGAAATGTGTGTTTAATTTTGAATTAATGTGTGAAGCAGTTTGATTTGCAATTAACATGTATATGTGTGTACCTTGAGAGGGAAAATGTGCAATTTTCTGGCTTTGCTGCGAACACTGAAGTAGAGAGATTCTGTATAAGAATATCTGCTGTGTGAGTGGCAGTCTTCCTAAACTACAAGTCAATTTGAAAGGTGAGTCGATAACTTGTAAGGGAATGTATGTGGTGTATTTTGTTTTTAGTAAGAGTAATGTGTTTATCCTTCTAAAGTGTGTAGAATCACAATCTGGGTTTGTCTGCATTTGGATAAATATTGTGATAAAACCATTTGGTAAGTTAATGTGTTTAGTGAGTCAGCTTTTTGCAATAAAGTGCAGTACTAAAAAATGTAGAATGTGTACAGTCACTTTTTCAGTTGTAGAGTTGTTAATAGTGTTGCTTGTTTAGAATTAGGCTTCTGTTCTAAATCTACAATTTTCCAGTCAGTATACAGTATACAGTATACATACACTACTGTAAATTCACTGCATGAGTAAGTATACAGACTGAATGATTACAGTACTATAAGGAGAGACTCTGGGTGAATTCATATTTGGTTGTGTTTTACTTTAGTGAATGGATTAGTACATGGTACTGAAAGAGTCACTATGGGATTAAAAGAGCAGTGACAGGGTGCTTGCTGAAGTGTATGGATACTGACAGGGGAATTGTAGGCCTGAAACACAAGTGTGAAGGTGGTTCGACCACTACATGCATAGTGCATAGGAGTTTGATGTACTCCGTGCCCTAAATCCTGGCTCACTGCATGAGTAAATGCATACTGACTGAAGGTTTACAGTACTATTAGGAGAGACACTGGGTGAATTCATAACTTGGTTGAGTTTTAATTTAGTGAATGGATTAGTACATGGTACTGAAAGAGTCACTATGGGATTGCAAGAGCAGACACAGGGTGTTTGCTGAAGTGTGTGGATACTGACTGGGAAATTGTAGGTGGTTAGAGCACTATATGCATCTTCCATAGGAGATTGAAGCACTCCATGCCCTAAAGCCTGGCTCTTTGCATGAGTACATGCATACTGACTGGTTGTATGATGATCCATCGCCTACATTTACTTCGCGGCAGTTTACAGCGCAGCACTTACATCGCAACAGCGATTACAGCGGCAATGGTTTCATCGCACGTTGTTGCGAAGCAAATGCGGCCATGTAATTGGATAGCGTGTCACATCAGTGACTTTACATTGCGCGACATGACAACACGATGTTGCCTCTCGAGTCTTGAGTACTGGTGCAGGAAGTCTGACATAGCCGATAGAAAGTCTCCTCTCAAGTTTAACAAACTCCTATGAGATTGCTCCCATCGCTTTTGCCAAAATATAGTCAATCATAGCCCTCTTGTTGCTATTAAGATGGTCTGTGTGAGCAACAATTCACTTCCCCATAGTAGGTACATACAGTAAATTCCTGCAAATAGAATATTATATTTAGCCTTTGCCCTAATGCAGTGTTCCCACAAGTTACAGGCTACCAAGATTACACTAACCGGCAACGTCACTGTAGTAAATTTTTCACAGTGTGCAACGTGAGTAATGTGTCCCTTGCGCTCTTGCTGCCTCGTAGATGACCATCCATAGGGGAGGCCCAGCCTGGCCATGGACGGGGGCAGAAGGTCCAGTCCTTGGCCCAGGCTTTACCTTGGCACGTCCCGCACAGCGGGAAAGAGGAACAGCTCTAAATGCACTCCTGGCACATAGAATCAGAATTGGCGGCGCCTGCCGCACTGACTGGTGGGTGCTGTGGTCCCCTGGTAAGGTGCTGTTTGCTGTGAAGGGGTAGAGGAGTATATTCAGTGCTTTCCTAAAGCTCAAGTGATTAGAGTTTCTGCCATAGATGGATTGGAGGGATGTTCTATTTCTTGACAGGGAGAAAATTACAAAAAACAATTTGATGGACAGAATGTAGATCAATGTCTTACATTCACCCCAGTACAAGGATCTGGGCCTAAATCCATCGTTTTTTGCACTCCACACCACGCTGGGTCAGATAATGGCTTTATGCAAATCAGCTCTGACCCTGTGCCCCATGGGAACAGTCCAGTCCGAACTACAACAGCCATATCTTTCCCAGAAAGGAATCAAGCATCCGAGGACCGGACCGGTTTCGAGGTAACACCTCTCATCAGCCCAGTGGTGTGGAGGCTCTGGGACCCACGTCTGAGCTACCCCAGCTACCCCAGTACACTCAGGGAGAAAATTACAAAAAACAATTTGATGGACAGAATGTAGATCAATGTCTTACATTCACCCCAGTACAAGGATCTGGGCCTAAATCCATCGTTTTTTGCACTCCACACCACCCTGGGTCAGATAATGGCTTTATGCAAATCAGCTCTGACCCTGTGCCCCATGGGAACAGTCCAGTCCGAACTACAACAGCCATATCTTTCCCAGACCTGAATCAAGCATCCGAGGACCAGACCGGTTTCGAGGTAACACCTCTCATCAGCCCGGCTAGCTTGACTCCAGTGGTGTGGAGGCTCTGGGACCCACGTCTGAGCTCCCCCAGTACACTCAGGGAGAAAATTACAAAAAACAATTTGATGGACAGAATGTAGATCAATGTCTTACATTCACCCCAGTACAAGGATCTGGGCCTAAATCCATCGTTTTTTGCACTCCACACCACCCTGGGTCAGATAATGGCGTTATGCAAATCAGCTCTGACCCTGTGCCCCATGGGAACAGTCCAGTCCGAACTACAACAGCCATATCTTTCCCAGACCGGAATCAAGCATCCGAGGACCGGACCGGTTTCGAGGTAACACCTCTCATCAGCCCGGCTAGCATGACTCCAGTGGTGTGGAGGCTCTGGGACCCACGTCTGAGCTCCCCCAGTACACTCAGGGAGAAAATTACAAAAAACTATTTGATGGACAGAATGTAGATCAATGTCTTACATTCACCCCAGTACAAGGATCTGGGCCTAAATCCATCGTTTTTTGCACTCCACACCACCCTGGGTCAGATAATGGCTTTATGCAAATCAGCTCTGACCCTGTGACCCATGGGAACAGTCCAGTCCGAACTACAACAGCCATATCTTTCCCAGACCGGAATCAAGCATCCGAGGACCAGACCGGTTTCGAGGTAACACCTCTCATCAGCCCGGCTAGCTTGACTCCAGTGGTGTGGAGGCTCTGGGACCCACGTCTGAGCTCCCCCAGTACACTCAGGGAGAAAATTACAAAAAACAATTTGATGGACAGAATGTAGATCAATGTCTTACATTCACCCCAGTACAAAGATCTGGGCCTAAATCCATCGTTTTTTGCACTCCACACCACCCTGGGTCAGATAATGGCTTTATGCAAATCAGCTCTGACCCTGTGCCCCATGGCAACAGTCCAGTCCGAACTACAACAGCCATATCTTTCCCAGACCGGAATCAAGCATCCGAGGACCGGACCGGTTTCAAGGTAACACCTCTCATCAGCCCGGCTAGCTTGACTCCAGTGGTGTGGAGGCTCTGGGACCCACGTCTGAGCTACCCCAGTACACTCAGGGAGAAATGTACAAAAAACAATTTGATGGACAGAATGTAGATCAATGTCTTACATTCACCCCAGTACAAGGATCTGGGCCTAAATCCACCGTTTTTTGCACTCCACGTCACCCTGGGTCAGATAATGGCTTTATGCAAATCAGCTCTGACCCTGTGCCCCATGGGAACAGTCCAGTCCGAACTACAACAGCCATATCTTTCCCAGACCGGAATCAAGCATCCGAGGACCGGACCGGTTTCGAGGTAACACCTCTCATCAGCCCGGCTAGCTTGACTCCAGTGGTGTGGAGGCTCTGGGACCCACGTCTGAGCTACCCCAGTACACTCAGGGAGAAAATTACAAAAAACAATTTGATTCACAGAATGTAGATCAATGTCTTACATTCACCCCAGTACAAGGATCTGGGCCTAAATCCATCGTTTTTTGCACTCCACACCACCCTGGGTCAGATAATGGCTTTATGCAAATCAGCTCTGACCCTGTGCCCCATGGGAACAGTCAAGTATGAACTACAACAGCCATATCTTTCCCAGACCGGAATCATGCATCCGAGGACCGGACCGGTTTCGAGGTAACACCTCTCATCAGCCCGGCTAGCTTGACTCCAGTGGTGTGGAGGCTCTGGGACCCACGTCTGAGCTACCCCAGTACACTCAGGGAGAAAATTACAAAAAACAATTTGATGGACAGAATGTAGATCAATGTCTTACATTCACCCCAGTACAAGGATATGGGCCTAAATCCATCGTTTTTTGCACTCCACACCACCCTGGGTCAGATAATGGCTTTATGCAAATCAGCTCTGACCCTGTGCCCCATGGGAACAGTCCAGTCCGAACTACAACAGCCATATCTTTCCCAGACCGGAATCAAGCATCCGAGGACCGGACCGGTTTCGAGGTAACACCTCTCATCAGCCCGGCTAGCTTGACTCCAGTGGTGTGGAGGCTCTGGGACCCACGTCTGAGCTACCCCAGTACACTCAGGGAGAAAATTACAAAAAACAATTTGATGGACAGAATGTAGATCAATGTCTTACATTCACCCCAGTACAAGGATCTGGGCCTAAATCCACCGTTTTTTGCACTCCACGTCACCCTGGGTCAGATAATGGCTTTATGCAAATCAGCTCTGACCCTGTGCCCCATGGGAACAGTCCAGTCCGAACTACAACAGCCATATCTTTCCCAGACCGGAATCAAGCATCCGAGGACCGGACCGGTTTCGAGGTAACACCTCTCATCAGCCCGGCTAGCTTGACTCCAGTGGTGTGGAGGCTCTGGGACCCACGTCTGAGCTACCCCAGTACACTCAGGGAGAAAATTACAAAAAACAATTTGATTCACAGAATGTAGATCAATGTCTTACATTCACCCCAGTACAAGGATCTGGGCCTAAATCCATTGTTTTTTGCACTCCACACCACCCTGGGTCAGATAATGGCTTTATGCAAATCAGCTCTGACCCTGTGCCCCATGGGAACAGTCAAGTATGAACTACAACAGCCATATCTTTCCCAGACCGGAATCATGCATCCGAGGACCGGACCGGTTTCGAGGTAACACCTCTCATCAGCCCGGCTAGCTTGACTCCAGTGGTGTGGAGGCTCTGGGACCCACGTCTGAGCTCCCCCAGTACACTTAGGGAGAAAATTACAAAAAACAATTTGATGGACAGAATGTAGATCAATGTCTTACATTCACCCCAGTACAAGGATATGGGCCTAAATCCATCGTTTTTTGCACTCCACACCACCCTGGGTCAGATAATGGCTTTATGCAAATCAGCTCTGACCCTGTGCCCCATGGGAACAGTCCAGTCCGAACTACAACAGCCATATCTTTCCCAGACCGGAATCAAGCATCCGAGGACCGGACCGGTTTCGAGGTAACACCTCTCATCAGCCTGGCTAGCTTGACTCCAGTGGTGTGGAGGCTCTGGGACCCACGTCTGAGCTACCCCAGTACACTCAGGGAGAAAATTACAAAAAACAATTTGATGGACAGAATGTAGATGTAGATGTTGATATAATTGGAAATAGCTGTAATTAACTTGGCATATCAGGGATGTAGGATTGTATCTAAAAATCTACTTGCTGACTGGGCTAAATGCTACAGGGATCGACTTGTCTTTAAAAAAAGAGAAAAACGTTTGTTCCATTTTGGTGCCACCCACACATCATGCATCATGCACCCATCCATCATTCATCCATCCATCCATCATGCACCCATCCACCCATCCATCATATATCAACCCATCATGCACCCATCCATCCACCCATTCCATCATGCATCCATCCATCCATATATTCCAGCATGCATCCATCCATCCACCCATCCATCACACATCCATCCATCATGCACCCATCCACCCATCCATCATCCATCCATCCATCATGCACCCATCCATCCACCCATCATCCATCCATACATCATGCACCCATCCATCCACCCATCCATCATGCATCCATCCACCCATCCATCCATCACCCAGCCATTCATCCATCATCCATCCATCCATCCATCCATCATACATCCATCCATCCCCCCATACATCCACCACCCACACATCATGCATCATGCACCCTGATTGATTTATTTATTTGTTGATTAATTAAAACAATTACAACAAAGAACAATAATAAATATAAAGACAACACATTACCAGATTAAATATTCCAGGATACAATGCATAATGTTGACCACAATCAATGAACTTTTTCCAGATCGAGATAATTTAAAATTATAATTTCATTTTTAAAATAGACTATAGGGGTTGGCATTTTTCAGGGATAAAGTGCACGTGTATCGTTCAATAAAAATAATTACCATAATAAATAGAACATTATCTAAAAAGTAGTACTCTAAAAGCCAACAATTAATACATTAAAAAGAGCCATAGAAATAATTCATCATAACCTAAAAAACAGCAGCATCCTCATTTCACAGCTGTAACAAATTTAACATATACTTTGGGTGTCAAACTTACATAATTTCATTTAAACTGTAAGCATACATTTTACAAATGGGTGTCTTATATGGACGTTGACACCACTTAAGCAAAATATTAATGCCTATCTACATGTCCTAATTCCCATTTCTATAAAAATAGGTTTTAAAATGGTTTTCCCTTCCTTCATCATTTTTGGGCATAGTGTTACCATATGCAGCAAGGTTTCATCATATTGCCCACATAGCCGACAAATATTTGATGCCCATTTTGACTTCCATTTGGGGGTTCCATCTTTGGTTGGATAAATTCCAAACCTTAAAAACATGAATTTGTTCTTAATTAAGGGTTTTTGATGAAAAAGTAAATAGGGTTCGACCATCATTTTGTCGAAGCAATTGGCAATGGTGTTTTTTTTTCCCCAACTCATATTTATCCAACACTTCTGACAGCAAGGCAACGGTTGAATTAATTAATTTTTTATAAACCATTTTACTCCTTGTTTCGTCTTCCTTTTTGGGACATTCAAATTTAAGGAGACACTCGGCTAAATAATCCTGCCAGCTTCTAGAATATTCGCTTGTTGAAATCTCGATCCAACACATATTGCCAACGTGCCCTCCTCGGCTCGAGATAATGCCAATAGTGTTTTAACAAATGAAGCTTTACGTACCAAGAGCTGTTGCCATAAGACAAATTCCAACATTAAATTGGCACGTGACATCTGCCTAGGAATCCTAAATACTGATGTATATGTCCTTGCATTTATGTCCTACAATACTTTCACGTCTCTACCCTTAAAAATAATGGATCCATAGTCCAGGGAGGGAATAAGTTTTGCTTTCTTGAATTTAAGTAGGTGGTCATAATTGGGGCATACTAAGTTATCTCTTAATTTACGAAATGCGAAAGCAAGTGAGGTACCTTTAGCCTCTAAGTTATTAAAATGCTGTCTAAATGATAGTCGATCATCAAATGTAATTCCCAAATATTCATAAGTTTTTACACAGTCCACAGACAAACCATTGATATTCAATTCCTTTACTCCAAGTTTGCCTTTCCCTATTAACATTATTTTTGTTTTTTTTTAATATTAATTGTTAAACCATTTTGGGTTACATATATTTTAAATGAATTTATTAATATGGTTAGTCCTATCATAGTTTGGCTAAGTTAAATAGTATCATCCGCATACTGTAAATATTTGATTTCTTTACCCATTACAGAAGGGGAATGTGAATTTTAATCATTAAAATGGGTTGGGAGATAAGACATAAATAAATTAAAAAGACAAGGAGCGAGCACACATCCTTGTTTTAAGCCTAGATTTGTTTTAAGGCGGCGGGTAGTATGTCTACCATCGCCAATTTTGACCTGCACCCAAGTATTTGAATACAATAATTTTATCATTTTTATTAGGGTTTCTGATATACCCCAATTCATTAGCTTTTTCCAAAGAATATTTCTGGGTACAGAATCAAATGCTGCTTTTAAACCAATAAAACAGATATACAATTTTTGTTTCCTAGATATGGCTCTTTCTCCTAATAAAGACAATAAAATCAAATTGGTAAGAGTCGATTCTCCCTTCCTAAATCCTGTTTGAAAGATTGGGATCAATTCTTCTCTTTCCGCACAAGACTTTAACACCTCTAACAGACAACTTGCGAATATTTTAGCATCTACGTCTGTTAGGGTAATTAATCAATAATTTGCAGGGTTCTCCTGGGGCCCACTTTTGTAGATCGGCTGTATTATACTTCCCCTCCATGAATCCGTGATACAGCCAGTTTTAAGAATTTCATTATAGAGGGCTGTTAATATCCCTGGGCAATGCTCAATTTTATCTTTAAAAATAACGTTCGGCATTCCATTAGGAACAGGTGCTCCATTTTATCTAATTTTAAATAAGACTTTTTTAACTTTGTCTACCGACCATAACTTAGTAATCTTAGAGCCTGATGTATCCCTTGAGCCTGATGTATCCCTTGTGCCGGGAGGGACGCACTCTTCACCTGGCTCCAATTCACACTTGGTGTCAGAACATTCAAGCTCCTTTATCATGTGGCTTCGGGAAGTTAATTTATTATTAAAAAAATTATCCAACTTAATTCATCTATATTGGCACTTGTATTTCTAAAATTACCATTTTCTAAGTTATTAATTATATTCCAAAACATTCTTAGATTCTTACACTTACATGCGAAATGGAGTTTGGCCCAGGTCGCTTCATGATACAATTGTTTAGCCCTCCAGATTTCATTCTTATAACACCTCTTTAGATTTATAATTTTAAGCGACGTTAAAAAGTAGGAAGATCCCTTTGCTTTTTTGTACACTAATCTTATTGTTTTGTTAAGAGGCCGTTTCAAATATAATAAGTGGTGGGAAAACCAGCCTGGGTTCCTAGGATTCAAAATTACACCCCCAGATGGTTCCCTATTGGGAAATGTATTCAATAGGGAGCCGCATAAGGTGGGCCATAGGGCAATCATTGGAGTTCCGTCAGAGTATTATACCTGCGCATCAAGGATTAGAAGAGAGAGAAAGTCAATGATATCTTTCTCTGTTTTCTCATTCCAAATTAACCTTTTTAAATTAAAAGCGACCAGGGCGTTCCCAATATTTTAGTCTCTGGTAAATACTCGAAGGATAAATTGATCGCAATAACTTGCAGATTGTGGTCGCTCTCCATCCTTGGCACAATCTCATAACTTTGAACTTGTTCTGTAAGTTTATCTGACAATATTGTATGGTCAATTATAGAAAGACAGTCAGCTTTATTAAATGTTGGAAAGTGCTCTCTATCGTATAACATTGTTAGATTGTATTTAATAAATTCACAATTACACCATTGGGATAAAAGACCTGAATGGGTTGCTCGCTTTTTATATGATAAAAGATGAGTGTTAAAATCTCCCGAAATATTCATCTGAGCATCCCTATTATCATAATATAGCAATTTCACCATTTCCCATAACTGGGTTAGTTGGAGTGATCGCAGCTTTTTTTTCCAAACTTAAATAAACATTTAAAATGATCAACGATTGACTCGCTATTAATTTAACACATTGAATCCATTTAACTTGGAGGTCTATTTCATAATGTTCAACATTAGGACTTAAAGAAACATAAATTGAGAGTCCTCCACTAGGTCAGCCATATGCAGCGTCCCTGCATGCTGCATTCAAATATTCGTAATAGCCAATCAGCAAAGTGCTGGTCAGATTCCACGTTGTCTTGCAAAAGTAACAAATCAAACAATTTTAAAAAACCTAAAACATTTACATCTTCTACAAGTATGTTAAAACCATTAGTATTCCAAGAGCAAATTCTAACTGCTGTTGGTGCATTGAACGAAGTACCCCAGCATCAGTCCATCTTTGCTGTCTTTTTTCCAGATAGAATAGCTGGGAGCCAACTCCAATCATCCGCTGCCGCATGAATCTCTTTTAGTTCCTCACACACTCGTGACCCTGGCTGACAGCTTTTGATTTTAATGCCACCTAGCCTATTTACAGCTGAAGATGGACCTGAAGCGCCTTTCAATACTCTAAATTGATTAACATCGGTTTGTTTTGGAGTCTCCTTCTTCACTATGGGTATTAGTGGGGTCGGATATTGCTGACCGTGGAGTCTCCATACTTTAATTCCCAAACTTTCAAAGTTGTTAGAGTTTGATATTATTTTCTTTCCAGTATCATCCTTTAACCACGTTGTGATAGTTATCTCCTATTATCACCCTCTAATTTATACTCTACAGAGTCCAGGTCCTCAGTTGCAACATCCTTAAGATCAGGAGTTGCTTCTAGTAATTTCAAAATGTTCCCTCTGTTCAAAATATCATGTGAACCGCGGGACGAGCATTGGGGCAGAAAGCCACTTTTTGATTTTCAACCTGCAGTTCGGGGATTCAACATTCAATATTAGTCCTAGGCCCTTCACCAGATCGATCAGTATTATTCCTAAGCACTGAATACGATCGATCCATATTCCCGGCAGACACCAACAGGGAATTATCTTGCAGTTTGGGGGATTCAATATTACTCCTAAGCCCTGGACCGGATCGATCAGTATTACTCCTAGGCCCTGAATCAGATCGATCCATATTCCCAGCAGTCACCAGCATGGGGTTATCCGGGCGATTAAAACAATCAGGTTGCTCTGACTTAGGTTGAGCCAGAATACTGGAATCCTCAACCTGTTAATTCTTGTTAGGATGAAAAGGGGAGGGATTTACAAATTTTCCATGAGACAACTTCTGGTCTTGTACACAGAGCTGTGCTCCCTGACTAATTTGGTCCATGTGTAAGGGAAGGGTTTACAATTGTATCATTGGCCATATATTGCTCTCCTTTTGAGACCACTCCATCATTTCTAGAGCAGCCGGACCCTATTTCTTTTAATCGGTGTGTTTAATATTATTGGACCCTATTGTGAGAAGTTGGCCTGGTATATGATGCTCACTAGTTCTAGTGATAACCTTGTACCATGCGAAGCAACCCTTATGATGATTGGTTGCAAGTCAACCTTATAGACCAGCTATCCTAGTAGCGTGGACAAAGCAGTCTTAGGCTAAACTCTGTAAAGGCATGTGAAGCAAGATGTTTTATGATACACAATCCCCTTGAATACCAAATGAAAGGACACCACACAGATATATATTGAAAATATATATATATATATTTATTTACTACAAATATCCCCTATACTCTTTATGAGCACAGAAGCAAATATGTTAAAACAAAACACAGTTTAAATATACAAAAGTTGCACAATATGGATGAGCCCTAAGGGCTACCTAAACCATATACTAAAATAGTGGTATAAGAACCACCTATCGGAAAGGAAGTAGGCCTAGGGCCTGGGGAATCACTGGAGCTGTTCGGGACTAACTGTGAAGAAGTCGGGAAAGGCCCGCGGGACTCGGGTGCAGCGCTTAAAGCACACGCATGCACCAATGCAATGTCAATGGTGCATAAAAGTTTTAAAGTTACTGTTTAAGGAACATTCCGACTGACCTAGAAGGACAAAACTTTAGACCTAGACACTAGAGGTGTGTACCAGTGTAGGAACACCAGCGTTGCTGAGTTACCGCACCCACAGGAAGCGGGTGCACAGGTGCAAAGTAGTGTCGGGTTTCGTCACGCTGGTCGATAGTGCCTGAAGATGAAGATGTTGCAGGCGGGTCGTCGAGGAGGGTTCTGGTGGATCCAAGGGTGGATCTGTAGAGGTGAAGACCTGAAAGCAGAGGGGGAAATGTTCAAAGTCACTATCCAGTGACTACCGTGGAACCAGGATGGAGATGTCGGGTGCAAACAGGCGAAGAGGTGAAGGTTGTCTCTGCAGCCATGTGGACATGAAGAAGTCAAGGACGTCCAGGCATTGGTCACGAGCTGTCCCATGAAGGTTCTAGCTTTTGGCGGCGTTGGCTTCTTGATCGGAGCAAACAGGCCTTGGCTAATGCAAGCCACGCAGGAATCGATGCAATCTTCTCACTCAGACCAGTAAGGTCAAAGCGGGTGCTCCTTTTCAGGGGAGCGAGGGCCAGTCTGGAGCAACAAGACCAGTGGTGTTGTTTGTAGGTTTTGTCACCAAGATGGCCGCTAGCCACGTGGCAAGTGGCCAGGATGGCGCATCGAGTGGCAAATTGCAAAAGGGCCCCACGCAGATCGTGGAGATGCTGGGGGCTGATCTTCGGTGCAAATGCTGATCGTGGTTGGGCTTCTCAATCCCTAAAGGACAGCATCCAGGGTGCCTCGGGTGCTGTGCAGTCAGCTTCTCGGGGGTCTTTCAAGATGTCCGGTCCCACGTCTCTCGGTGCCTCCACGGGTCTCTTCTTTGCAGAGACTGTGGATCGGGCTCTGAGATGTCTGGGAGTTTGGGTCTCGTTGGGCTTCGGGCTTGGGCTTCAGCAGGAGGTGGGGGCAAAGCAGACATCGAGTTACTGGATGTGTCTGTATTCACAGGGTGGTCACTCCTTGGCCACAAGGGAGATGCTCTTCAGTCTTCTGTGCAGCAGAATGTCGAAGTCCAGTTTTCTTCTTAGTTTCAAGTCGAGTTCAGGATGAGCTGAAGTCTTGGGACACAGCTCCTACTCTTATTCCAAATCTGGGGGCCGGATCACCTGCTAGGTCCCTCCTCTGGGTGGGACCAGGAAGGGGGTGGTTACACCCCCTTTCCTTTGTCCAGCTCCGCGCCAGGACTGGGGCTGGAAAGCCCCAGCACCGGTTTGGACTGGCTTATGCACGGGGACACCTTGTGTGCCCCAGGCATGTCTGCTTCTATTCAGCCCTGGCCTACCCAATACACAAAATCCTGTCTGGGGTGGTGCTCGCACCTCCCAAGGCTGGAAACCCTTTGTCCAATTCTCCCTCGCTGGAAGGACTCCCAGCAGCAGAAGGTCAGACTTGTGTCTGTAGTGGCAGCATCCATTTTGTGATGCTGAGGCTCGAGTTTAACTTTAACCGGGGTTCAGGTTAGGAACATGTCGTTCCCCTCTGGAAGGGTGGAATGCTACCCCCGTCGCCAGAATTGGCGAGGGGGTAGTATCCCAATTTGTATGACACCTTACATGACATTTTTTGATAAAGCCAAACCAAAGTTAGCAAATAACCGCTAGGTTTATTATGCAAATAAAGAGTATATGGTATAGCAATATCCCGGAACAGCTAAGGGAGTGGTTCCCGACAGCTGCAGATGGGGTCAGCTCGTGCCAGAGCGTCATCTCACATGAAACCAAGCACTCTGTCTCCACGATTGCTGAGGCCTTCCATAGGAGTGGCTTATAGGTTAACATGTGTCCAGTTAGTGTTAGATATAGGGATACTATATCTAAGTAAGAGGTGATTACACCAACTTACCCCAGCTGAGTGATCAGCCAGTTGTGTCAAATATGGAGGCCAGGCCAGGGGTGGCACAATACATGCTGCAGCCCCTGGTAGGCCTTGGATACACCTATGCCCTGGGGACCTGGAGTACACTGTTACTGGGGCCTATAAGGTGAACCAGTTCCAATTCGTAATGCACCTAGAGTGCATTGGCATTAATTTAGAGAGAGAACAGCAGGCTGTGGGTCTGATTAGCAGGCCCACAGCCACATTAAGTCATAAACCAGTGAAGCAAAAAGCAACAATTTGGGGTGACCATAGGATAGCAGACCCTACTCTCCTACACATATTAATTATTGAACTGGGATAATCTAATTCTGGGAAAAGATTTTGTTAAACTGATAAGAGTTTCGGTCTTGCATTGGCTTTTCTTGCCCTACCCGGTTCTCTCGGATTGGCAGAATCAGTTTTTTGGCCCCACATTAAGAAGAGGCTCTTCCTTTGGCCCTTCACTTCCGGCTTTACTGCATGGCATAACCTATTTATTGACTTGAGGTGCAATCAAAGGTCTAAAAATTGGGAAGAGAGCTACTGGACCAGAATTCAGGTTTAATGGGCCGCTATTGTTTACTACCCCGGTAACTACTTTTTTTTATCCCGGGCTGCCTTGTTATAAGCTTTTGTCAATCTTTTTCTCGCCCTTTTTGTTAAAACTTCAGATACTCCTATTTCTTCAGTGGCCATAGTTCCTGTTGAGCTGCTCGTATTTGACTCCCGATTTATCTTTAATTTAGGGGAGTGAGATGTTTCTAAAAGTACAAGGACCAGAGGATTTTTTTCTATAGTTCCAGTATTTCTTAATACTTCACTCCTCCCATCTTCCCTACCGGATAACAATTTTACTTTGTGGACCATAGAACCAACAATTGATGGCAGATCAGAGATGTTATCAATCAATTGAGCACACATGCAGGATATTAACTGATTTTCTTTATCAGCTTGAACTTTAGATATAAAATTAGTTAGTTGAAGAAGCTTCGCCTCAATTCCTACAACGTGTGTTGATAAAGCATTTAGAATGTCTACCTGAATGTCTAACTTATCACTATGGAAATTAAGAGCTTTATAGAATCCATTGTATTAAGCAAACAATCCCATATTCCATGCTCAGAATTACAAACATTATTTTCCAAGGTTTCTTGTTTTACCTGAAAATTTCCATGAAACTTCGTTAGAAAAGATATATCTGCGGAGTTAAAGGAATTACAATGCTCATTAATATCCAACTTAACATTATTGCTCCTACTAGCCGCACCTGGAATCAATACAGAATAATTGATACAAAAGCTATTTTCCAAAGTTATACTGGATTTATCCAGATTAATAGGACGAGCCTCCCCAGTTGGGGAAAGATGATCAATCGGGCTTAATACTAAGTCATCTCCGCCACCCTTAATAAGTGGCTTAAAAACATTATAATCAGCCTCTACGGCCCCATCACTGACATTATGATTCGAACCCGAAGAGATTTCAATTACCGAGCAGACACCAGTTCCATTCTCTGTAGAACTTTTGTTCGCCTCTTCCGTTCCTAGATGTTGTTGATTCTCCACCACAATTAAATCAGTAGGCTGGTCAGTTTGCTGATCCACCGTATTAGGACGGTGAATTTGAGCCTGCGTCTCCAACTTTCCGATGTACACTGGTAAGTTTTCCGACGGGTTAAGCGCTTGGTCTTGTATGTCTTTAACCGGCTTTGGAAACTTTTCCTTAGGGCTACTCACTTCCGACGCCTTAATTTGACCCAAAATAGTTTTAGGATCTTTCAATGGGGATGAATGGCCAACAATTAGGTTTGGAACCAGAGAGATCGGCTCATCGCGGGGCCTTGCAAAAGACTAGGCAGATTTAGGCTCAAGGTCTTCCCCAGCATCATGCACCCATCCATCATCCATCCATCCATTCATCATGCACCCATCCAACCATCCATCCATCCATCTATCCATCCTCCCATCATCCATCCATCCATCATGCACCCATCCATCATGCATCTATCCATCCATATATTCCATCATGCATCCATCCATCCACCCATCCATCATGCATCCATCCATCCCCCATACATCCACCACCCACACATCATGCATCATGCACCCATCCATCATCCATCCATCTATCAATCCTGCACCCATCCATCCATCAACCACCCATCCATCCATCATCCATCCATCCATCATGCATCCATCCATCCCCCATACATCCACCACCCACACATCATGCATCATGCATCCATCCATCATCCATCCATCCATCCCTCATGCACTCATCCACCCATCCATCATGCATCCATCCATCCATATATTCCATCATGCATCCATCCATCCACTCATCCATCATGCAGCCATCCACCCAACCATACATCATCCATCCACCCGTCATGCATCCATCCATCCCCCATACATCCATCATGCACCCATCCACCCATCCATCCATCCACCTATCAACCATGCATCCATCCATCCATATATTCCATCATGCATCCATCCATCCACCCATCCATCATGCATCCATCCACCCATCCATCCATCATCCATCCACCCATCATGCACCCATCCACTACCCACACATCATGCATCCATGCACCCATATATCCAGCACCAACCTCTTGGCACACAATAATTTGACGCAGATTGTTTTTTTTTATTTCACCGATTGATAGGCCATAAGTTTTCAAAGCTTTGTGTTTTTTTTTTTTTCAACGCATGTTAGGCCATAAGAAGCCTTGTGGTTTTTTTTTGTTTATTTCCCCGCATGTTAGGCCATAACTTTTCAAAGCATCGATGACGATTTTCATGCCGGACGTGCTTGTGCAGGTGTGCCTCGTGCTTGTGTTTTGTTTGTGCTTGTATAATGATTTTCATGCCATACCATCGCAGGATTGTTAGGCCATGAGTTTTAAAAGCCTTTTTTTAATCCACCGCAAGTTAGGCCATAACTTTTCCAAGACTCGATAATGATTTTCATTTTCAGGCCAGACGTGCTTGTGCCAGTGTGCCTCGTGCTTGTGTTTCCAAGTTTTACTTGTGTTTTGTTTGTGCTTGCATAACGATTTTCATGCAGTACCATCGCAGGATCGTTGTAGTTGCATGCGATGTCAATGGCCCGAAAGATCTTTATGTTTCCCCAGAATCACGATCTCGGTCTTGTCACCGTTTAACTTGAAGAGATGCCTCTGCATCCACTCAGCTACCCATGACAATCCATCCTTCAGGATCGATACACTGTCACACTCACTGCTGGAAAGGGAGAAAACAATTTGGGTGTCGTCGCCGTATGAAAATATAGTCAGCCCAGCGTCCTCCACGATGGTAGCCAGGGGTTCGACGTAGATATTAAATAGTACGGGGCTGAGTATGGACCCCTGGGGAACGCCATACGCCGATGGACATGTGGCAGATGCAGCTTTCGTAGAGAAAACCTGGAAGGTGGGCTCACTTAAAAAGGAGGCAATCCAGGCTAGCGCAGGACCATCTACTCCCAGGGACCGGAGAGAGTTCAATAAGATGTAATGAAACACGGTATTGAACGCCGCACTCAAATCCAAAAGGATGAGGGCAGATGTTTCCCCGCGATCAATACCGTGCCGTAACCTCTCCGTCACCCCGAGTAGCTTGGTCTCGGTGGAGTGATGCGCATGAAAACTGGACTGGGAAGAGTGTAAAAATCCCGAGCTTTCCACGAGATGGGTCAACTGAGTGTTAACGTGCCTTTCCAGCACTTTAGATAGGACAGGCAACAAGGATATAGGTCTAAAGTTGGCGAGGTTAGACACATCGGCTCCTGCCTTTTTTAGGAGAGGGACAACCATTGCATGCTTCCAATCCTGTAGCACATGAGACTCGATTAGGGATGTATTCAGGAGTCTCATGAGAACTCGCCGGGGTTCGAGATCCAGTAACTTTAGGATTTTTGCAGGTACCGGATCACGAGGTGAACCAGATCTTACACTACTCCGGCAGGAAAAGAATGAGATGTCATCAAACAGTTGCCAGTTTGTAACCTCTGCCATTGGAAGCGGTAGTTCAATCGCTGCAACCTGTCCCGATTGGTGTTTATTTACTGTCAAGGGAGCGCTCATAGAGTCGTATATGCGCTCAACCTTAGCAATAAAAAATTCCGCGATGGAGTTACACTGAGCTTCCTCCAAAGCTGGGGGAGTCAGGATAGTATCCGCTCCTGTCAATTTTTTAACAAAGGAATAAAGAGTACGTGGGCAATTCTGTGCTTGCGTCACTGTACTTACAGTGTATGCAGCTTTACAGTGTTAGTGGTACCCCTTCAGAGCCTCTTTAAATGCATTCTTCTGGGAAACCGAGTAGGAGTGCCTCCATTTTCTTTCGAGAGCCTTGCAGTTAGTTTGTAAGGCCTTCAAATCAGCAGAGAACCAGGGTGCCGGGGAACGATGAGACCTAAAATGTTTCGGAGATAAAGGAAGAAGGGTGGTTACAGCATTGGTGAGCCAATGTGATACAGCGATATTCAATTTCTTAACTGGAACATCGCTGTTCTCAGGGCGGGTGTTCAGATGGTGCTGGTTAAACTTCGTAACATCAAGTTTACTCCACCGGTGAATTAATTCGCCCTTTCCGCAGCCATTCTTTACCAAGTACTTGATATGAGGTAGAGAAAAGTGGACTGCGAAGTGGTCGGACCACTCCAGCGGGCGGGCACTCTGTGAACAGTCAAAAGGAAGATTAGAAAGAATGATGTCCAGTTGATGTCCAGCAGAGTGAGTAGAACCAGAATTACACAACGTAAGGTTGAGAACCTCCAAATCGGATAGAAAACGCTTGCTGGTGGTGCATAAGGGATCTTCAAGATGCAAATTTAAATCACCTAGAATGGTGAAATTTGCTGCCCTAAGAAGTAGAGGGGCTATGATCTCGACGAACGAAGATATCCAAGCATGGGCGTTACCGGGGGGGCGATAAACCAGGAGGCCCGACAAAGTGAATTGGGGGTTGATTGCTAGTTTGAATAAAGCAGCTTTACATCCGGACAAGGGAAAGGCTTCAAGTTTACAGGTATAAGTAGACTTAAAAATAATAGCAATGCCCCCTCCTTTTCCGGAGTCACGGTCCTGCCTCAACATAATATAATTGTTGGGAACTGCGGTGGCAGTGTCAGGACCAGAGCTTTCCTAAAGCCAAGTTTCAGTAAGAAACAAAGCGTCAGGCTGCTCATCAACAAGAAAGTCATAAATATTTTTGTTAATGTTTTGGGAGGGACCTACAATTAATACTCCAAAACTGGAGTATGGGGCACGTAAGAGGATTTTTTGTTCTTCTCCGTCTACCTCGTGTTTGGACCTGATACATTGTCTTACAATTGAACATTTTACCAGTATGGATATTACAGCCGGCACATTGAAAATTATGAATCGGTAGAGAACAGGTGGTACAGTCAAAATATGTAGGAGGGCGTAAGGATTTCAGAACTCACCGGTATATGAAAGAGCTTAGGAAGGCACGGAGCAAACTGCCGACCTAGGTATAGAAGTCATGGCCCCTGGTCCCGTTCCAACGTGGACGGGCGCAGACGGGCTGAACTCTGGCATAACTCCGGCGTAAAACCGGCGATCCAGCTGTGCGTATCCGCTGCGCATCTACGTGACCTCCTTATGTAGAGGTCTAGCGTCCTTAGGACGTCTAGACCGTTGAACAGAATGGCGCCGTCAGGCGTCCACTCACCCAAGATGGCCGTGAAAACGAGTGACCGGGACAAGGGCCCGCTAAACGCTGTGCTTATACAATTAATGTGCAGGCAAGTGGGCATCAAGTTTAAAAACAGGGGAGAAGGCAACACAGGTTAAATAAAATAGAAAACAGAAAAATTTAAAAAGCTTCTCCATCTTTCTTACAAAGGGTCGCTAATGATGTCATGAGGGTTCTCTGCCAACAGCAGCTTTATTCAGATTGATAATTTTGTCTTCTCTTTACCTTGGCCCATCCTCTTAGTTTCTTTCTTGGCCATTACCTTTAAAGTTAGATCCATCGAAGGATGGTTATTAGTACTACTATTTCTACTTGGTGTACCTAGAGGTGTAAAACACATTTGTGTTGTGCTGCTGCGTACTAATGATCCAGGGACAGGTATTTACAGATTGTGGTGCTGGGTGGTTTGGTGTCCTGCACCAATCAAGTTCTGGTTTGCAACCTAATTTCTGGTGTAACAAGTACTAAACACTTACTCCTCATTAGAGCTCCCTTACCGACATTAATTCCTCCAGGTAATTCTTACACACAATTAAAGTACTCTGGTGTGGCTGGCAGCTCAACAACTGTCTGTGTGTGTGCCCGGAAAACTGTGTCAGCCCTGGCTGACACACACAAAAGGGGGAGGGGCTGAAGCCCATTGAGCCCAATGGGCGTTGCGCACCTGCCGCTTATGTGTGACATTTCCATGCATTCATCATGCTTACATCTGACTTTTAGCAGTGCCAGTTGAGGATGTAGGTGGAGCTAATACAGTAAGTGTCAAATCTTTATTGTTTAAGTTAATTAAAACCATAGCAATACAGTAAGTGGGTGGATCCAGTAAGGAAAGTGGGTGGAGCCAGAGAAAAGTAGGCCTCCAACAAACATTTGAGCACCTGCACTTCATATTTTACAAATTTTACAAATTAAGCACTGACAACAATAAAGGTTTTTTAAACACTTATATGTCTGCGCTCCGCTCCTTCCCTGAAAATTTCGGGGTGATTTGTCAAGTGGGGGCTGAGAAAAAAGGGGGGGTCTTAAAACGTGTTTTCCTGATGCAATTTTCCATTGGGAACTTTAAGTGAGGCTACCGCCTGAACTGGTGAATGGAATTACACCAAATTTGGCAAAAAGTTAGAGTTTGTTTTACAGATTACGCTTCTGTTAAATGGTGTAAATCATAGATATATTTGCGAAGTTGTACCATACGCATACCTTCCGAGGCCAGTAGGCGTACCATTATGAGCATGAGCTGCATGCTAATTAGCTAAATACTGTGTGTCAACACTTCAAACCAGGAAGTGTTGGCAGCCATCTTGTGCCTCAATGATAAAGTGATAGAAAAGAACGTTACTTAAGATAATCTGGTATATTGACAAGTCAAGCACACTTGCTGTTTTGATTTGCAACATTGTTTGACGAACTTTTCACCTGTGTGCTTAGTTAAGTATTCCCTGAAGTGTTTCTATGGTAACAGACAGAATCCGGAACTGGGGTAGGGTTGAAAGATTTGTCAGTTGGAAAGGGTTCAAAAGTTTAAGCAATAGAATAGTGTGTTTCGTTTTGATTTAATGTGGGAATAAATGTGATTTGTTATTTATTTTGATATGTATGAAGTGTGTAGATTGACAGGAAAAGTTTGGTATTAGCTATAGGACTTCCTGACCCCCTAGGGCAGCTCAGGGGGTTTCACAATGATCCCCAAGGTAAAAATATATATTTTTTAAAATCACGGAATACACGTAAGGTAAGCGTACGCCGTGAAAAAGGAAAAAAAGCCAAAGCCCGCTTCCCAGGGGAAATGTTTTTATTTATAATGGGGGGCCCAGAGGGGCCACCAAGCCGCGGGTACTGCCATCCCCCAGAGCTTTAACGATAAATAAGTGGGGGGCTCATAGCCCCCCCACAAAGCACCGGGCACCGCCACCCCGTGGCTTCTTTCTTAAAATACTTTTTTTTTAAACACACCCTGGGGACCGCCACCTCCCTGGGGTTCTAATATTTAAAATAGGGGGGTCCGTGATGGACCCCCAGCCCCGGGGACCACCACCGGAGGAGTGTGGCTCAATGGTTAGAGCAACAGACCCTGATGCAGAGTTCTGGCCAGGGACCAGGGTTCGATTCCCGCCTCGGTGGGGACTCGGGCTCAATTCCCTCAGACCTGTTAATTCTCGCCTCGGTGCCTATTCTAATCACGGACCCCACGCTGCAACTATGGGCAATAGCTTGCTTAGCCTCCACACCGGCCCCAACAGCGCTAAGGATGCCTGGCTTCACCCTGAGGGTGCCCAGGAGTGGACACTTCACAGGGAAAGCCAGGAGCGGTTCCACAGAGGTATGAATATTAGCGCCAGGAAGCCGATTAGGCGACACCGCAAGGTGACCGTCTGGTGACAGTGCGCTCTATAAGTACCATGACATTTACATTTACATTTACACCCCCCAGGGCTTTTCAATGTTGGGAAGAGGGTCGCACGGCCCCCCTCCTGGAGCCTTGTGGCGGCCCTGGGGACCGCCACCCCCCAGGGCCGGCTCCTGCAGTGTCCCGGGGTGCCTACCCTGGGAAACTGCTGTTTCCTTTGGTAGGGCGGGAGCCTCGCGGTTCCCGCCCTACCATAGCAAACTGCTTACCTGTTTGGAAGAGAGAGCAGGAAACATGCTCTCTCTTTCACATAGGAAAGCATATTGCTTTTCATCAGGGGGAGCAGCATGTAAGGTGTTTTCTCTGGCAAAAAGCAATGCCGGCTCCTAAAGGACACAGGAATCTGGCTGGGACCGAGGGGGCGTTGGGGCTCTCCCCACCGTCCCCAATGTTTTATTTGAGCCCCGGGGAATAGGGTCCCTGGGGATTATAACAATTAGTGATAGGGGCTTTTTTTTCTGGTAAATTTACAGTATGCGTACCAAGCGTGGCCAGATGACGTATGCTACGAGGTTCCTAAGTCGTCCCATACACGTACCTAATCAATTAAAAAAATATATATATATGTTTTACAGATATCTATCAAGCTTATCTGTTTAGATACTGGTTGGTTCTAACAAGAGCTTTTTTCTTTATTGGTACTTATAAGTAAGTACCTTTTGCAGAGTCTAAACTGGCTGAGGAAGAGTGTTTTACAGTGTGCCAAACTTTTGACTTCTGTGGACAGTTGACTTTTGTATGA
Source organism: Lissotriton vulgaris (assembly GCF_964263255.1). Taxonomy (NCBI): domain Eukaryota; kingdom Metazoa; phylum Chordata; class Amphibia; order Caudata; family Salamandridae; genus Lissotriton; species Lissotriton vulgaris. The sequence continues at coordinate 2,096,230,740 of NC_141691.1, read as the reverse complement.
TCTGGGGGTAGCGTGATTGGGGGTAGCGTTCAAAGTTATGACAGTTGGAAAGGGTTCAAATGTTCAACCAATCGAAATGTGTGTTTAGTTTTGAATTAATGTGTGAAGCAATTTGATTTGTTATTAACATGTATATGTGTGTACCTTGAGAGGGAAAATGTGCCATTTTCTGGCTTTGCTGCGAACACTGAAGTAGAGAGATTCTGGATTAGAATATCTGCTGTGTGAGTGGCAGTCTTCTTAATCTACAAATCAATTTGAAAGGTGAGTTGATAACTTGTAAGGGAATGTATGTGGTGTATTTTGTTTTTAGTAAGAGTAATGTGTTTATCCTTCTAAAGTGTGTCTGCATTTGGATAAATATTGTGATAAAACCATTTGGTAAATTAATGTGTTTAGTGAGTCAGCTTTTTGCAATAAAGTGCAGTACTAAAAAATGTAGAATGTGTACACTCACTTTTTCAGTTGTAGAGATGTTAATAGTGTTGCTTGTTTAGAATTAGACTTCTGTTCTAAATCTACAATTTTCCTGTCAGTATACTTAAACTACTGTAAATTCTCTGGGATATATCTATAAGCCTCTTGTGAGTCTTTGTGCTGCCATCGAGTTACTTTTTTGATGTAATGTTTGCACAAATAATGCAGCAAATTGTTTATGTGTTTGCAAAATGACTCATGGTTGTACAGTAAAATGCAGTAATTATATTTCTGTAATGCGTGCACTCATATTAGCCCTTCAAGAGTCATTAATTGTGTATTTTGTCTAGAATCAGACTTCTGTTTTAGATCTACAATTTCCCAGTTAGTATACATACACTGCTGCATACAGTCTGGTGCAGATTTACAAGTCCCTGTGCCTCTTTGTTGTATTGTCACTTTTTTGATGTATTGTTGGCACAAAAATGCATCAATTTGCTTATGTATTTGCAAAATGAGTCAGAATTGACCATTGACATGTAGTAGTTATATACATGGAATGTGTGCAGTCACTTAAATGTTTCTAGACTAGTAAATGTGTTATGGTGAAATGCAAGGTGTAATATTTTTTGTCTACAATCACACTGTGCGTCTGTGTGCATTCAAGGTATTTTTCTGAGAGAAGCATTTTTACATGTTTTGTGTTTTCAGATACATACGTGCTTATAAAGCTATCCTTTTTTCTAGATAGAATTAAAAAATGGTTAGTGGTTTTGTATTTGGAAAATTATGTGATATTAGCCCTTCAAGAGTAAGTAGTAGTGTTGTTTGTCTAGAATCAGACTTGTGTTCTAAATCTACAATTTCCCAGTCAGTATACATTCACTGCTGCATACACTCTGGGGCAGATTTACAAGGCCCTTCCGCCTTCTATTGTGTCACTTTTATGATGTAATGTTGGCAAAAAAAAATGCAGCAAATTGCATATGTATTTGCAAAATGAGTCAGGGTTGTCCACTGAAATGTAGTAGTTATTTACATGGAATATGTGCAGTCACGTAACCGTTTCTAGACTAGTAAATGTGTTTTGGTTAAAGTTCTTATATTTTTTGTCTAGAATCGCACTGTGCTTTTGTGTGCATTTATCAATTATATTCGCCCCTTTTTCTGCATTCTCCCCTCTTTCTGCTCATACTCCCCCCTCTTTTCTCATACACACCCCTCTCTCCTTATACTTCCCCTCTCTCCTCACACTCCCCATCTCTCTCCTTATACTCTCCCTTCTCTCCTCATTCTCCCACCTCTCTCCTCAAACTTACTCCTCTCTCCTTATACTCTCCCCTCTCCTCATGCTCACCCTCTTGCCTCATACTCCCCTTCTCCCCTCGTAGTCCCCCATCTCCATATACTCCCCCCTCTCTCTTCAAACACCCTTTACTCCTCATACTCTCCCATCTCTCCTCATACTGTCTACTCTCCTCATATTCCCCCTCTCCCCTCGTAGTCCCCCATCTCCATATACTCCCCCCTCTCTCTTCAAACACCCTTTACTCCTCATACTCTCCCATCTCTCCTTATACTCCTCTTTTTTCCTCATACTCGCCCCTCTTTTCACATACCCCCTCTCTCCTCATAATCCTCCTCTCTCTCCTCATACTCCTCCTCTCTCCTCACATTCCCTCTCTCTCTCCTTATACTCCCTCCTCTCTTCTGATATTCCTCTCTATCTCCTCATACATCCCCCTCTCTCCTCCCACTCTTCCCTCTCTCCTCATACTCCCTTTCTCCTCATAATCCCCTCTCTCCTCATACTCCCCCTCTGTCCTCATACTCCCCCCTCTCTCCACATATTCTCTTTCTCTCCCTCTCTCCTCATACCCCCTCACTCCTCATACTTTCCCCATCTCTTCATACTGCTCCCTCATTCCTCATAATCCCCCCTCTCTCATCATACTTACCCCTCCCCTCATACTCCCCCTCTCCCTTCATACTCCTCCTTCTTCTCATATTGCCCCCTCTCCTCATATTCCTTTCTCTCCTCAGACTCTACCTCTCCCTTCATACTCCCCCTCTCTTCATATTCCCTCTTTTCCTTATACTCCCCAGTCTCCTCCTATTCTCCCTCTCCTCATACTTCTTACTGTCTCCTCAATACTACCCCCTCTCTTCTTATACACTCCCTCTCTCCTTATATTCCTCTTTTCTCCACATTCTTACCCCACTCTCCTCATACTCCTTCCTCTCTCGTCATACACACTCCTCTCTTCTTATACTCACCCTTTCTCCTCATACTTGCCCCTCTTTCCACATACTGCCCCCTCTCTCCTCATACTCCTCTCTCTCTCTCCTCATACTCGCCCCTCTCTCCTCACACTCTCCCTCTCTCTCCTTATACTCTCCCCTCTCTCCTGATATTCTCCCTCTTTCCTCATTCTCACCTCTCTCTCCCCATACTCCCCCCTGTCCTAATACTCTCCCCTGTCCTCATACTCCCCCTCTCTCCTCTTAATCCTCCCTCTCCCCTCATACTCCCCCTTCTGCCCCTTAACAATTCCACAGTCAGTATACATACACTTTTGCATGCACTCTCGGGTAGATTTACAAGCCCCTTGTGCCTCTTTGTTGTTCTATTATGTCACTTTTTTGATGTAATGTTAGCAAAAATAATGCAGCAAATTGCATATGTATTTGCAAAATGAGTCACGATTGTCTACGGCAATGTAGTAGTTATATACATGGAATATGTGTAGTCACTTAACCGTTTTAGAGTAGTAAATGTGTTTTGGTAAAATTCATGGTCTTATATTTTTTGTCTAGAATCACACTGTGCGTCTGTTTACATTTAGGAATTATACTCGCCCCTTTTTCCATATTCTCCCCCTCTCTCCTCATATTCCCCCCTCTCTCCACATACACACCCCTCTCTCCTTAAACTTCCCCTCTCTCCTCACACTCCCCCTCTCTCTCCTCAAACTCTCCCTTCTCTCCTAATACTCCCACCTCTCTCCTCATACTTCCCCCTTTTTCATTATACTCTCCCCTCCCCTCATACTCACCCTCTCCCCTCATACTCCCCGTCTCTTCATACTCCCCCCTCTCCTTATATTTCCTTCTCTCGTCATACTCCCACTCTCTCCTCATACCCCCTTCACTCCTCATACTCCCCCATCTGCTCATACACCTCCCTCTCTCCTCATACTCCACACTCTGTCGTCATATACCCCCTCTCTCCTTTCTCAACCAGCTCTGACATCAACCTCGCCAACTCTGAACACCTTCACTTCCAGATCCACATCGACCCCAAGACCACACTCAGAGGCACCCTCCTCTACAGACCACCAGGACCCCGCGCAAAATTCAGTGAAGACATCACGGACTTCATCACTCCACACGCGCTCCCCTCCAAAGATTACATCCTTCTGGGAGACCTCAACTTTCACCTTGAAAAGAACAACGACTGCAACACCACCACCCTCTTGGACAACCTCGCCAACCTCGGACTTAAACAACTGGTCACTTCCCCCACCCATATCGCAGGCCACACACTCGACCCCATCTTCACCTCCAGCAATCATGTCTCCTTCAGCCATACTACGGATCTCCTCTGGACCGACCACAGCTGCGTTCACTTCACCTACAACAAGCTGAAACCCATCAACCACCTCCAACCAACTCTGCAAAGAAACTGGAACAAAATCACCATCGACCAGATCTCCTCATCGCTCCTTCTAAACACCCCAGCCCACTTTTCTAACCCAGACCAAGCCGCCGCCAACTTCACCCTATGGTTATCCAACACCGCCGACACCTTAGCACCACAGAAAAAACGTCAAAGCAAACCTGGCAGCAAGAAGGCCTCATGGTTCAACGATGATCTTAAGAAGTCCAAGAATCTCTGCCGCTCCCTTGAAAAGGCCTGGAAAAAAGACCCAACCACCAGCACCAAGGACGCCTTCAAAAACGCCACCCGCATACACCACCAACTAATCCGAAAGGCCAAGAAAACAGCATTCAAGGATCGACTAGACAACAACGCCCACAACAGCAAGGAACTTTTCAACATCGTCAAGGAATTTACCAATCCCTCGACCAACTCCAACGACATCACCCCCTCTCAAGCCCTCTGCGACTCCCTAGCCTCATTCTTCCACAACAAAATTGCAGACATCCACAACAGCTTCGACAACCAACCCGGAGACCAACCCACCCAACCATATGATGAACATTCTCCCCCCTTGAACACCCTTAACGACTGGAACCCAATCTCCACTGAAGACACCATCCGCCTGATGAACTCCATCCACTCAGGATCCCCCACAGACCCATGTCCTCACCACATCTTCAACAAAGCAGACTCCGTCATAGCACCGCACCTCCGAGACGTCATCAACTGCTCCTTCAACTCCGCCACCTTCCCGGAAAGCTGGAAACACGCTGAACTCACCGCCCTTCTGAAAAAACCCACAGCGGACCCCACCGAACTCAAAAATTACCGCCCCATATCACTCCTTCCTTTCCCGGCCAAAGTCATCGAGAAAGCTGTCAACAACCAGCTCGCCGCTTTCCTCGAAGCCAACAAATCCCTCGACTCCTCACGATCTGGCTTCCGAGCAAAACACAGCACTGAGACCGCCCTCATCGCAGCAACAGACGACATTCGAACTCTACTGGACAATGGAGACACAGTCGCCCTCATCCTCCTCGACCTCTCCGCAGCCTTCGACACAGTCTGCCATAGCACCCTTCTACAGCGCCTCAAAAACATCGGAATCCAAGGAAAAGCACTGGAATGGATCACCTCGTTCCTCACCGGAAGAACCCAGAGAGTCCGCCTCCCACCATTCAAGTCAGAGGCCACTGAAGTCATCTGCGGCATACCACAAGGATCTTCACTCAGCCCCACCCTCTTCAACGTATACATAAGCCCCCTCGCGACCATCGCACGCCAACACAACCTCAACATCATCTCTTACGCTGATGACACTCAACTGATCCTTTCTCTCACCAATGACCCCAGCACCGCCAAAACTAACCTACACGAAGGAATGAAAGAAGTTGCCGAATGGATGAAGCACAGCCGTCTGAAACTGAATTCAGATAAAACTGAAGTCCTCATCCTAGGTACATCCCCCTCTGCATGGGACGACTCTTGGTGGCCGGAAGCCCTTGGAAAAGCACCCATCCCGACAGACCACGCACGGAACCTAGGCGTTATCCTGGATTCTTCACTTTCAATGAACAGACAAGTCAGCGCTGTATCCTCATCCTGCTTCAACATTCTTCGCATGCTCAAAAAAACATTTCACTGGATCCCCACCGAAACCAGAAAAACGGTCACCCATGCTCTGGTCACGAGCCGACTGGACTACGGAAATACCCTCTACGCAGGTACTACCGCTAAACTCCAGAAGAAACTCCAACGAATCCAAAACGCCTCAGCCAGGATCATATTAGACATCCCGCGTAACGAACACATCTCTGGTCACCTGAAAGACCTCCACTGGCTACCCGTCAATAAGAGGATCACTTTCCGACTGCTAACCCACGCACACAAATCACTCTACGACATCGGACCAGAATGCCTCAACTCACGACTGTCCTTCTACACACCCTCCCGCCAACTACGTTCTTCCAGCCAAGCCCTCGCCACTGTACCTCGCATCAACAAGACAACCATGGGAGGCAGATCCTTCTCATACCTGGCTGCTAAAACATGGAACTCACTCCCCACTTACCTTCGCCTTACCCAGAACCACCTAGCATTCAGAAAGCAACTTAAAACGTGGATATTTGACAAGTAATCCTCTTCCCCTCCCTAAGCGCCTTGAGACCCTCTGGGTATGTAGTGCGCTATATAAATTTTCTGACTTGACTTGACTTGACTCCTCTCCCGCCTCATATTGCCCCCTCTCTCTTTTTATACTCCCTCCTCTCTCCTTATTCTTCCCCCCTCTCCTCACACTCCTCCTCTCTCTTTATATTCTCCCTTCTCTCCTCATACTCCCACCTCTCTCCTCATACTCCCCCTTTTCTCCTCATACTCCGCACTCTCCTCATACTACCCCTCTCCCCTAATACTCCACTGTTTCCTTATACTCCCTCCTCTCCTCGTATTTCCCCTTCTCCTCATACTCCCCCTCTCTGGTTATACTCTCCCTTTCTTTCCTTATACTCCTTGCTCTCTACTGATAGAACCCTATCCCTCCTCATACTCCCTCCTGTTCTCAAACTTCCCCCTCTCTCATCCTACTCTTCCCTCTCTCCTCATACCCCCTCTTCTCCTCATATTCACCCTCTCTCCTCATTCTCCCTCCTCTCTCTGGATATTCCCCCCTGTCCTCATACGCCCTCTTCTCTCCTCTTAGTCCTCCCTCTCTCCTCATACATCCCCCTCTCCTCATACTCTGCCCTCTCCTCATACACCCCCTCTCTCCTCATATCCCCATCTCTCTTCATCTCCTCATAGTCCTGCCTCTCTCCTTATACTCCCTCCTCTCTCCTCATATTATCCCCTCTCTCCTCATACACCCCTTCTCTCCGTATACTTCCCCTCGCTCCACATTCTCCCTCTCTCTCCTCATCCTTCCCCCTCTCTCCTTATACTCCTCCTCTCTCCTCATACTTGCAAATCTCTCCACATTAACCCCCTCACTCCTCATACTTCCCCCATCTCTTCATACTCCTCCCTCTGTCCTCATAATCCCCCCTCTCCCCTCATACTCCCCCCTCTCCTCTTACTCCCCTCTCTCCTATTACTCCCCTCTTCCCTCATACTCCCCCCTCTCCTCATACTCTCCTCTCTCCTCATATTCCCTCCTCCTCTCATACTTCCCCTTTTGCTGTGCTAATTCGTTAGTATTGTACCCCTGCCCTCTGGTGTGCCCACCCCGCTCCCCGCCGCTGCCCCCTCGCAGCCCGCCCCCTTTTTCTCTTCTGTACCCCATTGGCTGTCCGCTCCCGCCCCACAGCTGCACCTCCCAGATGCTCCTCCCTCCCACTTGGCCTCATATGGAGCCCGGGCAGCGCAGGCGAGTGTGACCTGACACCCCCTATGCGGCATGGCTCACCAGCTGTGAGCACATCTCTGCCCCAGCGCCACAGGTTTGCCCCTGGCCTCGGTGCCCCCTTGCTGCTGCTCGTTTTCCTTCTCCGCTGTTGCCCTCATTTTTTGTGTTTATTTCCTGATTGTACATTCTTGTCTCTCTGTTAAGCTACTACTGTGCTAATTTGTTAGTATTTTACCCCTGCCCTCTGGTGTGCCCCCCCGCTCCCCGCTTCCCGCCGCTGCCCCCTCATGGCCCGCCCCCTTTTTTTCTTCTGTACCCCATTGGCCTCCCCGCTCCCGCCTCCCAGCTGCTCCTCCCTCCCACTTGGCCTCATATGGAGCCCGCGCGTACGCGCAGCAGGCACGCCGATTGTGTGCCGAAGGCACGCCAAAGGCAAGCCCGTCTACGCTCGTCCACGCCTGGACCGTGCCCAGCACCAAGACCCCTGATCCTCGACAATGCCAGCGCACCCGATGAACTTACGACGCCGCCACCCTCCACACACTAAATGCCAGCCGGAAACACCGCCTGCTACCGAGACACCCCGAAACGCACCCACGGACCCTTCATGTGCCAAGCCTGCCTATTCACCTGCCTCCAAACCTGCACCGCACCCGCCAAGCTGAGCGCCAGCAACAACCACCTCAAGTGCATTCTGCTCAACACCCGCTCCATCCACTGGCACGCCGTCGAACCCTGGAACCTCCTCGACGCAACATCACCAGACGTCGTTTTCCTCACAGAAACCTGGATAAACTTCTCCTCAGCCCACGACATCGCCATAGCCATCCCGGATGGCTACAAGATCAACCGGAGGGACCGCGTCACCGAACCGGAGGAGGCATCGCCATCGTCCACAGAAACACCATCCGCATCACGACCAACTCCAACGACACCCTCACCACCGCCGAGCATCTTCACTTCCAGATGCACACCGACCCCAAAACCACCCTCAGAGGCACCCTCATCTACAGACCCCGGGGACCACTCACACAATTCAGCGAAGCCATCGCAGACTTCGTCAGTCCGCACGCCCTCACCTCCACAGACTACATCCTCCTAGGGGACCTCAACTTCCACCTGGAGAACAACAAGGACTGCAACACCGCCGCCCTGCTGGACAACCTCGCCAACCTCGGACTAAAACAACTGGTGAACACCCCCACCCACTACGCCGGCCACACGATTGACCCCATCTTCTCCTCCAGCAAGCACATCTCCTTCAGCCACTCCACCGGACTACACTGGACTGATCACAGCTGCGTCCACTTCAACTTCAGGAGAACCACGACCTCCACCACCCGCAACAGGTTCCCCGCAGAAGCTGGAGCAAGATCACAGCCGACCAGCTCACCACCACCCTCAGCCAGAACCCGCCTACCAACACGACGGACCCCAACGAAGCAGCCCGCGACCTCACACAGTGGCTCACCAACTGCGCCGATGAACTCTGACCACTGAACAATCCTCCCAGCAGACCCGGCAGCAGGAAAGCCTCGTGGTTTACCAACAACCTCAAAAACTCCAAGAAAACCTGCCTCACCGTCGAGAAAGCCTGGCGCCACGACCAGACAGCAGAACACATTACAGCCCTCAAGAACGCCACCCGCAAACACCACCAGCTGATCCGCACTACCAAGAAGACAACATTCAAAGAACGACTGGACAACAACACCCACAACTGCAAGGAACTCTTCCGCATCTTTAAAGAGCTCTCCAACCCCAGCGCCTTCAACAACGACATCACACACTCGCAAGACCTCTGCGACTCACTCGCCTCGTTCTTTCACCACAAGATCGCCGACATACAAAACAGCTTTGGCGCACTGACCACGCACCCAAGCACCGAACCAGTGCCCCCCACCACCACCCTCTGTACCTGGACCCCTGTCAGCACCAAAGACGGGGAGCGTCGTTTACGACGCAACTTTTAGCACACAGTGCTATTACAACGCGTTTTTTAAATCGCATTCTATTACAACGCATGACTCTGGGGGGCGCTCAAGGATAGGGAATACTTTTAATTTACTATCTAACACCTTCCCTAGTGTCAACGGGGACTGGTGTTGGAATAGTAAATTAAAATATTCACTATCCAACACCCTTTTGTATTATGCGTTGTAAAAGAATGCGTTATAAAAACCGCGTTGTTACAGCATGCGTGCTAAAAGCATGCGTTGTAACAACGTACATCCCCAAAGACACCACCCGCCTGTTGAACACCATCCACTCCGGCTCCCCTGCCCACACCACATCTTCAACAAAGCCGACACCATCATCGCACCCCAACTCCGGAACATCATCAACAGCTCCTTCGCATCCGCAACCTTCCCGAAGAGCTGGAAACATGCCGAGCTGAGCGCCCTACTGAAGAAACCCACGGTTGACCCCACAGACTTCAAGAACTTCTGCCCCATCTCGCTCCTCCCCTTTCCAGCCAAAGTCATCGAGAAGACCGCCAACAGACAACTCTCCGCCTTCCTCAAGACGAACGGATCCCTCGACCCCTCACAGTCTGGTTTCCGAGCAAACTACAGCACCGAGACCACCCTCATCGCAGCCACCGACGACATCAGGTCCCTGCTCGTCAACGGGGAAACCGCTGCCCTCCTCCTCCTGGACCTCTCAGCAGCCTTCGACACCGTATGCCACCGCACCCTGATACAGCCCCTCAGCAACACCGGAATCCAAGGAGCGGCATGGAGCGGATCATCTCGTTCCTCGCCGGAAGAACCCAGAGAGTCCGCCTCCGCCTGTTCCGATCCGCGGCCACCGAAGTCATCTGCGGTGTTCCGCAAGGATCCTCACTCAGCCCCACCCTCTTCAACGTCTACATGAGCCCTCTCTCAGCCATCGCTCACCAACACAACCTCAACATCATCTCCTACGCCGGCGACACCCAGCTGATCCTCTCCCTCACGAACGAACCCGCCACCGCCAAAGCCAACCTCCAGGAAGGAATGAAAGACGTTGCAGAATCGATGAAGATCAGCCGTCTGAAACTGAACTCAGACAAGACGGAAGTCCTCATCCTCGGACCATCTCCTTCTGCCAGGGACGACTCCTGGTGGCCCCCCGCCCTGGGCACCGCACCCAAGCCAACGGACCACACACGCAACCTGGGCTTCATCCTGGACTCCTCCCTCACGATGACCAAGCAAGTCAACACCGTCTCGTCATCCTGCTTCAATACCCTGTGCATGCTCCGAAAGATCTTCCAATGGATCCCCACCCAAACCAGGAAGACGGTCACTCAGGCCCTAGTCACCAGCCGTCTGGACTACGGGAACACCCTCTACACTGGAACCACAGCCAAACTCCAGTAAAGACTCCAGCGCATTCAGAATGCCTCAGCACGACTCATCCTGGACATCCCTAGCCACAGACACATCTCTGCCCACCTGAAAGACCTGCACTGGCTCCCCGTCAGCAAGAGGTTCACGTTCAGACTCCTCAACTACGCACACAAGGCTCTCCACGACACGGGCCCGAAGTACCTCAACATCAGCCTCACATTCTACACACCCACCTGCCAGCTCCGATCCAGCAGCCTCGCCCTCGCCTCCGTCCCACGAATTTGGAAATCCACCGTCAGAGGAAGATCCTTCTCCTACCTGGCAGCCAATACATGGAACTCCCTCCCCACTCAACTACGGCTGACCCTGGACCATCTGTCCTTCAGGAAACAACTCAAGACCTGGCTATTCGAGCAGTAGCGAGCCCCCCCCTAAGCGCCTTGAGACCCTTATGGGTGAGTAGCGCGCTATACAAATTTTGTTGATTGATTGAACCTGTACACGTGTGCTTTATATCTTCAATTCTCCACTCTGTATGCTTATCCTGCCACCAAACACTGTGACTGTTCTTGCAGTACTGTAGTGACCAATTTAGCAGTCTGTGATAATCCATTCACTTATTACTCCCCTCTTCCCTCATACTCCCCCCTCTCCTCATACTCTCCTCTCTCCTCATATTCCCTCCTCCTCTCATACTTCCCCTCTCACCTACTACTCCCCCTCTCCTTATATTCCCTTTTCTCTCCATACTACCCCCTCTCTCCTCTAATACCCCCTCTCTCTCCTTATTTTTCTTTTTTTCCTCATTTTTCCCCTCTCTCCTCATACTCCCTCTTCTCTCCTCATACACACTCCTCTTTCCATATACTCCCCTTTCTCCTCATACTCGCCCCTCTTTCCATACTCCTCTCTCTCTCCTCACACTCTCCTTCTCTCTCCTTATACTCCCCTTCCCTCCTGATATTCCCCCTGTCTCCTCATTCTCATATCTCTCTCCTCATACTCACCCCTGTCCTCATACTCCCCCCTCTCTCCTCTTACTACACCCTCTCTCCTCATTTGTACCCCTCTCCTTATACTCCACGCTCTCCTCATACTCCCACCTCTATCCTCATACTCCACCCTCTTTCCTCATACACACCCCTCTCTACTTATACACACCTGGGTCTCATTATACTCCGCACTCTTCCCTCATTCTCCCCCTCTCTCTTCATATTCTCCCCTCTTTCCTCATACTCCTCGGCTGTCCTCATACACTGAAGCACTTATAGATTTAGTCAGGCAATATCCTTACAGACTGTAATTATTTACTCAGTACCCAAGTACTGATGCATTGAAGTAGGCCTTAGGGCATAGACTGCTTCAAACCCCTATACACTATGCATGCAGTCTTCTATGCACCTGCAAACTTGTCTTTTATACCTTCAGTTCTGCTGTTATAGTATGTGCTCCCCTTAGACTGTTCCAGTGATGCATTTAGTAGCATGTACTAATCCATTCACTGCTGAAAAGATCAACTACTGATGAATTCATTAAGGTACTCTTCTTCCAGATGTAGGTCTTGAAAGTTTTATGCAGTATGTATGCACTTCTGTTATCAGTTACACAGTTGTTTTTTATACTTAGTCATTTTACATTGTATTTATTTAGTAATAGAATAGTATAGTTCATATATTTATTTTTATAATGTTATATATATTTTTTATAACAGATTCTATTTCGCGCTAGTAGATCACTCACCACTTCCTGCTTTTCTTTTCATCATGCTTGCCCGGTTGTTTGCGGGTGTTTCTGGCCATAGCCCTTTGCTGTAAACTTGTGGAGGGGCGCTCTTGCGGTAGATGGAAGACCGCTACTTGCCGCCATCCTCAACGCCGTTGCATGGGAGGACTACATGACCCAAAAGGCCCGGCGGGTCGAGGCATCATAGACCTGTGCCAGGAGGCGAATAAAGCCCAGCAACACTCTCGCAGCGCAGGACGCACGCAGGCGTGCCCGGGCGAAGCCTGGGCCTAGGGCGGGCCTGTCTGTGCTCGTCAGAGGCCGGGATAGGCTGGGCTGGGCAACCCCTCCAACTTCTCCCCTACAAGCTCTGGTCACAAGGTACTGTGGTATAACATTGAGCCGATTTTGGCTGACTCTTGACAATTTTGTGGCTGTTATATCCTAAGCACAAGGTCAAAGGAGGAAGGTCAACTCAAAAAGGCCTATATACATTTTCCTACTGTATAGAGATAATGGGGAAAAGCTTAAGTGGGGCCCGCAAACAAGTAGCAGTCCCGCCTAAAAGCAATTCTAAACCCACCTCAATAGATAGGATGCTGGAGAAAGCATTGGGGGCAGTGGCAACAGAAATAGAGCGGACAGAGAGGCGTCTATCTATTACCCCTAATCTGGAAATTCTAATTCCAGCCACTACTCCGACTCCTGAGTCTAGGTCTTGAGCCTCAGAGTACTCCCACGTCTCACCTGCATCGATAGAAGGGGTACCTCAAGAGTCACCCAAAGCTGGGTCTAAAAAACAGCCGGTCAGAAATGTGAAAGCCAAACCTAAACCGACAACCAAACAGCCAGTTAGTCAGAAAAAACAACCCCAGACTTTACAACACCCGTGACTATTTAACCCAGAGGTGCTAGCAAACTTATTTGTATAGAGGACCCTACAGGCCATACAATCGAACATGCGGGGTGGGTTACAACCTCAGTGTCCAACCTTCATGCCCAAATGAGAATTATCGTAAGAGAAAAGATTGGTTTTCTAACTGAGAAATTAGATGGGTTAGCACTAAACCTTAAACAATGGGTAAAATCTAGGGAGTCAACTAGGGATAACAATAGTTCTAATAACATCTCATGCCAGCAGGACGAAAGGGCTAATCCTGTGGCAACTTCCTATTTAAAATCTAAAGAAAATCCATTGGCAGGAAATTCATGCAGCATCCAGTCAGTAAGGGAATAGGCTGGAATTAGACCTCTTACTGAGCCCGCCCTGGCAATAAACATTAGTTCTCCCCAGTCTAAAAACAAAGAGGCTACACAGAAACATCCCAGACTGAGGTACAAGCACCCAGCTTGCCACTGGAATGCAAAGAAAGTACCTGTGTCCCTCTTGCTATAATTTTACCCACTGCAGCAAACCCGTATGTAGCGATTTTAGCTGGGGTCCCTGGTCTAAGAAAAGGTTTAATGGAATCTCACCAACCGCCCGATTCATGAACCTAAATTGCGCTCGCAAGGGGCCGGATTCTGAAAATCCGTCCCTTTGCTAGAGCGATTTTTGCATTTGGGATTCAGCATCCCAAAAGCAAAAATCGCTAATTGCGATGTCGCAAATGTGCGAGGAATTACATTTAAGGAATCTCTATTAGAGATTCCTTAAATGCAATTCAACATCCAATTTAAATTTGCGAATTCGCAATTTCTTGCCGCAATTTACCGCGAGGTCAGACCTCGCGGTAAATTGCGAAAACTCAGAAAAATGCATTTAAATGCATTTTTCTGAGTTGCATGTTACACACACACATGTCCTTTGGACATGTGTGTGTACAACACCTGTGTGAAATTTCATTTGAGGGGTGCTACAGGGTGTCCTGTGGACACCCCTGGCACCCTTCAAATCGCAATCTTATTTGCGATTAGCTAATTGCTAATCGCAAATAAGGAATACTCCCCATTCATTCCTATGGGCCTTTTGGCCCATAGGAATGAATGGCGAGTTATTCCTTATTTGCGATTAGCAATTTGCTAATCGCAAATAAGGAATCAGTAGGAATCGCATTTTTTTATGCGATTCCTACATGATTACCGTTTTGCGAGTCCTTAATAGCGAATCGCTATGATTCGCTATTAGGGGCTCGCAAAACGGCCCGTTGATGAATCAGGCTGCAAGAACTGAAGAACAAAACTGTACATTGGCTTGTGTATAACACCAACTTCGGTTATGAAGATTTATCGGAGATCCTTACAACAAGAAGGGTGGGATGGATAGGAGGATGTAACAAGAGTATACAAGGTGATTGCATTATAGGTAATTTTAGAAACTCATATATATCCCTGAGAGTCCTTAGCCCAGAGCTTGGGAGAATCATGGGCGGAATTCAATTGCTTCCCCTGGGCTACTTTTATCCACCAAATAGGCCGCAACTGTATGACCAATTACAGGGGAGGGGGTGGCGACGGCCCACTAACAGTTCTAACAACTGTGAACCATTTATCCAAAGTCCACATTGGCTTAACCAACTTGATTTTAATATCCCTATTGCAAATAGATTCAGCCCCCTAGAATCAGTTGACTGACTAAAAGAACCAACATCATGTAATGAAGAGGGTGCATGTGAAGTCTCTTTAAAACAGAAGATCAAGGGCAAAGAGGCAGATCTCTGTAGAGAGGAGGATGTAACAACTGGATGCATGAGTGGCTCTAGTGGTAGTACTAATCCACATACCGTAAGAGAGTATACCAAACATGGAAACCCCAACTGTTTAACATCTATCGTGCCCATGGCGAGCGAGGATAATGGACAACAACAAGTATCGAATAACCTCCCTCCCCTTGCCAAAGAACACCACTTGCAGTAGTCAGACAACGAGGGTTTTGTCATAGAACATAGCGGGCATATGTAATAAATTGAATGACCCAGATTGGGTACTTTTTATTAATCAATTTGAGGACTGTATGTTTCAAGAAACCTGGGCGAGAGGGGAGATAACAAATCCAGGATACGCATCTTTTTGTATTCCTGTAATAACTGGGGGTCTGGGGAGACCATCAGGGGGTCTTATTATATGGATAGGGGTACATCTTGGATGCTGGCCCGTACAAGTTGATACAGGCTCCTTAGATATTCTGTGTGTCCAACTGCGGTTCCCTAATAAGCCACCAGTTGTCTTAATAAACCTATACTCCAGACCCACTTTTTTTTTTTTTTTGAAGACCTTTATTAGCACTTGTTAGTTGTACACAGCTAAGAGCCTACAACCCTGGGGCCGGCTGCAAAGTAAAACACAAAACCTGTCATTGATGTATACATATAGTTCTTAGTGCATGAACGATTGGTCCGGCATAACAACGCAGTGTTTGAGGTCTCACAGTTTTTTGATTTTGTAGATGCATAACTGTAAACGAAAAACAAACAGTAGAACAGTACTCCAGACCCACTTTACAAGGGAAAGAATATAGTACGATAGATGACTTGTCTACATTCTTATGCTCTATTGAATCGAATCATATGGTGTTAATTGGAGGGGACTTAAACTGCCATTTTGAACCACTTGAGGGTCTGCGCTCAGTAGATTCATATGATGAGGACAAATCGCTGGAAATACCTGAGTCTAGATGTCCTGAAGTTAAAAAATGGACCCCCCTGGTGATACAGCTGAATTGTTTGGCCTTAAAACATTCCCTAAGAGCGTGCAACGGACGGTCAGTCTCTGATACATCAAACAGTTACACATTTTATAGCAAGGATAGGGTTTTTTTATTAGATTATATTCTAATCAATTGTAACTTTTGGAATATGATGATTGATTTTAAAATAATAACTCAAACAGATAGTGACCACCATGCGCTATCACTAGATTTAAAACCTTTGAACCCGACCAATGTAATCCCCACAACTCCATGTGATTCGAGGCTGACTATCACCAACTGCAGCAGGAAAGTTCGGTGGACTGACTTCCTTCAATCACAGGACAGGATGAGCAGTCTCTATCATGCGCTAATTCCTGTGCTTGAAGAGATGTCTGATATGATTATGCACCCTAGAGATGCCGCTACCTTGGAAGCGGTAGAGACGAACTACGCGAAGTTAAGAGAAGTCGCTCTGACTTTTTTTCCCCAACCAAAACCATGAGACCCCTTAATCCATTGTCTCATTCGTAGTTCAACAACTCATGTTGCAAGGCCAAAAGAACACTCATATCCTCAATCAAAGCCAATAATCGCGAGCTAACCAAAAACTCAAGGAAGGCATAAAGAATTAGCACTTAGAGAAGCAAAACAAAGATAGGAAAGGGAAACCTGGGATTCGCTGAAAAAAGCTCTCGGGTAGAGAGGTATGAGGGTGTTTTGGGGCATTGTAAATACAGGCTCATCTGCCCCCCAAGAGGCAATTGAACCGAATTTAGCTGAAGAGGTATGGAGGGAGCACTTTGAATCCCTCTATGCGAAAGAAAATAGCTCTGAGCGAGAACCCTCTGTCTGTTGTCAGGTGGGAGTGGTTTCTCCCGAAAGTACTGGGATATCCACATCCTACCAAGTAGATGACACATCCTTAAATATAAGTCCAAAGGAAATTGAGTCCGTGCTGGCAAAAATAGCACCAGGCAAAGCCCCAGGCTTGGACAAGATTCCAGGGGACTTACATAGGAGTGAGGCATCTATATGGACTCCGTACCTTTGTGTCCTCTTCAATGCCATACTGGGTGGTATGAAGATACCCTCTAGTTGGTTGGGACCTGACATAATTCCTATCTTCAAAAAAGGTTCCCCACTCCTTCCAACCAACTACAGGCCAATCAGCCCTATAGACATGCCCCAAAAATGTTTGCAAGAGTATTGCTAGCAAGGCTACAATCCTGAATGGAGGAAAATGAGGTATTATCCTGTCTTCAGGCTGGATTTAGGGAAAAGCTGTCGACCCTTGATCAAGTCTTAAGACTGCAGCTACTACATTGGAAAACGGTTAGCCTAGAGGGGGGCAGCTTATACCTAATTTTGGTTGACCTAAGGTCGGCATTCGATCTGGTGCCGCGGGAAAATCTTTGGTCAGTTCTTGAATCAATGGGTGTCCCGCCATATCTAGTTGAACTCCTCAGGCATCTACACCAAGACCATTTTGCACAAATAAGATATGGCAGAGAGGGAAAACTCCCCGCCCCCATACCAGTCAAACGCGGCGTATGACAGGGGTGTGTCCTGGCTCCTATGCTTTTTAATCTCTATATTAACGGGCTGATTAATGCCTTACAATCAGCAAAAGACCTAGATGCCCCTAAATTAGCCTCCCGCCGTATATCAGCAATGATGTTTGCCGACGACACTCTGTTGATTTCAAAATCTCCTATGGGGATCCACAGGGTTTTAGACAGATTTCAACTTTTCTGTGTGGATAGCGGTTTAGAAATAAACCTCCAGAAAACAAAATGTATGGCATTTAATAGTCCTAGAAGTACACGCCCAAACCCTGTTCTAAACGGCAAACCTTTGGAGAGAGTTGTATCATTTATATACCTAGGCATCACCATAACTGACAGTATGGATTGGGGGGCCCGTATTAAAAAGTCAACATTAAAATTAGCCCAATCTACAGGGGAAATCATGAAGGTCTACAGTAGGTCTGATAAGAGAGCGTTTAGCCCGGCGCTAGAAATATACAAGATACAAGCACGAGGCGGAGCAATATACGGTGCCGAGGTATGGGGCCACTCAAAATGTGAGTCCTTGGTAAAGTTGGAAAACCAATACCTTAGACAACTATTTAGGTTACCCATAAGCACCCCATTGGTCCCGCTGCGCTTGTATATAGGAGTGGTGGCAATCACAGATTTACAATGTCTGAAACCGCTAATGTTTTGGTGGCACATGTGGACCACCCCAGAACTCATAGTGTATAGAGAGGAACTAAGGGAAGTTATGCTGATACCGTCTGCTGCAAAAATCCTCTGGTTTGCTTACATCAAACACACCCTAATTAACACGGGGTTGGGTGACTGGTGGCTTGATCCTGCCCAATCCTGCTTCAAATTGTCGAGGAAAGAGTTGAAGACTAGATATGAGGATTTTAGAATGGCTCAACTTAGCTCCAGCCTCAATACTGGTAGGCTCACTTTAGCCTTCTTAGAAATAAAAGTGAAATCCTGTTATGAGGCAGTCCTAGATTTAATCACTCCTGTGGAGGCAAGAAACCTCTTTTTACAATTTAGGTATGGGGTCTTACCGCTCAAATGTTATACAGCCAAATGCGAAAATCAGACCATGACCCAGTGCTCCTCATGTGATTTTCCTGTGGAAACGGTGTTACACGTTTTCTTTGCTTGT
This sequence comes from Lissotriton vulgaris, assembly GCF_964263255.1. Classification (NCBI taxonomy): domain Eukaryota; kingdom Metazoa; phylum Chordata; class Amphibia; order Caudata; family Salamandridae; genus Lissotriton; species Lissotriton vulgaris. Next base: position 2,096,211,943 of record NC_141691.1, on the reverse strand, counting down.
ACTTGCTATCAAAAAGTGAGGAAAAGGTGGCTTGCACCGATCTTTAGGAATATAGGTAGTAGATATTATATGGGCGCCTTTGGGGCACTGAAGTCAGATTTAAGCATTCCGATTGTCTTCTCTGTAGCAGGCTTTTTGCTCTCTATGTGGAACACTAGAAGGCCTATCTTGAAACTTGTCAGAGAGACAAATGGGCCCCTCAGGAACAATGTTTTCTCATAATTTGTATAACCTGCCGTGATTAAGGGCTGTGTTAGTAGAACAAGGAAGGGTTCTATTTTCTTCTTTCTCAGGAACTTTTTAAACGTAGAATATTTATTTATTATACTATTGCACTATGTACCAAGCACTTTTTGAAATCTATTCTGCTATCACCTTTCTGAAAAATATAGGATATTTTATCATGTTTAGATGCAGTAGGGGGGTCAACTCATATCTCCTAATTTTCAGTCCATGTCCCTATGAAATGTTTTTATAACTATGCCTTCCCTCTGCACATTTTAATGTATGCTTTATGAATTTGTGCTTTTAAGGCCGTTTTGGCCGAAATAAAGTTTTTGGAACTTGAACTTGATTCTATATATCAACACTAAAAGAAATTCATCATGCCTTCAAAAAGTGAAAAGATGAAACAACATAATAAAGCTTAATATTTAAAGAGAAGTCATCCACAAGGTTTACCTGAACAACAATGTGTGAACGAAAAGGTAAAAACTCCTGGTAAGACAACAAAGGTTGTTTTGAAGAAGTTATCAAACACTAGGAGTAGTGTGGACAATGAGAAAAATACAAACAGTGTATCAGCAACAAAAAAGAAAAACAAGAGAAAAACAAAAAATGATGGGAAAGTTATTTTGTCCATGTGGAATGCTAACATGGATATTCAATACGTTGCGGACAATTCCATTGCTGTTGCTCGAAATGTAACATCCTACATAACAAAATCTGAAAAGACGGAATTTAAGGAAATGTGGGAAGAGATTTCCCACGAGAAGAGTCTAAGTAAGAATTTATATAGTAACAGTTGGAAGATGTTATCTCATCGAAAAATTGGAGCGTATGAATGCTCAGATCGCTTATCTTCTGCAAGTCTATACTCCAAATCTAGAAGAATCATTTGGATGAGTCTAGGTCTTGCTTCACGAAATTGAGTACTTAAATCTGTACAAGAAATTGAATATTTAGCTGAAAAAGAGCCAGAAAGTACAGATATCGTGAAAACAAATATTTTGGATACATATTATCCAAACGGAAGTCATCATCCTGAGAACATTTGTCTCTATGAAGTGCTGCAAAACTATATTTTTAAACGGAACATTACAGAAAACATCAAAAATGGTATATATGCCGTGATTATTTCTGAAGGATGTTTGGTGAAACAAAGAAAAGGACATTTGATTAATCACCATAAACTGAGTTGCGAAACTCTTGACAAAAGAGAATTTTACTATTTAGCTCTTTTGCAACTCTTCAAGCTGTAGGGTTCAGAATTGGAATTACTTGGATATTTTGAGAGCTTTGAAGATTCATTCAACGGAACTAAAGATACTATACAATGTCCTGTTTTTGCTAATTATGTGAAAATGTTGAACGACGAAATTGAACAAGAAGCTACAATTGCAGCTGAGATTGCTAGGGACAGTTCTCCAGACAGTCAAACTTCTGCTCCGTTGAGTCAGGATCCACTAGGAGAACCAATTGTTCAAAATGAAGCTCAAGAAGATGTAACAAACTTAGGAAACTTGGAAGAACAACTAAATGTTGAGCAGAAACAAACATATGACCAAGTGAGAGAACAGATTCACCATGGATTCCTTCATGAAAAGGAAGAGTGCTCTTGCTCATCCTTTCAACCTATCCGAATGTATGTGAGTGGACTAGCTGGAACAGGAACACGTTTTTTGATTAAAGTATTACAACTTATCCACAGAAAACAACTGAGTCGCATTTGTCTTGTGTTGTCACTGCTCCAACTGGGTTGGCAGCACACAATATTAAAGGAATTACTTTACATTGTTTATTAATGCTACCAGTAGAGCATGAAAATAAATTGGAATACCACAAGCTATCTGGAGAAGCTTGTTGTGAAGTTTCAAGAGTCTTGAAGAAAATGAAACTTCTCATTATTGATGAGGTAAGCATGGTATCAAACTTAATGCTTGCCTTTGCGCATTTAAGAATGCAGCAAATCCTTAAAACAGAGTATGACGTATTATTTGGAGGAAAACACATCATAGTATTTGGAGATCTACTACAACTTACTCCTGTAAAAGTATAACCAGTGTTTAAAACACTGGTGCATGAAGATACCAAAAAGTCTTTGGGGAGCATTGGAAATGTTAACATTTGGTCATATTTTGTGTATAAGGAACTTATTACAAATATACGGCAGGCAAATGATACCGATTATGGAACTATTCCTCAAGATATAAGAATTAGAAAAGTGATTGAACATGGCAAACAAGCTTTACAAGGACGATTACTTTCCAATTTGTTTCCAAATGAAAATATTGTTCCTGAGAAAATATATATGAGAATTGCAGAAAAGAAGTCTGTAATCTGCTTAATGCCAACACTCTGTGACATTTCCATATTCAATAAAAAAAATGTAAAGTTGAAAAATGAAGAATTTATAAAAGTGGAAGCTATTGGTAAAATAGAGCATGAAGGAATCACTATTATTTTGACCAAAAATTTGAAGAGGAAATTGGATTCTTTAGCGAAATCGATAAGTTAAACGGCAGGTTTAGAAAAGAATTTATATGCATGTGAAAACTGTAGGGTAGTTTTACGACGTAATTTGAATGTGGAAAAAGGTTTAGTAAATGGAGCAATGGGTAAAGTTTTTGATTTTGTCAATTACGTAAATAGAGATGTATGGAATTTTTTTAAATTAAATTTGATCAAATTGAAGAAGTACAACAATTTAGTCGTTGTTCAGCACGGTTTTTGCTTGTAAAAGATTTGTATGCTCGCAGAAAACTGTTTCCTGCTTCTTTGGTGTATGCGGTGACCATTCATAAATCTCAAGGTTTAAGTGTAGATAGTGCTTTAGGGAATATAGGAAGTACTGTGTTTAAAGAGGGTATGGCATATGTTGCTTTGTCTCGATTGAGAACTTTATCTGATTTGTACTTGATTTATTTTTATGTGAGAAAGTTTAGTGCAGATGCAAAGTGTGTGAAAGAGTATAATAGGTTAAGAAGAGAATATTTTGCACCCAATTTAGGTCAATATCCAGTATTTGAAAAGCGTGTGGTAGGTAGAAAAAGAAGATATGAGAATATCTCTAAAAAAGCTGTAGAGAAAGAAAAAAAACAAGATGAAGTTGTGATTGCAAGCAAAAAGAAAAAGGACACAGTTGAAGAGATTGATGGTTATCGGTTTGAAAATTGTTGTGGTGTCAACTGCTATGCTAATGTAGTTGTTAATGTTGTTTTTTTCTTGAAAGTTTGTAACAGTTGAAAATCGGGAAAAAAGATTTTGTTCGTTGTTGTATTCTGTTTATGAGAAATGTAGTAGTGACAAAAGTATAATACAAAGTGTTTCTGATATTCGAAATGTTTTGGACATATGTTCTGGTTCTACTCAATTTACACAGAATATTCAGCAATATTGTCAGGAATTTCTAATGTATATGCCTGTTGTATTGGAAGCTGAAGGGATAGATATTGAAAACCTATTTGTCTTTCCTACAAATGGCAACCTGACTGGGAAAATTGTTTTTTTACATGTAGCACTAACATAGACACTGAATGATTTATATATTTGACTTTACCAGACAGTGAATCAGTGTCTTTTAACAATCTAGTAGGAGAGGCAAGTCGAAACATGGAGTGTCGGCAATGTAAATCACACATGTCATCAAGATAAGTTATACAAAGATATGGACAGTATGTAATTTTAATGCTGTAACATTGTAGAGCTGATGGGAGAAAATTGGAAACTTTAATTAAACATTTTGTAGCTACTCAAGTATCAATATCAGGAAGAACTTTTGTAGCTGTATCAATTATTTTTCATGATGGTCCTTCTACAACATCTGTACATTACACTGTTTATTTAAAATGTCCGAAAGGTTGAATACATTATAATGGTAGTCAATTGGTTTTTAAACAACGTTTGCCTAAAGAGTTACCAAATTCTTACCTAATATTTTTAAAGCCAACATTTTAGCAAAACAATTTGGCCTTTCAGGATTACTGCTGTTAAGGTAGGCTGGTCTGGTGTTGTAGAGTACTTTGTGAGTGAGGGTGAGGAGCTTGAAGATGATCCTCTTGTTGACGTTGAGGCAGTGTAGGTGTATCAGGTGGCGGGTGAAGTGGCTGCAGCAGGGGACATTGAGGATCAGTCAGGCGGAGGTGTTTTGGATTTGTTGTAGTTGCTGCAGGTGTTTGGTTGGAATTCCTGTGTAGAGTGTGTTGCCATAGTCTAGTCTTCTGCTGATGAGGACCTGTCTTACTGTTCTTACACTTTTGGTTAGGATCCACTTGTAAATGTTGCGGAGCATGCAGAGGGTGTTGTAGCAGTACAAGGAGACGGTGTAGACTTGCTTATACATTAAGAAGGAGGAGTTGAGGATGAATGCTAGGTTGTGTACATGGTCGGTCGGTGTTGGTACTGTTCACAGTGTAGTTGGCCACCAGGAGTCATCCCATGCTGAGGGGTGGGTCCGAGAATGAGTACCTCCTTCTTGTCCGAGTTCAAGTTTAGAGAGCTGATCCGTATGCAGATACTTATGCAGTTGACGACGGCTTACATTCCTTCGTGGAGATGGAGGTTGGTGGTATGTGGCTCCTTGGTGAGGGAGAGGATGAGCTGGGTGTCGTTGGCGTAGGAGATGATGTTGAGGTTGTGATGGCAGGCCACTTGTGTGAGGGTGGTCATGTAGATGTTGAATAGCGTTGGGCTGAGAGATGAACCCTAGGGACACCGCAAATGATGTTGGTGGTTTTGGATTAGAAGGCTGGGAGGCAGATGCTGAGGATTACTATTGAACAACTTCCAAACTAAGGATTTGCCACATACTATTTGGCCAAGAGGAAAAGTATCTAAAACCATTAAGGGCTTTTTGTTGTATATTTCGTCAGTATATATTTGTAACTAACATTATTTACAGTGTATGAAAATTGTTTGAGATGACTAATATTTACGTAAGAAATTTCTCTTGGAAAAAAAACATTTAACCTATGTTTTATTTCTATTTTTTAGATTGTTATTGAGAATGTTGAATGTTTTTTTTTAAGATAATCCTATTGACTGTCTTTTTTTTGCTCGCTGTTATGTGATGAGTACTATTGAACTCACTGTTTCTAGTGAAATTAAATATGTTCTGAGACCAGCAAAAAAGGCAAATGAAATGTTTTACAAATTATTTTGTGTTGTAAAATATATATTGTAACAGTATTTTTTCTTGTCTTCCACAGATGCTAAATTAATAATATATACTGTGCAAAGATGGTTTGTATCTTTTAAAGACATTTGAGAAAGTTAACATATATACTGAGTGTACCTGAGGGCCTACTATCTTTGAACATATATTTAAAAAATGCCAGGAACTTTTATTATAGAGATTTTTAAAATGGAACATGGCTTCAGAACAGCTTTCTGCAACGTACCAGTAGGGTATTGAATAGAAAGACATGCTTGAATAGTAGAGACCAGAGAGTTTTAGGATTAAAAGAGATTAAATTGTTCTACAATTGTATCACGACCACCCTTCTCTCAACTGATCGATCCTCAGGGAGACCACGCTCGCATCTCCTTTGCCCCACGCAGCAGAGCTAATCGCTGCAGAGGGAACGCCCTGTTCATCACCGCCAGCAGCCAGTGAGCCGGTCTTTGGCCACGCCCACTCGCACGAGGCCACGCCCCCTTCACCTTCATAAGCATGTGTCTCCCGCGGATGCGCAGCGGGCGCGCTGTCAGCACACCGAAGGCCCGCCAAAGGCAAGCCCGTCTGGGCCCAGACACTCTGTCGGATGTCCCTCATGACCGCGTGGTGTACTCAGGAGACATGCTCCGCGCACTCCAACCGGAAAAAACTTTGGCCTGGTACCACACGCACACTGAAGGTAAACCCTTCTCTAACTGTATGCGCTGTAATCCTACTCCCCAGAGCCCAGCTAAACCCGGACTCAAGATAGGACTTCTTAACTGCCACTCCCTTCCTAAACATGCGCTCGAAACAAACCTGTTAATTCAAGATCATGATTTCGATCTGCTGTTTCTCACGGAAACGTGGCTATCGGAAAGCTCTGACTCGGACATCGTCACGGCCCTCCCCCCAGGCTATCTCTGTCAAGCCTTACATAGACCCAAAGGGAGGGGAGGGGGGGTAGCCATAATCTACAGGGAACAACTTATTTGTAGAACTTCCAACGCCCACATCGAGGACTGCGAAAGTTGCCAATTTTCCATTCAAACCTCCCCAGCTCACTCCCTGTCAGGACTACTGATTTACCGCCCCCCAGGTGCCCCTGGGAAATTCCTTAATGCCGTTACCGAATCGGTTTCACAATTAGCATCTTCTGCCTCCAACTTTCTTATCCTAGGTGACCTGAACCTGCATTTCATGGACCCTACGGACCGGATAGCCTCCGATCTTCTTCAAGACCTATCGTCACTTAATATCCGACTGGTCAACAATGAGCCTACCCATGAGAAGGGACACTTACTGGATCCCATCCTCACTAATGTGGCTACCATCACCACCAGGCCACCCCTGACCCTTCCATGGACGTATCATTTTCTTGTCCCTATCTCCTGGGAAGTATCCACCATGAACCCTCAAACTATTAAAATCCAGATCACCGATAGACGGTGGCACAAACTTGTACCTGGGAAATGGGCCGCCGCCCTCTCAAACTCCATCCCTGAGCTCTCCACCGATCCTGCCACGGCCGATAAGCAGTTTAATGAGTGGATTACCTCTTCTCTAGATAAACTCCTCCCTAAAACTGCCACCTTTAAACATCCTAAAAGAGTATCCTCCGCTCTGTGGTACACCCCAGAGCTTAAAGCCCTGCGCCAAGATTGCAAGAGAACGGAACGCTCCTGGAGGAAAGATAAATCGAAAGCAAATAAAGACGCTTACTCCACCTCTCTCTTAACTTACAAAACTACTATTCGAAAAACTAAAAGCGCATTCTTCCAGGAAAGAATAGAAAAAGTGGTATGCTCCAGCAAAGAATCCTACGTCATCTTAAAAGAACTTCTGAAGACCCCAGAACCTGGACCCAGACACCCCCCAGACCCCAAGGCTGATCAGGAAAAATGCCAACAATTGGCTAATTTCTTTCATGAAAAAAATCAAAAAATTCTTGACTCAATCCCCCTTGCGAGTCCGTGCGAGGAAAACGACCCCCCGCAACCCTGACACCCATTTGTCTCTCCTCTTGGGGTCAAGTAACGACCGAAGAAGTGGGAAACACGTTAAACTCCATAAAAAGCGGATCTCCCAGGGACCCCGCCCCGCTTCGGATCCTCAAGGAGGTAGCTCCCATGATTGTTGCCCCCCTGACCCACCTGATCAACGCCTCATTCCAACAGGGAGCCGTACCCCCAAGCTTGAAGGCGGCAGTCATTAAAGCTTTATTAAAGAAACCTTCCCTCGATCCTGAAAACCTGGCTAACTATAGGCCTATTTCCCTACTCCCAGGAATCAGAAAGATTGCTGAAAAACTGGTTCCTGGAGGACAACAACTGGCTAAAAAGCTCTCAGATGGGCTTTCGTCCAGGTCAGGGCACGGACATCGCCATCCTGGCAGTGGTAGAGGAGGCCAGAGCACTCTTAGACGAAGGAGGATCAGTGGCAGTGATCCTCCTCGACCACTGAGTGCGGCCTTCGATACCGTCAACCACCAACTTCTCATCAAAAGGCTCAAGAGAGTCGGTGTGGAAGGCTCCGCCCTAACCTGGCTCTCATCCTTTCTGGCCCAACGGACCTATCAGATCTGGGAGAACAACACCTGCTCCTCCGAAACTCCCCTCCAATGTGGCGTGCCTCAGGGCTCCTCCCTGAGCCCCACATTATTTAATATCTATATGTCCACATTGGAGGAGGTCATCACCCCGTTCGGAGTGAGCGTCGTCAGCTACGCCGACGACACACAACTAGTTGTGTCACTATCCCACCCCAGACAACAACCAGCAGATTTATTCAACTGCCTTACGCAGGTCCAACGTTGGATGAACAGTTCAGCCTTAAAACTGAACGGAACGAAAACTGAGGTTCTGCTCCTCGGCCAGAAAGGACTCACACTCTCCCCGAACATCTGGCCAGCTTGTCTGGGTCTCCCTCCTGATCCAAAAGAGGAAGTAAAAACCTTGGGTGTGTGGCTCGATACCGATCTTTCGTTCACCGTTCAAGCAAAGAAAGTAGCCGGGACTTGCTTCGGGCTCCTGAAATCGTTGAGGAAAATCCTGCCCCTCTTGCCTCCCAACTCCCAAAAACTGCTAATTCAAGGCCTAATACTCTCGAGGCTTGATTACAGCAATGAGATCTACCTGGGCGCCCCCGAAGCGACGCTGAACAAGCTTCAGAGAATTCAGAACATCGCGGCCCGGATTCTCACAAATACCCCTGCCAGAGCTTCGGCCAAGCCTGCACTAAAACTCCTCCACTGGCTTCCTATAAGGGAGCGGGTCAAATTCAAGGCCCTGTGCCTAGCCCACAAACTGCTACAAAATCAAGGCCCCCCTGTTCTCAGGAAACTCATCAAACCCTACAAATCCTCAAGACCCCTCCGTTCGGACAGGGAAAATTTCATCACTATCCCCAGATTTAAGAAAGCTCGCTCAGGAGGAAGACGTTTCTCAGTCCACACCGCACGTCTCTGGAACTCACTCCCCCACGACCTGAGACTCGAACCACAATATCTTCACTTCAGGAAGCGGCTCAAAACCTACCTTTTTCCCTAATGAAGCATGCTTGTCCATTACCCCGATCTTCTGTTCCCCCCTCCCCTCCCTTCCCTCCCCCCTTCCCCCCTTGTTCCCACTGACCTGAAGAGATAGGATCTTTTAGCGCTGGAATACCTCCGGGTGACTACGCGCTCTATAAAAATAAATATTAATAAGAATAATAATAAAATATGTCACAGAGAGTGTTTTCAAATACTATTTTAAGTTTAGAAGGACAGGATAAGTTACTGTGTGTAGTTTTTCTTCTCCATGTAAATATGTCCTCATCATACACAATACTTTGTGTTGAAGTGGTGTTCTATACCTGTTGCCGTGAGTTTTTTTGACTTTTATAAGGAATCACTACTTTCTAATTATGTTAAAAGGTGAGTACTGGATAGGTCTTTAAGAATTGACGTGTGTGAAAACACATGAAGTATTAAAACATGAGTGTGATAATGGTACCTAAATAAAGACAGATACACAGTGCTATTCTGGACATTCAAGAGTATTCCTTACATTTTACTAATATACATTTACTAGTTTGGAATGGGTAAGGTTAATAGACATATTCTACATTATTTAGTACTGCATTTTACTATAACAGCCTGAGTATTTTCCTATAGTCATAAGGAGTGACTGGTTTCAAAATTTAAGAAAACTTAAGAACATGATATCCTCATAAGTAATTATATTTATATAACCTTATAAAGTACTAGAACTCGAATGTTGGAATATTATTAGACAATGGTATTTATATAATATTTTTTTAAGGCCAAAATAGTTGATAAAGCTAGTTTTGTATTATGTATTAAGAAAACTGATAAAATGAAGTGTTTATGTTTTTTGTAAAAGGGCCTACAACATAACAGATTAATTACAGAAAAAGAACAGAACAATACTGAGGACACTTTGGAAATTACCAACAGTCGCATAGAAGAACTAAACATACCTCTAACAGGCAGCGAGAGTGAAGAGCAAGAAATTAGTGCTGATATCAAATTTTTTGAACATATAAATTCCGAAATTGCTAACCAGCAAAATTATGTCAATGAAATACCTGATTAAATTCTTTTAAAGCTCTGTTAAATTATGAGATGTTAGAGTAATACATTTATTGTTTAATCATAATAAAGGTTTGAGCACTATCTACTAATGCATTCACTTATACATTCTTCTATTGATTCAAAATATGCAAAGTAGGTCTCAGGGCATGGATTGCTTGAAATCCTTATGGACTATGCATGAAGTCTTGTATCTACCTGCATACTTGACTTTTATACCTTCAAATCTGTAGTCTGTACCCTTAAACTTCCACTAAAAACTCTGTCACTGCTGTTTCAGTATTCTAGTGAGGCATTCAGCAGTAAGTGCTTATCTATGCACTGTGCTAAAGGTAAAACAGTTATACATTCAGCCCGACACTCTCCTTGCAGAACTGTAATAATTCAGTCAGTATCTAAGTACTCATGCTGCAAAGTAGGCCTTAGGGCATGAACTGCTTCAAACCCCTATAGAATATGCATGCACTCTTCTATGCACCTGCAAAGTTGTCTTTTAAACCTTCAATTGCCATGTCTGTATCCTTACAGTTCCACTAAACACTCTGACACTGCTGTTTCAGTATTCTAGTGAGGCAGTCTGCAGTATGTGCTTATATATGCACTGTGCTAAAAGTGAAGCAGTTATATATTAAGCTAGACACTCTCCTTAGAGAAGTGTAATTATTCAGTCAGTACCCAAGTACTCATGCAGTAAAGTAGGCCTTAGGACATGGACTGCTTCAAACCCCTATTTAATATGCATGCACTCTTCTATGCACCTGCAAACTTGTCTTTTAAACCTTCAATTGCCCAGTCTGTATCCTTACACTCCCTCCACACACTCTGCCACTGCTGTTTCAGTATTGTAGTGAGGCATTCAGCGGTATGTGCTTATCTATACAATGTGCTAAAAGTAAAGCAGTTATACATTCAGCTCAACACTCCCCTTGCAGAACTGTAATCATTTAGTCAGTACCTAAGTACTCATGCAGCAAAGTAGGCCTTAGGGCATGGACTGCTTCAAACCCCTATAGACCATGCATGCACTCTTCTATGCACCTACTAGCTTGTCTTTTAAACCATCAATTGCCCATTCTGTATCCTTACAGTTCCACTAAACACTCTGACACTGCTGTTTCAGTATTCTAGTGAGGCATTCAGCAGTATGTGCTTATCTATGCACTGTGGTAAAAGTGAAGCAGTAATACATTAAGCTAGACACTCTCCTTACAAAAGTCCAATTATTCAGTCTGTATCTAAGTACTCATGCAGCAAAGTAGGTCTTAGGGAATGGAATGCTTCAAACCCCTCTAGACTATGCATGCACTCTTCTATGCACCTGAAAACTTGTCTATTAAACCTTTAATTATCCAGTCTGTAAAATTACACTTCCACTGAACACTCTGTCACTGCTGTTTCAGTATTGTAGTGAGGCATTCAGCAGTATGTGCCTATCTATGCCCTGTGCTAAAAGTGAATCAGAAAAGGGGGTGGTGATGGACAGAGTGTCTGAATTAAGCAGACCACTCCTACCCAGTCCATAGATCAGGGCTTTATCCATCACCGTTTTTTAGCTCACTGCACTATCCCAGCTCAGAACCCGGCTACATGCAAATTAGTCTGTCACTGGCCCAGTGCATCATGGGAACAGGGCAGACCAAACTACCAAGCCAATTCTTTCACTGGGAAGGAAACAAGCTTCTGGGGACCATTTCCTGGCATTACAGCCGTCTTCGGCCCGGCTTGCTTGAATCCTGATGGTGCAGTGAGCAAGGGACTCACATCTGAGTATACCCTTCCACGCTTATGGTGGACAAAAATGATTCAGAAAAGGGGGTGGTGATGGACAGAGTGTCTGAATTAGGCAGACCACTCCTACCCAGTCCAAAGATCAGGGCTTTATCCATCACCGTTTTTTAGCTCACTGCACCATCCCAGCTCAGAACCCGGATACATACAAATTAGTCTGTCACTGGCCCAGTGCATCATGGGAACAGGGCAGACCAAACTACCAAGCCAATTCTTTCCCTGGGAAGGAAACAAGCTACCGGGGACCGGTTTCTGGCATTACAGCCGTCTTCGGCCCGGCTTGCTTGAATCCTGATGGTGCAGTGAGCAAGGGACTCACATCTGAGTATACCCTTCCACGCTTATGGTGGACAGTTATACATTCAGCTAGACACTTTCCTTGCAGAAGTTTAATTATTCAGTCAGTACCCAAGTACTCATACAGTATAGTTGGCCTTAAGACATGGACTGCTTCAAACCCCTATTTACTATGCTTGTACTCTTCTATGCACCTGAAAACTTGTCTTTTAAACCTTTTACCCAGTTTGTATCCTTACACTCCCTCCAAACATGCTGCCACTGCTGTTTCAGTATTATAGTGAACCATACAGAAACGCAAAGCAGCTCCAGCAAAGCTCTGGGAGCCCTATGCTCACATTCTGTGCCAATCCTTACGCCTGCCTCAAGCAGGTGCAGGGTTATGAAGCAGCATGGGCCCAAAAGTGACTACGTGAAATCTTGTAGATTTCACTCAACCACTTTTAGGAGGTGTTCCTTCACTGGAATCCCCCCGCCCCGTGCAGGAAAGTCTCCTTCTGGTACAGGGATTTAGAATGTGATGCACCACTCGGATGCATCACATTGTAAATACCACACACCATGGAGCATCTTTTGCACCAGAGCTGCATCACAAAAGTAATGTAAAAGTGGTGTAAAAGAGGCACAAGGGGGTTGTAAATCTGCCCCTAACACTTACAAATTCACCCAGGCAGTTTCACCAGCAGTGCAAAAGGAAGCATAGACTTGTAACATATGTATGCACATATGTTATATTCAAGTGCTTTGGAAGTACTACAGTATACTATAAGTAAACACCTTATAGATTTATACTGTAACACTCCCTTATAGTTCTGCACTTTCACTTTCACCATACACTACTAATGTATTCTTTAATTCATTGTTGCACTACACATTCATTCAAACAATGTTTTACACACTATCATATAAATATAGCTCTTTTTTTGACAAGTGAAGGTAGTTCTTAAAAGAACTGTTGTTTTTGTCTTTTTGGTTTTACATGTATTTTTTATTTTTTGAACAGTTGTTTTGATTTTTTATTTTTTACAAAAAAAGAAACTGCCACCAAAAAATTGTCCAACAGGAACAAATCAACAACAAAAAATTAACGACGTGAGCAACGGTGTTCCCGTTTCCTCCGGATAATCAAGTCAATTGACTGCTCCCCATAACAGAGAAACTCATTGCAAAATTTAATGGATGATTAGATCCGCAAAATCTGGTCGGATATCCAAGTGTGGACTGCTTGCTTCTGTGGTGGTGCAGTAGAGGTGCTTGGAACAGCAGGTGGAGGGTTATCCCGCAGCTTTTCAAAGAAAGCTTTCGCAAAATTACGAGGATGGAGATTTTTTACATGGCGCACCATGCTTGCTGTTCCAAATGAATACTTTTTGCTGGGGTCTCCTCTGGAGAGTGTAGTGTCACAGATTTTACACGTGACTTTTGCAGCATTTACCTTTTTTTGTCCTTCAGGAAAGGTGAAAAATTTACAAATGACAGCCTGTTTCCTTTTTTCCTGAGGCAGCTCTGCAACAAATTCCCCCTTTGATGAGTGTTCTGAAGAGGATTCCACAAGTGCAGCCATATTGAAGTTGGTTTCTAAAATGACTAGAGCTCCACAGAAGAGATGGTTCTCCTGAGAAAGTCAAAGAAGAATGATTAAGATGGGTGGGGTCTTTCAGCTGTTGGAATAGGAAGTTGTTAGAAATGGGATTTCCGGTTGGCTGAGGCTTGCGCCAAAGCCATGCAGAAACCACCACTCTAGTCAGGGCAAGGGAGTTACACGCCAAAGATAACCCTGCTCACCCTCCAGGCAACGTGGCGCGAGCAGTAAGCCTTATCCCGGAGGCTATGTAAGTTAAGTATTTGCACACGCCCCCATCAATAACACCCAAGGCCCACCACAAAGGAAACTCCACACAAGGTTATATATAAAATAGCCTTTGTATTATAGCAAACACATTAGATAAAAACACACACTTTACAATGTGCCAAGAGGCACGGGCAGAATTTACAGGGGATGTATGTACAGGACAGGGCCACATGGACCACTGTCAGGAATAAGCACTTTTAGACTTAGAATACTTGTTAGAAATAGCACTTTGTAGAGCATAGAATAATAATCACAGTAGCACAAAATAGAAAATAGGACACACAACCAGTGACCACTGGTAAGAGGTAAGTACCACCTAAGCAACCCTAACCACCTTAGGAAAATATTACGCAGGGAGCCAGGAATTTACTAGTATACCTATACTGATAAAAACAACCACCTAAGCGTCACATGCATTCAGCGGTATAAAACATCACACATGATGCAGAAATCACATTAGGCAGGTACTCACATTTGCGCAATGATCACATAGGTCCAAAAACATGTACCTCATGCAAGGGCACAACACTAGAACTGTCCCCAGGCCAACTGGCCTCTCCGGGGCTGAAACGCCGTGTGTCCAAATTGCGCAAGGGTACCTGGGGGCCTAACGAAGCAGCTGCCCACTAAGTGCTGGGCAGCTGGGAATCTCCTTTGGGCTTCCACAGAGACAAGGGGCCCTAAAACAACATGGGAGCCTTGAGCCTCTCGTGGGCTCTGCCACAAATATGGCCCCTTAGAGCCTCGTGGTCTCTGCAACAAATGTGCCCCTGTGGTGGAGCCTCTCAGGCTCAGAAACAATGGCCCTTTTGTTGGAGTCCCTCTCTGGGGGACTCAAAATCACAGAATACCCCCTGAGCCTCTTGTGGGCTCTTTAGAAAGAATACCCTCAGAGCCTCTCTGGTTCAGAAATTAACTGTGCCCGGGAACCGCGTGGGCTTGCTACAGCAATGACCCAGGATCGTTGGAGCCGTGGGGCTCGAGAGAAATGCTCCCTTCAATCGGTGGAGCCCGACAAACTCAGAATAAACAAATACCCTAGCACTGCAAAACGGAGCCCCACTCACCGGCTGCCTGGGGGACACCTCCTCCTGTGCGGGCGCGGGGCTCTCCCTCACAACATGAGAGCCCCCCCTGCCACTGAGGCACACCTCCAGTTCTTCGGGCGCCGTCCAGTGCGGGGTGTGCTCTCGCCTGGGCTCTCCTTCTTGGCCCCTCTCTGGCGGAGAGCACCGGAGCACGGGGTGAGCTCCCGTCGAGCTTCCGGCTTCCCCTGGGCAGTCCATGTGGCCGGAGCTCCAGCCGCGATCAGGCCGCCATTTTCCGATATCCTCGAGGACGCTCCTTCAGTTGACAGACAACTCCCGGCGAGCACTAATCCCAGCGCGGCTCTGGGAACAATGCCACGGGGGGCCCGGGCAAGCAGCCAATCACAGCGCGGCCCGGGGAATGACATCACAGGGTGTCCTGGGCCGGCGGCGGTGAAATCTTCGGGGCAAATGAGGGGTAGGCACCCTCTTTAG
Source organism: Lissotriton vulgaris (assembly GCF_964263255.1). Lineage (NCBI taxonomy): Eukaryota > Metazoa > Chordata > Amphibia > Caudata > Salamandridae > Lissotriton > Lissotriton vulgaris. The sequence goes on along the minus strand of NC_141691.1, from coordinate 2,096,196,515 downwards.
AATGAGATAAGCAGGGTGACACCCTTGCAGGGCACACATCCCTACAAATTGCGGCAACTCTGCTGGGTGGGCACCTGTTCTGACATGCCCGCGAAGAGAGTGCTCCCAAGCGCTAGGGGATAAAGGAAATAACAGCAAAGCACTCCCAAAGCGCTAGTGGGACAAATACAGTGCTCCCAAGAGCTGCACGAAACAAAATCAAAAGTCCGGGCAAAGGTCTCAGGAGGTGGGGGGCCAAAGGCTGGGTCCAGGTGCCAGCTCACGGGGCCCTCCAGGCAGGGAGGCAGTCCTCCTGGCACCCAGCAGCAACAGGCCCCCATCAGGATAGGTTCAGGAAGAAGAACATCTTTCAAGGGGTCACAGCCCCTTTTTATACATACAAATCCTTTGTCCTTAGGTGCAGGGTGGAGGGAAAACCAGTTGAAGCTGGTTTTGAAGCACTCTGATATGCTCAGCTCCTCTTTTCATTCAAAGGGCAGGCTAGGGTCATCAGTCGCACCACAGGGGGTGGAGCCAGCATTGTGTGGGGAAAGCCCTGCCCTATTCAGGTCCCAGGTGTACTCCTCCCCGGCCATCAACATGCAGATCTCCCATTCACCACCGAGGCACACCCATCCTGACTCCTGGAGCCTGGCACACCAGCCAGCACATTCACTGCAGAGGCACACCAACTTCTAGAAGTGGCACTTCCACACTAGACACATTTACGCCACACACATCATCGCGCAGCATTTAATCACATGAGTCCGCACATACCAAACTCAAGCTTGCACTCTCCACGCATCAGGAACTACCAGGGATACATACATTCCCCATGCATTCCTATGGGAGGGCAGGACAACCTTACTAGACACAAGCACTTTACCCTGGGACACAGTGGTAAAGTATGCAGAAGCCACAAATAACTAGCACCAAGTCACCTATCAAAAGCAAAAAGTTTATGGGTAAACCTGCCAGAAGGGCCAAGTCCAACAGAAGTGTTATGCACAAATCAAAGCTCCTCTTTTAAAGTCACATGGTTTTGCTCATGCTTAGGGTGCGCTTGCGGTGCGCGTACGGACGACGTACCTCCGTGATTTGCGTAATTGCTTTTAAAAGCTAACCCCCGAAAAACCTACACTCTGCTGACGAGGAACAACAATTCTGAAACACCGGTGTCCAGAGTTGGTGCTGCAACCTTGCTATGACACACACTTCATCGAATTAGCGCACACGCTATCAAAGACTGCATCTACCATGATGCTCCTGGGGCACACCTGCTGGTGGGTGAGTCGGAGTGCGAAACCCCCCCTCAAACCACAGGCGGCGCATAACTGGCAGCGCAAGGCCTTCATAAATATGGTCCTGGATTTTCCCCGTGCTTCGCTCCCCGGTGCGCTTTCCGGTGCCCTTCCCGGTGCGCTTACCAGGCGCTCCCCCCGCGCAAATCGAAAAACAATATTTTTTTAAAATGCCCCACGGGACCCTATTTTAGCCCCCACATTAAACCTAGGGGGTCAGGAGGGGGTCTACCCTGCCCCCTTATGGTCAATTCCCCCTTTGTTTTTGCCACCTCTTGTGTCTCGATTTTACCGAGACACAAGATGGCGGCCGCTCCAGACTGTTTAGAATGTTTACAGACACCCAAGAGCCAATCAGCTTTCTGCGCGCAAGTCGCGTGGCGCGCCCGGTGCGCTCCCTGGTGCGTGTACCGGGGCGCGCCTATAGATATATATATTTTTGGGAACCTAAATTACTCAAAATCCACTGCAGGACATATATTGAGACATAGCAAAGGCACATAGGGCTACTAGTCCCTACAATTTTGCCAAGTTTGGCGTAAATTCATTCAGCCATTGGAGCTAAAAGTGAAATCGACCGCCCTATGGAAATTAACATGGGGAAAACACGTTTTGGGACCCCCCTTTTATCTCAGCCCCCGCTTGACGAATCCCCCCAAACTTTCAGGGAAGGACCGGGGTGCCGCGAGGCCATTTTAAAGAAGTTTTCAGGCAGATTTGTCAACCGAAGCCGAAGTTATTCCAAATAGAATTTTGAGATTTAACATTGAAAAAAATCCTAACTATAACTACCGAAGAAATGTTTGCCCCTAGTTTACCTGCACTCCTACTTGTAGTAGGTAAGCGGAGATCTGGGAAAGTCTGATTGTTCCCTCCAGATCTTAGCCAGTCCTGACGTGTTACAAGCATTGGCGCTTTATCAAAGGTAACCTGCACAAAAACCTCAAGCACTTGCAGTTCCTGTATCTTCCCTTTTTATTCAAAGTTAATTCACAATCATGCTCAGCTGAGAGAAAAAAGCATTGTGGGACTGGAAGTCCATAATTCATCACCCCAGTGGGCTGCTGTCAGGTTGCAGTGGCAAAGTTTTCAAACAATCCAGTGCACAATCCAGTACAAACCTATGTCAACAATCAACCTTCCACTCCGTGTTCTGCCAAGTAACACCTGGGGCAGACCGCTTATCAGCGGTGGTGTCAGCTCCCAACTAAAAATGTGTTTACCACCCCAGAATTCTACCCACCCTAAACCCTAAAATAACCCTTGCCACCCAAAAATCCATAACCACCTTAAACCCAAAAATGAACCTTGCAACCCAAAATCCATAACCGCCCTAAACCATAAAATGACCCTTCCCACCCAAAAACATATACCCCCTAAACCATAAAATTACACTTGCCACCCAAGATGAAAGTGTAGTAATGATTAAGGTTGAAACGTCAATGCAATTGTGGCCGCAATTATTGGAGGACACATTGTTTTGTTTGTTGTAGTTTCAGTGTTGCCCTGAAACTCCTTCTTCTATGTTACTTCTCTCTGTCTGCCACCTGTCTGGTTTTGTATGTTTATCAAATGTTATATGTACAAGCTTACATCTCTGACCTCTTGATATTATATATATTTTTAGTGAATACATTTTGAATGTTTTTCTAGATTTTTCTTTTATAGGGCGTTTCTTTATTTTTTATTTTAATGTGTGCACTGATGTGTACATTCTTTGTCTTAATTAATTGCTTGTTGTCGATATTAGTTTGTGCTACTCTATTTTCTGAACACTTTGAACCATTGCTTGGATTAAATATTGGTTGCCCCTGGTTCAGGTGTTTAGGGCTGCCCCTATGGTGGTTAATGGTTTAAGTACAGTTGCTTAACTGTGAGGGCTCCTTGTTTTTTGCTTTGATAATTGGCCTGAATTTACTATGGCTAATCTCAATGCACCTACATATTCTGAGGAGTATATTCATAAAATTAAGAATGGCCCGTTGCTGTTGGGATCTACAGCTGTGCAGTCAGCTCTTAGTGAAGCGCAGGCACTGCTTGATGAACTGGAACAGTCCAGAAAAAAGCATGTGCATACTACCTTGCATGCTTTAATGATGACTGAGTATTTGAAAAAGATGTAATACCTGTGGGACTGCATGTGCGCAATGTCCCACTGATCTTTATTAATGACCCTAAGTTCTGAAAAGGCTTTAGCCATATTGGAGTAACATGCTCCTGCCATTGGCTTGTCCATGGCATTGATACCGCTTCGGAACATCGCAAAAAAGAACTTGAAATAATTGCTGATTTAGAGAGACGGCTGAGTGAAGGTGGTGTGGTTAATGATGCTAAAGCAGCTCTTGATAAAGTTAACAGGACTATTGCTGAATTTGAAAAATTAAAAAAAAAAAAAAAAACGAACAAAACACAAAAATAAATAGCAAACTTTAGTCAACTAAAGGCTCACCCATATTTACACGATGAATTTTATTCTAAGCCAAAACCTCAATACAGCAAGAATTACGCTACATGAGGTCGATTTAGAAATGACAATACTATTACTTTTTCTGAATCGTCAGCAAGCTCAGGAGATGAATCTGAATTAAACACAAATTCTAGACCTGGCCTGTCAACAGCAGGTTATAATCTGTCCTTTTTAGTACAACGTGTGAGAGGAGGGAGAGGATGGGGAAAACCAGGCCACCTCCACCCCAACCGCAATAGAATTTCCAATCGTGCGAGAGACAGATCCGTCGCAAATGTTATCAGTGGGGGCCACCCCAGTAGCAAACTTGTCAACATTACTGACTAATTCTGTGGCCTTGCCAATCAATTTGGATTTGACTATTGCGAACACAAAAATTATTCAGATTTTTAATTTATCTAAACATTCTCTTTCTATGGATGAGTTCCCCCTTCGGAGTAAGGGATTGAGCTTTGTCCCTACTGAGAAGTTGTCTATTTTTGAAATTCAATGGAACTTTTGCAATTTTTCAGAAAATTGCGTTTGAAGGCATTCTTTTTGGAACATATGAGTAATACCTGTTTTACTGCTTCCGGATTAAGACCTCCATCGATTTTTGATCTACCAACTAATAAAATGCCAGTTGAATTATTGGCCTTTAAATCTATGGTTTTTAAATAAGTTTCAGTCCTGAATAAAGATTTTGAATACATACCTTACAACATCTCCTTAACTGAACGTCAAGCCCTAAAAACACTAAAACAAAATCAGGAAGTGATTATAAAAAGTGCTGAAAAGGGTGGGTGGGATCGTTGTTCAATCTATAGATACGTATAGTTGAAATTCAAAAATCAATATTAAATGTGAAAACCGACTGGGTTTCTCAGTAATAGAGAATTTGTTTTTCTTAATTCAAAGAACCCTAGGACTCCCCTATTGTGCACACTCCCAAAGGTGCACAAGAATGTGGAAAATCCCCCAGGCTGGCCCATAGTCTCTGGCTGTGGGTCGGTCCTCGAACCCCTTTGTAAATATATTGATGTTTTTATAAAGGATTTTGCAACGACCACTAGAAGTTACGTACAAGACTGCCGTGATATTATTGTACAACTGGAAACAATGACATTTTGTCCCCATTCTGAATTGTTGGTGTGTTTGGACTTAGAGTCCTTATACACCAACATTCCTCAGATGCAAGGAATTGAAGTAATTAAAAAGGTTCTGGCTACACGTCCAGCCCCTGTGGTGGTACCGACTGACTTTATTGTTGATTTTTTGACAATTTTGTTTACACACAATTATTTTGAATTTGATGTACAGTTTTATTTACAGATTAAGGATATATCTATGGGGGCTTCTTATGACCCCAGTGTTGCTATTTTGTTTGTGGACAATCCTTATTTTTCTAGCGTACGCCATTGACAACACTATATTGCTGACATTTCTTTCATTTGGACTGGGACTTGTTTTAAATTAACAGAATTCCTAAATTGGTTAAAGTCTTATTCGTCCGACTTGAAGTTTACTTCCCATTTTAGTAAGACTCATATTGATTTATTGGATCTGACTATTTTTCCCTATGAAGGGGGACTAACAATGAAACTCTTTACTAAACCCACTGCTCGTAATACATTGCTTGAATATTCAAGCAACCATTCGAGGGGTTTGAGGGATGGTTTGCCCTTTGGGCAGTTTCTACATATCCGTAGACACTGTTTTTTCAAAGATGATTATTTTCAAGAGGCAGGTAAACTAGCAGAGAAATTACGACAGCCTCGGTACCCGAGAAAATTGGTCAAGAGATCCATGAAAAGAGCATGGTACAATCAACGCAAATTCTTGCTGTCTCCAAATTATAAATAAACAAAACTAATAGGATTTCATGCGTTACCACATTTGGGACTCAAAGTAATCGCATTTTGGCAATTATCAGAAGCTATTGGCCTTTGGTTATGTCCACAGGAATTACTAATGAACAACCCCTTTTTTCATAAAAAAGAGGGAAGAATCTACGTGATCATTTGGTTCGACCCCACATGAGGTTTGAATAAAATTGTGGGACTCTACAGATGTGGCGGCTGCCTCATGTGTGATTCTAGTCTCAATACAAAACAATTTATCCTTTCCAATATTTGTCATGAATTGCGGGACCATTCCAATTGCAACACCAAAACTTTGTATATGCAATCTTGTGCCCTGGCGACCTGATTTATATTGGGAATGCAACACAGAAAATAAAATACGTCTGGGTCAACATAAAAGTGGTATCTCTTGCAAGACAAAGAATGCGCCCTTAGTAGCTCATTTTTTGGGACTGAATAAGGTGCCCTCTGATTTGCGATGGCGAGTCATGAGGTTATGTGGACTCCTCCGCAGGGTGGGAGTATTGCCAACATTTTTAATAAAAGTGAATGCTGCTGGATCATCCGTTGTGACAGTATAGACAAAGGTTTGAATGTCATGGAAGAGTGTCACTCTTTAACCTTTGGGTAGGATTTTAGCCACTATCTCAGGCTTTATGATCTGTAGTGGGCTGATTCACCCTTTGATGCAATGTATAGTATTCTGATGAGGGAACTTTTTACTATATGTTAGGCATGGATAAGAACATGTACTATTTAAAAAAATTGTCTATACTGTGTGCAAATGTAGACAAAAATATTTCTTGTATTGTGATTCCTTGATCATTGCTTGAAGTGTATACCAACAGATATGTGACATTGGGCTTTTCTAACATGTGTAGTTGGTATTTTGAGACCTTTTAGGTTGATTTAAAGAATAATCTATTTAAGCTGTTTAATATATGATTTATGGTACGAGATGCTGATCGGAAAAGGTATTGAGATTATGGATTATGATCATGGATATTGAGCAGTTATTGAGAACTGCCAATTTTGCCATATGATGCCTCATTGTATTTAACAACCATGTAGCTTAAATTGCTTGATGACATCAATTGAAAACACCAACTCGCCCACCAGGTAGCTCCTAAAAGCCCCACAGAGCTGCATTGCAGAGTGGTGTAAAAAGGGCAGTGGCCGCTGAACACCTCTCTGCAAAGCAGCTCCCTGGTGCATACTGGAGGTACCTGGTGGGCTAGATGGCCCCCAGGGACCCTCAGGATTGAAGAGGAATTAATTTTCCAACTTAAAACGCGCCGCAGGGCGTGTTTGCACACATGTAACCTCAGGCTCCCCCCTCCTGTCACCAGTGTGCAAACGCACCCTGTGGCACGTTTTAAGAGGTAGTTTTAATCCCCCTGCCCCATTATGTACTACAGAAGATGTCATGCTAATTACAGGAGTATCCCAAAACATAGTGCTCCCTAGTATATGTATGTGTTTTCACTGCATTCTAAGTGACTTTTAACATACCACTGGCTCTAGGCCTGGTAAGTCAGAGGCAGTTACCACCAGCACCTGTCTGAAAAAGTTGTGGGCACAGGATGATTTTGTAATAAGGCCTCTTACTACTCCTCTGTTCGTTCTTTCTGCACATGTCTTGGTTCTTTCTGTACTTTTCTTCGTCTTTGAGGACTTCTATTGCTTCTTTCTGCATTTCTTTTGCTTCTTTCTGTGCATTGTATCTTCTTTCCTCACATGTCCTACCTCTGTAGGCATAGTTAGAAACTAGAATTTAAAAGATCTTAGAAATTCGTTTAAAAAATCATATGTTTCAGGCATGTTATAGTTAGGAATTAGCATTTAAAAAACCTTAGAAATTCGCAGAAAAAAACATAGGTTTCAGGCATGTTATAGTTAGAAATTAGCATTTAAAAAACCTTAGAAATTCACTGAAAAAAACATAGGTTTCAGGGGCGTTATAGTTAGTTGGACATACTAATTATACAAAACCATAGAAATTCCCCCGGTATTGTTAGTTCAGCTAACTTTAACTCAAGCCTCCCCAATGCACTGCTGATGACATCATACAGTTACTGTGTTTCTGTAAAGTTTAAATATGTTTTATATATATGCCAAGGTGTATTGAAGAATGAGAGGGTGTATAAGTGTCTCTGGGTGAAGGATTTTGTAGGTGCATGACTGACTGTATAAGAGAGTGATTGAATGTGTCTTACTGAATGCATGGGTTAGTGACGAGAGTGTCTGAATGGGTGTATCAGTATGTGTGTTGTTGTGTAAGCTGCTGCATGTGTTGGCCAGTAGCTACATGAGTGTCTATATGGGGTATTGATTAGTAGCCTGAGTATTTATATGGGAGACTGAGTGTGTGTGTGGGTTGGTGGGAGGTGTGTGACTATGTGCATAGATGTGTGAGTGGTTGATTTTCTGCGTGTATGGGTTCAAGAGTGTATGAGGAAACAGTTGTATGGGTGGGTGAGTGTGTATATGGTTGTGTTGGTAAGTAAATTGATGTCTCAGTGGTACATGTCCAAGTAACTACATATGTAACAGGCAGTTATGTGAGAGTTGGAGTATATAAAAGACTATACGTGAGAGTCAGTGATTGTGAGAGTGGCTGTTGGATGAGTGTGTACTTGTATCAGTGATTGCATAAGAGAGTAAGTATGTATTAGTATTTGTTTGAATAAGTGAGATGGTGTGTGTATAACTGTATAGGTGAGTAAACGGGAGTGTAATTGACTGTTTGCCTGACTGACTAGGTGTGTGAGTAACTCCATGGAAGAGTCACATGTATGAGTGATTGTATGTGTGAATTTAGTGGATGTGTGTGTAGACCTAGGAATCAGTGAGTGCGTAAGTAGTAACTGGTATTGGTGTGTCGATGGTTTCGAAAATGGTAGTCTGTATTTCACAGTGGGTGTATCAAAGGTTATGTTAGAGTGTGAGGAGGTGCTTCAGTTTTTCACGTGGATGGTGTCATCAGTGATGTCATCAGTGATGTCACTGACCATATCATGAATGATGTAATATGTGACATCATCAGCAGTGCATTGCGGGGGCAGGAGTTGTAGTTAGCTGAACTAACAATAAAGAGGGAATTTCTATGGTTTTGTACGAGTGAAATGTCCAACTAACTATAGCGTCCCTGAAACCTATGTTTTTTTCAGTGCATTCCTAAGGTTTTTTAACTGCTATTTTCTAACTATAAAGTGCAAGAAAGCTATGTTTGTTTCAGTGAATTTCCATGGATTTTTAAATGCTAATTTCTAACTATAATTTGCCTGAAACCTATGGTTTTTACTGTGAATTCAAAGGTTTTTAAAAAAATGCTAATTTCAAACTATAACGTAGCTGTCGCATTTGAAGAGTGGTGGAGAAAGGTGAGTGTGGCCTCCAAATACCTCTGTTCTATTCTAGGTGAAGGAAGCTTGCACTGTTGCCAGGCTATCCTGTTATAGATGAAGGAAGCTTGCACTGCTGCCACGCTGCACCTGTTCTAGGTGAAGGAAGCTTGCGCTGCTACTGCCGGGTTGTACCTGTTCTAGGTGAAGAAAGCTTCCACTGCTGCCAGGCTGTACCTGTTCTAGGTGAAGGAAGCTTGCAATGCTGCCCAGCTGCACCTGTTTTGGGTGAAGGAAACTTGCTCTGTTGCCAGGCTGTACCTGTTCTAGGAGAAGAAGCTTGCACTGTGGCAACCAGGCTGTACCTGTTCTAGGTGAAGGAAGCTTACACTTACGCTGGGCTGTATCTGTTCCCCTTGAACCTTGAGTGTCCCTGGGGTCTAACCAGCCCACCAGGTACCTCCAGTAGTCTCAACACAGCTGAGTTTCAGAGAGGTATAAATAGGGGTGTGGCCTCGGACCACCTCTCTGCTACCCAGCCCTGTGGTGCGTACTAGAGGTACCTTGTGGGCTAGATAGGCCCCAGGTACTCTCAGGATTCAAGAAGAACTAATACCCCACCTTACACCATGCCATGGGGCACGTTTGCACAGTGGTACAGGTAGGGGGTGGGGCCTCCAGCAATTTACTGGTCCTTTTTTGTTTCCTTTTTGGGAGGGGGGCTGCGTGGTCTTCCTTCCCTTGGCCATTTTTGGCCTCGGACCCCATCTCCTGGGGCCTTGCACCCTTTAAAAAATATATATATTACAGGGAGGGGGACCGCATGGCCCCCCTCCCACGGCCAATTATGGTCTCTGGGACCCCATTCACCAGGGCCTGGCCATCCATTTTAATTATTGTTCTTGTTTTCAGAGGGATAGGCGAGGCACCCCTCCTCAGACCAATTATGGCTCTTGGGACCGCATCCCCCGGGCTGGCCTGCCTTTTTAAATATATATTTTTTACATTTATTTAAAGGAGGGTGGCTCCCCTCCCAGGCAACTTCTAGCCCCAGGGACCCCATGCCCCGGGTCCTGGCCGATCCGTTGGAGACTGTAGGGGGAGCCCCAATCCCCCCACTGTGCCAGCTTGCTCCCCTTGTCCTGTCAGAATACATTATGCATCCAGTTCCCAAAGAAAATATACCACCTTAACCACTGCCTTCATCTCATATAGATCTGGATGTCCAACATATACCTGATGCTCAACCCCCTAAGACACAATTCACACTATTTGTCAAAATTAGCAAACAACAAGCAACAAGTAGTAAAAAGTTGGCACAGTGGCATGTATGACCATTCACCCATGTCAAGTCAGTCATTCGGATTCCCTCTAGAGTCTAAACGTGACCTCACCCCGAAGGAATGTAGCCATAAGAAAAACAAGATGGTTGGGTACCATCTCTCTGTATTGAATAAAGAGAAACCATTCTTTTGAGAAAATGACTTTAGAACTGCTGTCCCAGTACTCTCACATGCAGATGGTTTTAAAAACCCAACTCAACGGTCTTCGAGACTCCACCCTGCCCCAACAACGCCCCAACCCTGCCACGCATCCTGTATGCTTCTGCATGCCTCTTCTGGGCATCAAGAATATGATCACATACCTCCTTCCCTGACAGAACTCCATTGGTTCCCCTTCCCCTTGACAGCATGTACCATACCATTTTCAAAATCAAAAGATTAACCTCCATAGCAATCAACCCCTATCTGGCTGAAATGCTCACCACCCGGGGTTATTCTCTGCACAGCTGCAGTTGAGACATCATGAGACTAGTCATGAAGTAGTGTTAAAAAAAAAGAATACCCATAGGCCTGCAACATTTATCCATCCAGTATCTAGAATGACATCCCTAGAGCCACCAAAACCACTTCAACCATGCTTCAATTTGGTAGACAGCTGAAGACGCACCTCTTTAAAGAACACTACATCATGATGATAACAGTCCACCTTTACAGCCATAAGTCAGATTTTCCTTCAATACAATAATATGACTGTCTTTTTGCCTTTCATTCTTTTGCTCAGCTTTGCAGACAAATACTATACACATATATATATATAATCACACACAAAGGTCATCGCCACAGCATCGCATGTCCAGTGGTGGTGAGCCGCTTATAAGTAAGTTCACAGGAGCAAACAAATAGCCAACACAAAGGAGAGCACTCGCAGGAATTCTTTAAAGTGCTTTTTATTGAGCAGAACCTCCCCAGCACTGACAGATGTGTTTCGCCACTCCGGCTTTCTCAATATATATATATTCAATGCACAGTTCTTTGGTTTCTAATTGCCCAGAAATATCCTCTCCCAACAAATGTTGGAAGGCCTCAATTGGTTTCATTAAATGCAGAACTTGCAAAGCCTGCGAATATGGTGTAAGTAAGAAAAGCTACTGCACTGCCTTTAACAACAAAGAAATCAAAATCTCCAAGCCCCTCCATTGCAAAACAGAATTTGCTATTTATGTGTTGGAGTGTACATGCCCGTTAAAATATGTGGGAAGTACCAATTTACCTGCCAGCAAAAGGGTTCTACAACACATCCGGGCCATTGTTAATCTTGACCCGACGTACCCTGTCGCAAAACACTTTCGTGAGGTCCATAATAAAAATCTTCAGGACCTCTCGTATTATGTCATTGACACCATCCCCAAAACCAAGAGAGGTGGCGACAGGTAAAAAAGGATGAGAAAGTTAGAGACCCTGAACAACACAGAAGATTTACATACGTGCTTGTAACACAGCAAATAATGTGATTTGGTATTCCCTTCCTAAATGACTTCACCCCTCAAATCCTTCCCAATGTTAACCCACATTTGAATTACATCATGGCTAATGCAACTTATTCATAGATTTTATGCCATGTAAACCAGCACTATGAGTAAATAACAATAGTGCTAAACCTTGTTGAGTATTATCAATAGGGTCCCAATAGCCGCTCAAGTCTTCTTTAAACCAAGAATCATATTGGTTTTTTAAATTAAGTTTTATTGATCAATATCGCTTTTTTCACCGATGCACTTTAATTCACACACTTTCCCAGCTTCTTCAAAGATTGGGGGAACTAAATGCAAAGATTGAACGGGTATTGCATTTAAGCAATGAATTTAGTGCAAGTTGACAATTTCAGAGCGCTGTTTGATAGAGCATTAAATTTGCACAAGGTTATGTCATCTCAGGACATGTATAATGAATTGTACCGATGGAATTAATATCAGGTGAACCATTGATGGATTTTTATAAGATTTTCCAATTTAAATATATATTTTTGTATTGGTGTATATAATATGAAATATTCTCTTTTATATATAATACAATTCCTTCTTAATATAGCAGTCCCGAATGTAATGACACTACAGGTATGCAATCAGTGATGTCATCAGTGATATCACTGACCATGTCATGAATGATGTAATATGTGACATCATCAGCAGTGGATTGCAGGCGCGCGAGTTTTAGTGAGTCCAACTAACTATAACGTGGGAATTTCAATGGTTTTGTATGAGTAAAATGTTCAGCTAACTATAACTGGTGTGAAACCTATGTTTTTTTCAGTGAATTTCAAAGGTTTTTTAAATGCTTATTCCTAACTATAACGAGTGTTAAACCTATGGTGTTTTCAGTGAATTTCAAAGGTTTTTCAAAAGCTAATTCCTAACTATAACGAGGTTTTTAAAGTGAATTATTACGTTTTTTAATAGCTATTTTTTATAGCTATCAATTATCATCATTTTTTTAAAATTATTTAAATATTGTATATTTTTGCAATTTTTCAAAATATTTTTCCTGTTTTTTTTTTTAAAGTTTTTTAACCCCGGAGCACTTAGGGTGCGCGCACCCGTAAACGCATCTGTACACGTAGCGTGAGCGCTATTCCCGCGAGCAAAAAAATATATAAATATGTATTTAAAGTAAATATTAATGCAATACATTCAGTAGCACACTCATAAAAGTAGTATTTTTTATTTTTTTAAAGCGTATTTTGACTCTAAACACATTTCCGAAAATGAAATAAAACGTCATTCATATGCGCCGCGTAAGCGCCCCCGGAAGCGCCTCTATAAGCGCCTACGTACGTGCGCGTTAGCGCACCCGGAAGCGCTCCGGAGCACGTAGCGTAAGCGTGTCAAGCCGTGTGACCTTAAAACAACACTTTTCATTGGTTCATAACTGTTTTTTTTCCAAATATTGAAAGCCCCCACCCATTTCCCTCACTACCACTTTGAACTTGGAGAGAGCAAGAGCTGTTCCCTGGTTCTTCTGCAACATCTTGTCTTTTTCTGAAGAATGGCTGGAAGACAGACAACCTCCAGTGACTCTGATGAAGAGTTTGTGACAGAGGACCTTCTTTGGCGCAAAGTAAAAGAACATTTTATTTGGAAATTTTTTACTTTCCCCGAAGGTGAAAAGAAGGTAAATGCAGCGAAGGTGTGCTGCAAAATCTGTGGCACCACCTTGTCATGTGGTGACCCAACAAAAAAGTACAGCTTTGGCAACGCCACCTTAATCAGGCATGTTGAGAGGAGGCACCCCAATAAGGGAGAGTGTCAGGGACCTGACACACAATCCCCGAAGAGATGGTGGCAGCACCTCCACTGGAGGAGCAACACCTTCCGGAAGACAACCTGAAAGACTAATTTCAAATGTGCAGCCGGTCTTTGCATTTCTCAATTTTCTCTACAAGGACTGTGACGAACTGCTTTGCTATGGGGAACAGAGCATAGAACTTATTTGGAGAAAAGAAGAACACCGCTGCTCCACCCACCACTAATTTTTCCCCTCTTTTTTTGCTCCTGTTGAGCAGTTTTGGATTCCCTGGTTTTTCTTTTTCTCCCCCCAAAAAACTAAAAAAAGTATAAAATCATTCTGAAAAACTATTAAAAAAATATAAAATAGAAACAAAGAAGAACAAAAAGTTATTTTTAGAACTTCCTCCAATTCTCCAAAAGAGCTATATTTCTTATATATTGTGTTATTCTTTTTTCAATGAATGTTCACTGCATAAATGAATGGATAAAATGACTGAATGAAGGGTATAAAGAAACTGAGGGAACAAATGACAGAAGGGGAGTGAGTGAGGGTTACTTGATGACAGTGAGGGATGGAAGGATAGTGAGGGTGAGTGAAGGGGAGTCACGGAGTGAGGGGATGGAGGGAGTGGGGGTAATATAGAGGGAGTGAGGGAAGAGGAGTGAGGATGTGAGAGGACAGAGGGAGTGAGAGAAGGAGTGAGTGAAGTGGAGTAAGGTGAGTGAGGGAAGGGGAATGAGTGAGGGAGCAAAGGAAGGGAATAGAGGGGAAGAGGACTGAAGCAAAGGTACTGAGAGAAGGTGAATGAGGGATGAAAGTAAAGAGAAGGGGAGTGAAGGATGGGGAATGAGGGGTATTGAGGGAACCGGAGTTAGGGAACGGGAGTGAGGGAGGGTTAGAGAAGGGCAGTGAGCGTGAGTAAAGAGGGTTGAAAGAGGGTGGACAAAAGTGAGTGAGGGTAAGACAATGGGAGTGAGGGAAGGAGAGGGAACAGAGGGAGTGAAGGAAGGAGTGACATAAAGGAACTGAGTGAGGGAGCAAAGAAAGGTAAGTGAGGGAGTGTGGGTGAGGTATAGGGAGTGAGCGTGACGGAAGAGGAGTGAGAGAGTGAGGGGACAGAGAGAGTGAGGCTAAGAGAGAGGGAGTGAGGGAAGGGGAGTGACGAAGTGAGAGGACAGAGGGAGTGAGAGAAGGAGTAAGTGAAGTGGAGTAAGGTGAGTGATGGAAGGGAAATGAGTGAGGGAGCAAAAGAAGGGAAGAGAGGGGAAGGGAAGTAAAGCAGGGGGACTGAAAGAAGTTGAGTGTGGGAGGGGAGTGAAGGAAAGGGAAGTAAACATGGGGAATGAGAATAAGTGAGGGAAGATGAGTAAGGGAACGGTGGTTAAGGAGGGTGAGAGAAGAGTAGTGAGGTTAAGGAAAAGAGTGATGAGAAAGTAATTTTTTTGTCAAACTTACCTTATAAGTAATGGAAACTTAATGACATGTTTTTACTAAATGTAATGTCTGTGGATGAGGAAAAAAAATAAGTTATTATTTTTATAATATATATTTCAAAATACAGGAGACAAGGCAGGAGATTAAAATTCATAAAAGGGTACTAAGAGATAAAGTAGGAGTGAAGGACACAGAAGGGAAAACAAAGGAATGGTGAAAGACAGAGAGAGGGAAAAAGAAATAGAGGGAGAGCAAATTACTAAGAGGATAATGAGGTGGATAGATTCAGTGACAGAGAGGAAGAGAGGGAGAGAGAAATGAACTGAAGGTGAGTAAGATACTAAAGGAGTGTGAGTTAGCAAAACTAAATGAGGAAAGGGGATTAAGGAAAGGGGAGTGAGTGAGAGGGAAGGGGGACTGAGTGAGGGTGCATTCAGGACAGTGAGGGATGGAAGGTGAGTGAGGGTGAGTGAAGGGGCGTGAGAGAGTGAGGGGAAAGTGGGAGTGAGGTTAACAGAGAGAGAGTGAGGGAAGAGGAGTGAGGGAGTGAGAGGAGAGAGGGAGTGAGAGAAGTAATGAGTAAAGTGGAGTAAGGTGAGTGAGGGAAGGGGAATGACTAAGGGAGCAAAGGAAGGAAAGAAGGGGAAGGGGAGTGAAGGATGGGTAATGAGGATAAGTGAGGGAACCGGAGTAAGGGAACGGGGTTAGGGAGGGTGAGAGAATGACAGTGAGGTTGAGGAAAGAGGGGTGATGGAGGGTGGATAAAGGCGAGTGAGCGTAAGACAAGGCGAGTGAGGGAGTGAGGACATAGATGTGGTGAAGGAAGGAGTGAAAGACTAAGTGAGGGAGCATAGACAGATAAGAGAGGGAGTGTTGGTGAGTTAAAGGGAGTGAGTGTGAGGGAAGGGGTAGTGACAAAGTGAGGGGATGGAGAGAGTGAGGGTAAGAGAGAGGGAGTGAGGGAAGGAGAGTGAGGATGTGAGAGGACAGAGGGAGTGAGAGAAGGAGTAAGTGAAGTGGAGTACAGTGAGTGAGGGAAGGGGAATTACTGAGGGAGCAAAAAAAAGAAATAAGGGGAAGGGGAGTGAAGCAGAGAGACTGAGAGCAGGAAAGTGGTGGAGGGGAGTGAAGCAATGGGGAATGAGGTGTAGTGAGGAAAGTGGAGCAAGGGAACTGGGTGAAGGAGGGTTAGAGAAGGGCAGTGAGGGTGAGTAAAGGGGGGTGATAGAGGGTGGGTAAAGGTGAGTGAGCGTGAGTCAAGGGGAGTATAATAGTAGTATAGTATATTATATATTTCAAAATACAAAATAACTTGTACAACATGTTATATGGTTTATTTTTGCTGTACTCAGAATATATTGAATTTCTCTAAAAAGAGTGAGTTCAATACTACTCATCATATGACAGCAGGGAAAAAAATGATTGTGTTTAAAAAACCCATACAACTTTTCAATAAATAATCTAAAACTTGGAAAAAACATATCTTAAACATTTTCTTCCAAACTACAATTTCCTACGTACATATCAATAATCACAAATTAATAAAACATTAGTATGTCATTATTATACTCTCAAAGTAAAGTAATATAGAAACATATATTAACAACATTTACCCGAAATACTCATTTTTGATTCACTTACTTTTTCACAAGGCCAAATAGTATATTAACAACATTTACCCGAAATACTCATTTTTGATTCACTTACTTTTCCACGAGGGCAAATAGTATATGAAAAGTCCTTTTTTTGGAAATTACTTAATAGTACTTTTAAACTTCCATTTACCCGACTTTCTGAGTGAAAAGCTCCAACATATATTCGATCATCCAACAATAGTTATATTTCCACCTCTGGCACACTCATGATCAACATTTCCTATAATACTGATATCACTCACTATGTGAAACACTTACACTACCTCTATGAGAACTACAAGTTTTTTATTATCTTGATCACTCTCACTCACAAAGCAATTTTGAACAGCAGACTAACTTGTATTAACTGCTCTAATCTTCCTAGGCCAATTACATTTCCTAAAATGTTGGTTGTAAGAACACTTGGGAAGAATTTTTTAAGTCAGAAGGCAAATATTGTTTGAAAGTCAATTGAGTATTTTTACAATAAGTCCAGCCTTTTTGACATTTTAAAGAAGCTGTGTAATGTCCTGATGTTGTAGAAGGACCAGCATGGAAAATAATTGCTGCAGTTACAAAGGTTCTTCCTGAAATTGATAATTGAGAAGCCACAACATTTTTAATTAAAGTTGCCAATTTAGTTCCACAGGTCTACATTGTTGGAACATTAAAATTACATACAGTACATATCTTTGTATAAATAATGTTGATAGCATTACAGAGTTATTTGGGTATTGGGTATTTGCTTCTCTAACAAGATTACTGAAAGACACAGATTTGCAGTCTGGTAAAGTCAAATATATAAATCGTTCAGTGTCTAATATAGTACTATTTGAAAAGGAACAATTGTCGCAGTCATGCTGCAATTTATAAGAAAGGCCAAAAAGATTTTCAACATCTATATCTTCATCTTGCAATACAACAAGCATATACATTAGAAATTCCTGACAATCTTGCTGAATATTCTGTGAACATTGATTTAGACCAGAACATATGTCTAAAACATTTTGAATATCAGAAATACTTTCTATTTTTGTTTTATCACTGCTACATTTCTCAAACACAGTATTCATCAAACAACAAAATCTTTGATCCCGATTTTCTACAATCTGCTCTCGTAAAGTTTGGAGAAAAATAACAACATTAACCACTACATTAGCATAGCAGTTGACACCAGAACTGTTTTCAAACTGAAATCCAACAACATCTTCAACAGAATGCTTTTCCTTTCTGCCTACAATTACTGGTTCATCTAGTTTTTTTCTTTTTGCTACAACCTCGCTACAGTTTTTCTCATTTCTTCTTTTTCGGCCTACCAGAGGCTTTTGAAATAAAGGATATAGAGGTAAATTTGGAGCATATTCTCTTCTTAACCTATTATACTCTTTCACACAATTTAGATCTGCACTAATCTTTGTCTCATCAAAATCTATCAAGTATAACCCAGATAAAGTTCTGACTTGAGATAAAGCAACATATGCCAAACCCTCCTTTAACACAGAACTTCCAATATTCACCAAAGCACTATCTACACTTAAACCTTGAGATTTATGAATAGTCACTGCATATGCCAAACAAACAGGAAACTGTTTTCGGCGGACATACAAATCTTTTACAAGCAAAAACTGAGCAGAACAACGACTCAATTGTTGTACTTCTTCAATTCCATCAAATTTAATTTTCAAAAATTCAATGTCATCTCTATTTTGGTAATTCACAAAATCAACAACATGACCCATTGATCCATTTACCAAACCTCTTTCCACATCTAAATTCCATCGTAAAATTATACGACAATTTAAACATGCATATAGACTCTTTTCAAAACCAGCAGTTTTAGATATTGTCTTCTCTAAAGAATCCAATTTTGATTTCAACTTTTCTGACAAAATAATAGTAGCTCCTTCATGCTTTATCATATCAATAGCTTCTAGTTTTACAATCTCTTGATTTTCTAACTTTAACATTTTGTTGTTGAAGATTGAACATTCTTGCAGAGTTGGCATCAAGCATATCACAGATTTGTTTTCAGCAATTGTCCTATAAATATTCTCTGGGAGAATATTTTCGTTTGGAAACAAATTTGAAACTAATCGTGCCTGTGAAGCTTCTTTGCCATGTTCACTTACTTTTCCAATTGTTATATCTTGAAGAACATTTTTATAATCTTCATCCTTTGCCTGTTGCATATTTTGAAGCAGTTCTGCATATTTAAAATATAACCATATATTAACATTTACAATGCTCCCTAGGCACTTACTGGTATCTTAATGCGTAAGCATTTGAAACACTGGTTGTCCTTTCACAGGAGTTAGCTGCAGTAGATCTCCAAAAACAATGATATGTTTGCCTCCAAATAACAAATTATACTCTGTTTTAAGAATTTGTTGCATTCTTAAATGCACAAAAGCAAGCTTTACATTTGATACCATGCTTCCCTCATCAATGAAGTTTCATTTTCTTCAAGACACTGGAAACTTCACAACAAGCTTCTCCAGATAGCTTGTGGTATTGTAATTTATTATCATGCTCTACTGGCAGCATAAATAATCGATGTAAAGTAATCCCTTTAATGTTATGTGCTGCAAACCCAGTTGGTGCAGTAACAACATAAGAGAGCAATGACTCAGTTCTTTTCTGTAGATAAGTTGCAATTCCTTTAATTAGAAAACTTTTTCTAGTTCCTGCTTCTCCACTCACGTACAGTCAGACAGGTTTAAATGACGTACATGAGCACTCATTTTTCTCATGACATAAACCATGCTCAATCTGTTCTATGACTTCGTCATATATTTGTTTCTGCTCAACGTTTAGTTGTTTTTCCAATTCTTATAAGTTTACTACACCCTCCTGAGCTTGTTCCATTGCACTTTCCACCTCACCCATGGCAGTGGCAGCTTCATTTTGGATAATTGGTCCTCCGAGTGGATCCTGACTCAACGAAGCAGAACTCTGACTGTCTTGAGAACTGTCTCTAGCATTCTCTGCTGCAATTTTAGCTTCTTGCTGTATGTCATTGTTCAACATTTGCAGATAATTAGTGAAAGCAGGACATTCTATAGTATTTTGCTTGCATTGAAAGAATCTTCATAACTGAGAAAATCTCCAAGTAGTTCATTTTCTGCACGCCATGGCTTAAAGAGTTGCAAAAGAGCTTAATAGTAAAATTCCCTTTTGTCCAGAGATTCGCAACTCAATTTTCGATGATTAATCAAATGTCCTTTTCTTTGTTTCACCAGACATCCTTCACATCCAATTACAGCATATACTCCTTTATTTATATCTTCTGTAATATTCCTCTTAAAAAGTGTAGCTTTGCAGTACTTTATAGAGAAAAACATTGTCAAGATGAGTACTTCTATTTGGATAGTATGTATCTAACATGTTTGTCTTCAACATATCTGTACTGTTTGGTTCTTTCTCTGCCAAATACTCAATTTCTTATACAGATTTTAAAACTCGGTTTCGTGTTGCAGCAAGACCTAGACTCACCCAAATAATGGTTCTAGATTTGGCATATAGACTTGCTGATGATAACCAGTCTGAACATTCGTATGCTCCAATTTCTCGATGCCACAACATCTTCAGACTGTAACTGTACAATTTCTTACTTAGGCTCTTTTCATGAGAAATTTCTTCCCATATTTCTTTTAGTTCTGTCTTTTCTGATTTTGTTATGTAAGACGTTACATATCGAGCAACAGCAATAGAGTTGTCAGCAACATATTGAATATCCATGTTAGCATTCCACATGGACAAAATGAATGAGTTATAGTCATTTATGTATTTGGAGTCTTTATTTCTTTTTAAGTTGTATGTATTCTTTGGTGATTTTCTTGTCACGGTATGTCGTAAAGATGACATCAAATTGTTCTCTCTTCCTTTCGATGTTACTGGACGTGGAATTGCAAAACGACGTTTTGTGTAGAACCTGTCCTTAGATTTGTATTTTCGACTACAGTATTTTCCACAACAATGGGTTTGAAATCGTAACACTTGTTGCCTTAAATTGTTTTCTTCTGTACTTTTTGGTACAGCACATGTTGCATATTGTTCAATAGAATTCATCACTGTCTCATCTGAATCTGTTCCGAATTTGGGGGCATCTTGTAACAAAAGACATCATAGCTTCAAATCTATGATTGAAATACCTTCATACATTAACTGGATCCAAAGAGCACAGTTCTCCAGGTCTCTTGTATTCAATATTTTCTATGTTTGCATTTGCCTCTCAAAGAAATTGAAGTCTTCCCAAGCATACTCAGCACAGCTAAGAGTAAGGAACCATGTAGGAGTTCCTCAATTAATCAATCAATCAATCAAGAAATGTGTTTAGCGCACTACTCACCCACAGGGTCTCAAGGCGCTTGGGGGAGAGGGATCCGCTACTGTTCGAACAGCCAGGTCTTGAGTTGCTTCCTGAAGGAGAGGTGGTCTTGGGTACGACGTAGCTGGATGGGGAGGGAGTTCCAAGTCTTGGCTGCCAGGTAGGAGAAGGATCTTCCTCCCATGGGGGCTCTACGAATGCGTGGAACCGTGGCGAGGGCGTGGTTGGTCGATCTCAGTTGGCGGGTGGCAGTGTAGAAGGTCAGGCGTTTGTTGAGGTACCTGGTGCCTAGGTCGTGGAGGTCCTTGTGTGCGTGGGTGAGGAGACAGAACGTGATTCTCTTGCTGAAGGGGAGCCAGTGCAGGTCTCCCAGGTGTACGGAGATGTGGCTGTGTCGGGGGATGTCCAGGATGAGTCGTGCGGAGGCGTTCTAAGTTTCTTAGCATACATTTCAGTTCCCCATGACAATGGTACCAATACTCGTTGGTACCATGCTGACATGCCATGAGATTAATTAGCTGAGACTCCAAAATAGTGTCTTGTTGTTGGACTTTATCCATAAAGTCCCTTGCCGAAACATTTTGCAGATGTACTCCACTTTTCAGTATATGGTTCACTGCATAAGAACGTCCAGACAAGTCACTCTCAAACAGAAGATGAAACAAATATGGAATACATTGGCAAAAACCTTGGATCTTCTGCTTATAATCTTAAAGTCCGGTATTCAGATGCAGGAATTTGAACAGATCAGTCATCATATCGACCACCTTGACCTGTTGGAAATAACTGAGGAAAACAACGAGCTTCCAAGCTTTCTTCCCATACACTAATGGGACTTCCTTTTGCTTCTTTCATTTGGAACAAGTCAATAGCATTCCCCATTACTTCTTTGGAATGCAGAGGATGAACACTATAATGTTCATAAATTTGTTCACTTCTGGACACATCCACTTTTTCAATTTGCCCAGCTGGCAAATCACTGTCCTCTTCTACAGTTGTTTCCTCTTCCCCTACATATTCATTTTTGTAGTACTAATGGTTTTTTACCAAATACAACGTTGCCTTTTTGACTTTCCTAACATCCACTAACTCTTGCCAGATTTTCTTACTCTTTGTAGGAACGCCATTAACTAGAATAACCAGAGGTTCCTCTTTTACCTTTTCAACACCAATTGTATCAATATTTTTCTTTAAATCTAGAGGCAAAAAAACAACTCTTCCCTTTAATCCTCTCCGTAAATCTGAAGGAGGCAATTTCCCTGTCTTAGGCTCCATGCGAACAATAGCCTGAAATGGATGCACACATTGAATCAGAATAGACTCATAACTATTTAAATCCATCAATTCAGAAGGAATGTTTACCAACTCTAGATTATTATGTACAGCTCTAGCAGGCATTTTGTTTTCATTTAATTTATTATAACAATATTTACAATTACGCAGATCAGAAACCAAATCAAAACAGTTCTCTACCAGCAAATAAGTTGCAAAATCCTTCCACTCATTATTAGTTTCCTTTTCACTTTTTACATATATATCAAATAACCTAGTCTGTTTCTTATAATGAGTTCGTCGACAACGCACACAAGAAAAATTTGGCCTTTCCCTTGAAATGACCTTATACTTTGTAATTTCATGGTCAAAATTTTCTGTACTTAAATTCTGTACATTCTCTTCCACATTACCTTCTATCACTGTATCAGTTTCTGCACTGCCCTCTTTTTAACCAAAGTACTTAACTCAATTTCTTCACAAATGTTGTTCACACCTAAGACAGATCCATGCAAAAGAGCACTGTTCAACTTTTTTAACATTAGTGCTGGAGTTTTTGCATAATACAACCTTCTCAGTAATTTCCTCACTTTAGTATGATGTACTGCTAACATCCTAAAATGATGAAAAACACTCTGAAATACTTTTCTAGAAAGACAAGCCAGTAAATGCCCATGCAAACCTGTTTTTTCTCTTACTCTGCAAGGATCTAACTCTTGCAACATTTTAATTTTTTGTTTTAGACTTTTCTTAGTATATGTACGTAGGAAATTGTGAAACAAATCAATTTAATCCTGTCACACACTACAAATACTACTACATTTCCAAGTGTACACTGGAGCCTTAGGATGTCTCCCTAAAATTTCATCAGCTAACACCTCTTCTGCATTTCTAGGCACAACTTTTTCTTTTTCAATCAGACAACCGCCTTCACCTCATATCCTTGACTACTGGTGTCAGCTGCATGCACCAAATCATTATCCTGAAAATAACTCTCTTCATTACAAAATGGCTCACAACTTGAACTATGCTTCCAGTCCGATTAATTACTCTTTTCCACTTACTTTTTTATTTCAAAACATTGATTATCTTGTCTAGTGTACGAATTCTATTGATTACTAAAAGAAATATTTTTTTTTCATTTCAAAAGCCTGATCAACTATCCTCTCTATAATTTTTTTTTCTTATATAAATCAGTTTTCCTTTTGCAATTTTTAATAGTTTTTTAATACATTTAAAGAATTCTGTTATAAAACATTCGCCTGCGAAAGTCAATGAACTGATTTTTACATCTATTAATATAGACAATATCATCTCCATAAACGTTTTCTACATTTTTGAAGGGATTTTGCTTTTTCTTTGTAGTTGCAGAAACATTTTTTTCTTTTATGCATTATCTTGACTTTTTTTACATTGAGTTAATTTCCATTTGAAATGCTTAGTTGCTTTACCAGGAACATTCTTCTTTTTCTCCGTATTTTGTTTTTTACGTACATCTTGTTATTGCCTTTTCTTGGAAAAGTACGTTTTCTCATGTTTTTTTTTTTTACGAGATTTTGTAGGCATTTTGTTTCTTCTTTTACTTGATAATTACAATCTGTTGTAAAGAAAAAATAACATATTATAGACCACTACTAACATACTACATAGCAATTACAATAACTAAATGATATAAACACTAGTTTACAACATAAGTAATTTTATAGCACAGCAACTGTGTCTCACCAGAGTAGGAAATCATGCAGTGAGTGCTATTTCTCACTTCATGGCAGGACAGAACAGGTTCAACATTAATGTCACTCTCTGACTGTACTATCTCTCTCTTTGCGTGTGTCATCTCACTCTCTGCCTGCGCCATCTCTCTCTTTGCGTGTGTCATCTCTCTCTTTGCGTATGTCATCTCACTCTCTGCCTGCACCATCTCTCTCTTTGCATGTGTCATCTCTCTCTTGGCGTGTGTCATCTCACCCTCTGCCTGTGCCATCTCTCTATTTGCGTATGTCATCTCTCTCTTTGCGTGTGACATCTCACTCTCTGCCTGCACCATGTCTATCTTTGTGTTTGTCATCTTACTCTCTGCCTGCACCATCTCCCCTCTGCCTCCATCATGTCTCCCTCCACCTACATTATCGCTCTCTTTGTGTGTGTCATCTCATTCTCTGCCTGCACCATCTCTCTTTGCGTGTGACATCTCACTCTCTGCCTGCAACATGTCTATCTTTGCGTGTGTCATCTTACTCTCTGCCTGCACCATCTCCCCTCTGCCTCCATCATGTCTACCTTCACCTACATTATCGCTCTCTTTGTGTGTGTCATCTCATTCTCTGCCTGCACCATCTCTCTCTTTGTGTGTGTCATCTCACTCTCTGCCTGCACCATCTCTCTCTTTCTATGTCTCATCTCTCTCTGCCGGCGATATCTCAACCTCTGCATGCATCATGTCTCTCACCGCCTGCATCATCTCTCTCCTTATGTTTGTCATCTCACTTTCTGCCAGCATCATCTATCTCTTTGCCTGTGTCATCTTACTCTCTACCTGCGCCATCTCTCTTTCTGTGTGTCATCTCACAGAGAGAGAGATGCCAGAGGCACAGGGAACATCTCTCTCTTTGCGTGTGTTATCTCACTCTCTGCCTGCATCATCTCTCTCTTTGCGTGCGTCATTTCTCTCTGCCTGCAGTATCTCACCCTCTGCCTGCATCATGTCTCTCACCGCCTGTATCATCTTTCTCTTTGTGTGTGTTATCTCACTCTCTGCCAGCGCCATTTCTCTCTTTGCATGTGTCATCTCACTCTCTGCCTGCGCCATCTCTCTCTTTGCATGTGTCATCTCTCTCTTTGCGTGTGAGATGATGCAGTCAGATATTTACGTGTAATCTACCATGTCTGTGTCTGCTTGCACTATGTGTGCCTGTGCTCATACTATCTCACAGTCTCTACTGGCAAAAAACAGACCATATATATATACAAGCAAGACATAACATTCCTTATTCATTTCAACAGCATACCCTGGATCTTTATTACACAACTTAGAGCCTATTTGTGAACTAAGAGGCCTGACAGACATGCTGCCTAAGATTCTCTACTAGTACATATCCTAAAGCCTAACTGACTTTAAGAATACACATATTCCCATATTTTTAAACACATCAACTAAACACATTGTGTAGGAGAGTAGGGTCTGCTATCCTATGGTCACCCCAAATTTTTGATTTTTGCTTCACTGTTTTATGACTTAATGTGGCAGTGGGCCTGCTAATCAGACCCACAGCCGGCTATTCTCTCTCTAAATTACTGCCAATGCACTTTAGGTGCATTACGAATTGGAATTGGTTCACCTTATTGGCCCCTGTAACAGTGTACCATAGGTACCCAGGGCATAGGTGTTTCGAAGGACTACCAGGGGCTGCAGCATGTATTGTGCCACCCCTGGCCTGGCCTCCATATTTGACACAACTGGTTGATCACTCAGCTGGGGCAAGCTGGTGTAATCACCTCTTGCTTAGGTGTAGTATGCCTATACCTAACCTAAACTGGACACATATGTTCCTATCAGCCACTCCTATGGAAGGCCTCATCAATCCTGGAGGCAGAGTGCATGGAAATATGTGAGATGGTGCTCTAGCATGAGCTGAGCCTGTCTGCAGCTGTCAGGAACCACTACCTTAGCTGTTCCGGGATATTGCCATACCATATACTCTTAAGTGCATTATAATCCTCGCGGTTATATGCTGACTTTGGTTTGGCTTTATCAAAACATGTCGAGTAAGGTGTCATACGATTTGGAATACTATCCCCTCGACAGTTCTGTCGACGGGGATAGCATTCCACCCTTCTAGAGGGACACGATATGTACATAGCCTTAACCCCGGTTAAAGTTAACCAGAGCCTCAGCATCACAAAATGGATGCTGCCACCACAGACACAAGTCTGACCTCCTGCTGCTGGGAGTCCTTCCAGCGAGGAGGGCTCGGACAAAGGGTGTCCTGCCTTGGGAGGTGCGAGCACCACCCCAGACAGGATTTTGTGTATTGGGTAGGACAGGGCTGAATAGATTGAGACATGCCCGGGGCACACAAGGTGTCCGCGTGCATTAGCCAGTCCAAACCGGTCCTGGGACTTTCCAGACCCAGGCCTGGTGAGGATCTGGACAAAGGAAAGGGGGTGTAACCGCCCCCCTTCCTGGTCCCACCCAGAGGAGGGACCTAGCAGGTGATCCACCCCTCAGATTGGGAATAAGAGTGGGAAGAGTGCCATATCACTTCAGATCATCCTGAAATCAACTTGCAACTAAGAAGACGACTGGACTTCGACATTCTGCTGCTCAGAAGACTGAAGAGTATCTCCCTTGTGGCCTAGGAGTGGCCACCCTGTGAACACAGGTACCAATCAGCAACTCGGTGTCTGCTTTGCCACCGCCTCCCGCCGGAGCCCAGAGCCTGACAAGACCCAGACTCCCAGACTTCTCACAGCCCGATCCACAGTCCTTGCAAATAAGGGACCCGTGGAGGCACCGAGAGACGTGGGACCAGACCTCTTGGAAGACCCCTGAATAGCTGACTGCGCAGCATCCAAGGCATCCTCGATGTTGTGCTTTGAGGACTGAGACCCCCTAACACTGATCAGCCCTTGCACCGAAGATCAGCCGCCCAGCATCTCCACGATCTGCGTGAGGCCCTTTTGCATTGTGCCACTCGATGTGCCATCCCGGCCACTAGCCACGTGGTCAGCTGCCATATTGGCAACGAAATCTACAAACTACACAGCGAGTCTGGTTGCTCCAGTCTTGCCCTCACTCCTGTAAAAGGGAGGACCCGCTCTGACCTTGCTAGTCCGAGTGATAAGCCTTTTTTGATTCCTGCGTGGCTTGCATTATCCAAGGCCTGTTTGCTCTAATCAAGTTGCCGATACCGCCAACAGCGAGAAGCCTGCGTGGGACAGCTCGTGACTGACTCCTGGATGTCCTCGTCCCCTCGTGTCCACGTGGCTGCAGAGAGAAGCTACACCTCAACGCCTGTTTGCACCCGACATCGCCTGGTTCCATCCTGGTTCCACGGTAGTCACTGGCTAGTGACTTTGAACATTTTCCCCTCTGCTTTCCGGTTTTCACATATTCAGATCCACCCTTGTATCCACTGGAACTCCTCACATCGAGCCGCCAGCAGCATCTTCAGCTCCAAGTACCATCGACCAGCGTGACGAAACCTGACACTACTTTGACCCTATGCACCCGCGTCCTGTGAGTGAGGTAACTCAGCAACGCCGGTGTTCCCACACTGGTACACACCTCTAGTGTCTGTGTCTTAAGTTTCATTCCTCTAGGTCACTCGGAACGTTCCTTTTTAACTAACTTTGTACTTTTTACGCACCATAGACATTGCATTGTTGAGTGTGTGCACTTTAAACACTGCACCCGAGTCCCGTGGGCCTTTCTTGACTTAGTCACTGCTAGTCCCGATCAGCTCGAGCGATTCCCAAGGCCCTAGGCCTACTTCCTTTTCGATTGGTATCTCTTATCCCACTTTCTTAGTATATGGTTTAGGTGGCCCCTAGGGCTCATCCATATTGTGCAACTTTTGTGTATTTAAACTGTCTTGTGGTTAACGCTTGTGCTTCTGTGCTCATAAAGAGTCCAGGGGATATTTGTAGTTAATAAACATATATATATATTTTCAATATATATCTGTGTGGTGTCCTTTCATTTGGTATTCAAGGGGGTTGTATATGGTAAAACAGCTTGCTTCACATGCCTTTCAGAGTTTAGCCTAAGACTGCTTTGTTCACGCTACCACTAGGATAGCTGGTCTATAAGATTGATTTACAACCAATCATCATAAGGGTTGCTTGGCATGGTACAAGGTGATCACTAGAACTAGTGAGCATCATATACCAGGCCAACTTCTCACACATTAATCACCCAGATTCATTTAAAATATAGGTTGACTCACAGTGTGATCTTAGACACATGACCAGGATGTTACATGTAATCTACCATGTCTCACTGTCTCTACTGGCAAAAAACAGACCATATATATATAAGCAAGACCTAACATTCCTTATTCATTTCAACAGCACACCCTGGATCTTTATTGCACAGCTTAGAGCCTATTTGGGAACTAAGAATCCTGACAGACATGCTGCCTAATATTCTCTAATAGCATATATCCTAAACCCTAACTGACTTCAAGAATACATGTATTCCCATATTTTTAAACACAATTTTAAGCATATTTTTAAGCAGATTATTCACCCAGATACATTTAAAATCAAGCTTGACTCACAGTGTGATTTTAGACACATGACCAGGATGTTACATGTAATCTACCATGTCTGTCTCTACTTGCACTATGCACCATTATTTTTTTCTAGCCTTACAAAAAAACATGAGACACAATGCAAGAATAAAGAAGCCCAATATGCTTGTTAATCTTCCCCATAGTGCATACAGCACTCTATCTATATTAAATGAATCATTACTCACCTTTAAAAATGTTTTTGAAGATTTAGAACAGTGGCAGTCACAAACCAGATTTTCTTATGTAGAATCACTGCAGCCTCAGAATAATGGCACAGATTCCCTCTGATTTCAGACCCGTTTTCATGTACATAACCAATGAAATTTCTTCCCACACAAATTCAAAACCAAACTTACATTTTAATTGGTTCTACATTTCAACACTTTGAAACTCACATAATATTCACCCATCCCCCTACTGCTCTTTCTGCCTGTTACCATGGTAACACTCCACACATCTCCTAACTAAGCACACGGGTGAAAAGTTCATTATACTATGTTGCAAATTAACCCAGCAAGGGTGTTTGACTTCTCAATATAGCAGCTTATCCTGTGCAATGTTTCTTTCAATGACTTTTTCTCAACCATTAAAATTACTTCTTTCAAAAAACAGATGCATGCACCCTAATTTTCAGTGGAGAATTTTAAGAAACCACCAATCATTTCTTTTTTTTCAAGTGCACTGAATCTCAACCACTTTTTTTCATAATTCCTACTCTCAAACTGCCATTTCCTTTCCACAACTCATCTGAATACAACCACATCTACCTTCAAAATGCCTAAAGTCTGGATTGTGGGTCATAGCTTTGTACACTGGAGTGAAAAGTATGCAGCATACAGAGGTATTCCCAACCTTGATTTAGCAAATGTGGATATTATATGGATTGGCCAGAGAGGATTGAGATGTCACCAATTGATACCATTGGTAAAATCCTTTATGCATCTACCACACCCTGACCTCATAATTGTGCCAAAGGCAAAAATGGAACTGGTCCAACCAATTTTGCCCACAGATTGAGAAAGCAAGGAAACAGGGGTCCCTGAAGGATCTGTTTCTGCTTTCCTGAGAGACTATGGTATGGGTTCCATATACCACAAAATCTTGCATTACAACATGCAAGGCATCTATAGGAGAGATGGTGTACATTTAACAGATGAGGGGAATAGACTTTTCCTCTTGAATTTTAGACTCTGCCTCGGTACCTACTTGTAGGTACAAAAAACACCCACATAAGACAACAGCTCTTTTCAGAGCTACCCTACCTCTAAGCACTCTAAATTATTATTTTACTCAAATTTTTTTCACTGTTTAACCCCGTGGTGCGCTCAGGGTACGCGTACCTGTAAACGCCCGTGTAAGCGCTGCCTGAGCTTACTTCGCGAAATAAAAAAAAAAAAAGACTGTTTTTGCCCTTCAGGGTCCTCCTAGGCCCCCCTGAGAAAACCTAGGTGGTCAGGGGGTCTCTACCCTGCCCCCTTTTATATTATTCCCCCTTTTTTTTCCACCTCTTGTGTCTCGATTCTACCGAGACACAAGATGGCAGAGTCTCCTGACTGTTTGGAATGTTGACAGACACCCGAGAGCCAATCAGCTTTCCGCTCGCGATCTTCCGTGGCGCGCTGGGTATGCTTACCGGTACGCGTTCCCTGTTCGCTCAAAGCGTACATATAGATATATAAAAAATGTAGGAAGTTACATTTCATAAAAACCACTGGAGCAATTTTCACCAAATATAGAAAAGGCCCTACTACGTACCAGTCCCTACCATTTTGCCAAGTTTGGTGTAATTTTGTTAAGCCATTCGGGCTGTAGCCGTGTCTTATTGTCCTATGGAAAATTGCATGGGGAAAACACATTTGAAATTTAGAACCAATTAACATGTTATTTGATTTTGAATTTGTGTGTGATGAAGTTTGATTGGTTATGTACATGAATATATATGAAACATGAGAGGGAAACACAGCCATGTTGTGATAGTAGTGTCTGAGTTACATTTGTGAGGAATTCTTGGTGTTCAATTTCTGGTGTGAGATTTACACAGTACTAACTCTTCTACTGCTTTCTAAAAGTTGAGTTGTTAATTTGTAAGGGGAACTATGTTGTACACTTTAAGTTATTTGGAAAAATATTTTCTGTTAGTTATTTATTATCCCTCTGTTATAGTTATGGATTGAGTTAGGCTTCATCACATGCAGTGCTTTATATTTCTAGTTCCTGCTTGATACTATACACTGCCCAAAGATAACTTCACTGTTAAAAACTCAGAAGTACTTGTCTCAACTTGACCCCTACAGTGCCCTGACTCTACTGATATAGTTATATAAAGTATTTTAAACAATTTGTGCATATTAATTTTAAAGATCTAAATACTTGATGAAGCTCGTTTTATATTATGTATTACTAAAAACGATAAATTAAAGTGATTATTATTTTCTGCAATTTACAGCAATAAATTTCAAAATAAAATGGATGACAATGAAGAAACAGTTGAATTTCTTTTTTTAATTTCCACTACTTTTATTGAGAATTTGAATGTCCGGATCATTGACAGCACCAGTAATGAAGAAGTTTTTGTTGGAGAAGATGACATGAGGGATTTTTTTAATCAGACTCTGGACAGCGAATTTCTCGAATGTTTGGAGACCATAGAGTTCCAGGAATCATCTTTGCAGACTTTTAATGAGGAGATTCCTGATGATGTGATTGATGAGGAAATTCCTGATGATGACATTTTACTAGTTCTTTTAAATTCTGAAAATTCAGAAGAATAAATTTATATTTAGAAATTAAAAATTGTTTGAGACATTATTCTTTTTTATTTGTAATTGATGAGATAGTAGCGAAGTGATTGTGGTATAAAGTGAGACTTGTAGTATAGAGTGCAACATTTTTGTGTTACATAGTAAGTTTACTCATGGTTACTTCCCTTCTCCCAGTATACTTTCTCCAATGTGTATTTCACATCTCTTCTTCATCTCATGCATCCTTTCTCTCACTGTCTGTCTCTGATGCACCCTATCACCGCCATTTTGTGTTGTTTCAGAAGACAGTGAAATGTAATAGTTGAGAAAGAGAAAAGGGGGCAGGGTAGAGTGCCCCTGACCCCCTTGGCCTTCTCAGGGGATCCCTGAAGGATCTGTTTCTGCTTTCCTGAGAACTATGGTATGGGTTCCATATACCACAATAACTTGCATTACAACATGCAAGATATCTACAGAGGAGACGGTGTACATTTCTCAGATGAGGGGAACAGAGTCTTTCTCTTGAATTTTAGACTCTGCATCGGTACCTACTTGTAGGTACAAAAACACCCACATAACACAACAGCTCTTTTCAGATCTACCCTACCTCTTAGCACTCTAAATTCTTTTTTACTCTAATTTTTTTCACTGTCTTTCCCCATGGTGCGCTCCGGGTACGCCTACCAGTAAACCCCCATGTACATGCACCCTGAGCTAACTCCGCGAAATTTCTAGGCCCCCCTGAGAAAACCTAGGGGGTCAGGGGGTCTCTACCCTTCCCCCTTTCAACGTTTTCCCCTTTCATTTTTCACCTCTTGTGTCTCAGTTCTACCGAGACACAAAATGGCGGACTCTCCGAACTGTTTCGAATGTTGACATACACACGAGAGCCAATCAGCTTTCCGCTCGCGCCCTTCGGTGGCGTGCAGGGTGTGCTTACCGGTACGCGTACCCAAAGCGCTCGGAGCACCCATATAGATATATATGTGTTTTTGAAGTTATTTTTCACCAAATATAGAAAAGGCACTACTATGTACCAGTCCCTACCATTTTGCCAAGTTTGGTGTAATTCCGTTCAGCGGTTCGGGCTATAGCCGTGTCTAATCGTCCTATGGAAATTAACATGGTGAAAACCCATTTTGGGACCCCCTTTTTTCTCAGGCCCACGCTTCACGAATCCCCCCCGACACTTTCAGGGAAGGAGCGGAGCATAACGGGCCATCTTCTTTGAGAAAATCACAAAGATTTGTCCACCAACGCCAAAGATATTCCCAATAGAATGTTGCGGATTTTCTATGGAAACTAGGTCCTAACTAAAACTACCTACTGCCGACCACCAGTATGTAATATATATATATATATATATATATATATATATATATATATATATATATATATATATATATATATATATATATATATATATATATATATTCACTGAAAAAACCATAGGTTATAGACCATATATAGTTAGGAATTCGCATTTACAAAACCTTATTTTACTCACACAAAACCATTGAAATTCCATATATAGTTAGTTGCACTAACTATATATCGCGCACCCGCAATCCACTGCTGATGATGTCACATATTACATCATTCATGACATGGTCAGTGACATCACTGATGACATCACTGATGACAACATCCAGTGACTGTATGTTTCTGTAAAGTTAAAATATGTCTTACATATTGAAGAATGAGTGGATGTATAAGTGTCTGGATGAAGTATTTAGTAGTTGCAGGGCTCGAGTCGGGGGTCCACGCGGGTGGACGGCGTCCCCCCACTCTTTTCACAGGGTGGACGCCGTCCCCTCTCCTAAGAAGCTGGGATCACAGAAATATGCTGAACTTGTCCCGGTGTAATTTTCATACACCGGGACACATTCAGCACGCGATGCCATGAGGTAATTTGCATATTGCCCGTCCCCCCACTTCTTTTTATAGGACTTGTGCACTGAGTAGGTGCATGACTGACTGTATGAGTGAGTGATTAAATCTGTCTCACTGAGTGCATGGGTTAGTGACTAAACTGTCTGAATTTGTGCATTATTATGTCTGTTGTTCTGTAAACTGCTGCATGTGTTGATCAGTAGCTATATGAGTAACTATATGGGTTATTGATTGGTTGCCCAAGTATTTGTATGGGAGACTGAGTGTGTGTGTGGGTGGCTGGGGGTGTATGACTCTGTGCATAGATGTGTGAGCAGTTGATTCACTACATGTATGGGTTCAAAAGTGCATGTGGAAACAGCTGTATGGGCGGTTGACTGTGTGCATGAGTGTATTGGTGAGTGAATGGATATCTCAGTGCTACATGTCAAAGTAAGTACATATGTAAAACACAGTACATGTGAGAGTTCACATATATAAATTACTGTGTATAAGAGCCAGTGAATGTGTGAGTGTCTGTATGGATCATTGTGAACTTGTATCAGGGATTGTATAAGGGAGTAAATATGTTTTAGTATATGTTTGAATAAGTAAGATGTGTATTACTGTATAGTTGAGGAAATGGAGGTGTGATTGATTCTTTGCATGACTGACTAGGTGTGTGAGTAACTCCATGGATGAGTGACAGTCTGTGAGTGTCTGTTTACACTGAGTGTATTTAAGGTTATATCAGAGTCTGAAGAGGTTCATCGTATAATCACATGAATGATGTCATCAGTGATGTGATCAGTAATGTCAAATGAGATGTCATCAGTGATGTCATCAGTGATGTCATTTGAGATGTCATCATTGATGTCATCAGTGATGTCATTTGAGATATCATCAGTGATGTCATCAGTGACGTCCTGAGTCGCGCATGTGAAGTCATGTGACTTGAAAACAACACTTCCAATTGGTTCTTAGTAGTTTCTATTCTGGAATTTACACGCAGCACTCCACCCACTTCCCTCACTATCTTTTCTACTGTCAAGAGAGAACAACGTCCAACATCTTCCGGAAGACTTTGCTGAAATGGCTGCCACTCCGCATTCATCTTCCGAATCTGAAGAAAATAAGCGACTACCTTTAAGAAGAAAAAAGGAATCTTTCATTTGGCAATTTTTCACTTATCCTGAAGATCAAAAGAAAGTGAATGCGCCAAAAGTAACCTGCACAATATGCAAATCGGAGCTCTCAAGGGGAAATCCAAGAAAAAAATATTCCTTTTCCATACATACCATGATGCGGCATGTCAAACAAAGGCACCCTGTGGAGTTTCCAAAGGCATCGACAAGAGCCCTGGCCACGCTATTACCATCAGAAGTGGCCAGCACATCTTCTGGTGGACGACCAGTATCTCCATCGAGTGCTGAGATGGACTTGAGGCCATATCTTGCGAAGGTGCACATGAAATTCAACGACTGTGGAGAAATTCTTCTGTACGGAGAGCAGAGCCTCATTCTAATTAAACTCAAAATTGAGAGTCATAAATGTCCCAAGAAAAGATACATTTCTTCATTTCATTTTGATCCTGTGCTACACTTCAAAATGTCGTTGCAAGTTTAAAAAATTAAAAACATCATAATACTTGTTTCCCCCCCCCCAAAAAAAAAGATCTTTTCAGAACTAACTCTTTGTACCAAAACGAGCTCCAGGAGCATATTATAAAAGACATTTATCACCTATATATTTTGTGAATAGTTTGCAATTTGAAGCTATTGAATTTCTTCATAGACCCATCAAAGAACTTATAGTACATGAAAGAGACTAAACCTAGGCTTATTTTTTATTATTATCAAAATTTTCATTAAATAAAACTGAATGTCTTTTTAAACTTTCGTGCGTGACTGGATGTACACACCTTTGTATTTTTTGTAAGAAATATAAAAGGTTGTTTAGTTTAATAATTGTATGCTTGAATCGAGCTTAGAAGATATACAAAATCTGGATTTGTTTGGATTTACTCCTTTTCACGTTTTAAAACTTCGCTGAATTAGACCACCACTTCCAAATGACGTACGTGACCAGATACTGTCACCGCGTACAGGTCCTGAGACGCGCATTTGAAGTCATGTGACTTGAAAACAACACTTCCAATTTGTTCTTAGTAGTTTCTATTCTGCAATTTACACGGAAAACTCCATCCACTTCCCTGGAGAAAAAGTTTATTGGAAAACTTGTAAACATTCAACATCGTTAACATAACAGTGTAGTAAATAAAACTAAATCCACCCCGTCACTTAATTACGAGGGACACATTATTGTGTGAAAACAACTTTTGTTTTCACACGATAATGTGAAATACTGAGCCTGTTACAGGATTTTCTTTCACATAT
This sequence comes from Lissotriton vulgaris, assembly GCF_964263255.1. NCBI lineage: Eukaryota > Metazoa > Chordata > Amphibia > Caudata > Salamandridae > Lissotriton > Lissotriton vulgaris. The sequence continues at coordinate 2,096,161,043 of NC_141691.1, read as the reverse complement.
ATGTTCCCATTGATTTTCAAGCACTAACACCGTGGAAAATACCACCAATAGCGGTGATATTTTTAACGCCGAGAACGGGCAATTTTCATCGCTTACAGCCCTTGCTATTATAAAGGTTTATCTCCTAAGTCTCTGATTCTCAAACTGTGCAACGCGGCTCCCCTGTGTGCCGTAATGAGATGCTAGGGACGCCGCGCACACTGTAGTGTGACTAACCTTCCATAAATTCCACGGACATCTCTACCCTGTTATCTGCAATTGTAAACATCAAAAGGAGCTGCGCTGTGCCCCTCGGAGAGGCCTCACTCCCACTGCTACAGCGGCTAGGCAGTCGTCCAGATGCACAAGAACAGCCTCTCCGATCCATTGAACTTCTGTGTCGGTCTCAATGAAAATAAGCACTGAAGAATATTCAAGTATGTAGTACTCCTCCTGCTACAGCATACAGAATGCATTCTGTTAGGTATAAAAAAGTGAAACACCCACGCAACAATCATACAGAACACTTCCTGTAAAGAAGCCTGTGATTAACTTTAAAACATCAGGTTAACCTTTTTTCACTCTCTCATCATTGTTAAAGATAAATATTTATAATACTAATTAAACAATGCCATGGTTCTTGCTTTTTTATTTAAAGAATCTTGCAATCATTCACAAATCCAATACTCATGGCTTCTTTTTCGTGAGAAAAATATTGCAACATTATATATCTACATAGAATAACACAAAAAACATAACACTGCAAATACCAAACTCTCTACTAAACGCAGATTTGTAACATATATGGCAGATTTATGTTAACTACTTCATACACCAATATGCACTAGTTAATGTGCACCACAGTATACTAGTGCTCCGTCACCCATGGTGTCCCACATTTAAAATAAGATGCACCATGGCACAAAGACAGCATACATGCGTAACGTATCTGTGCAGAAAAAATAATACATTGCTAGAGTCGCATCGCAAATGTAATGCAGCTCCAGCAAGACTCACCAGTGCACTATATTCAAATTGCTGCGTCAAGACCTACGCCTGCTTCAAGCACATGCACAGTTTTCAAACAGCATGGACCTGAAAGTCACTGAGTGAAATCTCATGGATTACAGTCAGCCACTTTCAAGACGCATTACTTCAGAGGAACACTTCCTTATCATACAGGGCTTTAGAATGTCACATACCTCCTAGATTCATTAATGTTGTATATATGATACATTATTTCCCTGTCATTTTAAAAAATAAAGGGGCATATTACCAAGCATGCGCATGTGAAGTCATGTGACTTGAAAACAACACTTCCAATTGGTTCTTAGTAGTTTCTATTCTGGAATTTACACGCAGCACTCCACCCACTTCCCTCACTATCTTTTCTACTGTCAAGAGAGAACAACGTCCAACATCTTCCGGAAGACTTTGCTGAAATGGCTGCCACTCCGCATTCATCTTCCGAATCTGAAGAAAATGAGCGACTACCTTTAAGAAGAAAAAAGGAATCTTTCATTTGGCAATTTTTCACTTATCCTGAAGATCAAAAGAAAGTGAATGCGCCATAAGTAACCTGCACAATATGCAAATCGGAGCTCTCAAGGGGAAATCCAAGAAAAAAATATTCCTTTTCCATACATACCATGATGCGGCATGTCAAACAAAGGCACCCTGTGGAGTTTCCAAAGGCATCGACAAGAGCCCTGGCCACGCTATTACCATCAGAAGTGGCCAGCACATCTTCTGGTGGACGACCAGTATCTCCATCGAGTGCTGAGATGGACTTGAGGCCATATCTTGCGAAGGTGCACATGAAATTCAACGACTGTGGAGAAATTCTTCTGTACGGAGAGCAGAGCCTCATTCTAATTAAACTCAAAATTGAGAGTCATAAATGTCCCAAGAAAAGATACATTTCTTCATTTCATTTTGATCCTGTGCTACACTTCAAAATGTCGTTGCAAGTTTAAAAAATTAAAAACATCATAATACTTGTTTCCCCCCCCCCAAAAAAAAAGATCTTTTCAGAACTAACTCTTTGTACCAAAACGAGCTCCAGGAGCATATTATAAAAGACATTTATCACCTATATATTTTGTGAATAGTTTGCAATTTGAAGCTATTGAATTTCTTCATAGACCCATCAAAGAACTTATAGTACATGAAAGAGACTAAACCTAGGCTTATTTTTTATTATTATCAAAATTTTCATTAAATAAAACTGAATGTCTTTTTAAACTTTCGTGCGTGACTGGATGTACACACCTTTGTATTTTTTGTAAGAAATATAAAAGGTTGTTTAGTTTAATAATTGTATGCTTGAATCGAGCTTAGAAGATATACAAAATCTGGATTTGTTTGGATTTACTCCTTTTCACGTTTTAAAACTTCGCTGAATTAGACCACCACTTCCAAATGACGTACGTGACCAGATACTGTCACCGCGTACAGGTCCTGAGACGCGCATTTGAAGTCATGTGACTTGAAAACAACACTTCCAATTTGTTCTTAGTAGTTTCTATTCTGCAATTTACACGGAACACTCCATCCACTTCCCTGGAGAAAAAGTTTATTGGAAAACTTGTAAACATTCAACATCGTTAACATAACAGTGTAGTAAATAAAACTAAATCCACCCCGTCACTTAATTACGAGAGACACATTATTGTGTGAAAACAACTTTTGTTTTCACACGATAATGTGAAATACTGAGCCTGTTACAGGATTTTCTTTCACATATATGTTCCCATTGATTTTCAAGCACTAACACCGTGGAAAATACCACCAATAGCGGTGATATTTTTAACGCCGAGAACGGGCAATTTTCATCGCTTACAGCCCTTGCTATTATAAAGGTTTATCTCCTAAGTCTCTGATTCTCAAACTGTGCAACGCGGCTCCCCTGTGTGCCGTAATGAGATGCTAGGGACGCCGCGCACACTGTAGTGTGACTAACCTTCCATAAATTCCACGGACATCTCTACCCTGTTATCTGCAATTGTAAACATCAAAAGGAGCTGCGCTGTGCCCCTCGGAGAGGCCTCACTCCCACTGCTACAGCGGCTAGGCAGTCGTCCAGATGCACAAGAACAGCCTCTCCGATCCATTGAACTTCTGTGTCGGTCTCAATGAAAATAAGCACTGAAGAATATTCAAGTATGTAGTACTCCTCCTGCTACAGCATACAGAATGCATTCTGTTAGGTATAAAAAAGTGAAACACCCACGCAACAATCATACAGAACACTTCCTGTAAAGAAGCCTGTGATTAACTTTAAAACATCAGGTTAACCTTTTTTCACTCTCTCATCATTGTTAAAGATAAATATTTATAATACTAATTAAACAATGCCATGGTTCTTGCTTTTTTATTTAAAGAATCTTGCAATCATTCACAAATCCAATACTCATGGCTTCTTTTTCGTGAGAAAAATATTGCAACATTATATATCTACATAGAATAACACAAAAAACATAACACTGCAAATACCAAACTCTCTACTAAACGCAGATTTGTAACATATATGGCAGATTTATGTTAACTACTTCATACACCAATATGCACTAGTTAATGTGCACCACAGTATACTAGTGCTCCGTCACCCATGGTGTGCCACATTTAAAATAAGATGCACCATGGCACAAAGACAGCATACATGCGTAACGTATCTGTGCAGAAAAAATAATACATTGCTAGAGTCGCATCGCAAATGTAATGCAGCTCCAGCAAGACTCACCAGTGCACTATATTCAAATTGCTGCGTCAAGACCTACGCCTGCTTCAAGCACATGCACAGTTTTCAAACAGCATGGACCTGAAAGTCACTGAGTGAAATCTCATGGATTACAGTCAGCCACTTTCAAGACGCATTACTTCAGAGGAACACTTCCTTATCATACAGGGCTTTAGAATGTCACATACCTCCTAGATTCATTAATGTTGTATATATGATACATTATTTCCCTGTCATTATAAAAAATAAAGGGGCATATTACCAAGCAATAGCGATAATTATCGCTAATGCTTGGTTAGAGACAAAAATTGTTTCCAGTCGCTAACATCTTGGCACGCCCACTTTGCATGTCATTAGTGATAAATATCACTGACATGCAAAGTGAGGCCCAAGATGGTCGCTATCTCCTACTAGCTGTCGCTAACTGGTGTTAGCGACAGCTAGGTAATAGGGAGATAATTTTATCTCGGCTTTCTTGGCTTTTAAAGCCAAAAAAGCAGAGATAAACCCCCTTGATAATATACCCCAAAGTGACGAAATTGTAGCGCAAAGAAACGCAACATCAACATAAAGCTGCTACAATGTGTTTTAAAGTACCCTTTAAGTTACAACCAACACTCTCTTTGTAGAGACCCCTCAGGTTTTTATAACACCTGTTAAATCCTTTGATACTCATCACAAAGCCGCTCCATCACGAGCATCGCCTCAGCTGTCCTCAGGACGGACCGAATTTGTCATGGGCTTGCCGCTGTGCTTGCGCAACACTAACATTGCGCCTCCATGACACGTTCTATTGACTAAGCAGAACCATGACGGAACCACTCTATCATGAACACACCTCAACCATGGTTCGTGAAGGAGTAGCTCTATCATGACCATACAAGTACCTTACAGCCCACCGACCCCCTAATCCAGAGTCAGAATTACCACTGCAACACATGATTTAAACTCCTGCAAAGAACACCATGTAACATTTAATATCATTTCCCACCAATATTTTCATATATCAGTGTTGCTAAACTCACTCACTGAAATGTCGCTCATTTCATTAAATCACTTTTAAAGCATGCCTTATAGCAATGCACCCAATCGTATGTGGAAGTGTTTATATTAAACATGACAATGCTTTAACCAGGATAGACAAAGAAATGACACAGTGATGTAAAAGTTTCTTTATTTTATATACTTACCTAAAAAAAATAAAAAAAATAAAGTAAATTTGTTTTTAAAACGTAGTACCTGTGGAAGAAAAGTAAAAATAAGATTATAAAGTACATTTCATGAAAGAAAAAAAATAGGAGACAATAAGAGAGAGGCAGAGAAAACTCTCAGATATTATTACTTGTACTTACCTTATAAATATAATATCTGTGGAGGACAGTAAAAAAAATCTATTTTAATACATATTTCTAAATGCAATGTAACAAAAGAAGTCAAACAACATATTAAATGGTTTATTTTTGCTGTCCTCAGAATACATTGATTTTCACTATGAAGAGTGATTTCAATATTAATCATCATATAACAGCGGGGAAAAAAACCACAATCAAAATGATTGTGTTTAAAAAACCCATACAAAATCTCCATACATATTATAAATACCTGAAAAAAACATGTCTTAAATGTTTTTCTCAAATTCGCAATTTCTTGAGCAAGCACACTACATCTTCCACAGTTACAAACTAACTAAAGTATACGACCTACTTTTCAATATATCTCAACAAAGCCCCGTGCAAGTATCTCCTATAAAAAATCTATCTAAAGGACACATTTTATTCTCTCATACCTTTCCGCATGGCCAAATTGTATAAGCTAACTCATTATCTTTTAAATACCTCTCCCAAAAACTTGCGTCCATATAAGTTCTAAAATAATTATCTAAAGTACTCATTTTCTTCTCTCATATTTTTCCACGTGGCCAAATACTATGAGTTAAGAAGTTTTTTTCTGAAATTATTTAATCTTAGTCTTATCTATTCTTTTCTGAACCTTTACAATAAAAATTTGTAACATGTTTTATACCATCAAACATTAGGTAAATTTGTACCTGATGTTATCACTATGTCAAACACAAATTTCATTTAAAGATTTGTACACCCTCAGTCACATGATATTTGTAAACTAGTAAGTTTCAGATCTTTACAGTATACATCTCCCTACAGCAAGTCATTCTACTGAAATTTGGGTTCCAAAAATAACAGATAAGAGTTAGTTAAGGCAAAAGGCAAACGTTTCTTAAAAGTCAATTGGCTATCATTGCAAAGCGTCCAGCCACTAGCACACTTCAAATAAGCTGTATAATGTCCTGATGATGTAGAAGGCCCTTCATGAAAAATAGTGGCTACAGTTACAAATGTTCTTCTAGAAATAGATACTGGAGAAGCCACAACATTTTTAATTAAAGTTGACAATTTACTCCCATCAGCTCTGCATCGTTGAAACATTAAAATTACATATTGTCCGTATCTATGGATAAATAAAGTTGATAACATTTCAGACTTACATTGAGAACAGACCATGTTCTGATGCGCATCTTTAACTAGTTTATTAAAAGACACTTCTTTGCAGTCTTGTAATGTTAAATATAAAAATCTTTCACTGTGTATATCAGTACTACTTGAAAATGAGCAATTACCACAATTATGTTCCCATTTATAAGAAAGGCCAAAAAGACTATCAATATCTACACCTTCATCTTCCAAAACTGTAAACATATACATGATAAATTCCTGACAATCTTGCTGAATATTCTGAGAAAAATGATTTACTCCTGCATATATGTCTAAAACATTCCTTAGTTCTGAAACACTTGCTACTTCACTATCACCACTACTACATATTTCAAATATAGAATTTAGAGAAAAGCAAAATGTTTGCTCCTGATTTTCTATAATCTGTTCCTTAACATTTGTCAGAAAGAAAACAACATTAACTACTACATTTGCATAGCAGTTGACACCAGACCTATGTTCAAACTTAAATCAAACAATCTCTTCAATACTAACAGTTTTCTTACGGCTACCAACAACAGCTACATCTTTTTTTCGTCGTTTCTCGACTACTTCAGCACATTTCTCCTCATTTTTCCTTTTCTGACCAACCATACGCCTTTCAATTAAAAGATATTGAGGTAAACTTGGAGCATATTCTCTTCTTAACCTATTATACTCCTTCCCACATTTTAAATCTGCACTAATATTTGTCTCATCATAATCAATTAGATAAAGTCCACATAAAGTTCTAACTCGCGATAAAGCAACATACGCCATACCCTCTTTGTATACAGTGCTTCCAATATTTACCAAAGCACAATCTACACTTAAACCTTGAGATTTGTGTATAGTCACTGCATATGCCAAACAAATTGGAAATTGCTTAGGACGGACATATAAGTCTTTCACAAGCAAAAAACGAGTTGAACATCGACTAATTTGTTGAACGTCCTCAATTCCATCAAATTTTATTCTCAAAAATTCAATCTCATCTCTATTTGTATAATTAACAAAACCAACAACATTACCCATTGCTCAATTTAGCAATCCTCTTTCTACATGTAAATTTCTCCTTAAAATTATCCGACAATTTAAACATACATACAGATTTTTCTCTAAACCAGCAGTTTTAGATAAAGTTTTTTAAAGAGAATCCAATTTTAACTTCAACTTTTCAGACAAAACAATAATACTACCTTCATGTTCTACTCTATCTTTAGCTTCCAGTTTCTTAATTTCTTGATTTTCTAAATTCAACATTTTCTCATTAAAAACTGAACATTCTTTCAGAGTTGGCATCAAGCATATCACTGACTTATCTGCTACCTCTTTACTATATATTTTCTCAGGTACATTATCTTCATTAGGAAACAGCTTGGAAAGTAATCGTGTTCGTAGAGTGTGTTTCACATCTTCAGTTAGTTTTCCAATCCTAATATCTTGAAGAATATTTCCATATTTAGTATCCTTTGCCTGTCGCATATTTTGAATCAGTTCAGTATATTTGAAATGTGACCACATATTTCCATTTCCAATACTGCCCAGGCACTTTCTGGTCTCCTCATGTGTAACAGTTTCAAATACAGGTTGTCCTTTCACAGGAGTCAGCTGCAGTAGATCTCCAAAAACTATGACATGTTTACCTCCAAATAACACATCATACTCTGTCTTAAGTGTCTGTTGCATTCTTAAATGCACAAAAGCAAGCATTAAATTGGAGACCATGCTTACTTCATCAATAATAAGAAGTTTCATTTTTTTAAGGACTCTAGAAACTTCAAAACAAGCTTCTCCAGATAGCTTCTGATATTGTAATTTATTTTCATGTTCAACTGGCAGCATCAGCAAACAATGTAAAGTAACACCTTTTATATTATGTGCTGCCAATCCAGTTGGAGCAGTAACAACACACAACAGTGTTGACTGAGTTGTTTGCTGTAAATATGTAGTAATTCCTTTAATTGGGAAACTTTTACCAGTCCCAGCTTCTCCACTTACATATAATCGAATAGGTTCAAATGACATACATGAGCAATCTTTTCTCTCATGACGAAAGCCATGCTCATATGGCTGAGATACCCGCCACCCCCTCTCAACACAATCCCCCAAGGATGGGAAGACTGAAACGGTTCTGAACTTGTGGAAGGCGGGAGGGAGTTACCCTCCCGGCCGTATTTGTTAAAATATGAAACAAAATTAAAACGTTAAAATAACAGTTTCATATCATGTACAATTTCATTTACACATTACGATGTTCTTGGCTGGCCTTAACACATCTCTAACACAAAGGTTCTCCTAGCCGATACTAAACATCCTGCAAATGCATACTCAAACTTTGAAATTGTACATCCTAACATTACGGGCTAACGGCAAGGTCGTAACCGGTGTCAGATCCCCAATACCAGAACTCCCCCCTCACTTGTGAGGGGCGGTCACACAGCGGACTATACCTCTGTGCCAACTTCCAATTTCCCTTGTCTTAGCGGGGGCCCCCTGTTAACTCGACGCCATCTTTAGTGGTCGTCCGAGGACTCGTGTGAGGTGTCTAGAAGGTAGCGTAGACCCCCCTCCCACCCCACACAACTTACCACATCTGCCGTCGCAGATGTCCTGGCCCCGGGAAATTCCTAGGAGGGGCCCTAGCCCCTCCTCCCCAGGGAGGAGCCTATGGCCGCCTTCCCTTTCGGCGTCCCCATCCTTAGAGGGGACCGCCTCCCCGTTTGAGGGGCCAATGGCCGCCTCCCCCTGGGTGCTCCCATCAATAATGGGTGACGCCCCACCTCTAGGGATCTTCTAATTCCTGCTCACCGATCATGACCTTACCGCCCGACCAAAATAAATACGACAATCTAAGACTAAAGGAGAAAACCAATATATACTTAAGCAAATCAAAGTATAATCTCTACCAGGTATCCAGCGCAACTACCCTGCTGAATAGAACATGCTGAAAATGAAAAAATTATCAACTTTATTACACACCAAATTACCAACTTTATTCAAAACGACCTGTAAGGAAAACAATATCACGACACTCGACTTTATTCCAACAAATCGTTGTTATCAGGGGCCGGTGGGTGGGTCAAAAATGGCTCTTTGTTCCGTCTCGAGCTCACGTGCAACGGGGAGGTGCAGCTTCAGAGCACAGGAACAAGAGGATGCTTCCTTGGCTTGTCCTTCCTTTTATCCTTCTTCGGGCGGGCGTGAACCCACCTCCAATCCGCCTCCAGGGCGTTGCTAGTGGTGTTGGTGTCTAGGACAACCCCCTCTTGGGCGGGAAAAGGCGCGCCCCGGCTACGCCGCTTCGGGCATACCAGCCGAGACTCACCTCCCGCCCAAAATGGCTTCCCGGGGGGATCGGGGTACTCCACCATACGTTCGGGGGGACCGAGTGGTCGCCCCTTTCCATATGGCTGAGATACCCGCCACCCCCTCTCAACACAATCCCCCAAGGATGGGAAGACGGAAACGGTTCTGAACTTGTGGAAGGCGGGAGGGAGTTACCCTTCCGGACGTATTTATTAAAATATGAAACAAAATTAAAACGTTAAAATAACAGTTTCATATCATGTACAATTTCATTTACACATTACGATGTTCTTGGCTGACCTTAACACATCTCTAATACAAAGGTTCTCCTAGCCGATACTAAACATCCTGCAAATGCACACTCAAACTTTGAAATTGTACATCCTAACATTACGGGGCAACGGCAAGGTCGTAACCGGTGTCAGATCCCCAATACCAGAACTCCCCCCTCACTTGTGAGGGGCGGTCGCACAGCGGACTGTACCTCTGTGCCAACTTCCAATTTCCCTTGTCTTAGCGGGGGCCCCCTGTTAACTCGACGCCATCTTTAGTGGTCGTCCGAGGACTCGTGTGAGGTGTCTAGAAGGTAGCGTAGACCCCCCTCCCACCCCACACAACTTACCACATCTGCTGTCGCAAATGTCCTGGCCCCGGGAAATTCCTAGGAGGGGCCCTAGCCCCTCCTCCCCAGGGAGGAGCCTATGGCTGCCTTCCCTTTCGGCGTCCCCATCCTTAGAGGGGACCGCCTCCCCGTTTGATGGGCCAATGGCCGCCTCCCCCTGGGCGCTCCCATCCATAATGGGTGACGCCCCACCTCTAGGGATCTTCTAATTCCTGCTCACCGATCATGACCTTACCGCCACAGGCCGGATAGTTGACCGGCTATCCGGACCCCCCACAAAAACTCCTACTTAAAGGTCATGGCTGCAAACTCTTCAACCAAGCTACGAAGTCTCCTATGAGTAAAGAATTCCCCACCCTGGACAAATGAACTCCATCCTCTAGATACATATGGTCCCCCCTGATACACCCATGCGGAATAGAATGCAATGTACTTGTACGGAACAATCTACCAAGTTTGTTATTCACCTTCTTCACTGAATGATTTACAGCAGCCACAGAAATAGCCCCCCGCCACACCTTTCGTGGAATCATATGGGACCATGCAATCGTGCACCCTGGAACCCTTCTCGCCAACCAACTTACTGTGGATAGGATCAACTCGAGAAGTACTCGTCTGCCAATGGTCACCAACTCATTGCCCCCAAGATGCACTATGATCACAGATGGCGGTGACCTTGTCCGCCCTAACAAACCCTCGATAAAACTTTGAAACTGGTCAATACAGAGCCCGCCCCTTCCGTAGAAGGTCACCCTGTACCCGTATTCCCCAGCCATGTGAATCATGTCACCTGCTTTGAATACGTCTACGGCACGCCTCACGTATGAGTGGCCCACGACCCACACCACTCTTTCCTCAGCCGGTGATCTTTGACTGCTGGTTCCCAGGTGTCGGGTCGACTGCACAGTCCGCCCCGCTTCGTAAGCTCGCGACACTGTAAACCAAACAAAAACAAGAAGCGTGAGTACAAGACATAGGCTTCACAACATGTGCAACCGCACATACCTTTTATAACAATTCGAGGACCAACGCCCCAACTGTTTCACTTTTTCCACGCTCAGACCCCTGGCTGTAGCCTCTGTAGCAGCCCCTATCCTGCAGGAATGGGTCCCAAACTCGCACGGGTTCAAGCCCGCCGCTGCGATCGCCATCGTTAGAACCCGCTGAAACTGAAACCTAGTCAGCGGGGTGGTGTCGGCGTGCCTCAGCAAGCTTCCCTCCCATGATGCCGCCCTCTGTGCCAAATACTCCTCAACGCATGCTACCGGGCACATGGGAGATCCCGGAATCCGCGGAACCACTACACTGTCCCCGATCGCTTTCTGATCGGTCTTGGACCTGACAAATGAGACTACCATTGTCTCCCCCTTAATTTGAATGTGCTCACGGCACAGACCTCCCCCCGTATCCTGCTTGTTCCTCGCTACCAGCTCGCTTACCCGCATAGCCCCATGGAATGCTAATGCAAAAGCGGCCCGGAATAGCACTGTCTCTGATTGAGACGAACATGTCGCAGGGAGTACGGACAGTAACAGGGCCAACCTTTCGAAACCTATCGGATGTCTTTCATCCACTCTGCAACCCTCACGGCGTTGCCACCCACGCAGCGCCTTCTGCACCAAGAAAGACGCCATGGGATCCTGTATGCCATGGGCCCGTGCCATGAAAGAAATGGCGGCCCGGTGCCTATTGGCCGTAGCCACTGATTTGCCTGCCTGATGTAATGATAACAAAAAGTTCAGGACATACTCTTCTTGGCCCCACAGCTCCCCCCTAGCTAAACCCAAAAAGGACAAATAAGAACGGAACGCCCATTCATAAGCCTTCCTTGTCCTGGGTGCTAAACTCTCTCCCACGAGGTCTTGTAGTCCGGGGCACCGAGAGACCAGAGAGCTTCGGGAAATGGTGCCGCCACAGGGTCCGCTGTGGGCAGAAAACCCCAGAAGGCCTGCATACGGGAACGAGAAAGTGCATCAGCTGCCTGATTTAACACCCCTGGCACATGTCTCGCCCTAAAGTGGACGTTTAGTCTCATACACAGCAGGACAATTTCCTTCAACAGTCTCAAGATCCATTTGCAGCGTGCTGCCTGACTATTGATACACTCAACCACGGTCATATTATCAGACCAGAAAACCACAGAGCGATCACGAAAATCCCCAGGCCATGTTTTCAAGGCCACCAGGATAGGGAACAGTTCGAGAAAACCAATGTTACCTGTCAGCCCATTCTCGTGCCACCATGGCGGCCAGGTTCGTGCCGACCAATGATTACCCAGGATGGCGCCAAAACCTACGCTCCCTGCCGAGTCCGTCCACAACCCCAGCTCCACGGAGGAGACCGCTGGTTTGGTCCACACGACACGACCGTTGAAATCCGCCAGGAATGCCAACCATATGCGCATGTCCTGGCGGACCTCTGCCGAGAGCCTTGTGCGGTGGTGCCCTTCCTTAAGGCCGACCATGGCTTGAGCAATAGAGCGGGAAAAGGGGCGAGCCATCGGTATTACTCTAAGGGCAAAGTTCAGCTGACCCACCGCTTGCTGCAACTGATGCAAATTTACCTTCGCCTCACCAATACATCTTTCAAGTGATGTCTTAAACTTTGTTACCTTTTCCTTAGGTAAACGGAAGCACCCCTCTTCGGAGTCGAGCTCTATTCCAAGAAACTCGAGCGAAGTAGCCGGGCCCACTGTCTTACCTGGTGCCAATGGCACGCCAAAGCGGGTCATGAGATCACAAAATTCATTTAAAGCCTGTGCACATTCCATGTCCCCAGAAATAGAAAATCATCAAGATAATGCATAACATGTGTAAACCCTGTTGTTCTTGTGAACGCCCATTGTAAAAAACTACTGAATTTTTCAAAATACGCACAAGAAATGGAGCAACCCATTGGCATACATTTATCCATGTAATAGCGTCCCTGAAACATGAAACCAAGGAGACGCTGATCATCTGGGTGTACCGGAAGCAACCGGAACGCCGACTCAATGTCCGACTTGGCCATCAGCGCTCCGGGCCCCAGGCGATTCAACATGGCGACAGCCTCATCAACAGATGCGTACCGCACCGAACAAACTCCCGGGTCAATCGCGTCGTTCACCGAAAGACCCCTTGGGGCTGACAAATTATGTATCAACCTGAATTCCCCTGGGTCCTTTTTGGGGACCACTCCCAGAGGCGAACAAACAAAATTAGCAACAGGCGGCATGTCAAATGGGCCGGCAACCCGACCTCGGGTCACCTCCTTCCCAATCTTAGCTTGTACCACCGCCGTATTCTGCAGAACCAACAGTTGGTTCCTGCATTGCGCTTTACCCTGAAAATCCCCCGCCGGGATGCGGAAACCATATGAAAATCCATCTCGCAACACCCCAGCGGAGATATGATCCGGATATTCGTTCAACCAAGGAATCATTGCCATGATATCAATCGGGGTAGGGAGAGGCACCCCTCGGACTAATTCAGACCTGTTTGGCGCCCCCTCTACTTCCCGGATCACCATTTTTGGCTCTGCACATGGTCTCGGGGTGAGAGGACTGCCCGCATCCAGTAAATTCATGCCTAAACCTGCAAGATCCCTGCGGCCTAGTACATTTACCTCTGTTGAAGCTCCAGCAGACCCCTTTTTTACCTGAGTTGCCATTATTCCTTGTGTGCTGATCATTGCTCGATCCTGCCCGAAAGATGGCGACTTCGCCGTGCCTGACTTCTCCATCTTCTGCCAGGAAATGGAGTCGAAACAATCCCACGTCAGGGATGAGTCGTGCTCCTTGGACTTACGAAATATGCTATCGTAATACAACCATTGATTGCCACCATATGTTCCAAAAAATTCCATGATACGTGTCTGATACACGGCTAATCCCACCAATAATTTGGGCCTACGTTCCCCCATAATTGCAATGAACATTCCAAACGCTCTGCCCCAATTGTCGATCGACTCATCCACTCTGAAAGCGGCCATCTTGGCGCGCCATACACTAGGATGCAGAAACTCTTTTTGATTTTTTACATGCTCAATCTCGTAGTGATCGGTCAACAAGGAAAACATGTTCACATATTTATCAGCCCATATCCTTTCTTTTACATCAATCGGGATATGCTGAACAACTTTTTCCCTCCTTGAAGGTACCGATCCCTCCCCCGCAATCGGCAATGGCTGCTTACCTGAACCGGCCACTGTGACCGTAGTTCCTGCCGAACCAACGCCCGACACTGGTTGTTCCATGGGAGCCTGCGGGGAAACAAAAGGAGACGGTGCCTTCGCAGCATCTTTCGATTGCCGCAACTGCTTCATTATTGCCCTGGCTTCCTCAGCCGTGGCCCCCTCGTTTTCTTTGCCTAACCATGCCGCCAACTGGGCAGCCAGCTCAGGAGGCATATCCTCCCCGTTCACCGGAGTGACATCCACAGGGATCGGTTGGCCCACGTCTGGGACCGGAGTCGGGGCCTCGATCGGGGTGACCGGGTGCGCAGGGGGTACTTCGGGCACCGGGGCTTCCCCCCCGACGCTCCATTCTTGGCCCTTCTGCCTCTCCCGCTAGGGACTACTCCCGGTAATGCTGGTCCGATGACTCTCTTAGGCCCCCCCACACCATTCATTACCGCCATCTGCTTTTTCATCTCCGCCATGTCTTTCATCAGCATACGGAGCATCTGATCGGTCCCGATCCTCTTTCCGACCTTCTTGCTAGGCATCGTCCACGTATATTCCTCAAGGGTCCTAAGCAGAAAGCCCCGAACTCACTGAAAGAAGAAACACACGATTAATTCTCAAAAATGGCTCTTCGTTCCGTCTCGAGCTCACGTGCAATGGGGAGGTGGAGCTTCAGAGCACAGGAACAAGAGGATGCTTCCTTGGCTTGTCCTTCCTTTTATCCTTCTTCGGGCGGGCGTGAACCCACCTCCAATCCGCCTCCAGGGCGTGGCTAGTGGTGTTGGTGTCTAGGACAACCCCCTCTTGGGCGGGAAAAGGCGCGCCCCGGCTACGCCGCTTCGGGCATACCAGCCGAGACTCGCCTCCCACCCAAAATGGCTTCCCGGGGGGATCGGGGTACTCCACCATACGTTCGGGGGGACCGAGTGGTCGCCCCTTTCCAATGTGCTCTGTCACTTCATCATATATCTGTCTTTGCTCAACATTAAACTGCTTCTTTAATTCTTCTAAGTCGATTACTTCCTCTTGACCTTGCTGCATTGCGCTTTCCACCTCATCCATTGCGGTGGCTGCTTCATTTTGAATAATTGGTTGTCCCAGTGGATCTTGACTTAATGATGCCGAACTTTGACTACCTTGTGAACTATCTCTAGCAATCTCTGCTGCAATTGTCGCTTCTTGCTCTATTTCGTCATTCAACATTTGGAGATAATTGCTGAAAACAGGACATTCAATACTACTTTTAGATGCGTTGAATGAATCTTCATAACTATCAAAGTCTCCAAGTAGTTCCTCTTCTCTAAGCCATGGTTTAAAGAGTTGCAAAAGAGCAAAATAGTAAACTTCTCTTTTATCAGGTGTTTCGCAACTCAGTTTCCGATGATTTATCAAGTGTCCTTTTCTTTGTTTTACCAGACATCCTTCATGTCCAATTACAGCATGTACACCTTTATCAATATTCTCTGTAACATTTCTCTTAAAAGTATAATTTTGAAGTATTTCATACAGACAAATGTTTTCAAGCACAGTACTTCTATTTGGATAGTATGTATCCAACATATTTGTTTTCAAAATGTCTGTACTGTTTGGTTCTTTCTGGGCTAAGTACTCAATTTCTTGCACAGGTTTCAGAACACGGTTTCGTGTTTCTGCTAGGCCCAAACTCACCCAGAGAATAGTCCTTGATTTCGCATAAAGACTTGCTGATGATAATCTGTCACAACATTCATGTGCTCCAATTTATCGATGAGACAGCATCTTCAAACTGTACGTATATAATTTCTTGCTCAGGCTCTTTTCATGAGAAATGTCTTCCCACATCTCCTTCAGTTCCGTCTTTTCAGATTTCGTGATGTAAGACGTTACATATCGAGCCACAGCAATAGAGTTGTCTGCAACATATTGTATGTCCATGTTAGCATTCCACATGGACAAAATGACTGGGTTATAGTCATTAATATATTTCGATTCTTCACCTCTTCTTAAATTGTACGTATTTTTAGGTGACCTCCTTCTGATATTATGTCGCAAACATGACATCAAATTGTTGACTCTTCCTTTTGAAAGTACCGGTCGTGCAAATGCAAAGCGACATTTGGTGTAAAATTTGCTCTTTGATTTGAATTTTCGCCGACAATATTTTCCACAGCGATGACTTTGAAAACGTAACACTTTTCCTCTTAAGTCCTTATCAGTGGTACTATTAGGTATGTCACAAGTGGCATACTGTTCAATAAAAGACAGTACAGTCTCATCCGAGTCTATTCCAAATTTAGGAGCATCCTTGATCCATAGCAGCATATGAATATGAGGAGCACCTCTTGCTTGATATTCTTTTCTCCAAAAGAAATCCAGTACTTCACCAAGAGGCGGATTTTTCTTGTTAGTAATGAAAGACATCATAGCTTCAAATCTATGATTAAAATACCTGCAAACATTAACTGGATCTAATGAACACAGTTCTCCAGGTGTCTTGTAGTTTATGTTTTCTATGTTTGCATTCACCTCCCGAAGAAATTCAATTAAATGTTCCCAAGCATACTCTGCACAGCTTAGAGTTAAAAACCATGTTGGTGTTCCTAAGTTTCTAAGCATGCACTTCAAATCTCCATGACGACGGTACCAATACTCATTAGTACCCCGCTGACAAGCATTAAATTAATTAAATGAGAATCCAAAACACTATTTTTCTGATGCACTTTATCCATAAATTTCTTTGCTGAAATATTTTGCAGATGTACACCACTTTTTAAGATATGATTTACTGCATAAGACAGACCAGATAAGTCACTCTCAAACAGAAGATGAAACAGATATGGAATGCATTGGCGAAACCTTGGATCTTCTGCATATAATCTTGTTGTCCGGTACTCAGATGCAGGAATCTGCATAGGTCGATCATCATATCGTGTACCTTCACCTGTAGGAAATAACTGTGGAAAACAACGACCTTCCAAACTTTCTTCCCAGACACTAATAGGATTTCCTTTCGCCTTTTTCATCTGAAATAATTCAATAGCATTCCCTATTGCTTCTTTGGAATGCAGTGGATGAACACTGTAATGTTCATACATTTCTTCAGATCTGGATACATCAACTTTTCAATTTGTCCACTACACAAATCACTATCCTCTTCTTCACTTACATCTTCTTGTTTTACGTATACATCTTTGTAATACTTATTATTTTGCACTAAATACAACGTTGCCTTTTTCACTTTCCTAACATCCACTAAATCTTGCCAGATTTTCTTACTCTTTGTAGGTACACCATTCACTAGAATAACTAGAGGTTCCTCTTCTACATTTTCAACACCAATTGTTTCCATATTTTTTTAAGATCAAGAGGCAAATACACAACTCTACCCTTTAATCCTCTTAGTAAGTCTGAAGGATTTAATTTACCAGTCTTAGGCTCCATTCGAACAATAGCCTGAAAAGGATGTACACATTGAATCAGAATCGTCTCATAAGTATTTAAATTCATCAATTTACCAACTCTAGATTATTGTGAACAGCTCTAGCAGGCATTTTATTTTCATCTAATTTATTATAACAATATTTACGAACACGTTGCTCAAAACCCAAATCAAAATAGTTTTCCACCAACAAATAAATTGCAAAATCTTTCCATTGACCATTACTTTCATCTTCACTTTTTAAATATAAATCAATTAACCTCGTTTGACTTTTGTAATGAATGCGTCGGCAACAGACACAAGAAAAATTTGGTTTCTCACCTGCAATTACCTTAAACTTTATTATTTCTTGTTCAAAATTTTCAATATTTACGTTCCCAACATTTTCTAACACATTTCCTTCTATTATTATATCACCTTCTGCATTATCTTCCTCGGGACCAAAATAACTTACCTCAATATCTGCACAAATCTTCTTAACATCTAATTCACATCCATACAAAAGAGCACTATTTAACTGTTTAAGTTTAAGTGCTGGACTTTTTGCATAGTACAACTTTCTCACTAATTTTCTCATTTTAGTATGATGCACTGCTAACATCCGGAAGTGATGAAACACACTCTGGCATATTTTTTTAGAGAGACAAGCCAGAGAATGGCCTTGCAGACCTATTTTCTCGCGCACTCTGCATTCATCTAATTCTTACAACATTTTAATTTTTTTCTGTAGACTTTCTTTAGTGTACTTACGTAAGAAATTGTGAAAGAAATCAATTGAATCCTGTCGTACACTACAAATACTACTACAATTCCAACTGTAAACAGGAGCATTAAGACGTCCCTCTAAAGCTTCTCTAGCCATAACATCTTCTGCATTTCTAACCACAATTTTCTCTTTCTCAATAACAGAACCATCCTTCACCTCATACGCTCGACCAGTGGTGTCAACTGCATGCAACAGATCGTTACTTTGAAAGTAACTCTCTTCTTTAAAAAATGGCTCAGAAGTTGAAGTATGCATCCACTTCCCAGAAAACACTTTACAAAAATTACTCTTATTTATATGTCTCTTCCATTTACTTTTACCTTTGAAAACTCGAATCGCCTTATTTAAAATATTTATTCTATTAAGTATTAAAATAAATAACTTTCGTTTTGTCTCAAATGCGCGCTCAACAAAACCCTCTATATATAGTTTTTTTTAAGAAAAACAGATCTTTTTTTAGAAACTTTCTCCTTTTGTAATAAATTCGCAACGACTCTGTTGTAAAACATACGCTTCCTGATTTGGCTAAATTGATTGGTCCGGGTTTTACTGTACTGACTTTCATCTTTCCTAATTCCAGTAATAGTAGTTTGTTTAACTCCAGATCTCCTTTTAGATGATGAAATAGTTTTCTCCTTCTGAACTTCAATATTTACATTTTTCCTTCCCAAAATGCTTTTGAAAAACTTTTTAGTTTGCTTACCAGGAGTACTCTTCTTTGTTTTCGTCCTCTCAGTCTTTGAAAATAATTCTGTACTTTTCTTCTTTAAACTGTATGTCCGTTTGTAGAGTTTCTTTTTTTCAATTCTGGTCGGCATCTTAATTTAAAATTTTGATGAGATTGTGAACCTGTAAGACACAAAAATAACAAATATTATAGTTCAGTACTAGCATATACCGTACAAATTAAAACCACACATTCATTTTTTAATAAAATACACATAATAACAGAAAATCTCTGAACAAAGTAGTAAATCCTGTAGTGAATTTTCCTTGTAAATTTATCACACTGTATATTTCTTTAAACTTCATAGACAATTTTAAAAAAATGTTTAAAAGCATACAAACAGTACACTTTTTTCAAAAACTATCGGTCATCATAAGTGTTTTAATCTTTTTTTCTACAATCTCTTTTACACTTCATGAGAACATATCTTATCACTCTCATGAAGCACTTCATCGACGAATATATCAAGAAAACTATCATCACGAATGCTTTGCTATCATTTTCTTTTTTATTTATTTAAAAGTTCATAATTTAAAAGAACTTCTAACATCAGTTCATCAGGGACTTCTTCAAGTCCATTTTTCTCTTCTATCAGCTCTAAATATGCTGAATCTAATGAAATGTCCATAAAATAGTAATTTTCATCTTCTTCCTCTCCAACAACTGCGTCTAATATTTCCTCCATCAGTTCATTTATAATTTCAAAATGCACTTCATTTTCTTCAAAAAAATTCTCCATTGTATTTTTTTCAATAAATTCTTCTTTATCCTTTTAAAAAAATATAAAGACTAAATTATATCTTTGTCCATAAGTGTATAATTGAAAACTAGCTTTACTAATTTTTAAACTACAGATAATTTTATAATCTTTAACGTATTAACTATATAATTTGTAAGATACCACATTCCTCTTGTTTTGAAAATGAAATTGGCAATATAACTCTAAACATTGACACTGTGCTTTTTTTAAAATCAAATAATTACTGTTGATAAAAGACATTTCACTGTAAAATTTATTTTTAGATTTTCTACATATTTGAAATATTTATTACCTGTATAATAATTTTTAGAGACCCATTTCTTTTATTTCATCACTACAAAGTGCAATATAAATATATGCACTCTAAAGAAAAGGATCACACTATACAAACCATTTAATTCACTTTACAGATTACTACTTCCCACAGAGAAAGTTCCATTTATATTACAACAGTATACTCACCATGTCAATGTCTTAGCATATGCAAAATGTCCTACTTACCATGAAACAACCGCCTCATAATAAAACTCTACAGTAATATTTAAAAAAAGTGCCTATACATAGTATATTCACAGATATTCAGGAAAATGAGCATTAAATTTAGACATATCATAATACCT